>NC_140921.1:11184810-12384810 GCF_045865225.1 Trachurus japonicus | reverse complement strand
CTGAGGGAGACAGAGAGAGGAAAAGATAGCGGATCTCGGGCTTGTCGGCTAATGCTAGCAAGAAGAAAGTGGGTGGTGTTTGATTTGTGTGTGGGGGGAAAAAAAATCGGTGCGGACACTAGTCTCCGGGGAGAGGGGAGACGGGGATCTCCTCTCTCTCCTCTCCTCTCCGCGGCGGCTGCTCCGAGCTGCAGCGGCTCGGCTCGGCTCGGCTCGGCTCGGCTCAGATGGTCCGGGCAGCAGCAGCAAGAGCAAGGAGGAGGAGGAGGAGGAACCACCATGTATTAAAAACACCCAGCCCCAGCAGCAGCAGTAGTTAGCCAGCTCAGCTAGTGCACAGAGGGAGAAGGAAAGAGAGACACAGAGAGAGAAAGAGCAGGGTCCGATGAGCACTGCCTACTCCTTATCTGAACTGAAGATATGCACGGGCCTTCGGGCAGATGCTACAGATCCAAGTGCTGCAGCGACACCATAAAACTGTCTTGTCAACTTCCTCACTTCCCGGTTCGTTTTTTATTTTTTATTTTTTATTGCTACCGCATTGACTTATTATTGTAAAACCCCCTTTATTCACTTAATGTCATGCACTGAAACGTAAATCACGTCGTCTCGTTGCACAGAGCTGAGGAGCAGCAGCACCCACCACCAGCACCAGTTTCCAATGGGTGTGTGTGTGTGTGTGTCTGTGTTGAGTCAGAGGAGCCCAGGTTATGTTGCCACTACATCCTGGCTGACTTCCTGATTCATCCCATTCATCTTTTTCACTCCTTGATTCAGAGGAGCAGCAGCATAGGAGGTTAATGTTATTATTGGTAAAATAGAGATATTTAACATGATGCACTGTGCTAATGATTAAAAAAAAAACCTAAATCAAATCATTGTGGCTTTAAATCAGCACCAGTTCACCTGTGCACTGTTTTTTGTTATTAAATGGAGGTTGTACTTTCAGGTAGGCGGCTCCCTCCCTCCCAGCATCTTGGAGAAGTTGCAGACAACACAGCTGATCCTGTTATGTGTGGGTTATAGGCTGTGTGTCTCAGTGTCTTCTGTCTCTCCATGTGATCCCAGACTGAGGTTGTGATCAGGGCTCTGTGGGGGCCACGCCATCTGTTGCAGGACTCCTTGTTCTCTCTCTTATCGCTGAAAATAGTTCTTTATGTCTCTATGGCTGCCTGGCTGTATGTTTGGGGGGTCGGTTGCTGTCACGCCGCACAGAATGAATTTGGTTTTTCGTGTTATGTTGATGATGATGATGATGATGGAAGCTGAGGCGAAACGTCTAAAAAAAAAAAAAAAAAGTGCCTGAAACGTTTTGCCTGGTGCTGTGTGTGGACGTGCTGCAGCGAAAAACTCAACAGTCTACAGAGGCCGAGTCATCCAGCACTTAGATGATCCCCGAAGACATAAAGAGTGATTGTTCTCATAGATAAACTGCACGACAGGGTTAACAACATGGCTGCAGAGCTTCTTCCTCTGGTGGACTGTTGTGATGTGTTATGGATACTGTTATAATCAGCAGTGACATGATTTAGCGGTTTTATTGTTTACTTGTCAAAAACTGTCCAAACTGATTCAGATTCATCCCATGGCTGCAAATAATGATCAGCTTTCATTATCAATTTTTTGTTGCTGTTGTTGTCTTCTTGATTTATTGATGAGTGGTCTCTGAACTACCAGGCTGCCAATAGTGAAAATTATTGTTTGAAACAATAAACTTCCTGTCAATTTCTAAGTCGATTAATCAAATGATTATTTCAGTTCCATTATGAGGTTGCTGCCCCCCAACACTTTTATAAGTCTTAATCTTCTTTTAGGAAACTAAACTGTTACTAAAGTTACTGGTTTTCTGTCTTATTCCTCTTGGGAACAGGCCGCTGAAGATCTCACAAGTCCAACACAAAAGCCTCATCTTTGCACACAGCTAGGAAAATGATCATTCTTCAGAGACTTTTAACATACAAGAAACTTTTGTCTGCAAACCAGTTTCAACTGGCATGAGCGTCGGTCGACACTTCCCTCGGCTGAGGAAACGGTTTCGCTGCAGAACAGTATTGAGAAAGCATGTTGTGTCATATGGGGAGGAGGAGGAGGAGGGGGGTTGTGGGGGGTGTGGTGGGTTGTTGGTGGCTGCATGTGAAATCCAGTAAATGCCATCTGACTGTGATGGAGTGTTAGTTTGTGTCACCAGTGATCGGCTTTAGTCCTTTTTCACGGCGAGTGTTTCAGCCGAGTGCATCATCGATCATCTGCTGCATCTGCTTCATTTCCTGATTCACTTCCTGATCTCGGCTGGTGTCGCCGTATTTTGACCACATCCTTTAACTTATCACCGATATATGATCGTCGACATAATTGTCGGTTGATCCCTATCAAGTAGCTGCTGCACAGAAATGTGTTCAAAGTAGTTTAGAAACACATAAAGTATTGATTAACCATCAATTAGTTACTTTTCCTATCTATTTTATGTTTGGTCTTGAATAATGTCCTGTTAGTTTTCCAGAAGCTTGAAAAATAACTTCACCAAAATCTAAATGAGGCTCAGTTTTTAATGATAGAAAACATAGAGCACCAAATCATAATTTTCTGACCAGTGGTGAGCGATTTAAAAGCAGCAGCGTTGATCAAAATGATCGACAGTTAATTGACTTGATTCATAAACGTAGCAGGAGGGATCTCTCCTCTGTTGCTCACCCTGAGGTTTCTCCGATTTTTCCCTGTTAAAAGGGTTTTCCATAGAGTTTTTCCTCAGTCGATGTGAGGGTCTAAGGGTAGAGGATGTTGTTATGATGCTATGTAAAGCCCTTTGAGACAAACTGTTTGTAAAAACGGGCTATACAAATAAAATTGCCTTGCCTTGCCTCAGCTCTAAAACAGTGTTGTCCATTACCTTGTGCGTGCACTAGAGGGCACCGATATGTTCATACTCTAGTTCCAAATTGTCGCATTTAATCCATACGTTCGCCACAGTTCTGCTCACACAAGTAATATATTAGCATTAGCAGAAATATTGAATTGATACATTGGACGTATCAAGCCTCAAAACTGCGATCAGCCTCCAAATCAGGCCCGAGGTACAGATTGTACTCGATAGATGATGACAGAATGTCGGGTACATTTCCGCATTGAAGATAATTCGATAAGTGATTTTTGATAATAAACCCTGGGTTTGGTTTTTCTGTGTGTGTGTGTTTGTGTGTGTTTTTCAGATGCTGTACTTGAACTGCTCCCTTCACTCTCAAGTCCATAAATGATCCAAGGAAGCCGAGGAGGAAGAAGAAGAAGGACCAAAAGGAGCGAGTGAAATAAGGAAGCAAGGAGAGGAAGTAGTTCCACTTCGCCTCGGCTCTCGTGTCCCTTTCTGTGCCAGTCGGTCAGGGATGGTGAGACCAGTAACTCCTCTTCTTTGTGGTGAAAGCAACCTCCTTGCCTTGTGCCGCGTCTCCATCAAGCCAAACAGTCAGTCGGTTAGCCAAACAGACGCTCAGACAGTCCGCCAGTCAGTCACTCCGTCAACCAGCCTGCTATCGTCCAGCAACCTATTACCTCATGCCATGACTGCTCTGTCTGACCTGTTTTTAGGAACTCATTAATTCATGGTAAGTTCCTCCCCAGCGCCCCCTTCATCGCCTCTGTTGCTTATTGTTCTCACTATTATCTTACGTTGATACGTAGATACTTAGATTTTTTTTGCCTTAAAATGGACAAACTTGTTGATGTGAGAGACAATAATAATAATGATTATTATATTACGTATATATTATCAGGACATATGTTTTAGTTTATTTTAAAAATGGCGGAAATTATCAAGACTAAAAATCGATCTCACCAGACCTTTCAGCCGCCGTCTTTTTTAGCAGTAGAGTTGGCACAATTGTCATGGAGATTTTCTGTGTCTCTATGACAACTTTATAGCATTTCCATAACAACTACGCAAACTATTTTGGTTGAGGACGCAAATGCCAGTAAGTGGACCTTTAAGTTACGTTGTCACTTCCTGGCCTAATAATATTGCACCGTTGCAAAATTTTACATAAAATTCATTATTTTACACATGAATTCAAATATTCCTGTTTGCTAAAATCACCCGCGCTCTTATAGCTGAAGTCCATTTACGTCAGTTTCCATTGATCAGACTGGATTAGTCTCCTCACGGCTCAGAAAGATGCTGCATCAGAGCAAAACCCAAACTGTCTGGGAGCTTTGTATCTGCTGAATGTCACAGTGCGTCTACTGTGTTCTCACAGTGGTCCTCTCATTAATAATTTGTACTGCACAACAAACAAAACTCATAAATTCTGATTCTTGAGTTTTATTTATGTAACATTTTCAGTAGTGTGAACCACTTTTAGCAGTACGTTTACTCAAACAAGAGAATCAATGTGCAATAAATAGGCTTTTATCATTATTATTAAGTTGAAAAACACCTTTGAGGCTTCGGTTATTTAATTTCATCAGCCGGATGGTTTAAGGCACAGAGTAAAAAAAAAAAAAGATTGTAAAAACCTTTGAGGCAAACTTGTGATTTTGGGATTGGGATATGAATAAAATTCAAGTATATTTCTACAATTTCCTGTGTTTGCTGCTGCCTAGAATGGGCGGCCCAGGCCATTTACTCAGATCAAGCTGATATGAAGTAATGCAGATGAGACAAACAAGTTGGTAGAAGTACTGTGTGATGATAGAATGATAAAAAAAAGAAGAAGTTTGAACTCATAAAACAAGAAAGTAAAAACTTTCCAGGTCCTGCAGTATATTTTCTTTTGAGGGAGTGACGCCAAGACACAGACAGGTTTTTTTTTTTGGTGTGTTTTTCTGGTAAAATATGAGTCGGGGAAAGTTTGGGTAGAAAAACTTCCACCAAAAAGCCTGATCCACTCTTTCCCGGGGCTGTTATTACTCATTGACCAGGAGTCCTGCTTAGTCAGAGCTCTCATTGACATAACCTGTTGCTGTGCATGAATGACTACAATGTCTACAAGTGGGAGTTATGAATGACTGTTCCACCCAGCTTTCTAATGTGAAAGACCACAGTTTGTGATTTGCAGCAGTTGTTGCCAAATTGTTTTTTTTTTTTTTTCTGCCCAGTAGTTGGGAAACTTTGTATTTAATTAGCTTGGTTAAAGCGAAACAAGCTTCTTTCTGTGCCACAAAAAGTCGAGTTATATTCCAATAAACTAGTTCTTCCTCTCCAACCAGTTTGATTAAGACTGACAGGACGCTGTGTTCAGCTTCACACTCACTCACTGATAACTGCGGTTTATTGTAACCAGTTGGAGCCTTTTTTTCCCTATTCAAATTAGTATTTCGTTGTGGCTAGGGTAAAAAAAGAAGTTTATATCCGCCATTAAACGGAGCAACTTAACATTTAATTCAACATTATGCAGGAAAAAAAACATTTAAAAATCCTAAGAAAATTACACCCTCATTATCCAAGTCAATATAAACCAAATAATTACTAATTACATGATGATTGGCCAGGTCCCAAACTTCGATTGGGTAATTACTTGTGCAGCTGCTCTTCATATGATTTACATCTCATCTCCGGGTCAATAAACCTGTCGTGAAGGAAGGTGAAGGCCTCATAGTAGAGCTGGTTGATCGAATGAGTGCACCGAGTTGTTTTTGGCTGATTTGATGTTCTGTATTTTGGCCGTTTACATTTTACTTCCTTGAGCAATTAAATTGATGTCTTGCTCCTGAAAGAATGAGGAGACCGTGAGAGGAAATCATCATCAGGACGTATTGAAACCTCAGCTTAAATGACATATCTCGTCGCTCTCCCTTTTTTTTTTTTTTTTTACCCTTCTCATCTCATTGTATTTGTATTTCCACTCCGTATTTGCATGTCCTGTCAAAGCGCCCTCCTTCTCCGGCTTCAGAACAAAGCTGTAGCCTCGCCGTCGTTTGCATCAAGCCGGCCTGTTTTTCCACGGACGCCGCCTGTGCCGCTGAATAACTGATGGCCACTCCACTGGTCAGGTGACAAGATTTGCATATCAGGCAGGTCCTCTCGGCCTTACCTGCTGCGTATCGTCATCGGCGTGAATTGCATGTCTGTTTGCAGAGTAGAGGGGAGGAGAGAGAAGACAGAGAAGGCTCCTCTGTTGGTACCGGAGCTCGGTTATATTCATTTATTTGGATTTTTTGAAGCGTTTTTAATGTGGAATTTAATTTGAACCATGACGTTAGAGGTAAGAGTTCTGTTTTCATTGATTAAACAAGACTGACTGTAGCTGATTAGTCCATTTCTCACTCTGTATCTTTAGGCAAAGTGAAGCTGGAGTGCTACAAATTGTCAAGTGGACTTTGTGTGTTCTTTGTTTGGAGACAGCGGAAGTAAAAGTAGTTCTGACATCGCATCCACCTATCTCTTCGAGTTTAAGCTTACTACACAGCTGGATACGGGTTTTCCCAGCCCATCAGCTGGAGGAAGAGGAAAAGTAGCTCTACTACACTCTTGGGTATTCAAATAAGTTGTCAGAGAGGAGTATTTTGTAAATTAGTGATAGAAGAGCACTTTATTTGCACAATAATAGCTCTCTGTGTGATGTTAAAGTGGCTCCCCGCATCCTTCCTACCTGCCAGTCTGAGGCTACTGGTGCGCTGACCTTCAGAGACTCTGTAAAGGCCGAGGAAAACCCCAGGCGATGTCCGCAGACAGAGTTAGCTGTCTGGGTTAAACCAGAGTTAGTTGCTTGGGTACAGTAAACTCCACTTGGTCTGAATAACTGACTCAGTTTGTTGAAATTTTACAAGGGTCCAAGTTAAAAGTGAGATTGTATAAAACAATAATAGTTTTGTGCGTGTTAATTTTAGCTGTGAAATAATAATACCCAAACTGACAAGACAATTTCTAGGTAAAAAATAGTCCCATTAAAAATGGTGACAGTGAGATTTAGAGCTGCAGCAGTTGGCCGATGAATTGAAAAGCTATTTAATTACACTTTGATAATGGAATTTAATTTAATTTAATTACTTTTGGTTGTTCAATTCAAAATCTGAGATAAAGTAACTTGAGACGCCTTACAGTGGTTGTTTTTCCATTGTGTACTAACATTTGTTGTCGAACTGATTCATGAAACAATCAAGACTATAAACTGCAGATGAATTAGTTGCAGCAACTGAGACGATGTTTCAAAGTTAGTCGAGTCTGTTTGGTTGCATTAGTTGCAGATACAAAGTTTCATTCACTTCCATGACGTGCCACTAGGGGTGTTTCCACTGCAGGAACTTCATTTGATTAATTGGTTCGTTGCAAGCAGGGTGTGAAGAGGATTTCAAGCAATACAGTAAAAATGCCCCAGAAAAACATCTCCTCCCCTATCTTTTATTGTTTAGTTGTCAAAAATCTTTACAGTTTACAACAAAATGGAGTAAGATAAGTACGTTTTATTCACAGGTGCTCTGTCTTCACACTCGTATACGTCATACCGCTAGACATAACATAAAAACAGCAGCAGACTTCCGTGTCCACGCAGCATCAATTGGCATATTTGGTCTGCCGCAACTTCTCATGTTTAGTCGAATTATAATGTTTGAAGTTTGTTTACAGTGCGCAGGATTTCCACTTCCTCTTGTTTTTGATGTATTTGTGTGGCAGTGTTACAGCGCCACCACAGACCTGGCATATGTACTAGAGTATATTGAGTCGTTTTCAGAAAGACAGGAACTGTACGGTTAACAAAGGTGGGTAGAGTAGCCAAAACAATTACTCAAGTAAGAGTATTGTTACTCTAGAATGTTATTACTCAAGTAAGAGTAAAAAGTACCCATCCAAATATTAACTTGAGAAAGAGCAAGAAAGTACTACCGTACTCAACTACTGAGTAACTGCTGAGTAACCTCTTTTTTATTCGTTTAATAATCAGCGCATGACTGCAATCAAATACGCAAACATATAATAGCAATAAGCAAATTCAGATATTGCCAAAGAACAACACTTAAAGGGATAGTTCAACATTTTGGCAAATTGGCCCATTGCCATAATCGCTATAGTCATAGCAGTAGGTTCATTACCTTTAATTGTAGGTGTAAGCTATTTTCCCTACGGCGGAGCGCAGCAGCAGGCTGCTCAGAGCTACGCTATGGAGGCTAACGGAATTTCTTGGTTTCCCTCATTAAACTCATCAAATTCAACATCCCAAAACTCCACAGCGCTTTTGTAGACAAGTTGTGAGCTGCACAACCACCACGCTATGAGATAATGACGGAACGATACGAAACGGAGCCGTTTTAGAGGTAAATTCATACAAAACCGCTGATGCGCGTTGCGTTCAGGGACAGTTTTTCAGCAAGCAGTCTCCGTATTTACCCTGTATTTACCTCGAAAACGGCTCCGTTTCGTATCGTTCCGTCATTATCTCATAGCGTGGTGGTTGTGCAGGTCACAACTTGTCTACAAAAGCGCTGTGGAGTTTTGGGATGTTGAATTTGATGAGTTTAATGAGGGAAACCAAGAAATTCCGTTAGCCTCCATAGCGTAGCTCTGAGCAGCCAGCTGCTGCGCTCCGCCGTACTGAAAATAGCTTACACCTACAATTAAAGGTAATGAACCTACTGCTATGACTATAGCGATTATGGCAATGGGCCAATTTGCCAAAATGTTGAACTATCCCTTTAACAACTGAGACAATAAATTAACTCTTTACAAAGTCACATAAATGAAGGCAAATTCAGCCACAATAACTTACATACAACTTACGAGTAGCGTCCAGAATGTAGCTCAAAGTAACGGAGTAATAGTACCACTTCTTCTTCACAAATATACTCAAGTAAAAGTAAAAAGTATGCTGCATTAAAACTACTCTAACAAGTACAGTTTATCCAAAAAGTTACTCAAGTAAATGTAAATGTATTGCCTTACTACCCACCTCTGATGGTTAATATGCACACTTGAGTATTTGCTTATTTATCACCATTCATATCATCATCGCAATATTGAACAGTGTCATCGCACATCGCACATTTTTCTGATATCCTGCAGGCCTAGAGTCAAACATCATATTTGAGAAGACTCAACAATCCAGTGTTAACCAGGTTTAGGAGGATGTCTCTATAGAAACAGTTTTGACTGGTTCGTCCACCACTTTGGTGGCTTGAAACTTGAATTTGAATCGTTGCAAGTGAAACGTTTTATTGGATGAATCAAGTCGAGATGAATTGTGGTATCTTTGGTGATGATTTATGAACTTTTCATGTAACATCATCAACGTGTTACATTTTTACCGCGACCTGCAAACTAATCCGATCAGCTTTGGGTGTACGTTGTGTTGTGTTGAATTGGTGAATGTTAGCATGCAGCGCTAAGCCAAGGCTGTGAGCTCGGGAACCACGATAGCTGTCAAAACATCAGCGTTGTCATTATGTAGAGTAAACATGCGGTTTGCTTGCAGCGTCACGGCCAAGCTAGCTGCGATTGCTACCAGCGCATACTGTACATTTTAAATGCGTGTCTCCGTCTTTAAAGAGCAGACTTCACAAGGCCACATCAAAGCTTTGGCAGAAAATAGTGCAGCGGTTTCTGCTAATGCTTTGATGTGAGATGCATGTATCTGCGATGGAATGACGCACCATCCGCCAACAGCAGCACATTCATGTGACCACAGGGTCACTGTGTAAAAGAGGCACTACATTATTTAACTTTTTGTGGTGTAATCACTGATTAAATCTCGTCTCCTGTCTGTGCAGAGGATGTTGCACATTTCTGAGGCCGGACAGGATGAAGGTAGAAAGAGCCAGCTGTGTGTGTGTGTGTGTATTAATTTGTGTATTAATTGCACATGATCTCAGTCCGTGAACGTGATGTGCAGACCTTGTTTTCCCCGTCTCCGTCTGTGCCCATTGTAATGTATGTGCAGTGGCCATCAAAGCCGAGACTGGGCTTAAAGCCAGAAACCCTCGTACCGTACAAGGAAGGGAATCCTCTCTGTCCTGCTTGAGTGCTCTCTCTCACTTCATCTCTCTTACACACACACACACACACGCAGAGTCTCTCTTTTTTTTATTTTTTTTTTTACCTCCTCTAATAAGATATATCGCTGGTGAGCCAAAAGTAAAACACCGGGACCAAATGTGTAACAGCTCTCTCAGCTGTATTATTACTCATTAGAAGTGTATTTAACTGCGTTTATTTTCCCTGCGTGTGTGTGTGTGTGTGCGTGTGTGTGTCCACTGTGAAGCCCCGGAGTGTGAGTGGAGTGGAGATGAGAAAAAGGCAGGCGGCACACATCGAGGCCCCACCCCAGGCCCCTGGACAGCCCCGACCCAACACCTGCTGCCTCTGCTGGTGTGGCTGCTGCAAGTGTCTCTGGTAAGAACTTACTATAGCCCACTGTACTGTACTGTGCTATATGGTACTGCACTATACTATATTAAACTGTGATACAATGTACTGTAATGTGTTATACTGTTCTATACTACACTATACTAAAAGATTATACTAAAATAAATACTAATAATCTTACTGTACTATACTATGCCAATACTGTACTATATCATGCTATACTAATAGTTATACGATTCTATACTAGTAATAAAATATTAATACTATACTGTACTTTACTATATCATATTGTACTATACAGCACTTTACTTATACCAATACTACACTGCATAGTAGTACAATATTGTAGTTTAGTATACTATACTACACCTGGCAGTACTGTGTTATACCATACTATTCTAAATTGATATTAATACTATACTGTATTTTACTATAGTATAGTTTGATGTAATGTACTCTTCTAAACATCCTATGCTATGCTATGCTACAAAACTATACCTATATGTATGCTATGCTATGCTACAGTATGCTATGCTATGCTATGCTATGCTATGCTATGCTATGCTATGCTATGCTATGCTATACATAGGCCGTGGATCTTAGCACTCACTTTACAGCTGGATATTTTTAAAATGGTGTTAATTGTGGCACCAAACAAGAGAAAATCTCCCAGTACCTGAAACAACAAGCAGCTGGCCCTGCCCTTAATCCTGTTGCTTAATCTGTGATATTAGACTGATGCAGCCGAACTCCCTAGAGATTCAGCCCACACTTCACACTGATCCAGCCTGGCAGCCATTAAACCGTTCTGCAAACCAACTCATATTTTAACAGACTTGGACAATTATGAAGGCTGGTCTTAAGTCAACTCATTTTGATTTACACAGACCAAAATCACAAATATGCCTCAAAGGGCTTCCACAGTTCAGATGAGGAAGTCTGGGAGTTCCCTGAACAAAGAAACACAGCACACACTGTGCTGGACCTTGTCGTTTGTTTTAAGTTCTAATTATGCTTACAATAATAATACCACTTTATGCAGCGGTCGAAACATACAGTCTCTTGAATATGAATTAATTTTTGGTGTAAATTGATGACTTATCTTTGGATTTAGGACCAGCATGAGTTCAAGGAAAGCTGGTCTTCTTACTATGGGGAAGATGAGATGGGTAGGATGCTACATACACAGTAAAGGCCAGAGCTTTGAAACCATTAAAGATTAAATCCTGTTAGTAAGGCATGATGGTCATCCAGACTGGAGCCAGTTGTTATTTAAAGGGTTCATGCTGTGGGGGGGAAAAAAAAAAAAACATAATGCAAGGCGGGTTTTTCCCTGCTTTATGTCACATTGCTGTATTCAGATTATTACAGCTCAGTGTGTGATTAGTTAGACGATACCATACTCTTCATCATTGTAGTTTGAGCCAAGTGGATCAGGAGTCATAATATGTTCAGGTCCAGCTTCCCCAGAGTATCTGCTGATTTTCTCAGTCCTGTGATGTGAAGAATAATTGATAATACAAATTCAGTTTAACCCTTACCTCTTTATTACATTCTCAAATCAAAGAGCACACAGCCCAACACCATAAAATGTGTCGGTATCCTAATTCTTGGAGCTTGCACTATAGGTCAGAAACTTGCACACAGACTTAAGTGCCACCACATTGCCCCTGAGCAAGGCACCAAAACCGGTAACTGCTGTGCAGCTCCTACAGTTGCCTCACTGTGGCTGCACTCTTGCCCGGAGAGAGGAGTGAATGAATCATTGTTTGCAGGCAGTGAATGGTGAATGTGCTGCTTCTTTCACGCCACTTCATCTGAAGTGGTGGCAGCTTGTGGACCGGGCCCGTAGTGAGTGCCCTGTGCCGCCGCCGTGCGTTTTGCGATCAAATGCCGGTGTCGGCCTGGAAAATTGTCTTCAGTAACTCTATAAGTTTATTTATTTAAGTGTTGAAGGCTCTGTGTGTGTGTGTGTATGTGTGTGTTTGGGGCAAAGGGGGGTATAATGAGCCTTTTCAGCGCAAGTTTATGTTGCACAGCCGAGACCTTTGTGCAAGTTAAATGTAAATCACTGAATGCGCAGTCAAATGGCAGATATCTGTGGGAGTGTGTGAATCACAGGAGCCGCTGAGGTGAAGTTTCAGAGACTGAGGGTAAATGTGTACGAAAAGTGTTACACCCCCACCCCCCCACCCCCTCCAACCCCCTCCTCACCCGCCCTCACACAAGGCCCTTATCTGGTTGGGGTGCCTTCTATTTCCATCCACACATCACATGCAAAACAGCTGTGAAGAACAGCCTGTATATTTAGCTGTATTGTGAGGGCGCCCGGGGGCTGTGGCTAGCTTAGCCCATTACTGCCGCACAATGGGGACTTTGACAAGAGACAGCAAGAGGAAGGAGAGATCCTCCATGGTGGGACAAAAATAGACAGCTCAGTGTGTGTTGCATTGTGGACTCAGCAAGTGTGACTGAGCTGCGATAGACAGAGAGGCTACCATGTGTGTTTCGAGTGTTTACAGAACGGCTTTCACTGAAGCCATATTTTTGTTTTATCAACTTTGAATATGTGACAACGATTACTGGAGATTATTTTCGTCGGTCGAAGCTCGCCGCACTGATGCTTCTCAGTGCGATTAGCTGAACGAGAGCGGAGCTGCTGCTGCTGCTGCTATAGCTGTCGCTTTTATTATGTTCTTGATCTGTTGATCATTAAAGAAGAAAGTGATCATAAACATCACTGAGCTCAACCCAGCGAAAGGCTGCACATATCCGGTAATTGAAGAGCCTGAAAAAAAGACCAGTGATTTTTGATTAGATAGATGGCCACAGCTTTTAGAGAAGAAATGCATGGCTGTGAATGTGCAACAAAATAAGAAAAAAATTCAGTAAGCAGATGTAACTTTTTTTTTTTTTTTTAAATAGGGGAGTCAAAGTTTAATAACATGAATGTAAATTTCTTTTAATACCACAATTTTCTTGGTATATGATTAACACACGTTCTGTTATATTGGTTATTGTTTGACTCACTTTGCTGGAAATAAATCAACTGAATCACAGTTGCAAGCTAAACTGTCTCTGCCAACAGTTAGCGTTCAGGGTTGTCATTGGTTTTGGTTAAAGGGATATTTCAACATTTTGGCAAGTTTGTCCATTGCCATAATCCCTTATAGGGTTAAGGTTTGTTTCCTTGAAGTGTCGGTGCCTGCGAGCTGCACGGTGTTTCCATGTTTCCCTCATTCAACTAAATACACAATCCAAAAACTCCAAAACATGCTCATGGACAAGTTGTGACCTGCACATTCACCATGCTATGAGATAATAACGTATAATTACCTAACATTATGACACATGAAGCAAATACTCAGAACTACTTGGTTTTGAAATCACTTCACCAGCAGCCGTGTCTGAAATGTAGTTTCGGTTACGCATTTACCTTGAAAACAACTCTGTCTTGTAACGTTCCGTTATTATCTCATAGCGTGGTGAATGTGCAGGTCACAACTTGTCCACGAGAGCGTTTTGGAGTTGTTGGATTGTACTGTATATTAGATGAGTTTGATGAGGGAAACCAAGAAATCCCTTTAGCCTCCATAGAATAGCGCTGAGCAGCTTGCGGCTCTGCTCCGCCGTTCTAAAAATAGCTTGCACCGACAAATAAAGGAACCTACTCCTAAAACTATAGGGGTTATGGCAATGGGCCAATTTGCCAAAATGTTGAAATATCCATTTAATGTATAATAAAGGACATTTAAAGCTGAATATTTGTCCATTATTAAACACTTGAAAAATATCTTTTCAAGGAAAATTTTAGATGATAAAAATGTGCGATTAATTTGCGACTTTACCTTTGACACTCATGTGATTAATTGTGATGAGGTATTTGATCAATTTACAGCCCAAACACAAAAGGTTTGCTACTCTAATTTTTGGGGAATTTCTTTGATCTCATGTATTACAGCCTTCCTGTTCACATCCTGAGCCTATATTTATAGTGTATATCCCCCTGTCTATACATTTCTACTATGTGCAGCTGCACAGTGCAAATTTAGCTTAAGGCTTAAAGTCTTACTGGAAATACGATACAGGACTCCAGCTAGTGATTATTATTGATTAATCCGTGTATTATTCTCTTTTTAATGGATTTATTGCATTATCCATAAAATGTTAATGAAGGAGGGGCTATTATTATTTCACACTGGCTCTGGACATTCCTAGTCGGAGGAGAAATTAAGTTATTTTCTGAGATGTTAACAACGAATGGGAAGAAGGAAGAGATGTATTGAGGAAAATGACCTCTTGCAGGATTAAACCTAAGTCGATGTAGAAATACTACAATATTTTTGAAAAGCTTAAACACATCAAATTTAGCATTTATTTTATCTCCAATCCAGGAACGAAGACAGGCTGGAGAGGAGTGAACGCCAGACCTGCACCAAGATGGACAGTATTGAAGCTGCAGAAGAACAGTAAGTCCAGTCTTAGATACATGTGTCGGTGTGATTGCGTGTTTGCGTGTCTGCATCGGTCCCAGACACCTACGACGTGCATCTTTGTTTATTCTGTTTTGTCTGCATGTCCAACTGCAGACACCCCAGTCTAGACGAGGTGCTGTCTTGGGCGCGGAGCTTTGAGATGATGCTGCGCTCTCTGGAGGGCCGGGAGGTCTTCCGCGAGTTCCTGCGCTCAGAGTACAGCGAGGACAACCTGCTTTTCTGGCTGGCATGCGAGGAGCTGAAGAAGGAGACGAACCCCGGCGTGGTGGATGAAAAGGCCAGGATCATATACGAAGACTACGTGTCCATATTATCACCCAAAGAGGTATCAAATGCACTTGTGTCAGTTCATCAAAAGTGAGTCAGCGGACAAAAATTAAAGCTCACAGAAGTATTTAGAATCAGTTTCCTCCTTAAAGGGATAGTTCAACATTTTGGCATTGCCATAATCGCTATAGTTATAGTAGTAGGTTCGTTACCTTTATTTGTCGGTGTAAGCTATTTTTAGAACGGCGAGCTGCTCAGAGCTACGCTATGGAGGATAATGGAATTTCTTGGTTTCCCTCATCAAACTCATCAAATACACAATCAAACAACTCCAAAACGCTCTGGTGGACAAGTTGTGACCTGCACATTCACCACGCTATGAGATAATAACAGAACGTTACCAGACAGAGTTGTTTTAGAGGTAAATTCATGCAAAACCGCTCATGCACTGTCCCTGATGTTACCTTCAGAGACAGTTTTTCAGCAAGCAGACTGTATTTACCTTGAATACGGCTCCATTTCATAACATTCCATTATTATCTCATAGCGTGGTGAATGTGCAGGTCACAACTCGTCCACGAGAGCGTTTTGGAGTTTTTGGATTGTGTATTTGATGAGTTTGATGAGGGAAACCAAGAAATCCCATGAACCTCCATAGCGTAGCCAGGGGTCGACAATATAAATGGCCCGGTGGCCCGGACGTACTTTTCAAACCGTCAGGGCCACCAGAACGCTCCAAACACTGGCCCGGTGGGGCCAGTGAAAATAATGCCTTGAAAAAAATATAACAAGTAAATAAATAAATCTAATTTCACATTAAATCCCTGTGGTTTGAAATGATAACTGTCAAATCGTCTCAAACAGTTATTTATTTATTAAATAAAGTAGCCTGATGAATTTAAAAGCACTTTTTTTGACCTTATTTAATGAAATTGAATGAAAAATATCTGATACAGGATATAAATCCTCAGACTCAAATAAATAACAACATACAAAAATTAAACACAAATATACCAACTCATACATAATCACTAAAATACATATAACAAAATAATCCCCCAAAATCTCAAGAAACTACAAGATCGTGGTATTGAATAAGTATCAAGAATGTTGGAAATTGACTAGTAATGGTATCAGAAAGTTCCAGCCTCGATGGCGAGACCGCAGGAATTGGCTGGGATATGTTGTTTTTCGTTAATATGGGGATCGATACCTATTGTCCTGGGCCAGTGGTTAGAATGGTGGGGCCAGTGATCTTCAAAAGCCACTGGCCCTCCGGGCCAGTGGCAAATTTCCCTTATTGTCTACCCCTGGTAGCTCTGAGCAGCCTGCCGCTCTGCTCCGCCGTTCTAAAAATAGCTTGCACCGATAATTAAAGGTAACAAACGTACTGCTGTGACTATAGCGATCATGGCAATGGGCCAATTTGCCAAAATGTTGAACTATCCCTTTAAACACCACAGAACACACTGAAATCAAGACAAATCAATAGGCATACTTATATTAGCAGCTATATTAGCTTTAGGGACAGTCAGTCAGTCACTTTGGGTTGAAATACATTAATGGTCTTGAGCTTGGCTTTTGAAGTTTTGTGTAAAATGTTGTAGACATTGATATCCTCACCAGGCTGAATTCAAATCACTGTCCCAATCCCATGGTTTTTCCATTCAGAGCCACCATCAGGTCAGATTGTTGCCCGTGTGAGGTCATAATAAAGCCACTGGCAATACGCTGATTTTATTTTATCATCATCAGTTGAGTGGGATTTGTTTTCTTTACCTTCAGGTGAGTCTGGACTCGCGGGTCAGAGAAGGAATCAACCAGACCCTGGCCGAGCCCAGCAACCTGATGTACGAGGAGGCCCAGCTCCAGATCTACACCCTGATGCACCGCGACTCCTTCCCCCGTTTCCTCAACTCCTCCGTTTACAGAGACCTCCTGGCCAACAGGAGGCGCACCTGCCTCGACACCTAGACCCGTCCGCCCACTCCCCCATTGCCATCGTACACCAACGAGACTACTACTTAAACTTCAAATACTACTATGGTGCCAGAAGTCGGGTTTGGAAAAAATCTCTTTTTTGATTGAAAAGACTGAATGACATCCGAGATAGCTGGTTGTTTTTTTATTTATATTTTTTAAGCAATTTATAACTCCACTGGAGCCAGGTCGGCCTTTGCTGGTTGGTTAATTGGTCCATTTAAGACCATTAATGCTGGCCAGTGATTGTTTTGCTAGCAATTTGTGCTGTTTGTTGCGGTTGACTGGCCAACCCGCATGTCAGCTGTTGGTTGAGGCGGCCAATCAGATGGCCAGCTGTTGGTAACCTGTGGACAAGGACTCCTCAGGCAGTGGGGACAGAAAGAGAGAGAGAAAGAGAGAGACAAAAAGGACAAGCCAACTGTTCCTGTACTGTAATATTTAGACCTCATGCTTTCTACCCTTACTCCGATGTTCTCTCTCTCTCTTTACTCATTCTCTTTCATATTATTTTGTTGTTCTAATTCTGTCCCATTCCTCAGATGTGTTTTTAATTCTGTTTTTAATTTCTTTACTGTGCAAACATGACACCTAGTTGTTGGTGGGGAGTTGGGGGCCGTTCGTGCCCCCGTTTAACCAGTAGAAGCACTGGCTCTGCATGTAACTCTCTCTCTCTACAGTAGCTTGACGATGTAAGCCGCGGACTGCAACCGTTTTTTGAATATTGAGATGTATTATGACGGAGGGACCTGTCTCTCTGTCCGGCTGTCTATGTTCAGTGAAGGGAAAAAGTACACTTCTGCCAATTTTAAGCTTACTGCAGTTTTTTTATTGAGGAGATTTGATGGCTTCTGCAGCAAAGGCAGCAGCACCTACCCGTCCATCCATCCATCCATCCATCCATCCATCCATCCATCCATCCATCCACTTGTCCATCCATGTGTCCATCCGTCCGTCCAAGCACTTTCCTTTAGGATTCTTTAACCGGGAGAAGTAAGGGCTAGAATTGTGGTTGGGCAGCTACATGTATTATTATTATTACTCATGAACTTTAGACAAAAAATCTCTCCACTGAGAAAAATCACAATGCCTTTACATGTAAGAAAAGGCAGCACAAGCGCTGCTGGAGTTTTTCTGGAAAGCAAAGCAACCACAGTTTGTCCAACGATCCCTACCTCCCATCTTTGTTTCCCCCTTCCCTCCTTCCTCTGTTTCCTCCCTCCTTCCTCCTCCTCCCTCCAACTCAGACCATCACAGCCTGACAAGCACAGGTGCCCAATGTGGGGGTAAAAAAAACAAAAACACACACACATACACCGCTGGAGAAAAAAAAAGAAAAGAAAAACAACCCACATTGACTCCAAATAGTCATCTACATTTTGAAATTCTTGAGCAGAAAAAGAGGGTTAACTTTGCAGTGGTGCACCGTGCGATAGAGTATTATGGAGAGCTGGTTCTGCTCGGAGAACACACACAGATCCTGCAGGCACTGATGTAACTGAAAGGGTTACTGAGCCCTGGCCTTTGTCTGTAAGGCTTTCGCTGTAGAAGCTACAGTATATGACAGTCCCCTGGAGTCGGACGTCCGGTATCTCGCTGCAGATACGTGAACCAGGTGCCAAACTTGATGTCAAAGATGCTGTGAAGAGATAATTAGATGTGACTTGTCGCCAGGCTGGTGCATGCCTTGTTTCTCCAGCAGATGAAGTCGGGAGAGTGTTATGGTAGTCCATCATTTAACAGCTGCCCTCTTAAGAGACACAGATTTTTTCCCCCCTTTTTTTTAACCAGAGCTAGTGAAAAGGGTTGGTGTAACAATGCTAACATGCTAGCCTAGGTCTCAGCATGCTGAAGGCAAGCAGTTAGCATGCTTGCGCTAGCCATGCTAACCCTCCATCCCACTGCCAGCCCCTCGCGCACTCTGGTCTGTTTTTTCTAATCTGACTTTGACAGCATGCAATGATAATGGTTATGTGTGTGTATGGTTCAGTTACACACTTAACAAAAAAAAAAAGATTTTGAAAAAAAAAAAACCCTTAAACTTTAAGGGGGTCTTGCCAAATGTCCCATTAACATTTTTAGTATATAAAAAGGACATTCTGTTTTTAATGATGTGAACATTTGAACATGAATTTGTTCCTGGCCTGTGGACGTGCAGTAGAAAGTGCATGAGTGCAGTATATGCTATTTTTTTAAATCAGCCGGGCCTCCAAGTTGTATTCATCATGTCTCATGGTGGATAGCTGAAGTCTTGGTTTGGTGGTTAGTGCAGTCTTAAAAGTGTCAATGAAAACAGTGCCACTCCTCACTGATAAATGTAGGCATCCATGTTGCCACCTCCTTTAACTACCTGAAGTTCACGTGCCAAGTTTGGTCTAGATTCAGTTTAAGAGTAGACAATGCAGGATTTCTAGAAGACTATTGAAGTGCAATTGGATGTAGTTAGTGATAATAGATTGGAGTCTATTTGAAGCTGTGTCCCACAATGTCAGGTTGGTTTTGAATTGTCAGAAGAGCCACCTGCTTCTAGTTCACACTCGCGAGTTTGTACTGGAGGAAATGTATCTTTAAAAGACAAAAGCATTTTCTAAAGCATGGAGTGCATTGGATTTGGAGATTTTTTTGGGTTTTCCTCCAGATTTATTTTCACTTGCGGTGACTAGACGAACCAGCCAGTTCAAAACCAAGCTGACATGTTTCTACAAGCATTTTCTGTCGTGACGTATTCGTTAAAAACCAGTGAAATTGACACTGTAAAGTCAAGAAGGCAAGTCTGAACCAATATTCACCCAACAGTTTTGCAATGTTCCTTATTGAAAATAATCCTATATTTAATCTTTGGCAATACAGTACTCACATGCAGACTACATTAATATCCATAAGGGCTTGATTGATATTGCTTAGCTGCTTTAACGAAGAGCTGTGCATGCATGCGCCCAGTCGATCAGAAGCAGAGGAGTCCAGAGTTAATAACTAATTCTGATACTAAAGGATCAATTTTCACTCTCATTCCTTGGAGCGAGTTTTATCATCCACAGGAAACATGAACATTTTAGACGTTTGTATTTAGACGACTCTGTAACTTTTCTCAGTCAGTAGAAGAATGCCTGTCACTCATGAAGCTCTCTCGCAGACAAATCCCTCCTCTGCACAGTACAGCTATGTTTCCTTGTCGCTGAGTCTATACAGTAATTACACGAGAATGTTTCACCAAGAACCAGATAATGAAATTATGGTGCAATTAAACCAAGTTTACATTTATAAAAAAAGAAAAAAAATTGTGAGATGTGTGTACCTTATTAAATACTCGTAACAGCGGGGAGCCGAGTTTTCCCCAGTGCGAGCAGAGAAGCCAGCAGGTTTCAGGCTGGCGCCGGTCTCTGCCCAGTGCTAACAGACAGTCGTGAGTTAAAAACTGGGAGTGTTTTACAGGGAGGACAGGCACAGCAGAAGCCCAGGTTTCCTGCTTAACGTCCTTTCCTCTTAATTTATTGTGACTTTTACACAGTGGGAAAAGTACACGGTTGTTTATTTTTAATAACTGCATTTCACATGTGGATTTTACAAGCCAAGCAATGATGATGATGATGATGTGAAGTGATGTAGTGTCATCGCAGAGTTTCGATTTTTCTTTCTTTTCTTGTTTGTTCTTTTTTTTTGGGGGGGGTCTTTAAATTTCCATGGGTTCCAAGTGAGCGGGTTTTCAAAAAATGTGGCTGTGGTTTTTGTTGAACAACAGAAGAGGTTGAGAGCTGAAGTGTCCTGATGGGTCGGAGGAGGTTGGCGAAGTTTTGGCCTTACTGACACGTTTAATTTTTTTTTTTCCTTTGTAAAAAAAAAACAACAACAAAAAAATCAACAACAACAACAAACGTCTCTGTAGGCTTTTCACTACCTCTCATGTTGGTTAATTTATTTCACATCTAGTTGTCAATGTACAAGTTGTTTTTAGATCTACTTGAAGCCTAACACTGTAAACAAAAATGTGCACAGAAAAATGACTATGTATATGACCAGAGGGGTTAAAGAAAGCTTGGCCTAGTCAACATTATTATTATTTTTTGTTTGTATGTATGTTTGTTTTTAATTGTGTTGAGCTGAACTAGATTTTGCATCTCTATAAAGAATTCAGGAATCCACTGTCTAAGGGCTAATCCCATTTTTGCCTATGCAAATCTGTTACTGTGGGTGAGATGGGAAAGGGCGAGCTACCGCACCTTTCACCTGTTTTAGATGGACCATGGTTTACATTGCCCTTTGCTGATATTCTTCAATCTTATTCAGCAAAAATTTACGCTTATTTTTGTTTCTATATAAATATTATATATATAAATATATATAAAACAAGTAATATACAGAGAAAATAGTATATGCCTTCGTGATGATAAAAAAGAAACCTTGCTGAAAACAAATAAATGTGTTGTTGTCTGACATTATGTGGCTGTGTGCTGGAGTCTTGGTAAGATGATATAGACCGACTGGAAACTTGACGGTTAAAGCGACTGACTCTACCGACTGACTGTCAGGAAAAACTCTCATTACTCAGGCTACAACACTCGTAGCTGACCCTGTGCAGTATTTCCTAACTGAGGCGTGGTGAGGAAGAGAAGGAGGAGGAGGAGGAGGTGTGAGGAGACGGGGGCTTTATTTATTCAAAGAGCGACCGCATCATGACTTTTCTGTGATTAAATATTGTTATCCAGCCCCAGCCTGTGAGCTAAATAACCTGTTCGGCTCACCCAGGACTTGTTCTTGTCTGTTTTTTTTTTCTCCACTGTAATATTTGGTCATTTTAAAAGCAAGACTATGTAACTTTTGCTTAAACACAAGCCACAGTCGCCACAGATGACAGCTGAGGGAGGAAGGCAAATGATAAAATATTGTGTAAAGGCGGCACAAGTGGAGAAAAGTCAAGCAAGCTGGCGGTGGCGGCGGCGTCAGGCCGACCAATTGAGAGCATTGAATTGAAACAAAAGGTACGTTATGAATTCAGCTTTTCATTTGCAATAGCGGGACTGTTTTATTTCTTGATGCAAAAGTTACGTAGTCTCACTTTGAAGGGCTGAGTCGGAGCAAACCTGGAGACGAGCTGAGTTATTAATAGTATCTGCCTTTGAGATGTGCACTGTCCGTACGCAAGTCACATTTTATAACCAGTGAATCATGAATAAAATTGAAAAAAAAAAACACACACCACACAACACGAAACAAAAAAAGAAACCACTTGCCATGTAATAATGAACATTTTTATCGTGATGATGATGATGATGATGATGATCGTTTTGTTGTTTGTCAGTGGACACTGCACAGCTGTTGTGAATTTTGTAACCAGATGAGTGAAGCACCATGTCGTCAGCAAACAGCAGCAACTTATTTTTCTATTCTTCGACTTCTTTTTGTAGCCACATCCAGTCAGACTATCACTGTGTGAATACAGTAGCGTTGGTGTGGAGCACATCAGCAGAAGTGGGTTTTCTTTTTTTTTTCCTTTTTTTTTTAACTATTCCACTAATGCAAAAATATGAGAAAAGTAAATAATATAAGTTACTTAAAAGACCATTCACTCAGCTCTTGTGTGAGCCCCTTTTAGCTTCAAGTTGAGGTTTGATCTAGAGCTATAAGAAGAAGTTCTTTTTTTGTTTTGTTTGTTTTATTTCTTAACTTGTACAGAAAATTTAGCTCCTGGACCGAAATGTGGAAGTGAGAATACGAGAGTTGATGTTGTATAGATTTTTCCCACAATTCCTCACAGTGCGTCGTGGCTTAAGGGAAGACAGGCTTTATCGACTTGATGCTGGTTTTGAAACTCGACCTGCTTTGTGTGTTCCCTCCGTTTGGATTTGGTGCCTCTTTACGCTTCACAACAGACCTCAAGCTCTCTCTTTCTCTCTCTGTGTCTCACTTTTCTCTCTTTTTCTTTCTCTCTCTCTCGCTCTTTCTCTCTCTCTCTCAGGCTCTCACTTCCTCTCTCTGTAACATCACACATGCAACACTGTTAATAGCAGTTAGAGCAGAGACGGCCCTGTTTCACAGCAAAAATCACACTGGTGTTTGCTCCTCCTACGTTGAACACCGACGCCCTCATGTCGTCTCTTTCGAAAAACCTCGTCCAGAGGTGTTTGTGCTACTTTGGGAAAGAGATTATAATGTTTAGTGCAGGTACTGGTTGAGGTTGGTTTTTAACAGTTTTAGGCAATCACTTTTCTCTTTATTGATTTAGATGCCTAAGCCTCTTGGTTTTTTCCGTCATGCCTGTGTAGATAGATCACAGTCGTCGAGAGATGATCTGCAGGTGAAAATAAAAAGAATTTTTCTGTCACTTTAAGCGACTGAATAAGTGACATTTTTCTATTCAGCATGCCTTTTGCTAAATAAATGAAATAATTCAGTTATTTGCTATAAACGATACTGTATGAGTATGTATTCAAGTACTGCAGTATGCAGACAATTAAAAATATCAGAAACTCTTTTGAGAGGTTCATATTTTTCTTCTAGTATGTTTCACTAATATTGAGAGTTATGGGTACTTAATTCTTGTTTTGAGTGTCTCATGAGTTACCAGAATGGAAAGGACCCTCTTTGTATTAACAAATATAGACTATGGTTGGTTATTTCCACATGCATGACTCGCAGAGCAACTTTACCAGGGCAGTGCTAGTGCAGCTGACTTTTCTGATCAAGAAGTCAAGCTAATCCTTTCACTATTTTCCACTTGGCTGCTTGACAATTTTTGATGATGACTGAGATCCTGACTGTTTTATTTACATCGAGGCAGGTGACATTTTATCCTCAAGAAGGCAGCGTGTGGTGAAATGTTATTTCTCCTTCAGAGCCTCGGCGTCTTGAAATGCCACAAAGCAGACGTGACTTCTGGTTTTCAGATTTAAACATTTTAACCAGGATGATACAATGTCAGCTGAGCTTCAAAAAACTGCAGCGAGAGTGCAAGAGTGAGCTCAAGAAGAGTGAGTTCACCAGATTGTGCAACTTCCTCAAACATCTCAGAGCACTGTGTCCCTAACCTCCAGGGTTGTGCTGCCCAAGGATCTGATTGCTTTTCATCATGACTTTGAATTATATCAAAGGAAACTGGTAATCAATCCTTGAATCAGCATGGCTGTCTAAAGCGCCCTGAGATGTAGGAATCCAATAACTGTAGCATTGAAAGGACTTTTTCTATCTTATTAGTCCAACCTTGATGAAACACCTCTGTTGTAGAATAGCACAGGAAGGACTCATCTCATCTAGCCTCATACTACAGGGCTGTAAATCTGTACAACTGTAAGACAGAGCTGGTTCTACAATTAACAGCACTCAGCATTAGAGAATATGTACATTGTGAGAAACATTTAATTCTGGTGGTATTGGCAATTCTCTGCATGACAGTACAATACAGATGTGACTTAAGTTTTTTTTTCCCACTGAGGACAGTAGAAATCAAGCTTAAAGAAATGTCTTCACCCAAAGTCTGGTTTACAAAAATGTTGGCTCGTTTTGGCTCATAAATTTAGACACTAGCTATGTGAAACTATAGTTAAACTGTGAGGGTGTGGGGAAATAACTAATTTGACATTTTGGGATGTACATGTACTCACTTTTGTACCTGTACGCTAACAATCAAGCTAGAACCAGCAGCTGGCCAGCTAAGTCTAACTGCTATCCTAGCATAGTCCATGTATAAAAAGAAAATTACAAATTATATCTCATAGATTGAATAAAATAACAATTTGTGGTTTTGATTGGAAATGTGTGAGACATTTTGCATGACAGTTTGGCTAAGGCTAAGCTACCTGTCTGCTGGCTCTAGCTTCATATTTATCATACAGACTGCAGCAGAAAAAGTGAATAAATGTATCTACTTCCCAAATGTATTCTCCCTTACAAGAGAAGTATTTTAAAAAAAAACAAAAAAAAAACTAAGCTGTGTAAAATATGAAAACACAAACAGAAAAATAAAGGTTGAATTTGCCTGACACAGTGGTCAATGCGCAACTGTCCCAGTAATGCGTCTTTGGTGGATAATGTGCCAAAAACTATAATCTACCTTTTGTTTCAGTGTAAATGGTTCAAAGAAAATGATGGAATATAAAATTACATATTCTGTTGGACTCAAAATGTTCCTTTACGAAACATACTTTATTTGTGTTTTCACGTTGCTGTCGTAGGTTTGTGTCATCTCTCTGAATCGTCCGCATCTACTGCATTTGTCATGTAATCAACAACACACCTGAAGACTTTGTAAACACACACTGGCAACAAACATTTTTTCGGAAGTGTGACTGATGTGGACTAACGAGCAACCATATCAGGTCTAAATGAAATTGTATCTGTGTAACACAAGAAGCTGTTCACCATAGTTTTGAATTTGTTTTGTACTGTTTTAATTTATTTTAACAAGAGGTCTATTTCACTCATTGTTTTTTTTAATCTCAAAAGAAAAAATTGTTGTTCATCAGCCTTTATCTTCATATGAATTACCATCACGTTAACAGCGTGTTCAGTTGTGGTACATTTTGATCTACGGTTCAGTCTCTGTCTCTGTTTACACAATGACATCTTAGAAGACTCCAATCTATGGTAACTGCCCTTGAATATCTGTAATTTAAATAGTGCTGCTAGAGAAAGAAATCTAAATGTAACAACTTACAATAAATACTTAATAGATTTTTGCCAAATGTTGACTGTGTCTTTCTTACTGGAGATGTTTTTTTTTCCCCACAAATCAACAAATATCCACGTTTTCCTGGCATTGCTAGATTAAATATTTTCGGTATTAGGTTTGTTTGAAAAGTTAAGATCAAGGGATGACAATATTGGTTTGCCATCTTGATTATCATCACATTGATTACTAAGTAATTTTACAGACGGTCATGGTTCCCAGAGGATGAATCCTGGTTTTGATCGTCTTGACTTTAACCCAAGACCAGTAGAACATATCAGTGTCTATTTGCACATTTTGTACAGTCATTCATGACTTCAACTGTAGCACCACCATGAGGTTGACATGGAGTTTGAGCGAAACATTGGATGAGTTACTATAACAATTTGTCTAGGTTTATTTGTAAGATTAATGACATATTTAAAATCCCATCAATCTTAACTATACCTCTTAATGTGTTTAGAGCTAATTCAGTTCTGTGACCAAGCCCTTTTCTGAAATATGAGGATATGAATTCACCAACACAAACTACCACCTTCAGAAATTTCTAAGTAGAAAGTATAATATTGAATTTAAGCACATTTATTTTGCAACATGAGGGCATTTCAAAGATCTCACTACATTATAAATGTATGCAGCGGGAGGGGAAACCTTTATTTTGTTGGGCTAAAAGTGCCTGAAAACTCATAATATACCCTGCACCTTATATTAGTTTTTCATCATAAATTATCTGTCCAGTTGATTCCTTCACAAAAGGAAGTTTCAGTCAGCCAAACTACTATATGTAGTCAAGCACTGTAGTCCTCTGTAGCGTTTCCTCTGCCTTGGGGAGGCGCGTTTAGAGGAGGTGAAGAGGTCGTGGCACTGGCTGCAGGCCAAAAGGTCTAAGGGATCACATCACATGATGATTTCAAAGTTCCTGGAAAGCCGAAACATATACGGCATTCATTGTTTGTTGGATAGTTTTCCCCGTGTGTGTGCTTTGATATGGCGCGGCAGGGCTCATTTTAACCACAGATGACATGACCAGAGGTGCAAAAGAGGCAGCTTCATTTAAAAACGTCTTTAATTCATCAACCGGAGCCAAGATCATGTTTTCAGACTTGTTTACATTCAGACAACAAGGTGAGACCACATGCTGAGGACAGGAGAGGAGGCAGGTTTGTGTGCATGGGTGCTCTCTCATACAATCCGTTTTTATGTTTGTGTATATGTGTAACTTTTCATACAGTCCTCTCTGTATATGGGCATGAGTATGGGTGTGTGTGTGTGTGTGTGTACAGTATCTGTGTGTTTGTGTGTGTGATCTCCCTCTCTCAGACAGTCTTTTGATCCGTCCCCTCTGGGGCTGTTGAGGCAGATTCTGACTCCTCCTGGGTCTTCTCTAATCCCTGGCTGGTGGCCTGCCCTCGGTCATCTGACTGTGTCGCGTCTTTTGCCGTGACGGCTCCATTGGAGTAGCTTGCGTCTATACTCTCATATGGCTCTGATG
Source organism: Trachurus japonicus (assembly GCF_045865225.1). Lineage (NCBI taxonomy): Eukaryota > Metazoa > Chordata > Actinopteri > Carangiformes > Carangidae > Trachurus > Trachurus japonicus. Next base: position 12,357,634 of record NC_140921.1, on the reverse strand, counting down.
TCCACTGAGAAAGACAAGGAAAAGAAAAGGAGACACATTAGAGGAATAATCTTTGTTTATAGTCCCTAGAACAGCGGTTTGACAACTCCTCCAATTATCCTCTCTGGTATATTATGCACTTAACAGCCTCAAATTTTCAGACAATGGGGTGAAATTGACATTAAATTATCTCTAAGACTCATCAGTGGCCCCCAAAGGCAGAAACACTCATTACACTTTCATATTGAAAGAGTTGGATGTAAGGAAGGAAGTAACATACTGCAATTTTGTTCTCTGAACAGCAGTTCAGCTAGAAATGGAAAAACTTTACTCTCAGGATTTATCTGTTCTGTAGTTTTAGTAGTATAACATGTTGCAACCACTATGTCAGTGATATATATTCAATTTGTATTTGAAATTTAGTTAAAATAACATGCATATTAATTCTCTATTTTTATTTAGGTTTTTCCTATTGATTTTAAACACATATAGCTTACTAAATAAGCAGATATACATACCTTTCATTATTATATAATTTCATACATATATTTATGTCCATGTATATTTCATATATGGAGATGTACATATATCATATTTTTGTACGGGGAGGGGCAGGGATTATGCTTGTCTACCTGTTCATCAGCTCCCTACCTGTGTGGCTCTGCTGCTGGACCTGTGTGAGGGCCCGATGGCGATGTTGACGCTGGACGACGACTGCGTATCTGTGGTGTTGCCCCCCTCGGCAGCGGACAGCCCAGAGATAACCAGGCCACTGGAGAAACTACGCTTCCCAAACAGCAGGCTGAGAGTGGACGAAGACGAGGAGACCTGGGACAAATGGGGAAAAGTGCAGTTCTTCCATATGCTGTAGTTTCTGTTAGATGTTTTATAGGAGCACAACTTGTCAGACACAGCAGGCTGTGTCTAAGAATAACTTCAATAGTCAATAATACACAGTGATCACATGCTTTGGCCATCAGCTGTTTGGATGGGTTTTTATGATAATAAGAAAGATGAACCTTGGCTTCAACTTTGTAGTGATAATAACATCAATTCACTTAGTGTCTGCACAAACAAAATACAGCTTAATTTAGGAGGTTCACTGCTAAACATGACACGATTGGATGACACTTCATATTATTTATTACCCTTTACTTTATTCAGAATTGTGTGCAAGCCCCCAGCACTTTCTTTCTTTTTCATGTTTTTAGGACAAAAGACATCTTTTAGTTTGGCGAGCACAGATTTGCTCATTGTAAATGCATGCAAGCGGTGCTGTGCTTTTAAAGTAAGGAGGAGTAAATAAGGATCTAATCTACTTTAACTTGAATATGCTATATATATATACTGTATGTTTCCTGTACATTTAACTGCAGTCTTTGTCCATTTCTAACATGTTTCTTTTTGATCCTGTGTGGTGGTTGTTACTAGTTTTGAGTTGTTTGTTACAAATTGATTTAAAAAAAAACGTATAACAGAAAAGGCTGCTTCCCTTCAATCTTAAAAAGTTGCTAGGGTTTCAAATATTTATCGGTCAAGATCCACCAGCGTATTAGCCAACAGAGTGTGTGTGTGTATGTGCAGTAGTGTCTCACCTGGCTGGAGCGCTGCTGATGCTGCGCTGCCTGGAGCTGCGAGCTGATCCCTCCGGCTCCTGAGAGACGAGGGACCTGAGGAGAGAAAACGATCCACTCATCGCTTTGTTCTCTTAAGAAATACACACTGAACATTTAACAGCAACTGGTGAGTGTGCAAGTGTGTATACCTGTGAAAATATAGAGGCTATGGACGTGTTGAAGGACAGTTGGCTGTTGGACAGACGCTGGACGAGCCCGTGGGTGGAGCCTGAGTCCAGGATGGGCCCTGATTGGCTGGTGACGGGGGGGCGCTGGCTCTGAGGCTGCACTGAGCGACTGCGATACTCTCTCCTGGCTGCAGACACATTAAGAAACACACAGAAATACATACTTTAATAATCCAATTAGAGCTGAAACAATTAGTTTGATTCATTGATTAGTTGAGCCACAGAGAAATAATCAGCAGATTTTCATCGTGTCAGTCTTTTCAAAGGAGTTTCCTGCTTCTCTTTGTCATGTTTGGCTCTGCAAAGTTGTGTTTTTGCCTCATCCCCCTTTGTTAACAACTCAAAATGAATAAATTCCTTTATTTGTACCATTTATATCTGGTTTTATGTTGCTTCCCTTTTCCCTACCGAGCTGGGTTGTAACAGTTATGAATTTTCTTAAACTGGCTGTAAAAAACAAATCTGTAAATCAATGAATGAGTTCAAAAAAAAAAACCCTACTGTGAAGTATAAAGAAAACCCTGTTTGACTCCAATTTAAGGTCTGAAAGACGTAAAAGTAATTGCGTTCAATTATGTGCACCATTCAATACCAAACTGCTTAAAAAGTTACAAATGAATCAAATCTTTCATTTAGACAAAGAATATGTGATTATGTAGTTTTACTTCAAAAGTGAATAACAATCAAACCGAAGCCAGCTATTATCTTTCTACTTGTATTGTTGTGTGCTCGTGTTTTGCAGCTCTGCACATGTTTAACACTTTATTTTGGAATTCAGACGTGTTTCCTTGTGAAGGCACAGTCAGAGACACCTTATGTCGTGAGTGGAGTGTTTCCACAGGGATAATGAGATATGTTTGTGTGTGTTTGTTGTGTGTGTGTGTGTGTGTGTGTGTGTGTGTGTGTGTGTGTGTGTGTGTGTGTGTGTGTTGGTGTGTTACCTGCGTTGTGGTGTCTGTGGCTGTGTGTGGTCCTGGCTCTGTGCTGGTAAAGGCTCAGGCTGTTGGATGTGACGGAGGACGGCCGGTTGTGGCTCAGCGAGGATGAACCCCCGGCGCCGCAGTCCACATCCTCCATGTTCACGCCGCTGTTACAGCTGGTCAGGTTGTCCTTACGCACCCTGCACAACACACACACACACAAGCACTGATTTACTTATTCATATCTACATCAGTGTGAGGGACACAAACTGGCAAGGGGCCATCAAAAATTTAGCAAGCCTTGACTATTCCAGCTGGTTAACCACACATACACACACACACAAATGTAGACTCCGAGGGAGAGAGATGTTACATAACTGTGCTAGCATATGTGACACACACTAGTGCAGCCTTCCTCTTAAATTAGTTAAATGTGCTCCGGCTGAGGAGGCGTGGCTCATCCTCTTGGCTCCTCGGCTACTTAGTGAAATTAAGACAACACCTTTAACTCAAGGCCGATGAAACAGGATTAACAATCTAATCTAATCTGAAAGGAAAACTAAGATGCTAAGAAGCTTAAGAGACAAACATACACACACACACACACACACACACACACACACTCATATACATACACCATTAGCTGACCCGCTGAGGTTAATGCAGAGCTTATACAATATGCTATACTGAAGCTAATGCTTAAAAGGGGGATTGCGAAAGAGAGGATGAAGGCAGATGTGGAGGACGAGAAGCAGGAGAAGTGAGAAGCAACATTGCAGCCACAGCAGAAAGTCAAAGCATTTGGCCGCTGTCCCACTCTGCACTCCCTCTGTCCCTCTACATGTATTTAAAACTACATTAAGTTGGCAGGGGAAGTCTCTCCCCAGCGCCGACTTCCACCAAGTCGATATCCAGTAAATCCACAGAGAAGCACTCACTCAGCAGGCGGCCACAGCGTCACTCATCCACAGTGAATTACACCAAATACCAACAATAGAAAACATAGAAAATTGTATTTTTCAGCAGCTTAATACCTAGAATTAGAATTAGTAAAACTTTGATGTGTTACTTCTGGTTGGGTTTGCAGAGACTAAAGCTGTAAAACATCTTAATTAAATGAATTTTGATGCTGTATGTAGTATGTAGGATGAGATATTGCACATTTCTTTGACCGTGAATGATAAAGTGATGGACTAAACATTGCGTGCTGTGAAATGCTACAGGCATTCAACCTAATAAGTCATTATTTAGAGACTCCAAAATGTAATTCATGGAACATTATTTTGTCCCGGTACGTTTTAGCTGCACAAGACTGAGGATGTGCAATAAGCCATAAGCCTGAGGTGAAACTGAGAGTTAGATGGTTATAAGAAGCATTTTTCAACTTGTGTGTGTGCTCCAAATAAAATGAAAGTTTAAATCAAACCACGTCTTCTCAGCCTCCTGCCCAGAGGGTCGTAATCTGGGACTGTCGGACTGATGGTCGCTCTGGGAGCTGAACCCATGACCTTTCAGCTCCAGCTCTGTCTTTTTTTTTACCCAACAGACTGAACTAAATAAAATAAAATAAAATGATGAGGGAGGCTTTGTTTGTCTTCAGCATGTCTATCATGTGAAGAATGTTAATTGAAGAGCTCAGTCAAAAAAAAAAAGGCGGGTTGATCCGGAGGAGGCAAGCGGGAAAAGACAGACTGCACTATTGACTGAGATAGGAAATAATAAACTGACCGTAACCATTTAGTGCAAAGCCAGGAACGAATGGAATCCAGACTTAGAGCCCCTCCTCCGATGCTGCGGAGCGTGCGATGTGTTCCTGCGTACGATGTTGTCAGTGGTGACACATACCTAAAAAAAAAGAAAGTTATAAAATAGTTCATTAAATGGTATTTGTTAAACTCTTTCATCTCTGCGGTGGTACTGTAGCTCCACTCTCTGCCCCTTCGTGCTCTGAAAATGTGGCGCCATTAAGTCGTGATGACTGATGCGTACATGGGGTATCCCAGCGGCTGGTCGCAGGACGAGTTGACCATGTTCCTCAGCGCTTGCTTTGAGTTCTGGATGCTGCCGCGTTCGGGGTTTCGGTTCCGTAGAAACACCAGCTCCTGTTGCTGGCCGGCCCACAGACCCCGCACACACTCCTTATTGATCTGCAGAGTGAGAGAAAGAGAGAGATGAGACAATCATGTTTCATTATCCTGCACTCACATAAAACATAATTGCAGTGCATTACCTGGTCTCTGCCACTGATTATGATAGGATGAAAATCCCAATTCTATGAAAACTACTGAAGTGGTGAAATTGAAAAGGTATTATACTGTTTATCCTGGGACTAAAAAGAACCATCATATGGCATCTGCTTACTGGAAAACAGGTAACATGGGAAAACCGCTAGCAAGGCTCTGTCCACATGCAAAAAAGTACTTCCCCAACAATACTTCTAAAGTTCACTATGCTATACAGTATTGTGTTTTTTTTATTTTTTATTTACACAAAAGGGTAAAATTATATTCTCTCAAAGGTCAAAGAAAACATTATTATCCCCAAGGGGAAATTTGTTATACAGCCAGCAGTCGCACATACAGGGTAAAAATAAGTTGTGGCATAGTGTGATGTGTGTTTAGGACACACATTAGCTGGCTGCTAGCAATGTAGGTTAAATTTCAACACCGCCCCACCCCAAAATGTTGAATGGTTGGAAGTGCTAAATGTGGTGAATACAGTGAAGTATTTAACTTCAGGGATGGTGATGCCCATTTGTGATGAAGTTACAGTGAAGCTAAAATAAAATATCTTCAGGTGATGTATGATGCATTCAGAGTCTTACTCAAGCTTCAGGATATTCATGTGTTTGTGTGACTAGTAACGTTTTCACTTTCCATGCTGTGTTGAGGAATTTTTATGTATAGAAAAAAGTAATAAATACCATCACTTCTCTTGTTTCTAAAAACACATGGAACAAAGGTATTTCCGTATATGTGCTATATTTTGTGTAACTGTCCTGCGTGTTGTCATTTTATGTATTTTTACCTTTATACCCATGTGTCAAAAATAAACTTATTACTACTAGTACATTCATTCAGCTCATCTTGCAGGAGATCATGTATCAGAAAGAGCCTGTGCCTCGGTCTCAGGTGTTCATACTTCACTTCTCTGTTCAGATTTGATTTGGTAATGTAACACAAACATTTGAGCTGAGCCGCACAGATAGAAACATGACTTCTGTGGTTGTGGTTTGGTGTCACAACTTGACACATTTGCATTCAATTCCACACCGGCCGTGTTCTCACATTTCTCACATTACTCATTCACTTTCTGTCACAACGTTTCCATGTCATTTGAATACTTCTCTCACACACACACACCTTTATGACCTTGAAGCTGAGGTGGCGTTTGTAAAGCATGATGATCTTATACTCGTCCGTGCCGTCATCGATCATGTGCCTGAGCGTGAGCAGCGTGTCACGGCTCGATAACACCGCCTTACGCCAGGCGGGGTCGCTCTCGTGGCAGATGACCAGACTGCTGCGGTAGTTCGTGATGGCCTCGTACAAGATAGATGCCTCCTCCGTCTCCTCCAGACAGGTGAAGTGATCCTGAAAAGGGCAGGAAAGGCATGATGGAGCACCAGAGGATGTAATCAGATTGTGGGCAGAAAGACGACTCCGAGGAGGAGAAATGACCAGTGTGAGGGCGACGTATACACATACACGTGTAACTTATTGCATTGTTGTGACAAAGAAACTGCAGGGACAAAAAAAGTGAGAAAAAGTGAACACAATCATTCATTTAAAGGCACAGTGCAACTTTACAGTACCTGATGCAGCTTGAGGCTCATCCTGACCGCAGGAGCCACCACCTTCTGCAAGAGGTCCAGGTCGGCGAAAACCCACTCGTCTTTTGTGGCGATGCGGAAGTCGCCTTTAAACAGGGTGTTGAAACCGTAGAGAAACGATTCCAGACTTTGTCGTGGGAGGAGGAGGAGGAGGAGACAGGGATGAAGGGAAAGAGAGAAAGAGAGGGGTTATTAAACTATTAAGAACTTTCAGACAGAAAGTCATTTGAGTGCAGTCACAGTAATCTGTCTGATGGGTAAAGATTTAGACGCTGGCGCCCCCTTCTGGTGGACATGACTAACTGCAGGTTTATGTCAATATCTACTAATTGTGTATTTCAGATTAACTTAATAGTGTTTTTACATGACAAACATCATTTTTCAGCACTTTTGCACTGAGTTAAGTGGCAGAACTGCATGTAATTGCCTCTTGTTGTTTCCCACGTGACAATAAAAGCTCATTCATTAACACAAATGAAGTCTTGAATTGAGTTTACCTGTTGGACATGTTGTGTGAGGCCGTGCCGAGGGATCTCCTCCCCAGGACGGAGAGAGCATAAGACAGAGTAACCAGAGGAGAGTCCTCGTCGCTCTCCACAGGCTGGACACAGAAACAAAAACACACAAGACCGACATGAAGATACTGGTGTAGAGGCTAAAGATGAAATAATTGCATAATTCACGATGCATGATGGTGATAACATGTTGTTTTGTTCTTCTAATAAGAAAAGGGAGAAAGAGTTTGTGGCAATTTGCTAGCTTTTGCTTTTCTTTTATTCATTTCACATTGCTTAATAAATGAAAATAGCAGGGCTGAATTTCTGGGGCCAATTAAAAATTTAGGACTGTTAGAAATTCACCAGTCCCAGCTTCTCAAATGTGAATATTTGCCGAGTATTACTGGCTGTGGTTGGTGAGACAAACCAGAGGAACTGAGTACATCAATTTGTGCTCTGGGAAATTTGAATCATAATTTAACTACACAAAAACTAAATGATAAAGCAAGAAAAACAAGAAGATTAATCAATAATGAAAACAGTTCATAGTTGTAGCCACGACAAACAAGCAGCAGAAAATTGCTCCGCTGCTCTGAATCAAAAATGAGCCGACAGAATAAACTCTGAGTGATTTTTTTTTTACCGTCTCCATCTTCCCAGCGCAGTGCTGGATCCACTCCAGGTAGACGTTGCAGAAGCTGGCTCGCGTCACCCCCTGCAGGCAGTGCACGTAGTCTTCATCGATCTTCACACTGAAGACCTGAGGGTCGCGCTCAATGTGGTGCCACTTGGTGTAGGACAGCAGCGCCTCCTGGACGGCGGCGTCCTTCAGCCAAGTGGACAGTTTGGGGGAGTGGACCAGGTAGTAGATAATACTCTGTGAGGAGGAGGAGGAGGAGGAGGAGGAGGAGGAGGAGGGTGTGAAGGGCACCATCAGACAAGAGCAAAATACTAAACACCAGGAGAGCAAAAGGGAAGCAGATGTGCACATCTGGAATCAATATTGGCGAGCAGCCACTTGTTATGATTAATGCATCAGATTATCTGCTAATTAAAATCTTTAACCTTTAGGCAGGCCAATCTTTAAGAGCCTGTTTAAACAAGTGGGATATTCAATTTTCTGTCCCTTGGTGGAGAGAGGTTGATTGAATATGTCAGAGCTTGATGCATAATTAAAGCTGCACTTAGTTCCCTTCAAAACAAGTGACTCCTGATGTCAAAACAATAAAATCTGAGCTCTGACGATGTCAACAACAGATCAAATGCCGCACGTGCGGGTGTCCTCAGAAGTCTCACAGTGAGTCCAGCTTTGTCTGGACTGAGAGGAAGTTTGCTGCCGTTTAGTTCAAAAACACAAACTAGAGGAACAGGACAGGAGGAAAGAGTCTGCAGCCACATTAGCAGCTTTTGAGATCATGCACAGACTCGTGATGCCAGCATGGCTAAAAGCACATCATTTAAAGGTCTTCTACAAAATGTGTATGATCAACTTTAACACTGTTCCACCTCCAGTTACCAAAAATATTTTTAGATGCAGTAGCCCCATTTTTTTTTTTTTTTAAATCTAAGCTGTAGAAAGTTGGTGTCGAAGAAAGTTTGGTGTATATACTTGTTGTTTCACTGTATTAAATATTTGTGATTGCAGCACTGCCACCAACAAGTCGCCAGCTTGTTAAATGTTGTGGAACTGAGAAAGATTTCAATGAATTTTCTTCTCTACTATAAACAAACTGTAATAATATATATCAAAAAATATCTCTTTAATTATTAAATCATTCTAAATTTGATGTAATTTTTTCAAGTTAATGTTTTTACAGTGCAGACAATAATGAATTAATTCATAATTTTATGGCTTAAAGCAGTACTAAAGAACTTTCAGTTTTGGTTGAGTTTGGCGGCGCCTGTGGACCAAAGCGGTAGTGTTTTGCCTGAAGGAAGACTCCATTTCCCATGAACACTAGCGTGAAGCCCTGTAAATATCCTGCATTAAAATTAACAGAAGACATCAAAACTAAGTTTCTGTTTCCTATGGATCATTTCAAAGTGAAAACACAAACATAATCCATTGCTAGAGTGCCATTTTGCCTGTTCCCTCCTTGTTGTGACTCGCAAAAGTGAAAGTGAAACTTAAGTGAGAGCAGGGTTCCTACCATGCTCCTCAAAGCTGCTTAGTGCCAGAGAAAGAATGTAAACATTTGTGAAATTTAAAATAGTTTACGTTTAGTTTAAAAGACAAATTCTGAATATTGATGTCTTTCCTAGCCTCAGTGAAATGTAAACTTCACATTCCCTTACCCACATATAATCTGAAAACCCAGTACATGTAGTTCAAACATGTCACATCTCCTCTCCTGGGTGTTTTTAACGCACCTTCAGGTAGTAGGTGATGAGCAGCTTTCGGAGGTCGTACACCTGCAGCATGGTGGCTGCGTTGTTCTCGCTGATGCTGTAACCCTCCAGCAGGTACTTGGTGGCCATCACCTCCCAGGCCAGCCAGCGCAGGTTGAAGGCAGCGTTGCACGACAGCATGTGAGGCAAGTGTCCCGGCTCGCAGCAGCAGCACGCGTCGTCCTCCTCCACGCCCTCGGTGATGGCCTCCACCTCCCGCTGCTGACAGTATGTACCTAGAGATGGAGGTGTACCGCTGAGTCAATAAGGTTTTTTATCATCCATCCTGATCATTAAAGCAGTTAAGGATCATCAGACTGTACCTCTGAACTCCAGACCCCTCAGCTGGAAAGTGACCAGCCCGTTGCCGATCTCGATCAGGTGGACCAGGGCGTTGAGGTAGTCTGAAGCCAGAATGAAACAGTCTCCGGCGCCGTAGTTGCCCCATCGGCCCAGCATGAGGTCGCCACAGAGTGAATTCTGGAGCGAACGAGTCAAGTACTCGTAGAAGATGGAATTTAGGTTGTTGTCATCGCAGCCTGAAAGAGAGGGACAGCGAGCGGTCAGATGGATGAACAGGTGTCAAGAAACAAATTCACACACTGTGGGAAGAAAGGCAAATAATTTTGATGCTTCCGTCGCGTAACAATTTTAATCTACAGTCCATGTACTGTATATAATTTGTACCTTTTGTGCTGAATGGAAATGGGGAAAAAAATTATAGTATTGACACAGGAAATAAAATAAAAAGATGCAGCCTGTAACTAATTTAATATTGAGAGAACTCACCTGTCTCCTTGTCCACTTGGGACACAAGTCTGCTGTTGGAGTTGTCGATACGTTTTGTGCTGCAAGGAGGAGGCAGAAGAAAAACTGTTTAAAAAACAAGAAAACATAGTTTCTCATGTAAAAAAAGGCTGAATGAAGTCAGTTTTGAGTCGAGTCAAATGCTGTTTTAAAAACTAGAATCACCAAAGCAGGTGGAGAGGAGCTGTTAAATATAATGTACTATCTCTTTAAATCCTCTGAGGAGCGCTTTACTATAGTTCCTCAGAGAGACAGAGCATTGATCAATAACAAAGTCCTCTAACGGTGCATCCTCTGAGGAACCACACACATCACACTGCTAGTAAATGAATGCCCCTGCAGCGACACTTGAAACTAAATATTTCAAGATGAAGGAGCCGAAATAAAACGCGTGCTCCTCTGTCATCTGTGCACCAGGAGCTGACTCCCGCTGAGACGGAGCTGTCACTGGTTTTAATGTCACGAGTTTCAGTTCAAACGCTGCCGACAGAGTCTAAATATAATCTCAGGCCACCTCGTGTCAAATCACTGCAGCGTGCACAACAAAGCTGCGGGAGTATTTTTGGAGTGCTTTCAGCGAGCCGGGGCACAAACGGAACGGTCTCTCACATCAATAAGTGAGAGGGAACAGAGGAGCGACGTTGTGTAAGTGTGAGTGAGACAGAGAGAGAGAGACAGAAAGAGAGAGAGAAGGATGAAGAGGGGGGGGGTGTAGCTTCTATCTGCTAATCCGCCGAGCTCAGCTCAAAAAGATGAGATTGATTCGAGATGGAGTCAATAGAAAAAAAAAACAGACAGATGTGAAACACACACACACACACAGCAGCAGAAGGACGTCGGAGGCAGAGCTGTCACATCGGCACAGTGATCAGAAATGTCACTGCACTTCTGAGGAGTTAACCATCGATTTTGATCACACATTCATTTTCACATCTAGGAAGCATCAGCAAAATAAAAAAAATAGGAGGAGACTAGTGGTATTTTATACTTTTGTCCCATTAGAGATGAAAACCAACAATGTGTTAGTCTCACAATACCTTACAAAGTCTATTGGTTCCTACAGGGAAGGTGAATCGTTAGAAACTAAATAGTTTCCTTAAGCAGGTGGGAGCTGTTTTTTCAGTAAATGTTACTAAAAGAGAAAGAAAGGCTGTACTGATCAGCTGCTTTCAGCTGTGGGTTGTGAATATTTACGGTAAAAGTGTAGTTTATGTGGGATTAGTTTCAAAATAAGCTACAGTGCTCTTATTATAGTGATGAAGGCCCTGTTGATGTGTTTTAATAGTATTGGACAACACTATGTCACAGAGAAATATGGGATCTCTCAGACTGATGAAACACTTTTTAATGAGTGTCATTATAAAACAGAAAGGTAAAATCTGTCAATCTGATTGGTTAATGTGATATAATGAGCGTATACCACTATTCTAAAGCCTTATCACAGCATATCACTCCGTGTCAGGAAAGCATGAATGGAAGTTTGTAAAATACTGTTACAGTCGGTAGCAAAGGTGCTTTGACGACATTTACAAATAGACTAAATTAGTTGAATTCACATGTTCAAGGTTAACTTTCACCTCCGGGGAGGGTTAACAATGGATGAGTGGATTGAGCAGTGACTTTCCTTTTTCCTTATAAAAAAAGCAGAGGAGATTGGATGATTAAATAAAAACTACATGAAATCGATTGTGTATTCCTCTTTCATACTGCCATTATTGGTAACCGTTTTATAAAAACAATACACGGCCTATTGTAATGTATTGCTTAAGTAACCCAGTGTTGTTTTTAGCTTTTTTTTCCTCTGGATCTGTTGAATATTTAACCTTTGCTTTAACTGGCAACCTTCAATATCTAACAATGTGATTGAACAGTTGTGGACGCCTCCTCTAGGCTGTTCAGGAATCTCACGCCACACGCTCGCTGTGTCCGGGCCTTACTTGTAGTTCCGCTCCCAGAATCTGATGGGCCGTGGGTAGGAGGAAATGAATATGGCGCTGCCCAGGAAGGGCGCCAGCGGGGTGTAGAAGATGGTGGTGAGCAGCGTCTGGAGCAGCAGCATGGCTGAGTCTGGACACACACATCAGTCAAGGAATGAAAAGTAAGCGCTTATACATTTACACACACACACACACACACACACACACACACACACATAAGGGTTTTAGAGAAAGGATACGAGGCACTGCAAACGGCTGAGCAAAGGCATGGAAAGCGCTGCCCCAGGCGATCTGCCAGGGAGCGATGTAAACCAGGATGAAATGGAGCTTCAGCAACAGCTCACGCATCTGCACAGAAAACACAAACACACAGTCAGTGCCCAGTGAAAAGAGATCAGCACGGCACTGAGAGGCATATTGAAACATTTGATGGTGGAGTGTGTTATTTAACTCACACGGCTTTCACACGGAGGAAACCAAAGTGTCTGTGTATCTTTGTATTCCCTGTGGTTGACTGCTGGTGTATGAAATTTTTTTTTTTTTTTGATCCACTATGACTGTAAGTAGTGCATAGAAACAGGACAAAACACACAAATCCAATCTGTAGAAATGTGCAGTCACAACTTTGAACACCTTGACTGAGGCTGTTTTGACGAATCTCTACACCTGTGTCTTGTGTGCTTGTGGATGCAGCAGCTGCGTCTTGCTCTCACCTTGTGGAAGATGATGGACATGATGAAGAAGTCGAGCAGGAAGCTCTCGGAGGCGTGCGGGCAGTCGAAGTGGAAAAAGACGAGCGTGAAGAGCAGAGTGAGGAACTGGAAACTGGGGTCGCAGAAGGAGGAGCGCAGGAGCTTCAGCCCGGCGACCGTCGTCAGGAGGACATCACAGCTGGAGGCGGCAAAGACAGAGAGTTCAGATTCAACAGCTGCTTCACCACACACATACAGTACACACACACTGATGATGATGATGCTGTGTGTTTGTGGCTGTGTGTGTGCGTCCACTCACTGGATTCCCAGCTTCTTGCGGTGGCTGAGGGCGAAGCCGTCGTTAGTGAGCGCACTCAGCACGATGGCGGGGTACACAACGTACTTCTCGAAGCACAGGAGCCCGACATACAGCCGCTCAAACCACATCAGCACAGCGTCCTCTGATACACCGATGGGAATAAACAAAAGTCACAAAAGCAGATTAGAACCACAGCTTTCCTCAGCACAGACAGATCTCATTCAACTTTTCTAGGAACATGTTTTTTTGTTATTCAGAAATTGGTATCACACTGATAATCATATTTATCCTACAGTATTTATCTCAGGCGAGGTTTGGTTTCTGTGGGATTTAGGAATTTGAATTTTAGGTGAAACGAGATGGCTTTTTATCAGCTGGTGGTGCAATGGCAATAAATCTTAATAAACACAAAATGATGAACAGGATTTAGTACAATACAACAAGACTGAGCCCCTGCAGATGTACTGACAGCTCTTAGAAGCTATACATTGGCACAGCAGCACTTACATTCTCACAGTGATAATGGCAAGTTGGCAACACACTGATGCTTAGCAGGTCTCATGTTCACCATCTTAGTTTAGTCGGCTAAAATGCTAAGATTTGGTATCGAAAAAATAGAAAAAGCACGCACATCCCCAAGTCTAAACGCTGGATGCCGGACAACAAAAGTAAATCATAGGAGAAAAAGGAAAGTCAGCACACCAACAACAGCTCTAGAGCAATAATTTATCATCACCGAAACAAGGGAGTAACGTTTCAGCTTCCTCAGACTAAGAGAGATTTGGTATTACCAATAAGTACCAAGCCAAAGCTTAGTTTTAGCTATTTGGTTCAAAGTATTGAACAAACTGAAATTGTGACTTGAAGACCCTGGCACATCAGAGGATTATCAGTGTTATCCAGAGGAAGGCATGAATGTGTGGAACAAATTCTACTAGTTGTTGGGATACATTCATCATCTGGGGACCAAGAGTGTTTGTACGAGATGTGAAGCCAATTCACTGGCTAAATGTCAAATCATTTCACTAGATAAGTGCCAACTTTGACCTGCTGGTGGCGCTACAGGAAGAGACGCCGGGTCGCCAGAGATAGGGGACTGACTGCAGGCGTTCATTCATGATGTGATCACAGAGGATATTGGCACCAAATTTCATGACAAATTTCCTGTCTGGATCAGGTGCAGTGACACCACGACCCTAAAGCTGTGCTACCAACGCCACCGCCATCGTTACTGTCCATCACCTTGTGGATTTATATGCAGATATGGATCCAGATTCATCAAGAGTTAAACATTTCCCATCCAAAACCAATGGTGCTCACTACCTGCTTGTATTTTTTTGCCTTTAACTAGGTGGGTTTACATGGACATTTTTAAACGGTTTCAAATAGGTTTGGTTTAAATCAATCTGTTTGAAGATTTCAGCTTGAGCGTATACATGGAAACATGGAAATACATTGTCTGTTGAGCGCAGTCTTTGCTGTTATACATATTTCTCTTTATTAAACAGCAGCGTGACATATGCCTACTTCTAGAATTGATTGGAATGTCAATCGGTTTGGGGTAATTGAGACGGTGTGAGGTGTTTATATGAAGTGTTTTGGTCTCCCAAACCTATTTGAAACCATTTAAAACTGTCCATTTAAACTCACCTATAGGATAGTTGTCAAGAGACAGGAAATGGGGAGACAGAAAGAGGGGGAATCAAACCGGGGCCGCTGTAGCACAGACTACAGCCTCTGCATATGGGGCACCTGCTTTACCCACTGAGCTAAACAATATCCCCTCAGTACATTACTGACCTCTGGGTTCAAACTGGTGGTACTCCTTTGTCTTGAGGACCGGGTGGGAGATCCACAACCAAGGGTGGTGCTTCCTCAGCTGGGGGATCAGGTAGTGGGTGACGAAGCCCACCGTCCCGGCCAGAGCGTACAGCACGATGGTCACAAAGGGCTGGGACAGGATGAGGATGAAGAGTTCAACAAATCAGTTACAGAAAGTGCTGTAAGAGGCAGTGCACAAGAAGAAGAAAAAAACAATTATAGATCCCACCTTGAGAGACAGGAACACGGTGCTGGCAGTAATGGCGAAGGTCAGGATGTAGGCGACAGAGCACACGACCACGTCCGACAGCAGAATCTCCTTCTGTGGAGCACGAGAGGAAGGAGGAGCTGCGATAATTAATGATCCCCAATCGAATGGAAACGCATTTGTTTGTCAGGATGGTTTAGGTGTGTGATTACTTCTGTCTAATTGCTCTGAGCCTTTAATTTTTTTTTTTTTTTTGCAGATCAAAGACACAGCAGCTCGAGAAGAGTTACTGTAAGAGCTTCACAATCCCCATTAATACTGTAAAAGGCGGCGGGAGGCTTGTCTTGTCTGATGCATAATTCCCTGTAATCGCATGCAATGATCGACAATAACAACAGCTGTTTTACTGTCTTGGTTCTCTCATGTACAGGATGCATGAACTCCACAACTGTGATAATAATTCATGTGAGGCTACTGCAGAAACATAATGTATTCAAAGAGCTAAATCACCCAAATGTCTGATTATCACCTGAACTCATCATCGTCTTCCACTAACGACAATACTAATGAGCATAAAAGCTGCATCATATCAGTTTATTTCTAAATTAATCCTCAGTTACCATCGAGTTTTGAAGTTTCTCAGGCAGCGGGTCTTTAATCTCTGTAGCTTCCTCCTCCTCTTCCTCACTCTCCCCCAGGGTAGGCATTATCTTTGACTTGATCAGAGATCTGCAATTAATTAAAAACATCACAAGTGAAGGACGACGGCATCAAGAACGATCTTATTTACTGATTTGAAACATGAACTGATTTTTGGGTCACAAAATCTTAATCAGGGAAAAAAATGTGGAAAAAGTTGAAAATACATGAAGAATTTAGTTTTCATGTGTGAATTATTCACATTTCACATGATTTATATAATAAATTCAAATGTGGATGATTTGTGTTTTGACTTGTATTTCTAATATTATTTTGATTCAGGTGTTAACAGTTTGAAATTACAATATTTAACATTTAACTCTCAGCTGGTGTAGAAATTACTCAACAAATAATAACCTATGAAAATAGAGTGTAGTCGGTACATTAACTCCCGGCTCTCGTTTCCGCAGGTCTCCTCGCTAATGTTTTATTTATTTCAAAACTATTACAGAGGATTAAGTGGGTGGTAGTCAGGCCCAGTATGTGCATGCAAACAGCACACAGACACACACACACACTGATACTCACACTAGTACCGACGGGTCACTGCTTTGTCGACTGAGGTGGTAGGAGAAGACCACCAAAAGGCCACAGAAACCAGAGAACAGAGCCGGGGTGTGCTGCTCATCCCACGGCTCCTGTAACAACACACACACACACACACACACACACACACACACACACCAGTGTGAATCACACCATCATGTACCTTTTAAAACTACTTCTTCTTTTCAATCTTCACGGTTTAAAAGCTTCTTCCCCCACCAGTTACAATCTTGTAGTCACTTTTGAAGGATGACTTGCAGCACTTTGTATTTTGCTGCAGCTCTGCTTAGCTCCATCAGTGAAACTCCCCGGCTGCACCGCTATTTATAACTGCCTGTCTTCTTCTATTCCTATAACCAGGAGGATGACCACGAAAAACAAACTCGGTACAAAAAGAAAAGAAGGAGAAAAAGGCTTTGCTGTGTGTTTTCTGTTTTCTACCTTGAGAGCTCCGAAGCAGAAGCCGTAGAGCAGAGACAGAGCGATCAGACTGCGTAGGATGCTGTAGACTGCAGAGATGAGACTTGTAGCAGCTGAGACACACAAATTAGAGTGAGGGTGAAAACACATATACAGAGAGACAAGCTGTAGTAGTGGTAGTTATGGTTTATAAGGCACTGATAGCTTCTCACGTAACACTGCAGTGACATGAATCAAATATGGCTGATTCACTGCATTTTTGAGTGCTACATTCTTCTTAAATAATACCTATACCTTTCTTTTTCCACATGTGGGTTGTTTATTTATAATAATTATGAATATTTAATGTTATAGAATTTTTTATACTGAATACATACTACACACACAGGCATCAAACCAGGGCCACATTTCCACACATTAGACATTACAACAGAAGATTCACATTAACATCTGTCAAGGATCTGGATTAAAGAACAACATGTTTAACTGACCTGTCCCTCCAAATAAGTGCATGTCAATCTGCTCCAGCAGGTAAATGGTGAAGGTGTTGATCTGAGGGAACAGACCCACCAGGAAGGTGATTGGGAAGCAGTAGGTAAAACCTGTTTAATGCATAAGACAAAAGACATTTCTGTGAAGGATGAGAAAATAAAATGATACAGTGAAATAAATTAACTGTGCGAGGCCGAGCAAGCCTCTGGATATTTATCCGTACCCACTAACAGGTCTCGTAAAAAGCGCAGTGCGTCATGGCAGACGATGGTGACCCCGTACAGGGTGGAGACGGGCAGGTCCTTCCGCCTCAGCAGCTGCTCCAGCAGCCAGATCAGAGTGCAGAAGATACAGAAGTAGGCCGCTCGACTGTAGGCCACAAGCTGGTTGTGACCCTGGGGAGACGCATGCATCAACACACAGAGGTTAGGGTGTAACACAACACAGTGATATAACATTAGGGTGGGAAGAGGTTCCAACACAGTGACATAACAGCAACAACCAAGCAAGATAACACGATGAGCGCTGCTACAAATTTGGGTCATATTAGGATGACTGCTCATGTGTCTTGCACTTTGATGCGTTTTCACAGTCACATGACGCAAGTCAGTCAGTAAGCTCCAAAAGGGACAGAGCATGTAGCTGAGGCAGCAGGGAAAACACAAGAAAGTCATTCATTGGAAAAGGGAACTGTTTGGAAAATCATGACTTCATAATGGAAACACTGACAACATGCATCACTGAAGAAGATGATGGGTCACTCAGTTGAAATAAACGAACAGCGATATGATGTTAAGTTTTGTTAATATTCATAATAAGTAATTGATAATAGAGCCTGACATGAGTTTGTTTCCTCTGTGACATTAAACTCACATGTGTTGGTGAAGCTGCATCTGGTTGAACACTCTGGAAAACAAAAACACAGAAGTCTTTGTTGACTCATCGACTGGAAATCACCATGAAAACAGTTGAAAAACAGCAGCGACAGTTCATCAGAAAGTGATGAGGCGGAGCAAATAGGAAGTAGCAGGTCTGAGGTCAGCTTTACTTGTGAAAATCAAATACTATCCAAGCTGGTTTTCATTCATTCATTTTGGCTTTTCTCCAATATTAAATGCTCAGTCAGCTTCTTAAGATTGAAAAGATAATGGCTGATCTGATTTTTACCTTCAATAAGGAATACTGGCAGCTGGCGATGACTAGGCAAAACTGGAAGACCCAGAAGTCTTTGAAGCAGCCGTGGTTGAGAAGCACAAAACCAAGGAAAGAAACCAGGAAGGCCATGAAGACTGCAACTAGATTCTCCAGAACCTCCTGGTTTCTTTAGAAAAACAGCACACACGACCGCAAAAGTTGGTTATAATAGTGCAATCAGTAGAGACGGGACAACCAACAAGTATACTGGGATATCACAAGTTAGATTTTCTAGATGTGAGACTAAACTGGGACAGTGGGGAGAGTTTTGTGTGTTACCTGTCCAGAAGAGCGAGCAGGGTGAGCCGGTCGTATAAAATGTTGATCCACTTCCCAGGAAACAGTTCAAGTTTGTAATAAATCTTCTTGGTCGGTTTTTCCTGAGTGGAAGTCTCTGAGGATTCGTCCAGAGAGTCCTCTTCCTGCACACAAGCACAGATAATTTACACCCACATGAATTCAGCTGCAGAGATACAGGAGAGGAAAAAGACTCTGATGTTTTATATCTACATGAGTTTCAGTGTGCAGTAACTCAAAACACAGCCCGGGTCCTCGTAAGTCCTGGGAGTGACATCTTTTTCACACTGTATGAGACACATACAGTACACACACACACACACACACACACACACACTCAACGAGGTGCATTAATGATTCAGCAGTGAGTGTGTGTTGCTTCAGCTTCAACAACTGATCCAGGCCCATTATGTCACTGTTGCTGATCTGCATCCAGCCCTGATGTGGACTAACTCAGGAGTCATATTACTGCCTCTGTTTCGAGTCAGTGAGTCACAGTTTGACAAAGAGAAAGTACTCATCATTTAATTTGTGTCCCCTCAAATTTAAAATTTTTGTTTTAAATAGATAGATAGATAGATTTACTTTATTAATCCCGAAGGAAATCTTAATTCATGTGTCAATTCCTAATTCTAATATCTAATGTACATGGATGTGAGCTAACTTGCAATTGTTTTATCTTTTTTATTATTATTATTTAAGTTTTAATTCCTCACAATTGTCTTAATACAACATTAGCAAAACCAATAATAGGATGGATCATGAACCCATAAGACTTCTTTTTCACTCTCTTCACTGGCACACTACTATTTTTTCTGTATGTTACCTCCACCAGCTGTAGATTAGTGAAACTGCATGAAACAATAGGGAGAAGTGACCATTACATTGTCTATGAATGTGCTACAATGTGTGTATTTGTGTGTACTGTATGCAGGAGATAGAAACACCATGGTAAAAAAACAAAACATAGTACCACGTGTGGTCAAAAACCCATAGGGAACCTATAACAGCACTCAGACACCAAACATGCATGAGTCTACTGTAACTATCTTTAGTCCCGTCAGGTTCAGTAAACAGAGGATGTTTTTAATTTGCAGGAGAAAAAAAAGATAAAAGGTCAACATAGATGAGAACCTGGAAGATCTCCGGGTGTGTCCTTCGTGGCCGGAGCCTGTGTGCAGGGATGATACGTCTCTGGAAAGGACAGTCGGCGTGACCTCCCGCCAGGCCGTCCTGACACTCCGAGTTAGAGGAAGTCGACAGCAGGTCACTGAGGACGCACACACACAGACACGCACAACAGGCCGACGTTAATGTGTGCAATAAGCCTGATTATCAGAGGTGAGATGAAGTTGCAGAGAAACACAGTGAAGCAGCTTGATGCAGGTGAAGGAGGAAAACGATGATTAAGGTTTGACAACAGTACCACATGTTGCCGGTGATGAGCTCGGCTCCTAGCGGCAGGTTGAGGGCTCTCTCTGCATACAGCTTACGAGGCCTGTCTCCTGGTGAAGCAAAGCAGATAACGTACAACTTATCTAACAATTCCTGTGTGAATAACTGATATGGGGGTTTTATTTATCCTCACAGACACACAGCAGACACTGGACTGTGACTGAACCACTGAACAAGCTCGACATCCTGGAGCTGTTTCAAAAAAATGTCATTTAATCCACCAGCTTTTTTTCTGAGCTGTTTCAAAAAGTGAAACCATCAGCTGCTGGCAGTGCCTCCCACACACACACACACACACACACACACTGTACAATATATTTGTGCAAATATTATGAGACTATCCCAGTACACTGACTGGGTGTATTTGCAGCACCTCTTTGTTGTTTCTGACTACATGAGTCATCGCAACTTGTCTCCAGCAAAAGATTTAAAAAAAACACATTACATTTCCAGGAAACAACGGGCAATGCAGCTTACTGTGTACAGTGTGGAAGGTGTAGGCTTCCTCTTTGTTGGTGGCCTCTGGTCTGCAGATGACCTGCAGCATGGAGCTCTCTGACTGGGAGGTTTGTGAGGGCAGGGAGTCGTAGTCTGGATCCTTCTCTCTGTCCGTCTGTGGACTAAAGAGACAAAATGAAACCAGCTAGAGATGTTAGATCCTCAAATCTTAAACTTTGTGTTGCAAATATATATATATGTGTGTGTGTGTGAGTGAATGCAGCACGCTTGTCTAGGCACACATACCTGTCAGGAGACACTATTGGGATGTGTGTGGGTGGTATAGCCTGTAGTGTGTCAGTAGGCAGGCTGGTGGGTGGTTTGGGTCTCTCCGGTTTGCTTTCTGTCTTGGTCTCTGTTGCTGTATCATCTTGTCTGGAAGCCACACTCAGATTCTCTGCAAACAGATAAATGAATAGAAAAATGAAAAGTCAAATATAAAGCCCCAGCTAATGGTGAGATGATTCATTCATTTCTTTGTTTGCTTGGCAATGCTAAAGCTGCAGCACTAGTCATTTTTATGCTGCAGATGAAGGTTGCTCAGACTGAACCCACAGAGAGTTGGCACTCACTGCACATAACGTCCTCCTCACTTCTATGGAGAGTTTTAGCATCTTTCAGTGCAGCTAATTTGTTTAAGCCCCACATCTTAACTGTTTTGGTTCAACTTCACTTTCCTTGAAAGACCTTTGACGAAAAAAAAATCCCTCAGGAACTGGTCGAGACCAAAAACAGACCTAACAGAGTGAAAGATATTATAAATAAAGAGATGATAATATTGTGCCTCTGCTTCCACCACCAGAGACAAACACTCATTCTGATTTAAAGAGCTCCAGTGGAAGTAACATTTTCATCTAATTAAAGTCTCCAAGCCCACTAGCTGCCACCATAAGCTGTGAGCTGCTAGTTTACAATAGTTTAACTGAATAGCCAACCATACAACATTATCTTAGTTACATCTTAGGTCAAAAAGCAGCAGCTGACAAACCAGTGACATTTTGCTTTCCCATGCACTTCAATCTGAACATTTGCATTAACTTAAACACCTTAAAGCTCCAATACACCCAAACAGTTGTTTTCAATTACATTGTCTGACTCTGCAGGTGTGTTTAGGCAGCATCCCATAGGTGTGCGGGGACATGACAACATGTAGATAAAGGAGATAGAGGTAAAGGAACAAACCCTCTTGCTGAGAATCACCTTCTTCTGCAGTTCCTGCTTCCTGTTTCTGTTCAGGCCCCTCCTCCTCCTGTGTGCTGGCCCCGCCCCCTCTGGTGCTGAGGGACCCCAACAAGGAGACAAACTCCAAGAAGTTGGACTCGTTGGGAATCTGGCCCTCCTTTGCTTCCAAATCTGACTTGGAACTGGTCATGGTGGACTAACAGAGAGAGAAATGTTTGTATGTATGCACGGACAGATGGATGGAGAGATGACAGCGACAAAAGATACAGAAATAGAAACAGAGCCAAACTGCCAACATACTGTGTTGTGTGAGCGGTCTGAAAGCAGAACGGCATCTTTCCCACTGTCCATGCTCAGCCCGCGGATGTGAGTCCTTCCACCGGGCCCATAGCGGCCCAAAGCCGGCGGCAGACGCAGGAACCCCTGCGAATCCACGTTGGGATCCAGGGGGTCCGTGTCGTCGGGGTGGGAGTGAACATCGATCCCAGACGAGCTGTTATCATTCGTCAGCTGCGGGCTCGGCGTGCTGTCGGAGGTCAACTGCGGGCCGAGATGCTCCTGGTCTGGATCTGGACACTCCAGCAGCGTGGTCGAGTCAGAGTTGGTCGTCTCTTTACAAAGGTGGAACTCCTCGGTCGTCGTCGCCGTCGTCGTCGTCTGCTGCTGTTTCAGGGTGGGATCGTCCTCGGAGCCGGCCGTCTCCTCTCCCTCCTCCGCCTCCTGCTTCTCCTCCTCGGGGGAGTCGAAGGTGATGACGGGGATCTTGATGTGACATTCTCCTGCCTCCTTCTGAGCCTTGCAGGACACACACGGACATGTCACCCGCACAACGTAACAACATCTCAGTGAGAATCCTGCCACTGGATCACGCTGTGCAGCTGGACATGCTCAGAAATGCACACCAAATACATCAGGCTGATTTTGGGGCGATAATAAGGATAAAAAAAAAAGTTGAATATTCCCATTTGATGGAATGATACAACTAAAAAATCATGGAATATTGCAATAGTAATTAATATATACAGTATAAAGGTGCATCCCAATAAATTAAAAATATCATGGAAAAGTTTATTTATGTCAGTAATTCAGTTCAAAAAGTGAAACTAATACATTATATAGATCCATTACACACAGAATAAAACATTTCACGTCTTTATTTATTTAATTTCTTTTTTTGTAATGATTATGGCTTATATTTAATGAAGACCTAAAATTCTGTATCTCAAAAAAAAAAAAGAATATTACAGAAGACCAATAAAAAAAAGCATTTTTAATTTGGAAATGTTGGCCTTCTGAAAAGTATGTCCATCTCTATGCAACCAATACTTGGTTGGGGCTATTTGACTTGAACTACTGGAAATTGACTTTTCCATGATATTCTAATTTATTTGATCTGATTTGATTTTATTAAGATCCCCATTGGCTGCTATACCTGGTAGCAGCTATTCTTCCTGGGGTCCATTAAAAAGCCACATAAAATAATCAAACACACATGAAATTAAACTAAACTTCCAAATAATATGAAAAGCTGCATGGCACCCATAACAACAATAATTATAAAAATAATAATAAAAAAACAAAACAATAACAAAATCAATACAACAATAGCATACCAATAACAACAATTTATTGAGATGCACCTGTATAATACTGTGAAATAGTGGAATGGGATGTTTTACCAGCTTTAAACCTGATGCTATGAGGATATTGAAAATGGTTCCCACCTGTGCATTTTCCAGAATGCTCTGCTTGACGCTCTCCTCCAGCTGAGCGGCGGTCTGAGGGTCACAGCTCATGGTGATGATGATCTTCACTGTGTCGCTGTCGTCCAGGCGAACCGTCGCAGGCCCGGGGACGGAGTTGTCCACCAGAACCACTTCAATCTCGTCAGAACAGTACGTCTCCTCCAGTGGCTCAGCCTGGCAGACGAGAGCACAGATGGAGGGAATCACAGTGACAGATGAATTCCTCCTCAATGAGATTGTGTCGTCTTTTTTTAGAGGCATGAGTCGTCTGTCATTTGTATCCAGAATGTCAAATTAAAGCATAAATATTTACAGCTTCTTGCATCTGCATCTGAAAGGCCTACTGTACTGTACCTGTGCAGGGGTTTCTGGGATGTCGATGAGTTCATCCTGGTGGTCGTTGGTCGTCTCCAGCGAGTTATTGTTGGCGTCCGAAGGCTCTTTTTTCCCTTCGCTCTCCTCCTCGCTCTCTTCTTCGCTTCCCTTAGAGGGAGGCAGACCTTCATCAGCTGTTTCCCTGTCTGCCGTCTCTTTGTCTTCACAGTCTTTCTCCTCTACTTTGTCCAGCTCTGAGTCTTTCTCCGCTGTTCTTTCCTGCTCCGACTGCTCTCGGTCGGTCCCCGCCAAAGAGCCCTGAACGTCCGCTCCTTCTTTCACAGCTCCGGTTTCAATTATCTCTGCATCCATTTTCCCACCAGCGGACCCGGGCCGCATCTCTTCTCTTTCGGCTCGGGACGGGGGCCTCTGCTGGGCCTGCAGAAGGGGGGCGGCTTGGTCGGGATTGGGACTGGAGAGGTCATCTGGAGAAGGCTCTGGGCTTGGGTGCAGCCCTCCCTCCACTGGCTTCTCTTCTGCAGCGCTCTCACCCTGTCCTGCAATGAAATGAAATCCAAATTCATTGTAGATTTAAAGTCTTTAAAAACTGCTCTAATCCTCAAAATTCATGCCATGGCAATGTGGCCTCTCATTTGGCTACAGTGATAACACAAAACAGTCACAGTGTTATGTAAAGCAGCATTTGCCAGTCGCAGATAAATATCTTCAATTTGCTATAAAAGGAGCTGCAGAAGGCGGATCAATCCCACTGTTATTAAAAACAGATACAAACAAATTGTGCGATGATTTTGATGCAATGCACCACAGTGATTATATCCCCTTTTCTGATCAGCTGACTTGGCTCTGACTAATCACCAGTGCATTAGGTCATAAATTTACTGGAAGCAGTCAGCTGGTCTTTATAGCTGCAAACTGGCTCACTGCTAGGTCCGTTGCATGTCAGTGCAATTTTACCACAATGATGTGTTTGCAAAAAAGGAACTTCTAGTCCATCTAGATCGGTGCATTAGGGAAGAGGAAGAGTGCTGGACTCCACTGATTCTGACAAGTACAGTACAGTACAGGACACCAGTTCCCCCAGAGCACACAGAAGGCCTCAATGGCTACAATAACAAAGTCAGTTTAATTGTTGCTGTGAGTGAGGGCTGGATATTTATCATATGGTCATATAGTCAGTCTTATTTTTAGTATTCCAGGGAAGTCTTTTTTTCTTTTCTTTTCTTTTTTTGAGTGATAAAAAAAATCTCCTTCATGAATCATTCATTCACCAGCCTGATGGAAAATGTCTTGCAGGTTATAGATACTTTCAGCCCTAAACTTAACTTAACAATGCCAGTACAAGACAACCTCAGCAATATGTGATCCAGTGGTTGAAACACAAATAGGGAGAAGAACTTGGTCCCAGTCCGTTCCTGTTTACTTCACTATCCTGGAAGAAAACCTCGAAAAAATCTCTTTTCAATAGGAGAAAGACCCCCGAAAAACTTTGTATTTTCAGGTGTTTGTAAAGTATTCAGCCTCTGGTCTAATCTATTTCTCAGGTCACTTCCACTGATCTAGAATCTCTCACAATGGTGAAACCTTAATACAGCTCAGAAACATACGCACAACAATCCAATCACAAATTTAAATGGGGCTGGACAATCAATGGTAACTTGGTATATAGATAAATCATATAATGCTTTGAGAACCATCTCTCTTTCTGTCTCTCTCTCTCTGTATAATACTGAAACAGTATTGTAAAGATATACAGAGGAGTTAGGTAGGTCAATGTGACATAGATGTATTATCTGAGACACTTTAAGCTCTTTATAATGGCTACACTGAGCAACAACAACGGACATAAACTGGGACAAACATCCAGCCAAACAAACCCAGGCTGATTTTCACCTTCTGCACTTTCGAAGAGAGGAAACAATGAATCAAATTACACATCCTCAATACTCATTTCCATACAACACAACAACACAACAAGCCACGCTGACTTCTGAAGTTCGGCTGTTTCATGGGAAATATCAGAGCATGCACTGTTGTAATTGTCAGTAACAGCAGATGGGTGACGAACTATAGGAAGAACCAACATAAAAGTGTCCTTGTTAGGTTTTGATCCACAACGAGTTGCCAGATCAGCTTCAGTCAGTTTAGTACAGAGTCTATGTAACTCCACTGGAGGGATGAACACAGGTCTTCAGAAACATAATCGCTCCTTCTGGGTTTGATGATGCTTGGAAAAGAGCGGCTGTTCAAAATCTGAGATATAGTAGTTTTTCAATTGGTCTGGGAACAGGGGCCAGTTTCTCTAAAAGATATTTTAGACTGATTGATCTTTATTGTTTGCAGTCCTTGATTAGTCTGGTGCAATCAGTTTCCCCAAAATAAAGATGGTTTCTTTCTAAGTAGGTTTTTTTTTTTGCCCTTGGACGACAGTAAAATGTTTTCCCAAAATGTTTTCTGCTTCTTAAAAGTTGTGCACCAGTGAATTTATATGTCTAACTAAATATATGAGCTACAGTATATAGTGAAGGGTTATCTTTGTGACCTCAGCCCCTAGGGACTGTGAAGGCCGAAGTTTATGATTCACATCATATTCACACTCATCAGTGACACTTCATGCCCTGTATCTGTTATGTTTCTCTGTTCATTTGTTCAGGTTTTCCCTTTAATAGACGCCATCTGAATCTCACCTTCCAAGGTCTTCACCTCTTCTGACTTTGAACAGTCCTGTTGTGGAGAGAGAGAGAGAGTTCAGAAGCACAGGATTAAAACCGGGATGTGATGCAGGTTGACACAGTGTTTCTTCTGTGCTGTATGTTCACACTGGCAGGTGTCACTCAACTCACCACACCGATCAGTCCCGGGTTGGTTTCAGTCTGCTTCACTGTCACCTGGATCACCGGACTGGGACGCTTACGAGCCAGCATCGTCATGGCAACACTGTCGGGGACTGTGCTGCTCTTCCTGTGAGACGGGAAACCAGACATAGGGGAGGAATACAAAGATGATGACAGAAGGATGGGGAGTCTCTGTGGATGTTGGACACGTCAATACTCCACTTTTGGAGGAAATGATCCATCCTTCACTCTCGGTCTCTCATGTATGGAATACTAAAAGATACTGAAGAAATTAAGAGAAATAGAGTTGTATGGGAAGCGATGGATTTCTTTTATTAGTCTCTCTGCAGATCAAGCGTGTCAGAGCCGAGTGGCCGACGCTGACCTCCCCTCATTAGCTTGCACTTTCACCACAGCTCCACTGAGTCTCTGAGAAAAACTGTGGAAAGTGCCAAACTGAAGAAAAATCGACACATGCAGAGGAAACAAAAGGGAAGAACAAATATACAAATCATGTGAGGACAGGTTATATTATACTTAGTATTAATGGTATTATTCTGAAAGGAGGTCTCAGGCCTAAAACGTGCAATTTCATTTTAATAATTAAGTTGTATCATGAGGGATTTAGCCCTCTGGCCTAGATTTTGTAATGACTAACCTAGCAGGGGAGCAGCTCCAGGCCCATGGAGTAAAAATGCCAGTTTGCTGAATGTGAATATACATCACATGTCTGTGAATGGCCCCATAAAGGTGAGGCCACATCTGTAACTCCTCAGCTACTTCAGATTGACCCCACGTGTGCAGGTGTTTGTGTGTGTGTTGGTGAGGGTTTACCTGATGTTGGCGGGCAGGCAGGAGTCCGAGGCGTTACTTTTCTTGTCCTGGGCCTTGCTGAGGTCAGAGAGGCTGCTGCGGACCACCGCCTCGCCCTCATCGAACATCAGGTGCAGCCGGTAGTTGGCCAGCTTGATGAGGATGAAGAAGAGGGTGATGGAGGTGCAGTAGATGCTCAGGGCCATGGTGGTAGGGGGCAAGGCCTGCGGAGGGGAGGGGAGAGGAGAGGAGAGGAGAGGAGAGGAGAGGAGAGGAGAGGAGAGGAGAGAAAATGATATCTCCAGACTGTCGTGACTCCACTGGAGCAGCGTTTGAATTGATGCTTTGAGCTGTAGCTGGATAGAAACGCGCCACCTGTCTCATCTCTACTTATTGTATGTAGCCTAAGTGAAATTTGGCAAGAGGCACACTGACGCCCCAAGTGTATTACAAGCTCAGTGAACCACGAGATCTCATTTGATTAATTGGCAACTTAATGAATTTTATCGATCCCCAGGGGAGGAATGGCCCATAGCAAAGTACAGGAAGATTAAAGACAAAGCATCTGCATCATTGCTGACACATGAGTCATACTGTTCTGGAGGGAGTTCCTGCTTTGTTGGATGTGGACTCTGCAGGTACAATTTGTCATCATCCGCTTGCATACGTGCTTATATTTGTCCGCTCCTCAGCTCTCTTAAATGTCATTTATGTTGCGCTGTATGTTGTGTGCGACCTTCAGCTAAAACGCTAACAAAACTGAAATTCGAAACATCCCATCCCGGAGAGCTTGTGTTGTTTTCGCAAGCGAAGCAGAGGTTGTTTTCAAACACACTGAGGAAAACTGCCAGCGACAAACGCTCTGGGATAACTTCAGTGGCAGTAACCTGCATTCATTGATGGCTAATTTGGGATTTACCCTAGCGTAGTAGTGGACTTGACCTAAAGTTACAGGGCAGCACAATGAGAGACACGTTGTTGATCATTAAATGCAGCAGGATGTGTAGCGCTTACAAATTAGCTATATCAAAAACAGACACTAGAGATTTAGGAGGTATTAACATTGCATAATTGTAAATTACAATCAATAAGATATACTTTTCTGATAAAGCCGACTGAGACACACACAATAACACTAAGGGTTTGCATGATCAGATCGAATCCAGTGTCATACATGGCATTTATTAGCTATAGCAGCTAAGGTCAAGGTGTTTGACCTATAGCTGCAACTCTCCCTTTTATGCATGCTACTATAAGGCAGTTTAAACTGAATGCAACACAAAGGTCACTGGGGATGTCCGTTAAAATTAGGATTAGTTATAATGGAAGCATCGTTCCCCTGAGGTGGGACAATGGGAGTAGATAGGAGAGTATCCTCCTATATCAAATCTACAGGGTAAACCACTCTATTAAAAAACCTCCTCACACAGGAGGATCTGATCAGTGGGAGTGAGGCAGCAGCAGCACCAGCAGCAGCAGCCCTGTGGTGCACCTATTAAAAAGGCCATGACATGGAAATATTGGTGAACCACAGTTTCACGCTTCCTGCCACATCCAGGAGCAGCCATGCGTTCCGTCACCGCATGCGGGGGAAAACACTGCGACAGTGGCGTTTTTCCAGCCCCTTTCCCCCCTCGAGCAGCAACAACTACACAATGAAGGATGTCAGATCCATGCGTGTTTATCCAAAGAGGGATAAACCACCGCGTGAATAAAAAATGTCACCTATAGGTAAAGCTATACCGTGAACACCTCACACCCCCCTCCTCACGGCCTTTAACGTGATGTTCCCTGATTTAAATATAAAAAAAGAAGAAATAAATAAAAAGAAAAGCTCACCAGATGGAGAGACAGGGGCAACATAAGGAGGAATATCCACAGATAGAGGTGGCAGGAGTTGTTGAATTTGTTCTGGTCCGGTTCGTGGTACCAGCCCCCGGTCAGAGATGCCCAGACTCCCTGACGCAGGGTCTGCACAACCTGGGAGCCCATCTCTCCTCCTCTCTCCTCCTCTCCGCTCAGGTTGGACGGACCGATGATGATGATGATGATGATGCTGATGCTGCTGCTAGGCTACAATGAAATGATCTCCTCTAATAATGCATGCTACAGTCGCTACGCCTCCATGTTGGGGTGATAGCTACAGCACGTCTCCACAGCCTTCTCTTTCATGCCTCGTCCGTCTTCCTCGGTGTTATCCTGTCGTCTGCCTTTTCCCATCCCAATGTCGATTCGTCCATCGCTGCTGCTGCTGCTGCTGCTGCTGCTGCTGCCGCGGTCCTCATCTCGTCCTGATCGCCTCTCTCCTTCACTCTCTCCTCCTCTCGGACTGCCTGCACAGATGCGCAGCTCTGACCGCCCCCCTCCTTCTCCTCCTCCTCCTCCTCCTTCCCCCCTCCTCCCTCCATCCTTCTTCTCGATCCTTTCCTATTATGTGATGCTAACCTTTACGTTTATCTGCGTACAAATGGATCACAGGAAAAATAACACAATACACAATCAATGTTTAGAACATTCTTATCACGTTATTATATTATATTATTATATTATATTATAATAGCCTATAATATAATATAATATTATTTATATTATATTATATTATATTATAGGCTATTATATTATATTATATCATATCTGTGCAAATTCTGCAGGTCAAAGGCATCTCTGAATCAAGTCAACTGGACGTAGTTTTTGTCTTGAAGACGTTTAGCCCTTAAGATGATGAGGTGATTAAGCCACTTGAAGAAGGGGCGAAACGTCTAGTTGACTTGTTTTAATTGCCTACAGATATATCTCTACTATATTATATTATTATGTTAGGATATTGTATGCTAACTAAATTGTTGTATTAGACTGTAGCCTAGTTTTACGTGTGTTTGTGTATGCTATTCGACTCTCATACAATGCATTGTGAGAGAAAGTAGGCTACGGGACATTTG
The DNA here is from genome assembly GCF_045865225.1 of Trachurus japonicus. Taxonomy (NCBI): domain Eukaryota; kingdom Metazoa; phylum Chordata; class Actinopteri; order Carangiformes; family Carangidae; genus Trachurus; species Trachurus japonicus. The sequence goes on along the minus strand of NC_140921.1, from coordinate 12,326,983 downwards.
CACCACTGACACTTATCTGATAAAAGCTGATTCTCATTCTAATCGTGATATTTGCTAATATTTGTGGCCTAAGACACAACATTCAATACATTTAGGTATAGGCTAATAATAGGCTGATACACACTTTCATAGTCACATAGAAACACACACACTGAGAACGTGTGTGTGTGCGTGCGTGTGTGTGTGTGTGTGTGAGATTATATGGTCCACTATTCCCATAATTTCCCTGAAGGCGCGCTCTCCTCACACATTCCTACAGTGACTCCTCCCCGGCCCCCCGCCCCCCACTCCCCTCCTCACCCGCTGACACCGTGGTCACGTGCCATTGGATGCACCAATCAGAGGGCAGCACAGCCAGCAGCACGGAGAGCAGCAGCGGCAGCAGCAGCAGCGTCTATCCTGCCACCACTCACTGCTGCTGGGTCCAACTCACTCGACTCCGCTTGGCGACACTGCTGATGATGAGGGGGGGTTGTTTTGATTAAGGTTGACGGACTTTTTTTTTCTTTCCCCCTTCATGTTTTTTATCTCTACATTTTTGCGCTCGCTGAAATCCAGGATGATTGTTGTTGCCTTGTCCAAGCTTTCCTCCATCCTCGGCTGTTGTTCTTCATTCACGTCAACGGCGGAGAACTAAACATTCGCAGCGGAGCAACTTTTTCCAACTGCCGCAGTAGTATCCTAGTCAACGGGCTGACCTATGCTAAGCTAACCCGCTAGACGTTACAAGTGTGGGGTTTGCCAAGAAGATCGAAAAAAGAAAAAAAAGGAGGAAAAAAGAAAAGAAACAAGCGAACTTCACTCATCGATACTCGGTGACTAGTTGGCGATTTGATGACAACTTGGACAGAGACACCTCTCACTTTATCCGGTGCAGGTGCACCTCTTGCGGCACCTGCGAAAACAGTAACTTAGCTCCAGAGCTAACTGTTGCTAACTTTAGCCTGTTGGCGTTAGAGACTGTGGTGGTGTGGAGGAGCAAACTTTCTCTCACTAGGTGGGATTAATTATTTGGGATTTCAGACTTAATGTGGTATATATTGCTATTTAGCCTTCAGTGAGTCCGACAAAGTGTTGACACTTGTTTAAAAAAAAAAAAAAAAAAAGTATTTGGGCTAACCGTAGCCTAGCTCGCTAGTTATTGACCCAACACTTATAACCGGAGTGGCGACGTGGATACCGAGCTGTAGTCGCTCTCTTTCTCTCTCTCTGTCCCACACACACACAGGACAGGACGGACTTTGGACACGGTTTGACCCTGCGCTGGGACTTCCCCCCCTCTGTTCTCATCATCAGCTAGTAGATGTGACACCATGCGGATTTCCAAAAGTTATTACTCTTAATGTTTTCAAGTTTTTTTTTATTTTAAAGTTTAGTTTTTAAAAAGCTAGAGCTGCAGCCTATGGTGCCGCTACGGCCACCGAGAAATGGATGTCTCGCAGGCCGCTTTCCCAAACGGTGAAGGGCGGCCGGGCGGCGGCGGCGGCGGTGGTGGCAGCAGCAGCAGCGATGGAGCGACCGGGGAGCATGCCTGGACAGATCCCCCCACGGTCCGGTCGTGGGCTCACTCAGCCCCGCTCTGCCCGACGCGGTCCCTGTGGACAGCCGCGTACGACTACGAGGCGAGCGGCGAGGACGAGCTCAGCCTGCGGCGAGGGGACGTGGTGGAGGTCCTGTCCAAGGACGCAGCGATCTCCGGGGACGAGGGATGGTGGACGGGGAAAATCAACCACCGGGTCGGGATTTTCCCCTCCAACTATGTCACATACCAGCCGGCTATTTACCGTCTACCGGCCACGAGTGGGTCAGTGGGCGCAAGAGAGCGAGTCCCCAGCTCGCCCTGTAATATCCCCTTTTGTGAACTGGTGCTAGAGGAGATCATAGGCGTGGGGGGATTTGGCAAAGTTTACCGAGGCACATGGAAAGATCAAGAGGTTGCAGTGAAGGCGGCTCGGCAAGACCCGGACGAGGACATAACAGCCACCGCCGACAGTGTTAAACAAGAGGCAAAACTTTTCTCCATGCTGCAGCACCCCAACATTATTAAACTGGAGGGAGTGTGTTTGGACGAGCCCAACCTGTGTTTGGTTATGGAGTATGCCCGAGGCGGGACACTGAACCGGGTGCTGACCGGAAGGCGCATCCCTCCACACATCCTGGTCAACTGGGCCGTGCAGATTGCACGCGGGATGCACTATCTGCACGAGGAGGCAGTGGTACCCATCATCCACCGGGACCTGAAGTCTAGTAACAGTAAGCAAAGATTGATGTGTGTGTGTGAAAGTGTGTGTGTGTGTGTGTGTGTGTGTGAAAGTGTGTGTGTGTGTGTGTGTGCTTAACTAATGGAAGGTGAACAATTAAGTTTAGGAGAAAGTCATCACATTGGGAGAACCATGCACCTGTTGCACATGCAGCACATCCTCCTTCTTTTAGCTTTTCCTTGCAGGGATCCAGACTAACTTTTTTTTAACTAGAAGCAGAGTGGCCCCCTAACTAAACCATACATTGACTTGCTGAACAAATTTTCACATTTCTGTCATCATTCCCCTTTTCATTCATGATCCTCACAAAGATTCCAGATTATTTGAGTCGCCCCTTCCATGTTTCACCAAAAGAAAAACAGCACATTTACTGCACAAGTACATGAAAAACCATCACAGCTTTGGCTTTGTCGAGCAGAAGCAACTGTGTTAGCTGTGTTAATCTATAACCTCATTATAAAGCATTTACTGTACCATTATGCATCCACCCTGGACAATCTCCGAGATCACTCTGGCAACTGCACATGTCAACTTGTGGCACAGATAGTGGATGCTTCATATTATATTAATGACATAGTGTATGGAGAGAATGTGCACCTATTTCTTATAGGTTATAATGAAAACATAGCTTCACCTTTACAGACTAAACCTAAACTTAGGCTATCTATTGCTCCTTACTCAGGATAGATTTAAAGAGGTAATACAAGGTCTGGTTGTATGAAGTGGTGGGGGGATACCATCAAGAGGATGTGAAATAAAGTCAGGGTTTGTTCAGCTGGGCTGCCCCTCCACCCTCTCTTGCACTCCCCCCCCCCACCATCCTTTAACACACACACACACACTCACCTTCCCTGCCCCCTCTCCACCCCAAGCTGAAATGTTGTTCAAATAAAGTCAGTGATTTACCAAACACATAACCAGACGTACTTGGTCCACATTGTTAAGCTTGACCCACCAAATCTGATACCAGAGGTCACAGGGTAAAAAGGAGTTAGACAGAGGACAAATCTAGGTATGATAATTAAAATATATACATATGAATATGCCAAGACACTAAGAATGTCTGCATGGTTTCGTAGTTCCTGCAGTTTGTGTTTGCAGAAAGAAATGAGATCAAGTAGACATTGTAATATTTGCAAGTCAGACGTGGTTGAACTTGGGTCAGTACAGACAACAACTCAACAACAGTTAGGCCTAGATCCTCCATTGACATTAGGCACCAAAATAAGTTTCTTATCAAACTGAATAATGAATGGGCAGGATTTGTTGAGAAAGGAGTTTGAGTCATGTGTGTTTTGTCACAGGCTACTCACGTTAACTCAGGTGTGTTTATGTGTGTAATATGACTCAGAGCACTATTTCTTTCCCCCCCTTTGTGAGAAGAGTGTCTTATCTACCTGGGGCCATGTGGAGAGCAGCTCTGGCACAAGGATGTCTGTTTATCTCCAGCTGTGAGAGATAATGTGTGAATATAGAGACAAAACATGTGAAGTGCACACAGACTGGACCCTGCATGAGCAACCTGTCAAGACAAAGATTGTCTGCCAGACAGTGCTGCACAGATTGTCTACAAAATGTATACACATGCAGTTCAAACACTTCAAATGCCCAGTGATCATAACATGTGCATGCTGTAAATGTGACCTTTATACATGGTAATATTTTGAGATAATACACACAGTGGATAGTGGGAGCATGTTTAGTCGTAAACGCCTTGTCAATCCACCCCCATAGGAAATTGTACAGTCCATTTAATTTGAAAATATAGTTAATTTATTGGAAATTTGTGGCAAATCCCAAAACCACATGTTGACCAAATACCAATATTTGGGATTTTATTTGTAGTACAGTGCAGTTTATCCATCAACTTAAAGGGATAGTTCAACATTTTGGCAAATTGGCCCATTGCCATAATCCCTATAGTTTTAGGAGTAGGTTCGTTACCTTTAATTGTCGGTGCAAGCTATTTTTAGAACGGTGGAGCAGAGCCGCAAGCTGCTAATGGGATTTCTTGGTTTCCCTCATCAAACTCATCAAATACACAATCCAACAACTCCAAAACACTCTTGTGGACAAGTTGTCATGAGTTTGATGAGGGAAACCAAGAAATCCCATTAGCCTCCGTAGCCTAGCTCTGAGCAGCTCGTGGCTCGGCTTTGCCAAAATGTTGAACTATCCCTTCCAATTGTTTGCAGTAAGTGAACAGTTTGTCTGACATGAGAATAAACCAGATTTGCTTTAAAACATTAACACATTGTTTAAAATATATTAATATATCTGATATATATTTAAATAGTCGTTGTGTCCAGAGAAATTGATTTTCCCGAAGAGTTTAAACAAAACATTTAAATACTCTGATTGTGTGTATGATCGCACCATGTGGTGAACATGTAGAAAGGCCTAACTCTAACTCCAACTCTTCTTTAAGATGGAGATCTGCGTTAATTAAAGGGCAGATGGAGAGAAAGGATTTAACTGCTGTTTGGGCTGTTGGGGCTAATCGGATGTTTGGTGAACATACACAAACAAACTCCCCCGAACAGACGCAGTGCTGTTAAGACAAGTCCATGTGTTTGTCCTGCCACTTCACTGTGACCAAGAGGACACAGCATAAGCTTTTAACAAGGAGGGAGCATTTAAAAACAAAACTTAGGAGAGACTATTCACAGTGGGCTTAATGCATCTTTGGGGGGTTGTGGTACAACCAAGGAAACTCCTTCAGATTCAAAGCCAGAGGAGTAAATGTCAATTTTCTCCAACCAAGACCAAGATGCTGAGTTCCCCAGGTTTGCAGCAGTGTAGTTACCGGTTGCAGGGTCAGAAGTCTGAACATCTGTAGTCAATACATACAGTCTTATCTAAATAAAGACAGAATGAGACAAGCTGTATGTGTTTGCTTTGAACCAGGCCAGTGGGTTCACAAACGACTCTCTCCTACACACAAACACACACAAATGGCACCCTGTGGTGTGCTGGGTTGTTTTCCCAGGAAAAAAAAACAAAACAGAATAATGCAGCTTAGACAAGTTGTTGCATCTGCAACTGTTGCATCTGCTGCTAGTGTCGGCCTGTTGTCTGTCTGTCTGCCTGCCTTCTTGGTGTTGTGTGTGTGCATCAGTCAATCTAAAAGGATAAAAAGAGTGAGAATTATCTACACAGGGGGTAAAGGGAAAATGGGTAAATTTCAGCAAGTGGTTTTTAACCAGCAGTCTGTCCCTTTTTAATATTTAATCAGCACGGTGTCTGTTTGGTCGGCTCTGTTTCTCGCATTTATCATCAGTTTGTTGTTCCACAGTGTTTTTCCCTCTAAGAATAAACCCGGACAGAGGCAGCTACATTTAATACAGACGCAGAGAAAAACACCCAAACTTCTCCACCTTCACTCAAGCACTCGGCCTGTCATTTATCAACTTGCAGTGTACACATGCTCCACGCAGACAAACATACAGCTATTTGATCAATGATTAGCCTGTAAAGTAATATGTTGGAAGTCAGCAAGATTTGTTCTCTCTCTTTTGTGTTTTTCAACCTAATCTGTAAAATCCCAGCCTGCAGGGAGGAATGTTGCTAATGAGGGATAAAAGCTTAACATACGTTTGCACAATGGACTGGTCAAGCAGCGGTTGCTAGGCTACTGTGGCCAGAAGAATGGCTAGGACTCGGAGGGTCTCAAAGCCCTCGTTTTGTTTTGTTCCGTTCATATTTAATCTCCCAGAGAGCAGCGGTACTCTTTTATTGCCACAAACTGAGGGGGTTTTTCTTCCTACTTCGTTATTTTTCTCCTCACTTTTTTTACCTTCCTTCCCTTGTTCCCTTCTTGCTTCCCTCTTGCTCCTTATTATTTTTCATGTCTGCTTTTTTTGTTGTTGTTGTTGTAGTTGTTGTTGTTGTTGTTGGCCAAAAAACATTTTCAAACTTTAGAGGATACGACTGGAGTTACTTTTTCTTTTTTTTAAATATCAAATGACAAACTCTCTGAGCAGATCAAAACCAACAAGGAATTTACCCTGCAGCAAGTATTATTTGTGTCGCTGCTCCCTTATGTAGCTATAGGTGTGTCATGGAGTTTGATTGTCATCTAAAAACTTCTGTTTAATTATACTGTTGTATTGTTGTAAGTACATATTCATTTATTAAAATAGAAATGTTTAATAGCCTACATGTCACGCAAGCTTTGTTTTTGTCATGCAAGTTTAAAGTTTTGCTACTTCAACAAGCTTGAGAAAAAGAAACTATTTTTCCATGTTCATTGCAATGGAAGAGTGGATGACAGTTTTATGGCATGGATGCGTAAGTTATATCAGGTTTTTGCTAAACAGACTTCACTTTATTTACTTTTGGGCTCTGATTTCTCCAATGCAGTTTTATTCACAACATCTTATCCTTGACCTTTCAATCTCTTTTCAATCTCAAAACTTTCTCTCCACAGCAAGGGGTGGTTGGTTGTTATACAGAGCAGTAGATAAGAGTAAGAAATCACAGTGAAACCTGGCCCTGAGCCAGCTCTCATAGCCCACATTAACTTTGGAGTTTCACATCTTGGTGCGCGAGATAGTATGCCAGGAATGTGAGCTTGAATGCCACTGAAACTGATGGGGTTCTGTTAGGAACGTGTGCTGCCGCATTCTCCCATCAATCTTAAGCTATTGTCAGACTTCATCACGCCGTCCCCATGGTCCCCTCCCTCTTCCCGTCTCTTTATTCACACAGACACACACACACACACACACATCGCTCTGCAGACCTGTCAAGACTTTGCAAAAGTTACATAAGCGCAGAAAGCATTCCCTTGTATCACTGCACTGATGAAGAAAAATAATAAGTATTGGGGGGAACATGTGTTGACACTGTGACGACCATTGCACCACTGCATGACCCCGCTATGACCCAGCAGTGGCAACAACCGGGGGCAAAGTGCTCGGGGCTTGTGCACCTGTTATTTTCTAAACGTCAAGAGTCAAGAATTCTTTATTGTCATTATTCATACACGCAAGGAAAATTGCCTTTGGTTACTCTCGGCATAAAAGACACTCAATCAAAGACAAACACAATATAGAAAACACAAGCACACTATCAAGACAAACTATCAATAAAATAAAAATATAAATGTGCAATAAAAAGTTCAGAAACATGGCGTGGCAGCTAATTTGTGTGTGATGGATCATATTCTCGTCAACACGCCACATTAGTTGTTAGAACAACACAAACTGTGCTTTCCATTTTGTAGATGAAATCAATTGAGAAAGTAATAGATGATAAATGTTAACTGACTGACGGAAATGAGGAGAACGACGAAGAAGTGAAAAAAAAGTGTGCCACTGCCACATGAGTTGAATTAAAACAGCAGTACAATCTTTACTTTGCTCCCTTGCACTTAAAAATAGTTTAGAGAAATACAACGAGGGATGCACCTGTCACACATTTTCTGTTGCGATATCCAAACTAAGAAAACCAAACAGAGACACTGACTATCAGTTAAATATGTTAATTTGCATGTCTCTTCCAGTTCATCTCCCCATCCTCCCATTGCTGCAGCATCAGGTATGAAAATACTGAGCAGCACACCTATCTGTAGATTTCAGGGTTTCCCTGTGAACCACTCCACTTCTGTGGGAACATCACCCTGCGAAAGAACTCCTCTTAAACCTCGCTTTTCATTACCAGGTCATAACGAGTTCACCGCAGGAGAGAAAACAGTTCTGCTTGATGTCCCTCAGTAAAAGTGTCCCTCAAGAAGCTCCCTCTTTTCCTCCTCAGATTTTTTTTTTGCTCTGTTGTCCTGCTCTACTTCTGGAATAAGAAGAATGTAGGAGGAAAAGTTACCAAAGCTTGACTAGGTGTTGCAGGGCAACTTTTTCTCTGGCTTCCCACAATTACCCCTGGTGACACACAGACAGTTACTGCCTGTCTTTTCTCTGTCGAGAGAATGGGCAGAGGGGAGAGAGGAGGAGTGGAGATGCTTTCACTGTGTTTTTTATGACCTCTCCCTGACTGCACCTATTGTTGCAGGGCAGGGTGAAAAGGAAAAGGGCCCACAGCTGAGAAGGGCTGCCTTCCAAATCGACCAATCCGCTCCCAGCTCCCCAACACATTGATAGATACTATTGCGGCAAAAGGTACTAGCCCCTACACCTTTAACATTTGTTCTGTTTTAATTAGCCTAGTTACGGGTTAATTTGAGCTTTTAGTGGACACAAACCAGGAGGACAGACAAGGAGCAAGTGGCCCAGAGAGACGTGACCATGATAGATGGATTTAGTCAGCCATTAGCCCTGATCCTTTTCCCATCAACCAGAATGCCTGGGGGCACTCTCATTTCAGCCGGGAGAGACAGACCAGTCGGGGAATGTTTAGCAGCCTTGTTTCTGCTTACTACAGGAAGCCCTCTTGCTCTCATGCTTAGTCTGTTGGCACAATTGCGAAAATACTGCCACGTCAAGCCAGCAGGCAACACAGATGTTTTACAGAAACTGTCCTGCTATTAATGTTTTTGTTAATGCCACCAGGAAAATAAAAGAAGCCTCAGGGGTTATACTGAAAACTGGCTGCTTTTATGAATAAATCTGTGGTAATGGATTAATATACCATTTTAAATTTTACTTAAAAAAAAAAAAAAAAAAAAAAAGTTATTTACAAATTGTTTAAAGTGAAAGATAACACATGGATGACAGTTTTTGTCAGCAATAATCCTGTTTCGACATTTTCCAACATGTTTTTTATTTGTTTATGTTTTACTTATTACTTTTTGTGGAATTCCATCTGCTTCACAGTTTAGATAGATTTTGGTTTATTGACGCGAGAGGAACGTGTGCCCAGTTTTGCCCAAAAAGTGTATTTTTTTTCTTTTTTACCTCGAGGGGCAGAAAGAAAAGGGAAGAAGCGTGGGACCTGCTTTGAAGGCAGCAGCTCTGCTTCTGATCTTCCCACTGTTCCACTATGAAAGATGGGTCTGCCTGGAGATCCACTGTTGGGAAGGGGGAATTAAATGGGGGTTGGACTGAGGGTGGGGTCTGCCTTGGAGGCATATCCATCTCCAATTGCATTGCACTGTTGTCCGCTTCAAAACATTTTCTTTTCAAAAGACTAAGAAAGTATAGGCTGAGGGAAAGCAGCAGCACGGAAAACAACCAAGGGTCCTAAGAGTTTTTTCAGAACAGTCACCGCAAAGAATCACAAATAGATTGTGATGTTAATAACTAGGTCACAGCGAAAAGAAAAAGATTGTAAATTTACTATTCAAGATAACAGGAATGAGATCTATTCAAATCTTTTTTTATCACACCAAACAGGTTTCACACTCCACTTGAAGCAGCTGTCAATGCTGATAATCTACATAAACAGTAATGATAAGATTTTGTAGGCTACACACAGCTGCATTTATGAAAGTAAGCTGTAGTTTACTGTAAAGTGAGTATTTATAGCTGACACATACATTAGCACACTACTGAATATTTAAAAGGGTTATCTTTTCTATATTTCTTGGTTGCAGATACAATCTTCATACAGTCTTCATGGATTTGCTTCAATACTAGGCTGTAACACTGTGTCAATGCAGTTCAAAATTTTACTCACATCATGGCCTACTTTATGTGGGATTAAAATCATGAGATTCATAAGTAATAATTAGGTTACCATTGCTCCACCTTCTCATGTTAAACATATTCATCCAAACATGGCTTTAGTTTGTCTGTGGGAACAAAACAATATATTAACAAGCCCTAGCCTGATATTGTGCATTAGTTTGGCTGTTAAGGCTTTACTAACGCTAACTTTACACTTTGCCTGAACACAGGCACTGGATTTATCTTTGTAGTTCAGGGTGGGGTTTAGCCTGGGGCTTGAACTTTTGGGATAAACCCTAAACAGATGTCAACAAGAGCCACAACATCTCCCTTAGCAATTTTGAAACAAGTCCATGCCCATGCGTTGCCACAAAACTTTGTCATAGTATTGTTAATGTTTTATTTGTGCCTGTGCCTGACTATATTTGAATGTGAATGTTGGCATTTAAACAAATAGGTGCAGTGTTTTTGCAAACTGTTGAGAAATCCTCCCTATCTCACAAATCTGTATCCACCCTTCTGACCTGGCCTAACCTAAACTGAGTTTGGAAGAAATCTGTTCAGCACTTTTTGTGAAATCCTGCTGACAAACAAATGATAACGTTCTTGGCAGAGGTGAAAAAAAATAAACAAGTTTCTCTCTTAACATGCAGTCTTTCCCTGTAGTTCAGTTTAATACTCCACAGTTTGGCAAGATTGTTTGAATTGGTCAAGGGTTCACCTGCTGAGATGAACCTTCCTTGGAAAACCTTAGAAAGTAGAGTAAGGTGACGAGGTCACGAGAGGTGGGCTTCAAAGAAGAGTTGGTGATGTGTTGTTTGGAGTTGAGCTATTAGTGAAGAAGAGACACTGAGGCGACCTTACTTTACTTCTTCCTTGTGTCAAAGTTTGTCTTTCCTTTACAAACTTTATATACTGAACTATCAACTCTTAATGAGTTAGATGAGATTTTCCCCCTTTTACAGCTTCCAGTTTTCAGTTACAGCAGGTTAATTTATTACGATGATTGATGCTTTTTTGATTTCATCTGTGAGACTTTGTTTAACTTGACCTGCATTTATTTGCACATTCTTTGATAAAAAAGCGCGCAACTCACATTTTATGGCCTTCAGTGTGCTTGGGTAATGTAACATTTTATCAATCACATGACACTGAATCACAAGTTAAACAGTGACTACGTGGTGTATTTGTGTTATTAGTGCTAGACCCCAGAAGCCAAATAAAATGGCTGGCTGATGTTTAAAGGTGTATTCTTTTTTTGGCAGCATAACGTCAGCACGGAGTCATGTAGACAGGAGCGAGGTCTTTTATCAGAAATTTCTAGAGGGCTGACACTGAAGTATCACGGAGCTACAAAGAAAGTATTTGGCATGATATTCTATCGGCCAATCAACATGGACGGGTTCATCGCAAACCCACTGTTGTTGCCGGTTGTGTAACCAAGCCATCATTATGAACCTACAGAGCCTGCTGGGAGGAATCTATGGAATCACTGAGAGAGAAGTTGACAACAGGAAGTCGGAGTATATCATTGGTCCAGTGAAACCTGTTTGTAATGGAATTCCCATTGTTGCAGCTTGGGTAGAGGATCCCCTCTGTGCCCGAGGCTAGTAATGGCACCAATACCCCTGTTATTAATGGAAACCCATAGGAGTCACACTATGCTTGAGATGCAACTTGAAATCATGTCATGGACCCAGAAAATATTATTAAAAACAAAATAAAAATCTCTACACTCACCCTCTGTAACTGTAACTTCAATAACGCTCAAAGAAAATGGCCCAAAACTATTTATTTTTAGATAGGTCTGTTCATGTGTTTGTTGAAGTGGTTCTTGTTGTGTGAGTGCAGTCATTTCTGCTTTGGAGTATTATCTGTGAAGGTTGTACAGCTTGTTGCAGGTTTTTGTAAAGCATCTTGTTTTGAAAATAATAATCTTTAAATCCACTGTAAGTAAATATGTGTATTGTGTAAACATATCTGATGCAACAGTACTTGAGCAAGACGCATGTCCATTGATTTCAAAATGAAGCTTACTTTTGATGAATGTGAACAAAGTCAATATCCAGCACAGTGCAGTGAGGCAACATCACATACAGTACATTATTAGCAGCATGCAATAGATCTTTGAGGATGATTATGTATGATTATGATTATCAATATCAATATAAAATGACAGAAAGTTGTGAAAAATGTCTGTTACAAGTTGATGTCATCAAGTTGCTTGTTATGGCTCGACAGTCCAAAAATAACAAACAGTTATTGATATGAAAATAAATGATAAATCCTTTTTTATTCGAGACATTTGAAATAATTCTTTCAGTTTTCGTTGCTTCTTAGCAACTATTAAGCACAGTATCATAATATATATATATATATATATGTATATATGAGTGCTTGCATGGGCCTCCTCACTTGTGTAATGTTCCACACAATGTCGTATAAGAGCACTTATGATATCAGATCTGTATGTGGTGTCGGGTAATTCCCCTGAGTGTAGGTAAAAAGTGTGAAGGTGTTGCGGTACAGTTTGTGGCTGATGTGGGAGAGAGAAAAAGGACTAAAAGCAGAGTTTCACTGTGGAGCCTCTTGAGTTTTTTTCTTAGCTGACTGTCTGTTCTTCTATTTGTCACGACACATTTGCTGTGCAGTTGGTCACAATGTATTCTTTACTATTATAAAAGATCTGTATGCTTATTATAAATAAGCCAATTGTGTCTCAGATGGTTAGAAAATAAGTAAAGAGTGATATACTGTAGGTGGGTGGTGGGACTTGACAATGGTGGTATGACAGGTTTGTGTGTGCGTGAGCTTGACCACGTTTTAGTTTGGTGCTGCTGTGGAGGAGTAAGTCCAAGGTCAATGTGAGATAACAGAGCTCCTCCATTCATATAATACTTGTGCGCACACACACACACACAACTGAAAGCTGTTAACAAATAGTTTGGTTACTTTGTGATAAAGCGGGAGAAGAATCACCAATGCCTTGATGTGTTTTCAACACCTCCACTAAGTATCTCTATGATTACGTCTCTTTGTTTTCCCATGGGAATGCTATTGGAGTGCACACACACCAACAATACACTCTGGTGTGTGTTGTTTTTAATCCACACCATTTGTTTTACATTATAACTGTAAAGCATTTGCCAGATAACACAAAGAGACTCTGAAGTTTTAGTTTCTCTGCTGGACTTGGCTTTGTTGACCGCTGATAGGACACGTTCAAAGTGACCTGCAGTGGTAAGGCTGCATGTAAATAATGAAATGGGACAGTTTGTAATGTGAGGAGATCTTGGCCGGGGCAAAAGCAAATGTTGAAAATAATACCAAGAGGGTGAAAAGGATCAAAGAGTCTGTTTTTGGCTTTTGATTTCTTCCTACTTCATGTAAAAAGCTGTTTTCCTGTGAAGAGATAACAGGAATATTTGGCCGTTGGTTTATCAGCCCACAGAGACGCTGAGAGGAGATTTATTTCTTCTGAAAAGGAAACATTTCAAGGAGGAAAAATGTTTCTACTCCCCAGTCGTCACCTGGTTGCGAGTGGCACAAAAATCTTAAATGTCTTTTTGTTGACTCCTGTGTTTATTAGAGATAAGTTTGTTTTGCTGCCGTCTTGGTTTTTATTCAGTATTACATAACTTTAACTTTACATTCTTTATTTTTCATCAAATTTGTGCAGTTTACACCAGCTTTAATTGTTGAGTAGCTGATCAACAGAATATTAAACTAGATAGAGTATCTTTAGTTTTTAGACTGTTGGACAGATCAACATTTAAAGGCATCAGCTTGTACAACCTATGAAATTGTATTGGGTCTTTTTTTAAGCTTTTTTGTTAAAATATTTATCAGTTAATCAAGGTTAGTCATCATCATCAATCAAATAATTGGCAGATTAATCCATGAAAGTTGTTGCAGCCATTGACTCGTCCTTATTTCATATTTTCTTTAGTGGTAAGAAAGTTGTGATGTTTTGATTTCATAATAAACTAGTCTCTAATGTGCACACACCTATTTATCTTCCAGAAATAGATCTTAGTCTCGTTGTCCTGTGTGGACAGTTTTGTCCTCACCCACAACCATTCAGAAAAGTGTCATGATATTTTCTCGACATACGATTGGTGGAGAGGGTCTTGACTTCCCACGTCAGGTGGTTGTAGCTTCACTGTGGCAGGGCTCTCAGGCCGGGTGTAGTGTTACTGTGAGGGGTTTGCAGGGTCCCGGCTGTCTTTAAAGTGTTAAACAGTTTTAGGACCTGAGGACAAGTGCTTTGTGGCGCTGTCAGCCTTGTGTTTCTACAGTAATAAATGACCTGCATACCGCTGTTGGCCCTGTTGAAGATCGACTATCATCTCCTCACCTGCGCAGTTGTCTTTTCCTCTGTCCCCATCTCTTTGTATCTCGCGCTTTCACTCGTCTTTTTGCCCCGCTCCTCTTCCCCCCTAACATCTGTCACTTTAATCCCAGTCCTGTTTTTTCTCTTGTCCGTTTCTCTCGATCACTCATCTATCACTCTCCTCTTTCCCTCGTCATGTGTATCTACATTTGTCTTCCTTTTTTTTTTTTTTTGCTTTCATCACATTTCCAGTTTTTTCCATGAGGCTCCACTCTAATGTATCCCTTCCCTTCCCTCGCGCTCTTTTCTTTCAGTTTTATTACTTGAAACGATTGAGAATGACGACATCGGGAGGAAGACCTTGAAGATCACAGATTTTGGCCTGGCCAGGGAGTGGCACAAAACCACAAAAATGTCAGCAGCAGGAACCTACTCCTGGATGGCCCCCGAGGTCATCAAGTCGTCTCTCTTCTCCAAAGGCAGTGACGTCTGGAGGTGTGATAAAATAACACAAACACACACACAGACCCAAGAACAGAATATCTTCTTTTCTCATTTATCTGACATTTTTTTATTCCTATGTTAACTATTTCTCCCTCACTCACCAGCTATGGCGTCTTGCTGTGGGAGCTGTTGACAGGGGAGGTACCATACCGAGGGATAGACGGCCTGGCTGTTGCTTACGGTGTGGCCGTCAATAAGTTAACGTTACCAATCCCTTCCACCTGTCCCCCCACCTTCGCCAAGCTCATGGAAGGTAAATTAATAAGAGTCAGTTGTTTTTATGTGACCTTTATCGGCTAGTTTATAAAGCTTTTAGTCCCATAATGTTCTTTGTTGAACAGAAACAATACTACATGCAGCTATAGACAGAAATACAGTGTAAAGACAAGAAACGTCTTTGTAAAGAGTGCAAGTGCAAATTGATCTATTTTAGATCTTCTTTTTTTTGGTAGTTATTTTATATTCTACATAGTTTTTCCACATGCACCATATAATTAAAGGGATAGTTCAACATTTTGGCATATTGGCCCATTGCCATAATCCCTATAGTCATAGCAGTAGGTTCGTTACCTTTAATTGTCAGTGCAAGGTATTTTTAGAATGGCAGAGCTGCGAGCTGCTCAGAGCTACGCTACGGAGGCTCATGGGATTTCTTGGTTTCCCTCATCAAACTCATCAAATACACAATCCAACAACTCCAAAACGCTCTCGTGGACAAGTTGTGACCTGCACATTCACCACGCTATGAGACAATAGCGGGACGTTACGAGACAGAATTGTTTTTTGAGATAAATTCATGCAAAACCACTGATGCATGTTCCCGTCAGGGGCAGTTTTTCGGCAAGCAGTCTCTGCATTTGCCTCGAAAACAACTCCGTCCAAAATGTTGAACTATCCCTTTAACAATTAATGATTATGGTAAACATTTCTTTTCATTCGTTTTTTTTTCATTATAGTAATGGTTGTGCAGATTTTCCATGACAAAATTTGTCGCGACACATTTAGGGCTTGAGGCGACCGCTAATAGTTTCCTACTATAGTAAACAACCAAAGCTTAGTGTAGAAGTAACTATACAAATCTACACTGGAGGATGTGTTTGTTAATGCATCTCTTTATATATTTTCAGAGTGTTGGGACCAGGACCCCCATGTGCGTCCCTCCTTCTCCTGCATCCTGGAGCAGCTGTCGGCCATCGAGGAGGCGGTGATGGCCACCATGCCCCAGGACTCCTTTCACAGCATGCAGGACGACTGGCGTGTGGAGATTCAGGAGATGTTTGATGAGCTCAGGACCAAAGAGAAGGTAAAGTGATGACACTTATGGCATAGATACAGTACATACGTGAATTCATGTTCACAGTCAGAGAGTAGGCGGGTCCCCCCTCTCCTGTTTCACACACTGCGTGGGAAGCTGGAAACTTGCTGTACACTCACTATATGTGACACACCTCCTTGTATTAGTACTGTATATGGCTTTATTTATTTTTTTAATGATGATACATATTTATGAATCTGTTATTAACATTAGGTTTAACCACGGTGGATCACTTGGGAAATGCTATTAAGTTTAATAGGTTACTTTCAATGGACAAGCTAATCGTGCATTTAAGAAAATGAGTCATCAGTGCTGAGGTGCTTTAGCGTACTTCCCCTTGTTAAGACTTTAATCTGCTTCCTGTATAAGTCTCCTGTTGCTGTGTTAAAAAGGGGGGTTAATTAGTGTTTGGAGAAACAGCAGGATCAGCACACAGACCTGGGTTAACGAATGGTGAACTGAATGACACGGGCACTGGAGTCTCTACAGGTGGTGGTGTTGTTTTAAGAGATTTAATTTGTGCCCTTTTGTTATTTTTATGCTTAACTTTGTTTTAAACATGTGTTGTGGTGTTATATTCTGTACTGTCATTCAGCATAATCATTTAAACACTCAACTGACACCAAGAGAAGAAGAAAACAAGTTTTACCGTTGCAAATTGCTTAAGATTACTTGTTGAATTAGCCGGTGCATCAGCAGATTTCCTGTTAACATCTCCCAGTAATCTGTGTCTAGGTGGGTGGCTGAAGGGGCTTGACTGTAAAGCAGCTTTATGGAAGTCATCCAGTAAGGATTATTAATACTCGGCTGAGAGCAATTAAAGAGAAAATGGAGGGAATGAAGAAAAAGTACGCCACGGGAGGAGACAGGTCTGTTGTAACACAGCCTGAAACAGCAGGCAGTAATCTCCCCAAACCAACTTGTTACAGCATCTAATACACAACTAACACTGTACAGTAGATGTCAGTCAGCTTTTCTCTTGGTTTAGGTGCATTATAAGAGATTTCTTTTACCCGTTTGTATTTCTATAGAGTTTTTTCCTGAAAGTGCATCTTTGTAAACTATGCAGCCTGAATGTAAAAGTGCTCAGTAACAATCATAAACCAGATAAGGTAAAAGAAACTGTTTGAATTCATAAGGTACTTTTCATTTGTTTGATAATTATAAAAGTGCTCTGTCAGTTCTGCACTGCATCTCTGAAACAATGCTGCACTCATCAAAATTGAAGCAACAGAACCAGGACTATTATCTTATTTTAACCTGGCACCGACATTACCCATAATGCAACTAATGTGCCTGCCAGCAGATTTGTAGCAGCTCTAATTCGCGTGTTCACACATGCAAGAGTAAACTCTGTAAATAGTCTTGTCTTCCCCCGTCAGTGTGTCACTGTCCTCAGGAGAGTACAGCGCAGGTCTGTCTGCCAGTTTAACCATATTTGCATCTTAATCTCTGTCTTCTCCAGGAGCTGTGTTCCAGGGAAGAGGAGCTGACGCGGGCCGCCCTGCAGCAGAAGTCTCAGGAGGAGCTGCTGAAGCGTCGGGAGCAGCAGCTGGCGGAGCGTGAGATCAACGTGCTGGAGAGAGAGCTCAACATCCTCATCTTCCAGCTCAACAAAGACAAGCCCAACGTGAAGAAGAGGAAGGGCAAATTCAAACGTTCCCGCCTTAAACTGAAGGATGGAAACCGCATCAGCCTGCCCTCAGGTGAGCGTACACACTCAACAATGTTTTGACTCGATTGTTTTATATTCAAACTGTGAGAAGTGGGAATTAGAACTGTTGAAGTGAGATGTTCACTGACAAAGTGATACATAGCAGGGCTCCAGACTAACTTTTTTTTACTAGGAGCACACTGGCCCCAAACTTAAAATGTTAGGAGCACAACAGAAAATTTAGGGGCGCACACCGAAATCAACTTGCAAAGTAAATTTTCACATTTCCTCAAATTTTCACTGATAAATAGTTTGATAAATGCAGAAACTATAAGGTTTTAAATTCACATTTTATTGTGCAACAGTTTTAATAGAGAAGAGAAACACACATTTCTTTTCACACATTAGCCAATCACAGTGGTCATTAAAAAAAAACAAAACGGCAAATTTACTGGTCGCACATGCGCGAGTGGATTTACTCGCACTGTCTCAAATTTTAGTCGCAAAATGCGACCATTTAGTCGCAGTCTGGAGCCCTGCATAGAGGTACCTACATTAGAAAATAGTGTTGCACAGCTGGTCTAACTAGGTGATAGTGTTACTACAGCTATGGCCCAGAGTGTATCTGCTCTGTCCTGCTCTGGAGAAGCCAGTTTACACAATGAAATGGGAGAATTTTAAAAAAGTAATAATATTAAAGTAAACACTTAAATTTAACAGTAAGAAAACAATATTAAAGGCGCTCTGTGCCAGTGTTACAGCGATTGCAATGTGTCGGACATTAAAGTGAACATGTTGGTGTATAAGCTCTCTGACCGTTATCTTACCCCTCTATCTGTCTATGTTGCATTTTGCAGACTTCCAGCATAAGATCACTGTGCAGGCGTCGCCCTCTATGGACAAGAGGCGGAGCCTTCACAGCACCAGCTCCTCTCCTCCCAGCAGCCCCACACTCATCCCCCGGCTACGAGCCATTCAGCGTAAGTTCAGTGTTTTTCTTTCTATTGTTTTTATGGTCAAGTTTTCCTTAGCGGGAGGTCTGGCTTCCTCCTCTGCCTCAGCGTCAGCTTTCTTCTCTGTTGTCCTGGATTATCAAGTCTGTGCATTTTGGAAATAAAAAAAAAAAAAAAAAAATCACATCAGCCCACAGTGGATGTCATGGGAACCGGGAACATGGGAACATTGTCATCCACATCCACTGTGACAAGAGCTGTGCGAACAAAAGGTCCAGAGGCCTAAGCAGTCAGCCAGTTGTTTGAACAGTTTGATAACGTTGTTAGTCACACACCAACGCCCTTGCAATAACTGGAACAAATTCCTCTTGAGCATTGGTGGTAGATGGTGACATTCAAACAGAGGGCGCAGATCGTTGCTCACAATCACTGTTTTTGTTTTGTTTAGCCCGAACGGAGATGATGGAGGGAGGGAGGGAGGGAGGGAGGGAGGGAGCGGCAGAAATCACCTCAACATCTACAGAATCAGCAGAATAAAAAAAAAAACTGTTGTGACGTGCTGTTAGTCTGCGTACTGACATGTTTGATGCCGAGTGACTGGATAAATAGTCTTTCACGGCATGCATACATTCCCCTGAGAAACATACACAATACATGAACTATGCACTTGATAAGGAATCGCATAGTTAAACATGGGATTTACAGAAGCCATAATATTTTCTTATTTTATCATCAGAGGGAATAAAGAGACATTTTTGTTTCATATCCTGTACATGAAAGATAAACATGCAGACATAAATGCATGCATACATGCCTGTATATACAGTACAGTGCCCGATTTCCCATTTATTTGAATGGAAAAGTTGTCTCAGACTCTTGGACCCTACCACATATTCCTGTATATACTTGTATTAGTTATATGTTTCAAATTTGAGACTATTCAGTAGGCTTGTCTCAATACCAGAATTTCAGTAGTTGATACCAGAACTAGTCCTTCAAATAGTTCAACAAGAGAACTGTTTTTCTCATTGATTCACTTCTAGGGTCTTTTCACCCATACTGGTGTGACGCACAGCGACCAGCCCTTCAGCCGCACTTGTAGAAGCCATTTTTTTTGGTAGTTAACAAAAGGCGTTTTTCTTCAGTGCTCTTCTTCAGCGCAGACCTAAAATTTTCACGTCAGTTCCGGCACGAATCAAAACGGCCCGCTGAGGGCAAAGTTATCTCGCACTCATGGTACTGAAAAGAAGCAGGTATCACCGTATGTTTTGTGTGTTGGTACTGTAGTATCGGTTCTCATGTCAACCTTATTGGAGACAAATCTGCATGTCTTCTCGCTGGCAAATGTATCTGTACATAAAACATTATTCAGTTCCCAGGAGCATCAACACAACTGTGTCATGATGCTCATGTTGGTCAGAGGTAACGTGTATGTTTCCCTCCTCAGCGACATCCCATATGCGGAGGGACAGTTTGTATGTTTACCAGCAGGATGTTGATCTGTCCAGCGAGCTCACAGCCTACTCTGGGTTCACAGGCACAGGCAAGCTACTGGTTCCCCACGGGCGGCGCGGCGCGGCCGTGGACTCTGTGTGCTAACAGCACTGAGCCCTGATTGTGGTGTTTTGCTGACTTTTGACAATTGAAGGGGTTTGATGTCTAACAGCTTCCCATGAGTGGGGATTGAACACGCTGATCTGGTTTCCTGATGTGTGGTTAATAACAAGACTTTGTTGTTTGCTGCCGGTTGAAACTGATCCACAGGTACTTAACTAAACCTGAATAATCCAATGAGAAGAGACGATGAGGTTTATGCCACAGACTTGGGCCAGTCTGCCATTCCTTGTTTTGTTTCTTTAATAATCTGGTATTATTTGGCCTGAATGATTCCTTTGGTGCCTTTTAAGAGGTTACTTATAAGGTTTATTTAATATTTCACTAGTTATGGCAGTTTTGGCTCCAGTCTGTCGGCCTGACGTGTTTGTTGATGCTTTCCTTTCCCTCACATCTTCATAACAACTTCACAATGACTAACCCACATGTTTAAGAAGCGTTTATAACAACAGCCTTTTGGGTTTTGGCTTCTGCTTTTTGGTTTCTACATGTGTGAATTAATAAAACTGGTGTTATTGTATATTATCAGATGGTTAAATTACACTCTGGATTTTCTCAAATCATGTAGTGACGGTGAAGGATTGCTTTAAGACTCGTCACCTTTTCAGAGTAAATAGTACCTGTAAAAAAAAATCTAACTAACAATGTTCACAGCAGATTTCCTGCCGGTTTGCGGCAGTTGTTTGACTCTGTGGTAAAACTTGTGGTGTGTGTGTGCGTGTGTGTGTGAACAGTTACTCAAGATGAGAGCAACCGTACGTGGGGCCGCAGCACCCTCTTCAGGCCAGAGGAGTTTGATGACGTGAAAAAGGGAATCAAGAAGAAAGGAAGAACCTGGGGCCCGAGTTCAGTGCAGAGCAAAGAAAGACCTGCTGCTGTGGAGAGGTACAGTACACACACACAAAAACTGATACACAAAAAAAGCCGTTTTTTGTTTTGTTTTGTTTTTTTAATCACACTACCTGTCTGAAAACCAGTCAACCATTTGGTTCCACATCCTCATGTCGAGGTGTTTCAGTTATACACAAAATGCATCTATGCCAGAAAAAATACATGACAATTATTATACCATATTATACACAGTCAAGATTAATCTCTGTTGTCGCCGGTTACTGTATCTGTCCTGTCATAACACTTCTAGAGAGCACATGATCAAACTGCCTTTTCTCTTTCACACTGTGGTAAACCTGACAACCACATGATGATGTCGCTGCTGAAGACAGCAAACCCACCTGTCCTCACTGGTTTACTACGTCTGCTCAAACCCCCTAACCAGCACAACAAAATGAATATAAACTTTTACTTTAAACCCTCATGCACCGCAAAAACCAAACTGTGACCTTTAAGCTGTGAGGAACTGACGAACGTGTCCTCATAGTGCAGAAATAGCTTCACTACTTTTTCTCACCTGGATCCTCTGTGTGTGTCTGTGCATGGTTTTCAGGGTGCGTCCTCTCTCAGACGGCAGTAATCCTTGGTCCACCAGCCTGGTCAAGTCCCAGAAGTCTGTCCCTCTCGCTGCCCTGTTTGCCGAACAAGGTGAGCGTGAGACGCTGTGTGTTTTTAAAAATTGAGAATGACATAATGACTTTTGAGTGATGTTCGCGTAATGACTGTGGAATCTTTTGCACTGCAGTTTGTCTTACAGTAAGTGATTTATGACTGAATAGCCAGTTGTCACTTAAATCACAAAGGTAGTCACGTTATGTACAGTCAAACAGCAAGTGGTTTTATAGGGCCCTATAAAATCAGTTTTATTTTTTCCCAAATTCAGTTTTCTCCTGTTTTAATTTTTGGGAATTCTGTTTTTTACCTTTCACTCTTATTTTACTACCAAAGAGAGTGTGTTTTTAATGTTAAAGCTGCCCTGTGGAGCTTTGCTCATTACGAGCCATCAGCCATGTTTTTTTTCGAGTAGGCTACTGCAACAGTCAGCCTGCGCCGTTCGATGACGTTGAACCCCCCCCTTCCCTCCCTCCCTCCCCGAACGGTAAGTGCAGGTAACCAGGCAACCAGGTGACTGGCGAAGTAGGAAGAGAAAAAAAAGTTGTGGTCATTCAGCTTTGGCATTTATTTAGGGGTGTGACCTTATACATGTGTAAAACACGTTGCATTATTATTAGTTATAGCTACTTCAAAAGTAAAGGACGTTGGAGCGAGCCAGCTTGGCTCGCTCCAACGTCCTTTACCCAGGTAGCCCAGGACAGGTGCTGAAGTGTGGGAGAGGAGGGAGAGACTGGGCTCCGCGGGGCTCTGGCAACTAGCGGCGGATCAGAGAGGGTGGAGGACCGACATGACAGGGGGTCTTGGTCTCCTGGTACCTGTGCGGGCCAGGACCGCGGAGGTCAGCGAGGGGGGGGGTACGGTGGTCGACTCTGAACGCTCACCGGGCGGATCTCTCCAGTTACGGTGCGGTGCGTGTTGGGGGGGAGGGGGGCGGGACGAATCCGCCGTCGGGTCTCCTCCGCTCCGGTGGCTGCAGTGTCAGTGCTTCCACCGGCTGTATATCAGACTAGACAAAAATAAGATAACATGTTCTTCTTCTCTTCTGTTTACCAGCGCTCTAAACCCTACGTCAAATCCGAACGTGTTGCGTTGCATACGTAATTCCCTGTGCGACAGCGCGGGAAAGTCGCTCCTCAGAGGCAATTGCGCTCCTGGGTAAACCAGGGACTGTTGTGTGGTGGAGATGCGTTCAATGATCATCCTAATAAGTCGTTTGGCAGTGGCTGCAATGTAACGGACATTGTTTTATATGTATAAACTCCACAGGCCAGCTTTAATGACTAAAATGTACCTAAATTAAATAGAAATGACTTTAAATGTATTTACCTTGAGAGCAAATACTGCATGATGCAACATAACTACACTATAAGTACTTCAAGTACCAGCAAAATATTAATGCTTTATGCTTTAACGTTTTTCCAGTAAAATAAATTATATTAGTTTAAAAAATAATTTCCTTGTTTTTCACATGGTTTTATAGGCTTTTGGACATGAAAACAGCATTTCAGGCAAATTATGTCAAATTCCATGATATTCTGCGTTCTAGATTCTAGATTCCGTTTTAATTTGCGATTCCGTGATTGTGGAAATCCTAGGGTCCTACATGTAGGTGGAAGGAATCCCTCATATGTAATATGTACTTAATTACATCTCCTCTGTGTTCTCAGCCGGTAAAGATGAGGCGTTCGCCCAGGAAGGTCCCGACAGCAGCTCCAAACCAAAGCAGCTCAAGTTCCCCAACCAGGTGTACATCGATCTACCTCTGTGGAGGGACGAGCAGCAGCCTCAGAGCCCCGCAGGGCATTGTGGGCCGGGAGACGCCGGGGTCGGAGCGGCGGGGCAGGGCGGCGGCGGCGCACCGGAGACCCCCGACGACCCTTACACCACCACATCCACCTCATCCACCTCCACCACCCCGCAGCTCACCCCCACCAACAGCCTGAAGCGGACGTCGGCTCGCCGCAAGACCGACTCGGTGCTGTACGGCTGCGGCTCGCTGCTGGCCTCGGTCGTGCTCGGCTACGACATCAGGGAGGCTCTGAAGAACTCGGCCCCCGCTGAAGATTGCGAGCCCCAGCGCGAGGAGAAGGAGAAAAAGAAGAAGGAGGGGCTGTTCCAGCGCGCGACGCGGTTCAGGCGCAGCACCTCGCCTCCGAGCGGTCGCCCCCGCAAAGACGAGGCCTCGTCGAACCACGCCGCCACGCAGCCCGTCAATCTCATCTCCATGTCGGCCATCATAGAATGCAACTCCACCAAGTGCCTCTTACAGTCCGAGGCCGAGGTGTCCGAGTGCAGCCCCGGAAAGGTGGAGCTCGTGGTCGTCAATCATCACGCGGAGCCGGCGAGGCCCGGCCCGGCGGCGGCCACGGAGGGACAGAGCAACAGGACTGCAGCTAAAACTCAGACGCCAGTGCAAACCCAAAGCCAGCCGCCAGAGCAGAGCAACCACAACACAGGGACGAGGCTCCGCAGGAAGAAGTACACCACCAACCACAACAGTGAGTCAGTCACAGCAGAGAAAACGTGTGTGTGTGTGTGTACGAAAGAGGCGACTGTGTAACTTTACATGTTGTCTATTAACAAAAATCGATTATTCCATTGGAAAGTAAGTGATTCATTAATTAGTTATTACCCCCATCAACAAACTGAAGTGTTCTGGTAAGATAAGATAATCCGTTATTTGTCCCACAGTGGGGGAAGCTACAGGGTTGCAGCAGCAGACAACAGCAAAGAACTGTATAGTACAGATAATACATTTTTTTTTAAAAATGATGCTGCATTCACGTGGAATCAGGCAGACGGCAAACCGGATGTCCTTTTAGTAGACGAGAGAAGGCCGGTAAAACGTGGGTGAGGTTGACAATACGTCATCGCCATAACACCATATTTGTAATGTGTGTATCGTTTTGCCTCGTGCCATTCTGTCGGACCGCCAGCCCGATTCCACGTGAATGCAGCATAAAGAATATTATTCAGCTGGAAGCTGGATGGGAGAAATTTTCACACGGTGTCTTTAAGTTTCAAATCAAATAAGTTCAAAACAAATAAAAACACGCACTCTCCAAAAAACTTTCAGGAACAAACTGAAGAGGTGCACGGCCAAAAGTTGCACTTAAAGAAAAAGAAGAAAGGCCAGCAACACTCGTGTCCTTCTCATTGTTTTTTATTGCAAACTGCGTCGGCGGTGTGTGTGTGTGTTAAGCGCCGACGCAATAAAAACCAATGAGAAGGACACGAGTGTTGCTGGCCTTTCTTCTTTTTCTTTTTCTTTTTCTTCAAATCAAATATGTCTTTCAGATAGAGCTCTTTAAAAAGATAAACACCAATCAGCCACAACCGACAGACAGACAGACGACTTTATTAACCCACCAGGGACAATTGGTTTGAACAGTTTGCATACTAACATACAGTACAGAGACTTGAGCACATACAATAAAAATAGATATGGTAGAGTAAAAGTAGAATAAATAAAATGCCAAGGAATATAGTGGAATCAAGGATCAATAAATAGAATAAATAAAAGAGGTTACTAATATTGACCAATAAGATATTAACTACTTGTACTTCTGTGTGTTTCCAGCCAACGGTCCACCTGGTCTTCCTCCTCCGGCCACACAGAGGAAGCAGGAGAAGAACGGCGGGTCAGAGAAGCCGTCAGGCGGGGAGGCCGTCCCCAGACCCCGGCCCGTGTCGTTCCGGGCCAAACCCCACTCGTCCCCGCTCCACGTCCTGCTGCGAGGACGCAACAAGAGCTGCTCCCTGGGCCACTACTCGGGAGAGAAGACGGCGAAGAACCTGAACGTGGTGCTGTCGACGGAGGAGGGGACGGGCTGCTCCCTGCTGGACATGGACACGGAGGGACAGAAACGGGACTGCACCGTGCCGCTGTGCCGCATCCAGAGCTCGCCGGCCCTCCGTCTTCGAGCTGGGGAACGAGTTCCTCTCTTACGACGCCTTGAGAAGTGATCTGCTGTGGTCATAGTTGATGCCATACAATCTAGAGCTTTTCCAGAATATACAGACAGAATGACAGTTGTTGTTGTTTTTGTTTTGGCCTAGAACTCCTGGAGGGTTTAGAACCAGGCTGCCTTTTTTTTTTAAAAAAGGAAAAAAAAAAAGTTCTATAACATAGAACCCAGCTTTTTATCTTAGTTCTAGAACATAGTGACGTCAGTGTTCTAGAGCGTAACAAAACAAGTCTGAGACTTCCGGAGGACTGGAGTTCTAGAATGAGCACCATTGTCTCGGTGTGAGAACGGCCTTAAACACTCAGTACAGAACACACACACACACACACACACACACACACATACGGTACATACATACACACCTAGTTCTGAAACGTGAGCAGAACGTTCCAGAGCTGGATCAGCAGCTCCTCCTCTGATCCCTCGCTGCTCGACTGCCACCTCTGTTCTCTCATCTCTCATCTCTCTCTCTCTCTGTCTGTGTCTCTCTCTCACTCTGTCACCCTCCTCCTTTCTCGTTCTGTCGGTGCAGCTAAACGTTGACCGCTGCTGCAGCTTTTTTCGCAACACAATACCCTCACCTTTTTATTTATATATATATTTTTATAGGTAATTTAATATGAAAAGACTTGACCTTACTTTAGCAACCAGCAGGAGATACATTCCATGTCAGTTTCAAAGTTGTGTGATCACGCTTTTAGATTTTTTTTTTTTTTTTTTTTTTTGACTTGAGAATCATGCATGCATGTACCCTTAAAATGTTGAACAAAAAAAAATCATTATGCCTTGTTTGTAAATATTTCTTTTTATCCATTATCAGCCTAATGCTGGCAGTCGTTTTGTATTGCATCTATGCTGTTTGATGACTGTTTTTAAAAGTCAGAGATGCTGCAGTACAGTTTGTACTAGGGACAGGTTACATACTGGATCGTAGCAGGGATGAAAGTGTGTTTCCTCCTAGAATGCCCTGAAGATTTTATACCTGCAGATAGAAAAACACTGGAGTGTCCTACGAAGCAGAACTTGGAATCGTTCCACTTAAAATATGGATTTAAATTTTAAAATGCCTGTTTTGCTCATGTGTTGCTAATATTGATTTTTTTTTTCTAAGAGTATTTATAGAAAGGTTTCTTTGGTTAATATTTCATCAGCACGCTGCAGCAACAGGGGGCAGGGCGCTGCTCTTTGGCCATGAATTTTCATGTCAGGAAAAAATGCCCCAAATTACTGAAATGACCTCGTCCCCCCTGTAGAAAGCTGATTGGCTGCACCTCTTAATGACACAGCGTGATACCAGATTGAAGTTGTAGACGGATTTCCCCGCTGCCCGGGAGTGGCCACGCAGGAAGACACTGTTTAGAGCATGGAGCGCACAAAAACAGCAGCACCGGTGCTGTTAGATCAGACTGACCCTGTGCCTTCACGTACTTCACATCGTGTCTTATTTCATGTCCTCAGAGTCGTTATCATGTGTGCACACAGTTTTCTAATTTATGCAAAACCAGTTATTTATTCTTGTCTCGCTCTTTGACGCCGTTAACTCATTGAATGCACCTAGAATCAGTTTCTCTGGTTTGTTTTATTTCTGTGTTCACCTTTTTTTTTAATGTAACAAATTTCTCATCCCATCCTCCTCAGTGAGGTCTGGAGAATGACAGAGAGTGAAGACAAGACGTAAACTTAAGAGCCAGGTTATTTGGCTTCGTCAGGATGAACAAAGCGTTTGTTCCCCTGGACCTATGAATTCTACTGAATGGAGGTCTGACTCTGCAGGATATATACTGTACCTGTTTCCATGGTCACTCCCGGGCGCTCTCTCTCCCCCCTTTTTAAAGTACGAACAAAAAGAAGCTACCAGCCGTTCTTAAACGTTATCTGGTGATTGTGTCCCCTAAGCTTTTTATCGCTCTCTCCCCTCGGTCTGTGTTTTTTTTTTCTTTTTTTTTAGAGATCGTTAGATAATGCGTCCCACTTTTGAAGGACAAAAACAAGGGCTCATTTACAGTGAGATATGAATTCCAAATGGTGTAAATATAATTGTGATTCCTGATGTGTGTATCACTGTGGCATCGTAATGATGGCGTAGTAGAATATGAAGTATCCCATGTTGTTGTACTTTGGGACCACTGACTTTCCAACCAGGTCCAACACTGTAAAAGCCTTGCTGATCATAAAGCTGTAAAAGGTGCCGTTTACAAATCAAAAAATATCACTGGATCCAACCCCCCTGCCCCTTTTTTTTTTTAAACAAAGGTTAAAGGGTATATGTAAATACCACAATGCACTGGTGCTACACATTCCCCCTTTTAAGATATTGTTTGAAGCTGAAGGCTGCAGTTTGTCATCCGGTCTCAACACTTTGTTGTCTAGTGGTAAACAAAGGGTTTTGTCTGTTACGGTTAAAGACGACTCGACATGCCCCTCCCACAAAAAAAACAAAAAACAAAATTTGAAAAAGAAAAAACATTCCACTGGTTTTTTGACGAACTGCAGCAATAATATCATCAATACGGTGCATTCAGGCTTCTGGCTATGGGACCAAATTGAACTGATACCAGCACTAAGGCCTCTCTGTCTTCAGGACCAAAACCACTAAATGAATGAACTAGCTGCTAGTGAGGAGTCCTCGCAAAGAAAAAAGTACTCCGCATGAAAAAAAAAACTTCACAAAACGACCTCAAGAGGCGCAGCGCAGAGCTGTCGCCCAAAGACCCATCACCTCCCCATCAAATAACAACACTTCCTGTCGAAATGCAACACTTCCTCTTAATCGCTGAGCGCCTGTGTCGGGCTGCGGCCGCGGCAGATCCAGCTTCGGGTACAACCGTTTCAGTGAACCGTTTTATTTTTTTGTTTATTTTTTGTTATCATTACAGTATTGGCTATTTCACGCCTGATTGATCAAGAGTATCAAGTTTGTCAACATTTTGAATAAAGTCTAAATCGAGACTAATGTTGCCTTTGTGTGTTTGTTTTGTTTTTGTAATGAACACAATTTGATGCTTTTTGCTACTTTTAAAGTTTTAATCATTCATTACAAATTATAGATTTTTAAATTCCTATTAAAGTGAGTGTTTCTTATATTACATTATCAGATGATCGGTGTATTATTGCATGTATTATTAGTCTGTGGTGCTGTGGCCAGACTTTGCATCATATATAGTCTAGTCAGTGAGGGAAGGCTAAACCATAGACACACCTTTGAGTCATGAAAAACTGGTCAACATCAGCACATGATGATGTGTTTTAAATGCATCAACTTTAGCAACATGTTCCCTAATAAACTGCAAACTGTGTATTTGTAGCAGTGGTTGAGGAAGCAGTTGGCTTCGGGGCACACACACACACACACACAGATTCACAGACAGAGGGAAGTAAGAAAGTGCTGACAGAGAGTACAAACTCATTGTTGACTTCCGTTCGAATTTGTTGACATTAGGAAAAGTACAGAAAAACACAACTTCACCAAATTTCCAAAGACTTAAATGAGAACAAATCGGCCGGTGTGAACAGTGACTATGGCTTTTATTATGTAGTGTGACGCATGCAAACAAGCACAATTTGCACAATACAATAGCGTCAGCTCTTTTCTGCAGTAGATATTGATCCGGGCTTTTTTTATATATATTGCTAAAGTTCACATTCGTGGATCTTCAAGTGGATACAAACTGTGTGTGGTTCAGGGTTAGATCAGTTTTTACATTTGAAGAAAATGACACAAAACTGAACCCACCTAACCCACACTCACAGAGCTGACTAATTCAAATAAAAGATACATTCATATCTCTTAGCACATTACATCCACTGAGGCGGTAATTATGATAATCCCTTTCACATGTAGTGTATTTTAGTCATTCTCACATCAAAGATTGTTACTTTAAA
This sequence comes from Trachurus japonicus, assembly GCF_045865225.1. NCBI lineage: Eukaryota > Metazoa > Chordata > Actinopteri > Carangiformes > Carangidae > Trachurus > Trachurus japonicus. The sequence continues at coordinate 12,297,431 of NC_140921.1, read as the reverse complement.
TAAGAAGGAAGTGTTTATCATAACTACTGTACACACTATGAAGCATGAATAACTTTAACCTTTATAAAGCACACTTAGTTCCTATATTGATACTAATCAGAGTGTAATTTATAGACACAGTTATACAACCTGGATTAAGCTCATCTATAATATATATATATATATATAACGATTGTGTTTTTATACTTAATAAATGATGAAATCAGCATTTATAAATAATACATCAATAACAAACTGGTTATTTATGAGATGTCAGATCATTAATAAATGATTTTCAAACTATTTAGATGAACATTTGCGCTGCACGTATACATACAATGATTTAGACATGTATAGTGAATAGTGTATGTGTTGATAGTTTGTTTTGTTGATGTTTTTACTGATTATTGTGTAGGTATTGCAGGGTTAGTGTTGGGAAATTGGCTGTAATAGTCAACTTCATTCACATGAATTAAATAGAAATGTGAAGACCAAATAAAGTACAATTGAGGAAAGTTGAGCCAGTGGAAATTTAACTCAAGGTTCAGTCAGGAAAGACAAAGCAGCTGAGTGGATGAAAAATTATTCAAAGTAAAAAAAAAAAAGTGGAGTCACAGTGTCCTGGAGGCTGAAATGATTCAAGTGAAATGTTGAGCTCAGTGTGAAAGTTTAACCTACACACACCAGATCCTTATTGCCATGAATTATAAAGTGCATCACTTCTGTTATTTATTATTGTCACGGGTGATTTTAGTGGCTGCAGCCGTCGAGGTAGCGATGGGTGAGTAAAACTGATGGATGGCAGGTCCAGGAGTATCGGGTTCGTCTGCAGCAGAGAGAGACAGACACACAAGATTAATGAACTGTTACATTGTCGCCGCTCCACACATCAAGATCTATAAATAGTGGAGAGGGTGGGGTCAGCAGGGGTAATTATAGTCATTGTGGAGGAGCTTCTCCTGCTTAGATTTCTCCTGCAGGAGTTTCGTCTTCCCTCCCTCTTTCTCATCTGACCGCCTCAGGTGATTGTTGTGCGACAGCTGATACGTGACTTCTCATTTGGTAACCTTTTGTCCAACTGAGAGGTTGCCTTTCACTGCCTGACGACACCGTCCAGCACAGACACACACACACACACACACACACTATGCAGACGTTTTCTCACGGATAAAGAAGCATCTTTTCTTTCTTTCTTTCTTTTATTGTTTTTACTCCAGCACATAGAGTGGTTGTGGTAGTTGTGTTGCAGATGTGTGTGTGTGTTGTTCATACCTGTGTGATCAGTGCATGGTGACACACTGCTTGGAGCTCCGGTCGCTGCTCTTGGCCTGGGAGGGGACGACGGTCTGGGCCTGGAGGCAGTACTGGACCTTGTGGCTCAGCTCCTTCAGAGGCAGCTTGTGGGAGCAGCAGTCCATGTCGAACACGTCCTGCACAGGAGACAGAGACACTGAGGACGTGTTCTGATGCACAGTCAAACTTTGTCAAATGGCAAAAATGCAGCTTTGTAGAAAAGGAAAAGAGAAATAAAAAAAATTAAAAGTTTTTTTCTATTGTTCTTGTTTTTGTTGTTCTTCTTCTGTTCTTCCTCTTCCGCCTCGTCTCAGTCTCCTTCTGGTTCTCCTTCCTCTTCTGTTTTGTAATGTGATGCGTTTGTAGTTTAAAAGTAGTTCATAGTCTACACATTGTGTGTGTGTGTGAGTGTTTATTCATCCCAGACTCCAAGTTATTCCTCTAATTAATCAATAATGAAAATAATTTGTTCATTACAGCCCTAAAATCTCTACTTCCAAGAGAAATTTTCTGTGATTTGATTTAAACTGCAGGGAAAATAGGAATGTTGCCAAGAGAGAAGCTCAATTTAAACCTACTGTACTAATTAATTATTCATCGTATGTCTGAAGAATTATCTGTGACTATGTGCTTGTTGAGAAATGTAAAATGTCTGCATGTTGAGCTCACCACAGTAGTCTATAGAATCAATTAATTCACTATAAGTGCAGCATATAATTAGCATATTAAATATTGAAAGATTATTACAGCTGTTTCCCTCACACATTCATACAACACAGTCAATATATGTATGAATGCAAACATGTAAAATGTACAGAGGCATATTCCTAAAGCTAATCTGTGTTATGGAATAATGATTTGATATATAAAATATATTTGATATTGATAATAACAATAATGTATATTAGCCTTCACAGTTAAATCGTGTCTTTCCACAAGCTTTGTATCTGTGCGTGTGTGTGTGTTTACCTCCTTTCCATTTGTGTGTATGAGGAAAATCTTGTAGTGCAGTTTGCTGTGCATCTTCCGGACCAACATGTGCGGGGACTTGACGCGGACCACCACCTTATGATGTGTGACGTTGAGCCTCATAGCAGGCGGGCTGAGCTTGGCTGCAGATAGAAGAGACAAAGTAGAGCGGGGGGGAAGAAAACAGAGGAAGCAGAGGAGCAGAAAAGATGAAAGAAATGTGATAAAACAAAATTTGGGGAGCTGAAGAAGGTAACCACACAAAAAATTTAAAAAAAAGAAGCTAAATTATATGATGTCATAACTTGGATTTGGTGACAAGCTTCTCTCATGTGTTTTTAGCTGGAGGATGCAAAGCAGCAGGAGAAGAAGCAGGAGGAGGAGGAAACACTCACTGTCCCAGCGTGGGCTGAACCTGGGGGACAGCGTCCAGGCCGATTTGCTGGACGGCAGCGAGGAAGCGTGCACTCTGGCGTAGTACCACTCTCTGAGGTCAGAGGTCACATCGCTGAGGTCACACTCTGGCTTCTGGATCCCCTGACAACCGTCTGCATCCAACCACTCAGGCTCCCCGTAACTGAGGACACACACACACACACACACACGCACACACAGAGGAGGGGTTAGATCAAAGTGTGTGTGTGAGAGAGAGATATGTGTGCGTATGTGTGTGGGGAATGCCTCACATCTTCCACTGTACGTAGTAGCGCAGGGACGTCCTGTTGGTGGGCGGAGTCCACTGCAGAATGTTTTTATAGTCCAGAGACTGAAACCTCACCTGGGCAGGTGGAGCGAGAGTCACGAGCACTGGGGAAGGTTTCGACAAAGAGGAGATAAGAGCGTCAAATAAATTCATAAATCAAATACAGAAAACTATAAATAGTGTTTTACTATGCATCAGATCCTAAAGAGCAAAAGCTGCTGATCTCATGATGAAAGAGGAAAAAAGTGTTTTACAGCGTTCACTCTAAAAAAAAACCACAGTCATAAAAATACACATAAACACACACGTCACAACAATCACAACAAATCTGGATTCTTTTGTATCCACAACTTCTATACAGACTTTGGCATTCAACATAATGTATACAAGCATATTTGTTTGATATGTCCTCATTGAAATAAATATAATTAAAATACTAACGTCTCACTATTCCTGAAAACACATGCAGAGCTATTTTTGTCCCTTTTTTGTCTTATACTCTCATGTTTCTCTCTCTTTATGACTCTAATATTGTGTGACTGACCTTCTTACTTCTGTCTTGAAACAATTTAGAAACAAAGAAATTACTGTTTCTAGTAAAATTAAGCATTAGTTTTATTATATAGGCCTATCTATGTTAAAATTACACTGGTGCTTTCATCATCAGGGCCGTTGGATAAAAGAGAAAGGTGATGATAATTCTAGGGGCCCAGCGACCAATAGGGCCCACAAAAAAACCCCAGTATAGTCTAATCTTTGTACGACTGAATTATTCGGCATAAGACCCTGACTAATACTCATAGTAATGCTGCATTAGCATCAAAACAAAGTACGCTAAATAAAAAATGATAATACATACGTAGTCTAAGAAAAAAAATGGAAAAGTCAGGGGTCCACTTTAGTATTCTTTCAGGGGGGCCAGAATTCCTAGCAACGGCCCTGTTCATTATACTGTTTCCTGTCATTAAATGTAACACACCAGGACATTTGCTTCAATAAATAACACAATCTGTTCTGTTATTGGTTGGTCTGCTTTTTTCTTAATCACCTCAACTCCAGTGGTTTCCACTCAGACAATAATAGTAACACTACTCCACTTGTCTTAAAACATAAATACTGTTACTATGAGAGGTTTTTTTTTTACCTTGTGCTGTGATACAGAGGCCCAGGTTTCCCAGGAGAGCGGCTCCGAGCAGCAGACGGGTCATGGTGGCGTTGATGCTGTTGGTGGACGAGAGTCAGACCGGCACAAACACACAAACATACACACACTCGGACAAACACACACACAGAGCCACAAAGATGACTGATGCTACAAGCAGCACCGGCCGCCTTTAACATGTGCCAACTTCCCCTTTTGAGTGAATTCCATGATGCATGGGATGCAATTTATGACATCTTACACACAAGCCAGGTGAATGAGGTAACGTTACACTCACACACACACACACACGTTTTCCTCTACAGAAGTACATTTTGTGCAGTTTTGGTGTTTATTACGAAATACGCATGGCTCAACTTACCTATGTCCCTATATGTAGGCTACAACAGACTCAGGATCAGGCCGGTGTCAGATGTCAAACACCTGATGACGCATTCACTGACCGAACGGCAACAATAAGGACTTGAGCTCCTTGGATCAGTTTCACGTTGTTTTCTGGCAGGGAAGTCTTCAGAGGTGTCTGTTCCTGGCAGCTGCTGCTGCTGCAGGTGTCATAGTATAATTATATATCCCAGCTCCTCTGATAGATAAGTCCAGCCCCCTTATCAGTATCAAAATGAATGTGTTTTTCTGAACCATTCCTCTTGGGGAGCGTAGTTTGAAAACAAATCAAATTGAGTGATGACTACTATGATATTATCTAGAGCACAAATTGCATTTCTGCTTTCCATGCAGGTTCCTAATGAGTTCCTGTGTTATGCAAGTGGAAACAAACAGTGACACTTTGCCTAAACCAATGTCTGACTGCAAAACTGACCCCAAATTATTGAACTTATTCCTAATTCAGACCACATTATGGTTTGCATCCCAGCCAGAGTGAAATAGCCCATTTGTAGTTCAATAATGACAGAAGACATTTTGATTGTAATGGTCAAAGCAGCAAATGAACATGTCTATCACAACCTTAATGATGCCTCCATTATATTAAGTTCATGAGTTCACTTGACCTGAAAATGTAATTATTTCCTCTGCATAGGAAGTAATAATAGATATGTTTTCATCTGAGTCTATTTATCTAATTATGAGCAGGAACATATTAAAAGCACTGGAGTGAGGTGAACTAAGCCTGATGGGGATAAAGGCCAGAGAGGAGCAGAGTCATGAGTTTCTTTAACATTGTGTGAGATTATTTGACATTTTCGCTTATTTCTCTGGAAATAACGTGCAGATGTTTGAGTAAGAACTCTGATAAAAATCTGAAATCTGAAGGTCATGGTGTTCACACATCACTGAGTTTGCACAGTTTGGTGCTGATTGCAGATTAGTATCAAACTCTTTAAACGCATCATTCGTCTTTAAACATGTGACTCTCTCATCCGAGAAAATGAAGAGCTGTCGACAGATGTGAGCGCCTTTCTCGTTTGCAGCTGCGTTTTGAAGTGTCCTCGCGGTGAAACATTCTTCAATCTGACATGTGTGAGTTGTGTGAGACTGTTTTTCCTCTGAAGGTTTGAAGAGTTACTGTCCTGTTCTGCAGGTTGACACAGTTACAGGTATTTGTTACGGGAATTGAGTGATGACTATACTCAAATAGTTTACTGGCAACATCAGTTTAAATTACAGTTAACAGGAAATGTATTGCATAATGACAGTGCAAAAAACGAGCTTGTTTGGAGGGAAAAGGATGGGACACTTCACGTTTCCACTTTATGACACAGTTAATAATCATGTCATTAATGGGCTCATAAATAGGTACTAGCTGCTGGGATCCCATTATGTCATCTGATATGTCCTTTATGGCTGTGTAGATGACGTTTCAAGCCCTTAATCATTCATGAAATGTGTGTTTGATCAAATGACTTTACATTTTAATAAATGAAGCATGATAATTACAATATAATTAGATATATTTATTGCAATTTATTCTACTCTTGTTTACTCACGACTTGAAAATTTGCTGAGCATGTAGAGAAGTTTGAGCTGAAATGTTTCAAGTTACAAAAGTAATGGCCAAATGCCAAATGTTTAAGACAGCTAAATACAATGTATACATGGTTATAAATAATGGTTTAAACTGGTGGACATGTTTGTAGCTGAAAGTAAGTCTTTGAAATGTTCAATAAATCTAAAGTAAAAATTAAAGCTAAAAATAGGCTAGTTGTTAAATGTTTAAAAACAGCTGTAAGTAATTGTTAAAATGTTTAATAAAATCCCATAGCCTCTGTAGCGTAGCTCTGAGCAGCTCGCGGCTCTGCTCCGCCATTCTAAAAATAGGTTGCACCGACAATTAAAGATAATGAAACTACTCCTAAAACTATAGGGATTATGGCAATGGGCCAATTTGCCAAAAAGGTTGAACTATCCCTTTAATGTTGACATTATAAAACTGAAGAAGTCCCCAGTAAAAACAGGAATCATATATTATATTCACTACACTTTCAGAATCACAGGGTTTCAAACACTTTCTGTAATTAAACATCTAAAAAGCAGAAAGTGCTGGGACAACATCACAGAACAAACCAGAGGATGTGTGTGTGGTTTAATTTGTACCAGTTGGTATCAAAAAAAAAAAAAAATGCTGTGGATTACCGGAAGTTCTGAGCTCTTTTAGTATTTACCAAGAACAAGCAGAGGATCTGCACCTAATAGTGAAGTGTGTTATCGCCTTACACCTACACAACACACCACGAAGAGGAAGGAAACATAACTAACAGGCATCTATGTTAAAGGACACACTCAAAAAGAGGTCCCCTTCGCTCAAATTACTGGTTTTAGAGGAACCAACATCGATTGCTCAAATGTCATGAAACATCACGGCATGTGTGTTTCTTCCCTTAACACCACATGACACAATCTCTCGTAATAATTTAAATGGTCCCGGCTGTAATTTGTCTGCTTAACTACACCGAAATACCAACTTCCCTTTTCTTAATTAGCAGCATTTCACATACATCAACTCTGTCAACAGTTTATTTATTGAACAGAGAGAGCAGGAAACAGGAGAGAAGAAGACATTTAACAAGTTGGCAGAGACACACAAGTACACTTACTGAAGTATGTGCAAATTTACAGCAACTAAATTACAATAAAGATTATCTAAAAAAATAAAAACATCACCTAATACAGAACTGTGCAAATATTTTAGCCTCTTATCAATCACAGTCAGTGTAAAGCTCATTCTGCAACTCACACACTCACACACTCACACACACACACACACACACACACACACACACACACACACACACACACACACACACACACACACTCCATCTCTGAAATTTGTTGTCTGCTCACTTTACTTTTAGTGTGTAGACCATTTTCACTTTATTAGAAAATAAGGCACAGACTAAAGAACCCGAATAGTGCAAGAAAAACATTGCAAAGACCTGTAGGTTAAGATATAACAGCTGGCGTGCATGCAGATGCATACTGTATATATATACGTATATAGGTTATGGGTTATGGATATAAATGATGCCCAGTTGGCTATGGAAGCTAAACTCAGCCATCGATCACGTAGCTAAATCAACAAGCCCTCACTAAAGGACACAGTTATCAGTCGACTCTCAGGCCTCTGCACTTAAATGCACTTGGGTATCAAAGTGTTATTTATTTATTTATTTTTTTCAATTCTTGCAGCACTATGCACTTTAATGCATTGTGTAGACTGTTCACATTCTTACTATGCGCAGAGCATTATGTATTATTATTATCAACAGTAATTTATTAGTAGCACTAGTAGTATGTTTTTATTATTCGTACTGTTTTTTTTTTTATGTATTACTGCACTATGTTGTGGCTAGTGACATGTCGATGTCCTGGATGCTGTTTGTAATGCTTGCTGCAAATCCAATTTCCCTCGGGATATATATATAATAAAACTGAACTGAACTGAACTGAACACATTATATCTCACTGAGCTGCAGTAGTGCACTGGCTTCTTGATTTTTTGGCAACCATTGTTCATTAAAAAAAAAAAAAAAATCATTCATCTAATGCCTCCGATTTTTAATTGCTCACATACTGTAACAGTCATATAATGTCACGTTGTGATTAAAATGAGAGGACGGAGCACATTCTTTCTTTTCCTCTCTCTTTTTACAGACAGGGGTCAGTAGCCAGTGATTAAGAAATAATATTTACAAACAAAGAATATCTACACATGTAACCCCTTCTTTTTTACAACATAAAAATCTCTGTAAGAACAAAACTGATCTAAACCACACTACAAAACAAACAGAAATGTTTTCCCCTGAAGATACAGAGGGAGTCAGCCAACACAGGCTGAATCTTATTTACAAATGAAGATACAAAATGTAAAAATGAAATGAACACGTAACCATTGAGGAGCGTGTTGTGGCTCTGAGGTCGCACTGCTGCTCGACTCCTTTGTAACAGTGAAATCCGTCTCATGACGCCCTGCACATGGCTTTTCTGAATTGTAGTTACCAGTGTGATGTAGTTGTATCCCCGGTACTGTTTGCAAGCAAAGGTGTCATTGTTAAGGTGCCAGATTACTGTACATCAGCTCTTTTGTATCTAATTATAATATAATAATTTTTAGCGCTTCTGTTTCTTGAAGCTCAATTCAACCTGTTATGTTGCTTTTACTCAATGTGAACACACATACCGGTAAGTGTAAATGACGATGAGAGCCCCGCTTGCTCAACGTGCCACAATGTTCACAGGTTGCGAATGCGGTAACCCTCGGCCAGTTCGTCGTTCCCCAAGTCGACAACAACCGGCCGCGTCTCGTAACCGGAGGAGGAACCGCTGGGACTATGTATCCTCTCCTCGTCCTCCATGTGGTGGCCGTCTATGTACGGGTCATTGTCATCATTCAGGGGCTCTTCCTCCACGATTTCTTCCATGTTTTTACCCAAACCGATGCGTTCGCGGAACACAGGTTGGTCGGCGGTGATATGCGTGGTCGGGAATTCGTTGTCCAGAGGGAGTAGTGGCGTGGGAGAGGAAGGCTCCGGCGTGACCACGCTCCACGTCTCCTGAGTTGGTTGGACTGGGCCCTGCGGCCTGTTGCTGGTGATTGACTAAAAGACACAAAGTGCAACGAGCATTAGGTTGGTGCTGTGAATGAAATCTATCTATTTAATGTATATATTGAACAAAGCTCATCACATAAACACTGATGTGGTCGAGTGAACGTACTATAGCTTTAGGGACAGGACTGGAGGCTCTGGTTTTCTTTTTGTAAACGAAGAACATGAGAAGGAGAAGAAAGGCGCAGACCAACGTGCCAATCACGATGTAGACGTAAACTGGATGAAGGAAATGTAAAAGTTAGTTCATTTAAACACAGTGAATTAAGACAAGTGGAGAGTTGTAAGTGCATTGATCAGATCCCTGCTTATATGCAAGTAAACACAGATGTGTTTAATGCCTAAATTAATGCAAACCAAATTCCTTTTGGTGATATAAAATTTGATTTCTATCTTCATTTGTTTACAGTATTTCTGTATTTTGTCATAATTTACATATTTATCCATTTCTTTCTGAATTTATACATTGACTTTAAACATTTCTCTTTCAAGAAAGAAGGAAATGATTCCTATGAAATCTTCACGCCATCACACTCGCTAGAAAACCTCCTTAACCAAACCAACAGCAGCCACTGAATGTGAGCTCTTTCCTGTGTGCTGCAGTGATTCTGCTGTTTTTATTTAGTTTGTTTTTCATCTTTTTGAGTCTAAGGTATTGAAAAGGCCCATAAATGTTTACAATAAAACTTTATATCTCAGAATATGACAGGCTGTGCTTTCAATTTGCAACAAATATACATACTATTTGGCTCCGTGGGCCCAAGTGGTTCAGCGCAGTACAGTCGTGTGGATTTAACGGCCATGTTTTTCAACTCCCCGGTGATGTTGACACAGTGTTTCTCCTGGACGTTGTCCACTGGCACCTCCTTATGGCACACGTCCATCCAACAATGGGCCTTGGGCTCCTTCTTCTGCACACACAACAAATAACTGCAGTAAATACTGAGCTCATATGAGAGCATATGGTGCACTTCTACTGCAAAATAAAATCACTACATATAGAGCTGCGTTTCTGCTTCTGTGCTGCCTCACCTGTGCTTCGACCACCAGGACGTCGTATTTGAACTCCGGTAGCTCTTTTACTGCCTGAACGTTGTTGCTTTTCTTGTGTCTTTTTGGTTTGGGGCTGTCCTCCGTCGGCTGGTGGTACAACAGCCAGGGGTGGATGAAGCTGAGCAGGATGTGGCCATTTGGCTGCATGGTGGCGTTAACAGGTGGGAGGTCCAGAGAACCTGGAAACCAACATCAACATGAGGTGATACAGTAATGTGTTTTCTAGACAGATGCAGACTAACGCACTGGCAGTGCATTGTGGGATTTGTAGTAGATTTGCAGTGTATTAGTGGAACGTGCGACATAGTGGCAGGCCAGCTCGAATAATGATTAGATATTATCATGCGGGCCAAAGATATTTCCATCGCGGGCCGGTTTTGGCCTTGAGTTTGACATAGTATGTGGTGTAGGGGGCAGATTTACCCTCGGCTATTTTCTATATTCAAGTGGTGTATGACTGTGTGAGCTCAGATCTGTGCCATCTGACTTAAAGGGGTAGTTCAACATTTTGGCAAACTGGTCCATTGACATAATCCCTATAGTCATAGCAGTAGGTTCATTACCTTTAATTGTCGGTGCAAGCTATTTTTAGAACGGCGGAGCAGAGCCGCGAGGTGCTCAGAGCTACGCTACGGAGGCTCATGGGATTTCTTGGTTTCCCTAATCAAACTCATCAAATACACAATCCAACAACCTCAAAACGCTCTGGTGGACAAGTTGTGACCTGCACATTCACCACGCTATGAGATAATAACAGAACGTTACCAGAGAGTTGTTTTTGAGGAAAATGCAGAGACTGCTTGATGAAAAACTGCCCCCGTCGGGAGCGCGCATCAGCGGTTTTGCATGAATTTACCTCGAAAACAACTCCATCTCGTAATGTTCTGTCATTATCTCATAGCGTGGTGAATGTGCAGGTCACAACTTGTCCATGAGAGTTTTTGGAGTTGTTGGATTGTGTATTTGATGAGTTTGATGAGGGAAACCAAGAAATCCCATGAGCCTCCGTAGCGTAGCTCTGAGCAGCTCACGGCTCTGCTCCGCTGATCTAAAAATAGCTTGCACCGACAATTAAAGGTAACAAACCTACTGCTAAAACTATAGGGATTGTGGCGCAATGGGCCAATTTTGCCAAAATGTTGAACTGTCCATTTAAGAGTTAAAAAGTTTTCATGGTTATTTTGGGGAATAGTGCCATCACTACTCACATGTCTGAGTTGTTAGAGATCCCTGGTAGTAGCTGAAGGAGAGTCCGTCTGAGGGAGCGCTCTCATTCTGACCAACCACAGCAGAGACATCAACGAAATAGTAGTTGTTTGAGTCTCTGAGGAAAGAGATGTCGGCTTGTTGCTCTGGTGGATCCACCATAACCTCCTGACGGGGACTGGAGAAACAAATGAGACAAAGAAAGGGTTTTTGACAAGAGAAGGTGATGAGCCTGTGACCTCTGCTTGGCTTTAGACAAACACAAAATTAATAATTAATTATGTGTTCCTGCAAATTTATACACGTATTTCAGTCTTTGGGCCGACCAGCTCACAGTTACAAGCTGAACCGTCTCTGCTAACAATTACAACGTGATTGTTGCCGTCATGAGTTTCTTTTTTTTATGTCAAATGCAGTGAGGCATTTGAGGGTTTCTGGACAAAAACTGTAATTATTTTTTGGTTAATGTATAATAGAGTTACACTTTTATACTATAAAGGACGCCTGTTATCCATTATCTAACACTTGAAATAAATCTTTATCTAAAAACTGAGATCAAACATGGTTAACTATGGACAATCAGACTGAATATTTTGAAAGCTTTAATATTCTTTAAAGTTTAACATACTGTATACACTCTGAGAAGAGACAGTCTTTTTAGATATTTCCCTGAAATAAGGCCAGATAACTGGTTGATACTGTGTGAAGAGAAACTGAAACACACCCGTCATATGGCTGGATGTTGACCTTGAACCTAATGCCAGGCAGGAGGTTGCCGTAATCCCACTGCAGGATGTTCTTTAGGTTGTGGCAGCGGAGGGTGACGTTCGTCGGTGGCTCCACTGTGGAAAAAAAAGGACAGACAGGTGTCAAGATGGCAGACACTAAGGCATTCAACTGTGTATTTGGGGTTGTGTAACCCCACTCCCCCTCCATCCCTGTGTAAAGAGCCTTTATTAACATCTGGATCATTTACAGACTCATCTCAGCCCACACACTGCTTCTCTTGTTGAGGAGTTTGAGTCTCTCCTGCCACTAGAGGGCGCCACTGCATGAAAACTGTGTCTCGACACATAGACAGTCCACACTGATGTGTTTTCCCATCCTCACCAGGGCCCATCAGTCTTCCAGCAGATAAGAATACGTTGCCGTTGCTGACATCGAGATGATTTATGGAGCTGCAGTTTTAATGGATGGGACAAACTGCAAATCTAATTAATTCTACCAGAAAGTTTCTTAAATGTTTTTTCTGGCTCAGACTCGAAATGGACACTTCCCATCAGTATACACCCACTTCCTCCACTCCACTGAGGCAAAAGCAGAAAAACAAAAAGTGACAGATAGCGCTTTCCCTTTTATCTCTTTAGTAACTATAATCCTCATACGAGTGCTGTGGTGTGCAGCTTTGTTTAACTGCAGCAACATGACATGATTTCTAACAGCACTGATTAGCATCGCAGATACTACATGGTTGGTTGTGTGTGCTCAGTGCAGGTTTGCACAAGCCTGACCTAACCTTTTTACTCTTGTAGCGGGAAGCAGACGTGTGTCATAATAGTACAGTTAACTGTGGTCATGTACTAGTCCGTACCACAAGTACAAACAGACACACACCAGTGATTCATCTGCAGGCACAAAACACAAAGTAAAAAACTCCTAAAAATGTGAAACTCGACATTGGTGTAGCAGTTTAAACTTCAATAAAGAAGACAATAAAGGCTTCAATTCTGCTTTCAAATGAATCTGTGACACACCCAAAACTGTTATTATCGTACACCTTGAGAAAAAAAAAGTCCATAGATTTCAGTTTCATTTCCTCTGAGCGCTAACGTTTACATGCACACACGTGATAAACACACCCACACACCCACACACACAAACGCAGAGGTTATAATCATACCTGAAGGTGAGAAAAGTGAAAATGAAAAACAAAAAAAAATCTGAGATAGCTGCACATGTACGGTAAAAGAAGTGATAACCGCAACAGTGAAGTCGGTGGCTGAGGGTTGTCACCACAAGGTAGCTCCAGGCTCACACATATACTCACACACGTTCACACATGAAACCGCATTGTTTAACCATTTCTATTTCCATGCCGGCTTCTGTCAAGTGTAGGAGATATTTTTGGGAACTCAACCTGTGTGAAAAAAAAGAAAAATCTCACGCTGAATATCCTCAAGGCCTGTGAGAAAACAGGTTTTAACAAATAAATCCCATCTGTGAAGGAATTAATAAATACTGCAGAGTACATTTACTGGCTACTAGTTTCACAGCAAGATCCCATCATCAGTGTTATTTTTAATACATCAAAATCACATTTTAACAGTTCCCTTTACATTTATGCATCCACAATCTAAGTTGTTGAAATTATATTAGTCAATCAGCTCCAAAGTGTCAAGAGCCTCTATGTGAGGAAAATGAGGAAACACTGTGAACACTTAGATGTTTACTCGAGGGGAAGCAGGTTGTGCCACCATGCAAGAAGACGGAGCAGCAGCAAAAACAAGAGATAAATTTATGCCTTCTTGGCAAAACAGAGAACCAGAGGCAGGAAGAGAGCGAGCAGATGTTATCAGGGTTTTACTAAAAAAAAAAAAAGAGGTCAATGTTGTAAATGACTGAAAACTTTCCCGAGCGCTGCAGTAAAAACTTAATCATTAAATCTGTTAGACCGGATGCAACAGCAGGGTGTCAAAGCAAAACGCATACAACACAGGTGCCGAGAGAAACTGTTATTTTACACATCTACTGTATAACATCCACGTGGAAACAGTAGCACCAACGGCGTGCTGTATAGTAATAATGTGCAATAAAGCAATTATGTAACCACCAGATTGTAGCTCCAAGGTGTGATAAGTTTACACTCAGTTGTGTCTCGCTGCTGAAATGTGTTATTCTACACTGTACTTTTATACTTTCATTTTCTTTGATCGACTTTGCAGCTAAGGGAAGATCAAAGAGCAGTTTCGTTGACGCGGAGGATCTTTGTACTTTGAGTCAGGAAGAGAATTCGGCTCAACCACAGTCTCTGACAGTAACTTCTAAATGCTTCAGGTGAAAAAGGAAGAAAACAGGAACGACAGGCAGGATGGTTGAGACACGGGCGCCAACTTAACATCAAGTTTACACAGACAAAGAAACATGTGAAACGATAAAAGACAAAAGTAAAAAAAACACATGGACACTTTGCCAAGGTCAGTATCAAACAATACACACCAGACCCAACTAAAAACTACAGCTCAGTTACAGGAAACACGGTCGGTCACAGTTTAACCTTCCTGAGATGCAGCACTGAATAATGTGTTTGGATATGAAACAAACATTTTTTCCTGACACACATTCCTGTTCAACTGTGTCATAACTAGAGTATGGCCAAAAATCATGTTTTGTGAGGTCACAGTTAGATGTTATATTCACGAGGACTTCAGATCACTATGATCTTGTTCTGTGACCTTTGGCGGGTTTACTTACATCTTTCATAAAATTTCATAGTAAATGATCCAGATCTTCCCAAAATGTAATGGAAACCATTCTCCATTTGTCCACCAAGGCTGAGGTAACACAGGTTTGGTCCATTACCTGGGTACAGAGGTTTTCCACAGCAGGCGAGCAGCAGAGACACACACACAGTCGTGGCACAACAATATTGGCATCTGCTTTTTAGGGTCAGACAGCCCGCCCCGGACCCTATTGTATTCTATTGAATTCTTCTTTCTTCTTCTTCCGAGGAAGTCATACTTCCCATGGCTGAATTTGCACGAAGGTCCAGTCCCGTGCCAGATTCACTCAATTCCAAGGACATGGGGGGACCCCCCGGGGGGAGCACTATAAACGTTTAAATCTAAAAACTTTAAAAATTCCAAACCAACGGTAGATGCTACAGTTTTGAAACTTCACCACAATGTAGCCCAGATACTGCTAAAACCTTTGTCCACTTAAACTCATTACAATTTATGAAGTCCATCACTCTGTTTTTTTTCAATAACTGTCTGTAAAACTTTAAAAATGTATCTCCTCCCACAATTTTTGCTCAATTGACACCAAACTTGCTAGAGAGCATCTTCAGACTGTCCTCCACAAAACTTGTTTCTCAGATTTTTGATTTATCAAAAATTGAGTCTACAGTGCATGAAAACATTTGACTGTAAACAGTACTGTAAACATATATCATTTTCTAGAACATTTTGAATTCTGCTCTCATGGGAACAACTGCAGTCAATGTAAGAGTGGCGGTTTTAAACATCAGATTTTCTCTTGTGAAGCAAAACACTTATCATTAAAAACAAATCACCAACATTTCCATGCTGTCCAGATGCAATTTATGTTTTATCAGATCTTTGTTTACCTAACAGAATTTCTGACATTTTGACCATTTTTGAAATCTGCCATGACAACAGCTGTCCGGGCACTGACTCCCTGAGTCTATTTGAGAAACTACACAGCAGGTCTCACTTTTTTTTTAGTCTCACAATTAGCTCAGTGAGTTAGGAGCTGGTTCTTGGTGTCAGGGGATGTGGGTTCAAGACCCAAGGAGAAAGTTGATGATAACACATCAAAATACCAAACAGTCTTTGTGAAACAAATGTACAAAATAGATAGAATAGAATTTTACCTCAAAAACCAACTTTTCTTTTTACAGTGGTTTCAAATCTGCCTGCATGACAGTGAATGGCTTACTCAATTTGTGAAGCCACTGTTGAAGTTGCGGGTTCAGTCCTCAATTGATGCAAATTGAACATTATAAGGTCAACTGTCCTGTCATCCTATTCTCCTGTTTGTTGCTCAGAATTTGCCTAAATTTGCCAAAAGATAGCCTGGACCCGACCCATCGCTGCGCAGCAGCTATATTTTTTTCAAATAATGCCCCAATTTCTGCCTTAAATGCCACAAATACATCACATGCTTGAAATCCAATGATTTCTTTCAGTTTTTAAAAGCAGATAACCTTGTCCAGTCCATTTTTGGAGTTTTTGGAGTGTTTTGGGAGTAGGTGGGGGTCTTGTTTTTGTTCCATTGCAAACCAAAGAAATTACACTTCTGAACACCAAAACATTTTTAGTTGCAATGATTTTCAGGGAGACGAGGGGCATTGTCTGAAAAAAAGTGCAGGGATGCCAATATTTTTGGCCATGAGTGTAAAAAACAATAAAGACTGGTCTATACCAACTCATATTCAATAACTCACTTTTTGACTTTTATTGTCCCCATGGGAAATTCTTTTTAACGGCATCACACTTCTTTGACGAAAAGAAAAACTAACAACAGCAACAGATCTAACAACCCAATAACAATACACACATAAACAGTTCTGGCTGCACTCAGCAGGGTCTGCTGATGAGGGATGTGATGACTGAGGAGGATCCGGCTTCTCCTGAAGGAGGCCCCTCCTGCACCTCAGAGCCCCGTACCTACTGTACCTACCTACGCGCAGTGGGTAAAGAAATACAGCCCTAAATCCTTGACCTTCAATGCACCCATCATAGACAGGTGTTTCACCTCAAAACAGAAAATATACTTCACATGATTGACCCTGAAACAGATCAGTGCACACACAAACAGGAAAATAAAAAGATGATGATCGAGAATTAACAACAATTGAGGCGCTTGAATGCCTGGGAAAAGTTTCAAGTTGTGACTCAAACAAGTTTCTGTTCCCAAATGTCTAAAAAATCTACTTCAGCAGATTGACGGACAGAAAGAAAAAAAAAATCTTGAACATAGTGTCAGCAGTGAGTGAGAAAATGTGAATGATTGACTCTTGTGCAGGGAAAAGACAAAGAAGGAGAATGTGCTGATGAACTGACTTGTTCCTGCACCGATACCAAATCAGCCAGTAGCCCTCACAGGAAGCTGGGCTGTGCAGCTACTGTTGTGGAGCGGTGAAGAAGACATAAAGTGACTTCTGGTAAACGGTGTGCGGTTGGCTGCCGAGGTCACTAATGATGACTGGCTGGGTTTAACTGGGCGCAACTTGTACTTTATTGCAGAGATAATCAGTCAGTGACTCACATATACATGAGGATTTCATCAGATTTTTTTTGACACTCCTTTTTCCTGAAATGTCTTCAAGCCAAACTGTTTTAAGTGAGAAAATAATAAGCATATTCAATTGATTGGGAATAAAAGCTGCATCCCCAGTTGACGTCAGCTCTCTCTCCTAAACCTGGTGACATTCTGATTTTTGTTTTTACAATTAAAAAGCACCGTATTTACAGATTTGAAGTGGGGAATCTGGTAACATTTGACACGTTTTGCCTGAAAAACTTAAACAATTGTTTGATTATGCCAACAGATTATGTCCGTCAGCTCTATCTGCTCGGGACAAGGGTTTAAGGTTTGATATAGAGGCCTGCACCGGACTGTTTTCCACCCGCACCCGCAAAACTCTTGAGAATTTACACACAATAGTAGAGATGCATTGATGTTGTGTCTCCTATTGTCCCGCTGGAGAAAACACGGCTATTATAGGATATTAATATCTTTGTCACAAACAATTGAGAAACTTCTCCACATGTCAGACTCTCCTTGTTTTTCTTTTCAATTTCCTTTGTTAACTCGCTGGGCTTCATCCCAATCCTGCAGCTGCCTGTTTCCACCCGCAGCAAAGTTCAAACCGCCCGCTCCCGCGAGATTTGCATTGGGTCCGTGGGACCCGACGGGACCAAATACCAATGCAGCCCTCTAGTTTGATGCTGACCTCGAGGTAATACTTTAGATTAGAACACATATTCACCATTAACTAGGTGCTTATATAAGTAGCTTACTAGCTTCTTATTAGTAATTATTAAGCACGTATTCTACATAGCTTTATTCTACCTCTATTACACCATGAATTAAGATTTTTCTTGATATTAACTCCTAATTATCACTTATTCATTGTAAATCAATGCATTGTTGTTTCTGAATAATGATGTGAATAACCAGTGGGTTATTGTACAGGGGCAGTAGCACAAGAACAGTAATTCTTCCTTTTATCACTCTGAATTAGTATAGCATTAATGCATTAATTTACAATGAATAAGCAATAATTAGGAGTTAATATCAGGAAAAATCTTAATTCATGGTGTAATAGAGGTAGAATAAGGCTATGTAGAATAAGGTGTTCATACGTGCTTCATAATTACTAATAAGGAGCTAGTAAGCCACTTATATAATAAGCACCTAGTTAATGGGGAATATGCGTTTCCTAATCTAAAGTGTTACTGACCTTTAATATAAAGTGCTGAGCTTTCGGATGTCCAATTTACTTCTCCAAACAAGCAGTGTGAAGAACTACTGAGTGGCTCTTTAATGGAAGCCTTGAAATGAAAGCAAATACAGAGTGACGGTGTAAGTTTAGCAGGAAAGCCCCAGTAAAACCCAACAAGGTGCCCTGCACTAGACGCAGTTCACACAGTGACTCATGTGATCAGGGATTTCCTTAACATCTATAAACCAAATCGAACAATCCAAGTGCCCGAGTCGCCACCGAAGAACAAGACTCATACATCAACGTACACCAACTGCTCGTTGGCAGTCAGCTGCCAACGGTCCCAACCGTGACGAGCTGTCAACGCCCTTCACCCACCATACAACACACTTGTGAAAGCCACAGTGGAAAGATCAAAGTACAAAGTACACAGCGTGAGTCACATACAGTACCAGGGGTCCACAGACGTCTGCCCGCAGGACCCTCTCTAACCAACAACACACAGGATACAGTCAGTTTGGTTACCCAACTTTGGGTTTCTTCTATTTTTTTATCCGTTACTCAATCATACAGTCACATTGAGATCATTTTTTATTTATTTGTTAAGGTGCTGTCAGTCTACATGCATTACCCTCTTGTCATAGCTAATTATGTCCCAGACAGAAAAGTTTGGGTCTGTTTTATCACCACAGGCAAACACCTATTTTTACAAACAGTTTGTCTCAAGGGGCATAACACAACATCCTCTGCCATTAGGCCTTCACATCGCTTGAGGAAAAACTCCCATTAACAGGGAAAAAAGACGGGAGAAACCTCAGGGTGAGCAACAGAGGAGGAATCTCTCACCCAGGTCCTCTTGTAAGATTAAAGTGTTATAAATAAATAAAACAAATGTTAAATAATGTACAAATATACATATAGTTATATACACACACACAGTAATACATAATTAAAAATACAAGTAAAAGTGCTAGTGCTGATCATTAAATGTACTGTAATTAGATTTATGCCCCAATATATCTGAAATTGTTTTGAAGAATAGTTGCCAGAATTCAGACAACTTGGGTCATGATGACCAAAACCTGTGGTATGGTTGCATCAGTCTGTGAGCATCTACTACATTTCCCATCAAATTTGTAACCTGAGAAGACCTTGAATTGTGTTAGAGAGTCTTGTGCAGCTGGGTGACAAGTTATAGCCCCTACCCGAAGGCCTCAGACAAAGTCAATTGGAGTCTCAATCTTATCTAAAACAGATTCAGTGGCTGAAGGAAGTAAATTATACAGATAGGAGGTCTGGCCCTTTGGTAGCGTTTTAGCTGTGAGAGTGATGTCTATGCTGCTGGGTGTTGGCACAGTTTATGTGGTAATGACGTAGTGTGCGTTTTTGCAAAGTCCGGAAAAAGTCTGATTTATGTACATTAAAAAGGTAGAGATTAATTGGTTAAAACTTGCAATCAATCTTTGCTGAATAATCAGGTGGTGGGAGATGCTAGAGGAAGAGTGAGCCATCCAAAGTGGCGTCTTATTTGTGCCCAAATTTCTTGCGTTCCAACAACAACCGGATTACAGGTAAAACTTGACGGGGAGCAGGAGGCTGAATCACTCTGGCACCAACTGAATTGAGGGAAAGTAAGTCAAGATATTATCTCATGCACGCTGGCTGCCCAGTAGTAGCCATTGAGACTGGCCGTTTACGAGCCCAGATGAGTGATGAGATAATATTCTTTATAGCTGTAAAAAAGGATTTGGGGAGGAATATAGGCAGACACTGGAAGACATACAAATATCTTGGTCGATAACGGCAGGTAATTCCATGTTTGTAAATCAGACTTGAAATTGGATTGTCAAGCAGAAACACTGACGAAAACGGTCATAAAACGTCAACATGTAAGGTTAAGGTTGAGGTTACTTTTTATTGGTCTCCACCAGGGAGAAATTTGTCTCGAAGATAGAGAACGAGTTGCAACACAGAAGAAAAAAGACTGATAGAATAAGCACAGACCAACACCGGATAATCCCACTCATACAGTGTACGTACTGATGTAGATATCCACTCACACCAGCACTCAAATGCATACACTAACTGGCACCATAGCCTAAATTAATTTCGACAACACATAACCTCATTCTAATTCATCCAGGTCATCGTTCTTTTCTGGGCAAATTGAATCGTAGGCAACTGGACTTGTATTTGTCTGGGAAGACGAATACAGTGCGGACTAGTGAGACTTGTTGTGTACGAACTGAAGAAGCCCCTTGGATAAGAGGCGAAACATCTTCCCAGACAAATACAAGTCCAGTTGCCTACGATTCAATAACCTATACATTAATCCATTCACTCGCCTGTATCCATAGCTTGAGTCATACGTATACCTTCATTTCCATAGTGTTTGTATCGATTGTGTCTGCACAAAGGAAGCCTATATCTCTTCCCAGACTTCAGAAGAGCATATTCACTACAACACATGAGAACTATTCTGTCACAGTAAAATGGCATTTGCCTGTCTAATTGTTGCCTCTTCAAAAAGATCCTATGGATTTGTGGGGGTTGATATTCCCAGAATCTTACCCACAAGGCTTTAGATTTAAGTTACCAAACCTAACCAAATGTACTAACAATACCCTATGAATCAATACCCTATTGCCACACTACAAGATTGCAATACTTCACTATGAGACATCGCTGTGAGACTGGGTCTTTTGTTCTATGATGATGTTTTTGTACCTCAAGAAATATATTCATGATTTAGCCAATAATGTGCACTTAACTTGTCATTAGGGCTGTCCCATTATCATATTTTGATAATCGAAGCTTCGCAGACATAAAATCGATCAAAATCGAAGCTTCGACTGCTGGGGGGTGCGCGATCGTAACGTCTGACTTGGGGAGGGGGGGGCGGCAGCGGCGATCGTAGCGGGAATAATAAAAGTAATGGCAAACAAACACTGGATCTCCAAAATCAGGCAGGTTTCCAGAATGCCAAGTAGCCTATACATATTTAAATGTAACAATTGCCGATGAGAACCGGTGTCAAAAAGGAAAAAAGGAAAGAAAAAAAAAATCGATCACGGACTTCATGATCGATTACCATGGCAACGAACGAAGCTTCGAAGCTTCAAATTTTTTGGGTCAGCCCTACTTGTCATGACTTTATATTCAAGGGAACAACTGTGCTGCTCATCTGTTGAGTGCAGATGAAGTTCAGGGTTCCCAGTAAGGGGCAGCGTGATCAATCGAAATATAATTTGAAAACACAATGTAGCCAAATACAATTTTCAAATCGAGCAAGCTTCGGGATTTTTTTGGGTTAAAAAAAAGGTAATCAACCACATTATTGATACCACAATTGAGCCATAGCCTACTCATCAGATGTAAGTATGTGTAAGTTGTGTAAGACAGCCCCCCCCACCGAAAAAGAAAAATTGAGTAGTCCAACTGAAATCGCCATAACATGTGTTGAAATTCAGAGAAGCTGAATTGTCAATCAAATTGAATTGATTTTAGATTTTATGAATGGAATTTGAATGAAATCGGGAGATGAGCACCAACATACGGCGCCATACGGAGTGGAAGTTCTTCTCTCACAAAGGATCTTTGGCTGATGCGCACAAATGCAGAGAGCAATTCTTCATTTAATTCTGGGAATTTCTGGCCATTAATAATTGGGACATCCTTCTTAGTGTAACGCTGAGATCAACAAAGGGCAGTGGTGGTTTAGGACTCATTCGACTGCTCTTCATGAATGTGAAAGCAAAACTGCAAAAAAGCTCAAGGTGCGCTCAAATATAGTCACGTTCACATCACATGAGTCGAAATGCTACACTGCAGTCGAGGCTGCGTGCGAACAGGAAACTAAACAGCCAACGCAACGAACGAATGCAGCCCCATTGGCTATCAATTTGGGACACCGAAATTGCGTCAACATCAGATGAAACCAGCAGCGGTTTGGCAGCTTCTGACAGGATTTCACTTCCGCTGACAAATTTCACATCATGTGTGCTGGGGAAATTGCACATGACTACTGCAATGAGAAACAAGAGCAGAAAAACAGTACAGAGACCACACAGAAAAAACTGTTGTGGCTGCCTCACCTCAGGTTTATAAGAATAGGCCCAACTGCAATGATACAGAGAGACATTTAAACAAATCAATATACAGACGAATGGTTATTGGGGCTCCATTGGTTATGGACCCCAGGAAGACTAGCTGGTTGTCGAGGCATCAGCTAAAAGGGATCCAGGGAATTAATTAATTAATTAATTAATAAACAAATACATGGGTAGGAATGTTTCTGTGAAGTGGTGTGGTGACTTTTACTTGACCTGGACCACATTATATCTGCAGTGCAGTTAGAGACAGACTGCTCATGATTCAACATTTATTCAGCTGCAGCAATTCTCAGACGTGGCAAACGTTTCAGACGTACACACACATACCTACTGCTAATTGGCCGGGTTGCAAAAACTTAGATGATGCTCCCCCCCCCTATATGGCTACCATTAGCAGTGGGTAATGGGTGTCCCATGTGGTCATTTATGCTCGCACGACTGAAAATCATCAGCTCTGAGAACAAAGAGCGGGCCTGGGATGAAATGTTTGTTTGGTCAGAACAATACAGTATGAACACACTGAAACGCCCCAAGCTGCTAATCTTGTTTCCACTATTGCCCTGGGGAATTTTTCATCCACATCCACAGGTTTCATTGTGCAATAAATAAAACAAATTATAATAATAAAAGCAGAATGCAAAATATTTACAAAATGCTCATTAATGTCTACATGCACATAATGCAGACAGAGCGAAAAAAATAAACCTTCTTTTTGTACCTTTGCAAATTGCAAGTGCAGCTGTTCTGCATGGCTGGATCCCCACCCCTCCAGATAAATGTATCTGCCTACAACTCATACCGTCCTTTACACAACCCGAGGCTCCTTGTGTAATAATGAAAACTACAAAGGGGAAATAAAGAAAAGGAACAGAGGTCTTCATCAGTAGATTAGTCAATCAACCACGTGTGAACTTGTGAAAGACTTTTTTTTGTACAACATTATCATGGACGTTGTACAACAGGTCATCTTCTAGGGTCAAATATTCTCACAGTAGAAAATGTTTCAATGGATGATCTCATCTTCTACCATCAGTTATGGCCATAGGCTATATTTAAAAGTGATCAAGATGCATAGGTCAGTGGATACTGTATTAATGCTAATGACTTCCATTCATTCAGACGATAACAATAAAGTTAAAAGACCACACTATTATGGAGATAAAACAGCAACATATAATACTTAGAGCAACACAACGCCATGCCACTACTGCTAATAATAATAATAAGGAATATTGAAAATAAGTACAGGACTGGATGGACATTTATTTGACTTTCCAATTAGACATGCACTACCAGTCAAAAGTTTGGACATAATTATTGTCTCAGTCAATGGTTTTTCTTTATTTTTATCCCTTTCTACATTGTAGATTCATACTTGAGACATCAAAACTGTGAAGGAACACACTATGGAGTTATGTTGTAGCTAAACACAAAAGTGTGAAACCAATGTGTTATCTATCACCTGAACTAAACAGCCAACTGGGATGCTGTTGGCAAAACAGTGAAACAAGTCCTCAGCACCTCTGGGAACTCCTTCAACCACTCCAGGGTTTGCAAAACTGTCAATAACAGCAAATTATGGCTCCTTTAAATAATCTATAAAACATAGGACTCTGCTTTGTTTAACACGTGTTTGTTTACTGCATAACTCCACATGTGTTCCTTCACAGTTGTGATGTCTCTTGTGTTAATCTACAATGTAGAAAGTAGCCTAACAAAAAAAATAAAGAAAGACCACTAAGTGTCCTGGACTTGAACGCAACACTCCCATTGCTCGCCATTGTGCCGCAGTGGTCGCGTCCACAGAGGCAGACAGATACCACACCTCTCTACCCGGGCTGTGCTGTCCCCACACAACCCTGGCTGTGAGACCCAGACAGCTGCCGCACTGCTGGTTTTTGTTTTGTTTTTGGCCCGACAACACGTTACACGTTCAGATAATAAAACAATCCACGTTTGGCGTCTACTCTCGTGTGAGACTGAGTCCGGGGAAAACACCCACTCTGTTAGCGCGCGGCGGCTAGGGGAGCTAACATAAGTTAAGGATCCACGGTGCTGTGATGAGGAGCGGCGCTCTTTTAATATAAAACAGGACAAAACAAACCCGAAGCGATAAAGCGATACAATGTGATTTATTTAACACATTCAGAAACGAGAGCTGGCGACAAAAAATACAAGAAAAAGTGGTTATTAACACTTACCAGAGGCCACGGAGACAGTAGGGAGGAGGAAGAGCAGGAAAAAGGGAAAAATGCTGTAACCGGCCATGGTGCCCTTAGAAGATGAATATCGCCGATAGGACTTTCGCATTAAACGTTCAGACTAACGAATCAGTTGTTTCATCGTCTCCCTGTGGAGAAACAACAACAGGCGGAGACAGAAAAACAGTTTCCCAAACATCAGCTGCTGCTGCCTGTGAAGTCTCCGCGGCGCGACCTGACTGACTGACTGCGCCGTCTGAAAATCCCAACGCGTCGCGTGGTGCCTTTACTGCGCCTCGTAAATCTGACTTTCACTGACGTAACGATCACTTTAGTTTGTCGCATCGAGTGAGTGAGATCATCTAACTACGCTGGTAACTTCACAATAAAGTCAGCTTTGCTTTGACCACATTTTCACGGTCTCTCTGTCTGTCGCTCACCCGCTTTGGTTTAGCCTATGTCATGTAGCCTAACTCTCAGGTTAGGTGGTCTTGACTACAACACTAGCGTTGCTGACTGTGTTTTATAGCCTAGCTACTACATCATTCATTAAAAACCCTTTCTTCTTCTTCATATTTTAAATACTGACCTATACACATGAGTCCATTTTTGCCATAATTCATATTGGATAAGGAGCCTATTAGTGCTTCACATGAAAAATGTCAGAAGCTTGTGAGTATATTAGGCCTATACTCACACTGTGACAACAAATGTGTAGGCCTACTGTTTTTACTTTGCACAAGGGGACGGAGGAGTAGGGTGGTCCCATTAATAAATACTCAGGGTCCCAAATGTACACATTTTCAGGGGGGAAAAAAGGCCAATTAGTAGTATGATGCTTCTGGCTGAACAAGTTATTTAATGGACAATTTGGATCTTGGGATTTTATTATATGAATGTTTTTGAGAGAAATGAGTGCAAATGGTCTGCTGTAATTTAAGCAAACTCATTACAAACACAAACAACACCTCAGAGACAAAGGAAATCATCATGGATTTCCCTAGGTCCAAGCGCCCTCTTCAGCAGTGAACATGTTGGACATCGAGGTGGTGACAACCTATAAATATCTACTAGGTGTACACCTGGATAACAAGTTTATTTTATCAGTCTGTGGCAGCAAGTGTTTTATTGTATGCTGCAGTCTGCTGGGAAGGAAGTTTGGACTCTCTGGGGATAGTGGTGGAGAGACACAATGAGGAGGGTCCTGAACAATACGGATAATCTTCACACTTCACATCACCTTGATGGACCAAAGAAGTAACGGTGGTGGAAGGCTCCTCTCTCTTCCCACTGTCGTAAGACTTTTTCATTATTCTGCAAATGGTAGATGAGCTCACACACAAATTTCACGAATTTCCCTTTGGTGATTAATAATGTAATTTGTAGCCTATTTGTATTTGTATGTGGAAAGATAATCTATTTCAATTGTGGTAAGAATATTAAGCCGATTAACTCATGATGAATAATTCAACTCACCACCACAGACATCACATATTATATTTCAGCAGACAGTCTGTCTAGTGGGCCCAGTAGGCCTAATGCTCAGTTTATCATGTTTTCATGACAGTGGTTAGGCTAGCTACTGCAGCAACTGCTCTTGGACCACCTGACTGTCTCAGAGCTTTGCTTAAGACAGTGGGTTACTGGTTTGGTGGTTTGCTCATCAATGTTTTACATTGCACAACACGCTGAGTGATGCAATAGCAGTGCATTGCATCATTAAAAAAGAAAAACAGTACCTGTACTACTAACTAAAGCTGACAAACTGTGATGCAGGGGATAACCATAGCCCTGAAATAACGCTGCTTCACTCAGGTACTAAGATTTTGTGCTTGAGATCAAATCGACACTTTTCCCGAGTGTCCGTGAATGCAGCACAACACTATGTCTGCTGTCGTTGCGTCGCCGGGAAATCACCCGCTTTTCCCAAACTCTTTCCCAAGAAGAATACCTGCGATTCCTGTTCGGAAGGAAGTTGACTATATCCTATAAATAAATAAGATAAATGAACCGAGTAGCTAATGAGTTTAATCCGGTTGTTAGGCGAATGGTTTAAAAACGTGTTATTATATATTGTGTCAAATAATTTCATAACGTTTTGCAGTTTACAATTTACAAACACTATACTGAGTTGTAAATCTGAGCATACATTAAGGCCTATGGCATTTCCAGTAAACAACCCTGTGACAGAAATAGATGGCTATAGGGTAGCGCTAGCCTATATGAAATGGACTTACAGTGTCCTCCTACATGCAAATTTGCTGTTTAAGAAAAAATGTGACCTTTTAAAAACATGGACTAGTAGCCTAATGTATGTCTGATCTTGTTTAGTTCTGGTCTTTTCTTCCGATTAGACCAAACACACTCTTGAAAGTGAACTCTTACATGTCTGCTGCTTGCATGTGAGTTGCAGCTTCGTCTGTGGGACACTTCCCACATCCTGACGTCAGCTGGATGGACGGGCTTTTTCTCCCCATCCCAGCCTCACACTGACGCATTCACATATCAGTTCTTCAGCAGCGGCCTGAGGTGAGTGCCACACCAGAAAACTAACCAGAAACTTATTCCACATGTGCTTGTGCTGATTTGGCTTTTTTATAAATGTAGCTATGTTTGTGTCCTGCAGTCAATGCCTGTAAAACTGTAAAACGGAGAGAAAGGACTTCTGCTGTAGGTGTATGCTCCTGTTACATTGCATAGCTCATGCATTCCTCTGTCTAGTCTGTGTGTTATGTAATAGAAACATTATCGCAAATCTGTTATGTAGATGTGTCACAGATAAATTCTGCAACAGCATATAATCGTGGATCTGCAGCTGACATTTCAATTTAAATGTCACAGTAGTAGGATGTCCTGTCCTCCTCTTAACCTCCTGTCAGTTTTCTCTCCCGAGGACGGATGTGAAAGTGGAGGGTGCACTGATTTCACTGCAGGATTTCATTTATAGAGTTCTGTGGACAATATTTGAGGCTTGAGTCAGTAACTGAGTCACAAAAACACTGGGTAAAGAGGTCTCTCCTTCTTATCTTGGCGAGAGGAGGGGGGCGAGAGAGTCAGAGAGTCATTATAGACATTATAGACACAGGCAGAAAAGTTTATGCTCCTTTCCTGGAGGATGGTGACTCACTTTTCTTGGTCGTGAGCAGAGGTGGAGTGCTGCAGTTTTTGGGGCCAGAGGAAAAAAGCAAACAGTGACATTTTTGAACAATGATGCTCACTCATTTCAGTTCCACCGCCATACAGTACACTCCCAACCAGCTGGAGGGTGCTGAGTATGTGTGATGATAGTGTGAATAATAATAATAATGCGATAAGTGAAAACAGTTGACCCACAGCGTCAAAATAAAAGATAAGAAAAAATACAAAAGACAGAACTGATGACTGTATAGCATACAACTGGACTGCGAATTTAACACCTTAGATGCTTTTGGGAGGTTTAGAATAAGAAAAAACAAACTCTAACTTGACTTTCTAGTAGTAGGTATCAGGGTTAATTCATAACATCTCGGTTTTTAATATTTCACCCAGTGTAAACATCTCAGAGCTTCAATGAGGAGCAGAGATATACTGATACAGAATATGTAAAAGAAGGCAGTGAGATGCAACTGGATGTTTTTCTCACGCCGTAAAGTCAAAATAAAATGTTATATATACTGCAGAAGATGATTTGTTTCTATGAAATGTTGCTCAAGGCCAGAGGAAGAATGCAGTGGTCGACTCCGTCCTCCGCTGCAGAGTAGAAGGCAGAAAGTCATGTTTCTGGTCGGATATTATTGCCAAACCAGAAAATCTACCCAGGCTCTTAGTAGCGGCCAAGATTTCAAAACAATGTTTTCCCTGGAATCCCAGTGCAATCTCAACAGTTATAATTTTCTAAATGTGTGTGTGTGTGAAATTCGATGTGGGCTCCCAGTGCCAGACAATGTATCCCCGACCGTACTGTAGGGCAGGAAGCGCACACACCCATCACAGAGCCTCCACATCCCGTCTGTTCACACGCTGGCATGAGAAACACACAAAGGGCAGCGACATCAGATCATTTCATTCCCAAATTTCCGATAACAGCATCACATCCTCCTGTAGGTGAGAGTTGATCTAACAGCTCTAGCATCTAGCTCACTAACAGGACCAACAGGAGTGTTTGTGTTTTCATATAAACAGTTATTTCACCGGCTTTTAACTGGCGGTTGGATATCTGCCACAAAACTGCAGAGAGAGAGAGAGAGAGAGCACTCACTGATGTCAGGCCCATTTTTTACATTTTTTTTTTTATTACTGTAGGATTTGCACTGATGCACGACAGCACACAGCAAGATGGAACGAGTTCACACCCGCTCCCTGGGGTCAGTCAAAAGTTTTTGCTGTAAGTCATGCAGTGAATTATTGCATTCAGAAAGTATTTAGACACCCTCCTCTTGCTCTTTGTCCATGTTCACTTAGGCTGAAACCGGTAATCCACACCAAACAACCATTAATGAGAAATTGAAGACAGATTTTTAGATATTTTTTTGTTAGTTTATTTAAAAAAGAAAAAAAGTATGAGGTTTTCTTTCTCCTGCGTGTTTGAGGTGTCTCTGCACCAGCTGTGGTGGTTAAGTCAATATAATAGGCAGGATCAGGAAAGGCACACACCTGTCTATATAAGGTCACGCAGCTGGCAAAACATATCAGGGAGCTGGTTTCACAAAGACAGACTTTGACCCTTATCCACTGCAAAAAACTATTCAGTTTCTTGGCTTTGGTGCAGTGAATTCTGGGTAAATCACAACTTTTTTTTTTTTCCGTGCCCAACCGAGGGCGCCACATCCTCCACAATGAGCTCTGGTTTCAGGGGAAATTCAACAACAACAAATGAGGTTCTTTCTGGGGAAATTTGATCAATGATAAAATATAAAAAAGGAAAATAAAAACTTGGTTTGCGGTCTCTAAAAGCGAACCACAAATTATGAAACATATTTTTGCTGTTTTTTTGTTGGTTAGCACTGCTAATCAGTGTAGGTGTCACTCATATTACCATGGTAACATAAGTATTAGACCTGTGTTAACCTGTTTTGACTCTCAGTGAGTCAGTCTTTATCTTTTTTTGTCGAACAGTCTGACTCACATTAGACCAAGGGTGTCAAACTCATTTTAGCTCAGGGGCCACATTCAGCGCAGTTTGAGCTCATGTGGGCCAGACAATTAAAATAAGAGCATAATAACCTAGAAATAACAAGAACTCTAAACCTTTCTCTTTGTTTTAGTGCAAAGAAGTACAGTATATAGGTAGGTAACTTACACGCTATGAGATAATAACATAATGTTACAAGACAAAGTTGTTTTCGAGGTAAATGCAGAGACTGTTTGCTGAAAAACTGGGCGCATCAACAACTCTGTCCCGTAACGTTCTGTTATTATCTCATAGCGTGGTGAATGTGCAGGTCACAACTTGTCCACCAGAGTGTTTTGGAGTTGTTGGATTGTGTATTTGATGAGTTTGATGAGGGAAACCAAGACATCCCATTAGCTTCCGTAGCGTAGCTCTGAGCAGCTCGCAGCTCTGCTCCGCCGTTGTAAAAATAGCTTGCACCGACAATTAAAGGTAACGAACCTACTGCTAAAACTATAGGGATTATGACAATGGGCCAATTTTCCAAAATGTTGAAAAAGGCCAAGAACCTGGAGTTCGCTTCACTTTTTTCTCATATCCAGTGTGTCCTCTCTCCAGGCTCAGGTGTGTGACCTGCAGACTCGCAGCATGCTGCCAGAGCCAGAGCCTGTCCTGCAGCAGTGATGCCGGCCCTCAGGCCTCCTGCTCCTCTCCTGTGTGTGCTGCTGTGCGTGTCGGTGGCCCTGCAGCGCTCTGACTTGCGCCTGGCTTACGTGACCCACAACAGCTTCTTCTACTACTCCTGCAGCCAGGACCCTCAGCCCTGCAGCGTCCCGTCGCTCACCGACTGCAGATGCAAGGACATCCAGCTCTCCACGCTGCACCACCCACAGTCCCACTCCTCCCCCGTCTTCCGGAGGAGACGTCTGACCGTCTGGTTCACGTCGCCGCTGAACACGGCGCGTCTGCTCAACAACTCTGAGGTGAGGCACCTCACCCTGATCCACTGTGGTCCCGGTGGGGGATCCAAAGGAGGCACGCCCTCCTCCTCCTCTTCCTCCTCCTCCTCCTCCCCGCTGGACGGACACTTTGCGGTGCAGCACCTGGAGAGGCTGACGGTGATCAACATGCCGCAGCGGCCGCTTCTCCACTGTGCGGACGCAAACAGGCCCAGGAACACAGACTCGAACTCTGACCCGGATTACGGCGCTCACCTGGACACAAACAGATACAACAACGACAGAGACACATACCTGGACCTGATTGCGGACATGAAGAGGGAATCCCTGGGCGTGTCCCCGCCTCAGATCCAGGACATCCTCCTGGGCCGGGAGCTGGGAGCGGCGTACCACGAACAGGCCAGACTGGGGATCATCCACCGGTCGGTGCTGGAGTGGGGGACGGCGGTCAAAGCCTACACCGTCCAGACGCACATAGACAGTGACGGTGCGCTTCCCTTTCCCGACCTGCACCTGCAGAAACTACCAGAGACGTCCGTCATATACGTCAGCTTTGTGTACTGAGAGCGGAGCAGGTGGGAACTATTCGCTCTTCAGTTTTTTGTTGCAGTGCCACATTATTTTGACTTTCAATTTAAACTAAATCCCTTAAAATCCTCTTAAAATGGAAGATTGAGTGTCTGTTAGTTTACAGATTATGTTGCATTGAAAGCCGGGCCAATAAATAAGGAGGAATACACCCCGAAACTGTCTCTCAGTAAATATTATTTTTTTAAACTGTTGTATGAATAAATCCCCCCCCCCCAAAAAAAAACTGTTTCCAAAGAAATCAGGTCATGGTGGTTAACAAATGGTTATTTACTGAAAGTGATCCCCCTCCCGCCAAAACTTTCTTGGAAAGGGGGATTTTGCAATTGTCCTCATGTGCAACAGCTTTAATCATGATTCTCCCAAGTGAAAACTTTGCGCAGCTGTTTATCAGCATGTTAGAGCACATATGTCAGCTAATGAGAGACCCTCAGTGGGACCAGAGCGGCCCGCCAACCCCCTCCAGCTCAAGTATCCTTTGTTTCCAAATGATGTTTACACTGAATTGATTACTTAATCCCCGACAATTGTTTTCCAGTCCAGCAGATAGTGCTCTCTGTTCCCTCGTGTCTCATTTTCACTCTAAATGTATCCTATAACGCTGCTGACTGAGAGTCTCCAGGTTGGTATACGGCACCAGTTGTTCCTAAGATGCCAGACGCTACACAGAGATACAGTGTCCCACAGCGTTTATGCACATTCAGAGATTTTGCTGAGTTATTTACTTCAGTGAAATCTCAAGAATTTGATACACAGATGTGTTTTGTTTCAACAGTGGGAGTAAAAATGTGCTTGTTACATTATTCAAACTTTCAGAGTTTTGAGAAAACAGAGAGTTAGGCTACTTGCAGTAAAAATGTCTTCACCACATAGATAAGACATACAGGTAATCTGGATTTCTGATGGAGGATGAATCCCTTCAGTTGACCCTTTGACCTTCTGGCCTCTGCTTGGCAAACACAAGCCAGACTTTATCTTCTGGGAAAATCACATTAGTCTTACTCATGCATGGCTGGCATCTGAGGGAAAAAAAGAAAATGCCTGTCTGAAATGCGAAAAATGTTTACTTGCAACATTTCTCCACAAGATGGCGGCAGATCCATGTGAGTCAAACAGGCTCAACTTGAAGTGTTGAAGGACTGAGAGAGGACTGACAGTAGGCTATGTTTTTCTTTTCTTTTTTAAAAAGTTTATAAAACTTTTCCATCAACCTTCCATTGAACGTAATATGTCTCGACACGTCTCAGCACTTTAACGCCATGTGCGGAAAGTTCTGTTTCAGGACACAGGCCTGATATTTATTTGTTAAAAAGAGATGAAATGATCCAATGCCAGTGCTTGCATCTGTTTAGACAACAAAAACAGAATTAAACGATTAATTTATCATTCATGTCTGGTAGAAATCAATCACAGTCACAATGTATCACAGGCCTGTTCTGTTTCTGAATTTGATTTGTCCACATTAAATCACATCGGGCTAATATTTCAATGTGGGCGTAAACATCCATTATATTTTGATATATGTAGGTATAATTTCACATTGTGAGCATAATCCACATATTCTAATGGATTAAATGTGCTTTGCATAGTCAGTTAATGTGAATTTCATTTTTATAAACTTGCTTTTTTGTTGTTCAGTAGATTTTTTTGGTTGAGGTGTCGCAGGCCTAGTACAGTATGTGGCCATGTCTGTCAGTGGTAATGACTGCCCGCGTGTTTAGAGACGCTGCTGCATGATGCGCGCGCGAGTCCTCCTACATGTGTTGAGTGCGCGCGGACACCTGCTAGAGACGTGAGCCGCTTATTTGCATGAGAAACGTGCAGCGCCGCGCGGCCCAGCAGCTCGTTTAGCGCCCTAGCTGTGAATGCAAACTGATGCCGCCTGTTGATCCCACACCTGAGAGGGTCAGCAGCACTGCAACACACACACACACACACACACACACACACACACACACACACACACACACACACACACACACACACACACACACACACACACACACACACACACGGCCGCTCTCCTTATGGAAATAAAGCCCTGCTCGTTTCAGAGGCCGCCGTGAACCGTGACCTGCACTTGGGATAAATATGAAGACAAACTACCTCCAGTCAAAAGCAAATCAATTACACGTTGAGTCTGATCCAGCCCTCTCTCTGAATGCACACTGTAAATATTTATGTCAGTCTAAAAAAAGAAAGAAAGGTGGACAGGCCCCGAGACTAAATCGGATTGATTTGAGGTGGTGTGTCCCTCCTCTGCGCCCCCTCCAGAGTGAGTCTTTAACCACGCTGCCGCCGTCTCCTCACCGGCAGTTTAGCAGTAAAACATTTTTATAATCAGACGTTATTGTTCGCCGCCTCCTTGTGGGAGATGCGCCCATGTTCATTTTTTAAAAGGGCAAATCAGCCATAATTCAGTTTATAAACTGCAGCGCGCAGGGGGAGAAATGCCTGGATGAATATTCATTAGAGCCCGCCCGAACTGCCACGCTCGGTGATTCATTAGGCATATGTAAATATCACTCACTTTAATTGCCCCTAAACTGACTCAACATAATGTTGTCATTAGCAAATTATTACTTATTTGTGATAGGCTACTAATGGTACGGTATGGCGCGCACAGTGCATGGAGCTCCACATATATGATTGCAATTACAGCTCTTTTTATTCACAGGGTGACCGCGCAGAGTCTGATGGATCTGTGAGTGTGAGTCTGTATGTATGTGTGTGTGTCTAAAAGGTGCCAACAATTAATTTCACTGACACATGCATGGGCCATTTGAGTTTATGCATACACAGCCTACAAACAGGGGCACATAACATTAAGCTTAAATGTTGCGTCTTTGTATTGAATTAATTTAAAAGAAACAAGTACTAAAAATAAAAGTCAGGCTATAATAACACAAATCTGGGTCTATTTGTGCTCATGTCACAAGAAATTGAAACCACCATGCTGGATAAGAACTACAGTATAAATGAATTAGTAGTTTAGGGAAAGAAATCCAATGGATGCAAAAAGACAGACAAAATATTTTCTTCACAAATGACCATTATATCTAACACTGGTTTATGTGATTTATAATGTTCATCTTAAGTCCTTTAAAAGTGAAGTTCAATCAAGCTAAACTGGAATCAGCATCACTGGAAAAAATGACTTTCAACTATATTTTTTGATCGTGTCCTACAGATTTCTGTTTTGCTGCGTGTGTTACTCCATATTTACAGTTCAGTGGACAGTATATGTTGATTGTTGTATCAGTTTGCCAATAATGTTGATTAATATGGTACAAAATTCAGAAGACAATGGGAGTTTTTTTTTCTTATCTTGCAAATACAGCAGATAGCCTATTATAGATGCAAGTCATAGTAGCCCTACGGTGTGTCTTACCAATGCTATGTACAGGTCAAAGTTTAACAAAATACATAGAAAAATCATGTAATTTTCAGGAGATTTCCCATTGATTAATTATATTTTGTGGATTTGCATCTGTGAGATTTATTATTCTAAACAGAGAAAAAGTTTTAACTCCAGAAAACAACGCTCAGCCTCAGATTTCTGACATTTACCTAAACCCCCTGACTCAAACTGAAAACAGAGGCTGTCTCATTTTTCAAAATAAAATACCGTCTTTTTTGTGTGTGTGTGTGTGTATGTGTGTGTCTTTTCTTTTTCAAAATCCCTCCCTGCTTGTCATGGGCTGCACAACACGACTCGGTTTGGAGTTGTTTTATAGAGGCAGCAGCAGTTTGAAACAACAACCATGACAGAACAGGCCCACAAAACAGAGGGACGGAGAGACAGGGAGGCAGAGACAAATAACAGTGTGTGTGTGTGTGTGTGTGTGCGTGCGTGCGTGCGGATGTGTGTGTGCGTGTGTGTGTGCATCTGTGAGAGAGTGTGAGGGAGCTAATAAAGTAATGTGATGGATGATCTCCTTTCTCCCAGAGGGACCAGCACCATGTAAATTGGCCCACACAATGCATTATGGATAAGGCAGTTGAGATTATAGCTTGTTAATGTGCCCCCTCCCCTCCTCTCCCCTCCCTCCCTCCCTCCCTCCCCCTCCTCTCTTCTTGCATCCCTCCCTCACGCTCCCCCTCTCTCTCCCCCTCTCTCTCTGTTTCCATCCCTCTGCTTCAGCTCAGGCAGTGACATGGTCACCTCATTGTCGGGGCGCGTGGGTCTTTTAGGTGCAGATGGAGAGGGAGACGAGCTGTACTGCAGAGACCTGCCAGGCTGAGCAGAGGAAGTTTGTGTGGCCGTATGTGTGTGTGTGTGTGTGTGGGGGTGTGTGTGTGTGTTGTTACTGACATTGTGGGGACCAATACGTGTTCACATCATCACATTGTGAGGACTCGCCTCCCATACGGGGACGAAAGCTGGTTACAGTCAGGTCATAAATGTGAGTCAGTGTCCTCCGAAGTGATAGAAACAGAACAGGTTAGTGTGTGTGTGTGTGTGTGTGTGTGTGTTCTTGTACTTACTACGTTGTGAGGACCGGAAAGAGTTTTTAAACCAACAGAGTGAGGACATTTTTGGGAAGTGAGGACATTTTGGCCGGTCCTCACTTTTAAGGGTTAAGACTTAAGTTTATAATTAGGTTTATATTGGTTAAGAGTAATGGTTAATGTTAGGCATTTGTTTTGGATGGTTAAGGTTAGGGTAAGGGGCTAGGGAATACATTATGTCAATGAGTGTTCTCACAAAGATAGCATTACAAGGATGTGCGTGTGTCTCTGTGTGTGTGGACCAGTTTAGGGTTAGATAGGGTTTGGCATTCAGTTGTGATTGTTAGAATAAATAGTAATAGTGTCCTCACAAAGACGGAAGTATAAACGTGTGTGTGTGTGTGTGTGACAGCGAGCCAGCCTCAGGCAGCCAGCAGGGACAGTCCGTCGACAGGGGCCAGGGCTGTGGACATATGTCTGCTCCCTCCCTCAACCACCCTACACCCCCCCTCAGTCCTCCTAAGAGGGTGCCAACCCCCCCCCAAACCCTCCCCATCTACCACCCCCTTACCCCTCACTTGTTTGCCCCCCTCCCTCCACCTTGCAGGCCTGTCCAGGGACCTGTCGGGCCATCTGTTGAAGCCGGACCAGAGGAGCCGGTCTTGAGGAAATGCTACTGTAGCATGGCTATGTGGCTTCGCCTGGCTGTCGCTAACTAGCAGGGGTATTGTGTGTATGTGTGTGTGTGTGTGTGTGTGTGTGTGTGTATGTGTGTGTGTGTGTGAGGGAGAGAGAGAGGGAGAAAGAGGGAGATGGAGCATGTGTTGGTGGCAGGGTGTATGTCAGGGTGTCCCCGGGTAGAAGGTCCCTCACAACTACAACCACCAGGATGGGAGCACATACGTCCGCCAAGACTGAACATTTCCTTCCACCAGATCATTATTATTATTATTATTATTATTATTATTATCTGGATCATGACCAATTTCTACAAACCTCATAAATTTCAACACTATATTCACATGTCTGATGCTTTACACCAAGATCCAAATATTATTTCCTGAAAGAACCGATAGCACAAAAACCCAGCCCTCCATCAACTTTGATGCAAATTGGTTCAGTACTTTCTGGCATAATCCTGCTGATAAATAGACAAACAAACAGCACAACAAATAGACAAGTGAAAATAAAACTCCATGAGGATATTCTGTGTTTTAGAGACTTAAGCAAAGTCAAAGTTGTATTTCTGTACTTTCACAACAACTGCTAATTTCATCAACATCAAACTTGGTGGCTGTATTTCTGCAATACCAACTGTTCATACTGTATGTGCAGTTCTCAGAAAAGCTTCTATATAACTTGAAGGAAAAGACAGAACTACTGTAAATAAGTGGCGGTCATAACTTATTTATTGTGCTTCTTATTTGCAAAGTAAGTTGCTTGAGCACATACAAAATCAGAAAGCTGGGATATAAAACCTCGGAAACGAAAGTAGCTAAATGTTACTTGAATCGGGTCAGTTAAAATTAAGAATTAAGAAAATGAAGTCCCAAGTGTTCAATGACTCCAGTTTCTAAGATACAGCAGTTAGGCAATAATTATATAAATATATAATAAAAAATAGTCTCAAATTGAAGTTAAATTCACAAACTTCCATGCTGTACCATTTTCATTGCTCTACTGTACTAGTCATGTGGCATAGATCGTTATAAATCTTTATCTTGAAATATCTCGAACACTTTGGCCAACCAGCACCTTTATCACCTGTTTTCTAATTCATCTAATTGAATTATTGTATTAATTAGCACATTTTTATCTCAGAGGTTGATCATTTCCCCGAATTTGTCGACCAGTGATATGGAAACCCAGAGGGTCCACATTTACACAAGACTCTTTTACGGCTATCGACTTAAAACTTAAACCTTCTTTGGAAAATGGTCAACAGGGATGTAAAACATATGCACTCTGCACTCAACTTACTAACAACATTCACAACCAGCTGTATGGTCCTTAAAGCAGCCTAATAAACAAGAGTCCAGGAGCCAGCAGGAAAATGGCTGAACGATCCCACCGAGAGCTCAACACCTGTACACACTCAGGACACTAAAACAGCTGCTGCCGCCGCGCAACAACGGCTACGTCGCTGCCTCGTGCTGCAGATCTGATCTTTGTTTACTCAGTGTTGACTTAATGCATCTTTATGGTGCATGCACCTGCTGTTGGGAGTCTAATCTTTAATTGTAGCCGTGGCATTTTAACAGACATGTCCATTTTTAGACATTTCATTCTTCAAATTTGGTTCAAGGACTCACTCTTTGTTTTCAGAAGTGCAGAAAAAACAGAAAAGTCACCATCCGTTGTTTATTCAGGGTCAAAAGTGCCGTTTGTGTGATAAATTTGCCATTTTTGTTTTTATGTAGTTGGCCAACCTCAAAAGTTGTCACACCAGAGTAAAGACATCTGAATACTACAACTCTTGCATGCCACGAGACAAGCCTAGAGTTGCAACAATTTATTTCTTTACTGAATAATACGATAGCAAGAAATTTCTATCTGTGCAATAAGAAACAATTTGGATCACATGTTCTTATAGTTCAAGGTGACGATTTATGAGGCAGTGGAAAAGAGAAAAGCAACAAATGCACACGTTATAGTATCCAAGGGCCATTTTTGCTCAATCATTTAGTGAACAATTAAATGAACATCCACTTCTCTGTGAGACAAGTAATGAATAAATTTGGGATCTGAGATGTATTTTGACCGTATGTGGTGACAGCAAAGCAGATTCTCCACAACCCAGCTCAGGACGTCTTATTTGAGCTCTGAACTAAAACCAAGCCAAGCAAGTTTAGCAGGGTCTGGTGAGTTTGTGTGTGCGCGATGGTGTGATTGTGAGTGTGTAAGTGTGTGTGTGCGCTGGCTGGACCCTCCGCGGCTGTGAGTGTGGGTGGTTGCCTCCACCCATTACAACGGGTCATCTCTCTCTCATGGAGAGTTTTCATGGCTGTGGAGCGGATTAGGAGCAGGGAGACGGACCGAGAGAGAGGAGGAGAGAGAAGAGGAGAGATTACTGGGCAGGCTGGAAGGAGGAAGGAGAGAATGACAAAAAGAGAGCATTAGCATCTACACTTCAGCGTTTGTTTGTGGTATGTAGCTGACACTCATCCGGAGTGCCCGGGGCGTACAGTGACTACAAATGAAGGAACAAGCGAACGCTGGCATCTCATCACAAGTGGCCTTTGAACAAAGAGGAGAGGAGAGGTCTGAAGAAAAGAGAGAGGATAATGTTGGGTTAAAGGGAGACTATCCCAACACAGTTATAATTACATATTTACACAATAAGACACAAATAAGATTGATGTTCACTCTCATCAGACTCTCAGGTTAATTTTCAAGCTTTGATTCGAGGTCCAAAGCCAAAAGAAACAAAAAATAAAACCTCTCCCATGCATCAGCCGATTTTTCACAGATTTTTTCCCTCACTTTATCATACTGGTGATAACGAGAAATCAGCTGAGTTGAGCTCTTACATGGGTTCATCTATATACGGTTGAGATTTGGCTTCTTTTTTTTTTCAAATACACTTTTTACTCTCTCACATGTTCTCTCCAAAACACACACACAAATAAAACTAGAGCTCAGCTTTAACAGCTCAACATTTATGTTATACTGTATATAGTTACACAATGTTAGAAATGCATAAAACTAGTAAGTTATGTAAATTAAACATGCATAGTGAGTGATTTCCTCTTAATCTGCAATATTGATATAATTTATCTCTTATTTAAAGCTGCTGCATTATCAGTATGACTTTTTCTAACATTTGTTGATTGTGTTTCTCCTCTGAATAAACGTAGTGATCACTGCAGTGTGTGCACCAAGCGGCGTTCTCATGTTTGCATCAAATGCACAAAGGACTCTTTTTTTTGATACCGATCGGACACAAAGTATCTCTGCTTCAAGAATTGGGCGATTATCGTAGCTATACCATCAATATCATAGTTTGTGCTTTTGTTTAGTTTGTTATCTTCCGATCTATTGTAAAAAAAAAAAAACGCCTTTAAGCTGCTGCATGTTCTTATTTTGTCACTTTTAGTCTACTGACAGTGTTACTCTAGGTGTACCAGACAAAAATCAACAGAGCTGATTCAAGGACTAACATCCCATCATGAAACACTAAAAATGTAAATGTGGTACATTCACGTTTAAGATATAAGTCACTGCCAGCTATTAGGACCATGCTCTTATGGTATTGTGCTGCTCTGTTGTAGTCGTGGTGACCCATCATGTAAATGTTTCTTCATAAAGCTACTGTAAAACTGAGAGGTGTTTTTTTTTTTTCCCTTTAACGTTTCCATCTGTGTGTTGGAGACGTAAATAAACAACAGGCCACATCCCACAGACAATGAAATAAAAAAGGAAAAAGAAAAACAGACTAAGTTAAAGTGTCAGTGAGTCCCATCTCATATTCATAATGCGTTGCTGCTCCGGTAGTCGGAGATGGTTTAATACGACTTTCTTTATGGAACGTTTACTTCACATCTTAGTGGGTTTCTGAATGGAGCCTGAAGGTGATTAAGACTTAGAGTGAGCTGAACATTAAACCAGACAAAGTTTCTCATTTACAATTAGAGTTTGAACTATTGTCTTAACTGCTGTCTCTCTCATACACACACACACACACACACACACACACACACACACACACACACACACCAGGAGGAGCACCAGCCGCCAGTTGGTCTTAAAGAGGCAAATTCCTCTGCAGCATTTTCTCAACATCGTAAAGCGTCTGCTGTTAAAGCGATGTTTTTTCAATCCGTCTGCTCTCCCTGACATTTCCAGAGAACGTTGGTGTTCGGTTGATTTGGGGGAAATTTGCACACCATATGCTGCTGTGTCAAACACCTACATTTAAGCGGGCTATGGCTCTGCATTCCTTAATAGCAGCATCATTGGCGCTTGTTTATCTAATGCGCCTGTTAATGTTATTTATTGGGAGTCTGCCCGCTACCCAGTTCCTCCATGCATGCTAAGGAGACAGACATAAGATATGCAAATGCTAACGTCGGCCCAACTTCACGGCAGTAAAACAAAGCATTTGCATTTGATGTAGCACATAATAAACTGGTTATTAGCATTTTAAATGCGTCAAACAAACTTGAAAAATGTGGCCTGTGCTGGTGTGCTTTTTATATTGCTGCATGCAGTCAAAACACACGTACACATGCCACGCGTGCCCCCCCACCCACCCACACACGTACAGAAAAGCGTGCATGAGCAGACACATAAATATAAACCTGTTGTGCACAGGAGCAAACGGATGTCACAGGACGGATCATGGGTTTGATGAAGTTCTTTCTTCAGTCTCTCTGTCTTTTTCTCCTGTGCCATAAAACTTTCTCTCAGAGCACTAGAATATGCAGACAATTCATTTCAGCCGCACGATTCATTTTTCCAGCCCCCCGGAAAAGAAGGTCTGGTTTCAGCTTTGAGAAGCGTCGACGAAGATGAATCACAGCGAACAGTAACTACACTGTCGACTCTGTGCTGCCGATTCTGCTGCTGCGGATTCGCTAATGGGCCTCAGATCCGAAGGGTGCTGATCTTTGAAACACAAGTTCAACGTCTCAAACTGTCACTTAAAAAAAAAGTATGTCATCTGTTTGAATGACACCGTGGAAAAGCAGGTCAAAGATCATTTATATAAACATTTGATTTAATATACAAACACAAAACCGTGTGCAAGAGCAGGTGTTACAGTGATATTAGCTCTGCAGCCGACTCTGAACAAATGACGGCAACAACATTTTTCAAAAAAAAAACTCACACAGCTCAGCTATGTACCGTGTATGATGTCTACCCAAAATCTAAAGTTTAGTTTATACTTTGTGTAAAGGATAATAAGATGCTGATCTGAACACAGGCAGGAATGTTAAAGATGCACCCATTAGTGTGTTTTACCACCTTGTAAAAAGGTGAGTATGTAAATTGAGAACTATTGAACTCAACACGACAATGACAGGGTCAGGACCGGGTTTTATGTCTGCACTTCACTGCAGCTTCGATGTTTAACAGCACCTGACTTCAGAATCAGCTTCATCAGATGTTCGTCTTCACCAGCTGTTTGTCTTTATGCACCAAACTGCCAACATTTGCATAACGTTTGTGGAAGAAAACGCTTTAATTAATTTCCCATTTCCTCTTGCTGACTTTTAAGAAATGTGGTGAAAATTTGTTCTGTATATTTTAAATAGAAATGTACTTAAAGGCCACTTCTTTACTCAGATGTTGATTTTTTCTCTCTCTCTTCTATCTGAACCTCCTCGTGTCTGGCATTTGTTGTAAATTAAAAACAATCCAGAGCTTGGGACTGAAAATAAGCAGGAAGCATGAATGGCTCATGTTTTATTGCCCCTGTTAAGCAGAAAATCTCAGACTGAGTGAGAAAGAGCGAGCACAGAGCGCAGGAGGAGAGCTGTCTGAATTGGTTTTTCATTAGCAGTTAATGATGTGATAATCTCTCTAACAGTAACCAGGCCTTACACCCCGCAGCCTCACATGCTCCCCTAATGGAGTGTGTGTGTGTGTGTCTGTGTGCTTTCCTGAGTGTGTGAATCTACTGTCCAACACACACACACACACACACTCATACAGTAGGCTATATGTTTGTATTAGAGTACTGTATTTTTGAAAATAGGTGGTACGATGCATGATTTTGGAATAAGATCGACTTAAGATGGACTGATGCTAGAGAGCGACACACACACACACACACACACACACACACACACACACACACACACACACACACGCACACACACACGTATGTGCTGGACCTGATCCGAACATGTAACCCCACTCACACACCCTCACCCCATCACACCGGCTTAAATCCTACATGTTAATCTCTCTCCTTCCCTCTCGCTTTTCTCCCAAACACACACAAACATACTCGCTTTCATTCTCCGCTTGCAGAGACCCCTGCTTCATTTTCTGGTCATGTGCACCCATTGCGAGGGGGCGAAGCGGACACAAAGTGACACAGGGAGCAGAATGGGGAGGAGAGGAGGCGAGGCTGGAGCTGCAGCCTGAAAGGAGGCGGTGGGAGGTGTCCGATTGTCCCGCGCTGAAAGGGACAGTTAAAAGGAGAACCTTGTTGCAAAAGCTGGTGGGCCGGGCTCGAGGCTGGTTAAGTGCTGGTGGAGTGTGTGTGTGTGTGTGTGTGTGTGTGTGTGTGTGTGTGTCTGAGTGAGTCTAATGAGGAGGAGGAGGAGGATGACTGATGACCGAGGTGAAGATGATACTGGAGGTGACGATTATAAAGGTTAAAGAAATATTTTCACATAGTGGGGA
Organism: Trachurus japonicus; assembly: GCF_045865225.1. Lineage (NCBI taxonomy): Eukaryota > Metazoa > Chordata > Actinopteri > Carangiformes > Carangidae > Trachurus > Trachurus japonicus. The sequence continues at coordinate 12,254,060 of NC_140921.1, read as the reverse complement.
TAAATATGTCGGTGCTCATGAGCTGATTGACGCCACTCGACCTGCAGCTAGTTAGCTCAGCATGGCTCAGCATAATGTCTCAAAATAGATGTAAACTTCTCGTTCAATTCATCATCCTTACCTTATTTAAGAAGTTAGATTCAACGATGGACAATATTTATGACTCAACAGCGACAAAACAAAAAACTTGATTGAGAAAAAGAAAATGGAATATGGACAGATTGCTTTGATAGTGACTCCCATGTGTTTATATTTGTTATTTACTGGTATTAATTGAGGTGTTACATCTGTATAAAGGAAAAATTCTCAATAAAAATTAAAGTGGAAAAAAAAAAGAAGTTAGATTCAACACTGGACTGTTAAAATATCAGCTGTTAGAGTAGAAATCAGTAATGATGTTGGCATGTTGTGAGATGTTACTTAGGACCTTCAAGATGTAAATCATAATTCATCAGCATTATTGATCAATTTTCAAGTCTATGTTAAGTCTATCGGCCATGTATTTCAAATGTTTGGCGACACAACAGTCGCATCTGGCAGGAATAAAGACTAGTATGTGAGAAAATACTGGGTCGGAACAAACAGGTTAAAATCATATACCCATAAACTAATTTTGAACGTACAAATGCCGTCATGGTGTCGTGATGTTAAGAAACTGCAAAACGACTGTTAGGAATAAAAGTCAAATTCAGGAGACAGGACAATGATAGGCTGAAAAAGAAAAAAGAGAAAGGCAATCACTTAAATATCGAAGTTGTGTACAAGAAGTAGAAAAGTTGCGCACATCCAATAAAAAGGTGCTGGTCTCAAAAAATGAATATAGAAAAGGGACGTTTCGGGGTGGTGCGTGGCGCAGTGGTTAAGGCGGCCGCCCCATGTAGAGGCTACAGTCCTCAATGCAGGCGTCCCCGGTTCGAATCCCGTGTCGGGCAGACCTTTCCTGTATGTCATTCCCCCTCTCTCTGCCTCCCCCTTTCCTGTCTATCTCACTATGTGCTATCAAATAAAGGCAAAAACGCAAAAAACATACTTAAAAAAAAAATAATAATAAAAGGGACGTTTCGAGCGTGTTTCAAGAAAAAGGACGTTTCGAAAACGCTACTATTGTACTATTGCTGGATGTGCTAAATAAAGACACATAAAGGGAGCTTAAGTGTGCAGTGTGTCCTCTCTTCCTTTTTAAATATCGAAGTTGAAACTGATTAATTTCAAATGCAGGCTCAAAACATGAGGTGACAGGTGAGAGTCCTGCTCTGTAGCTACTGCTCAAGTCAGCACGAGGCCTTCAGAGAGCTGAGTGGCATCAGACTGAACTGTGAACGGGAACAACAACTGAAAACCAGAAGCTGAAGTTCGTCCACTGCAGTCAGGGTCACTTCCTCTTCGAGACACTGATGCTCAGCTGCTGCTGCTACAAGGAAACTGGGAGACGCTGTGAGCACAAGAGCATGGTCATCAATGTTTGTTCTTATACACCTCAACGGGTGAGAAACATTTGGACACTCTTTGATTCAAGAAGTTGATCAAGAGTTTCGCTGCCAAGAAAACCAAGCGTAGAGACGAGATGTCCGTTTTATTTTTATATGATGTGAGATAATTGTGTAAAGCCCTTACTCGGCACAATCGTCCCAAAAGTCTTGAACTTCTGCTTGTAACTTTAAGGATTCATTTCATTGGATGAGAAGAAATTCATCATTCTTGAATGAAAAATACCCTGACTTAAAGAATCTGTATCGGACGTCTCTTTTCATCCGTCGGCGCCGGCGAAGCAATGATTCTAATTAAAGTGTGACTTTTCTCCCTCCGGTAAATCTTCCTCTTTTGCAGAGAGACAATCGAGACATCCACACCTTGAGCAGCTGTGCATCGGGATGAAAAATGCCCGACAGAAAACATCATTGCTTCTGTTTGATAAAACTCATCATCAACATGCTTCACAAAGCTTTGAGATGCCAAATTTGTATCAGAGCGCGTTCAGACAGAGAGAAATAAGAACATGAAGGTATGTTTCTTCATTACTGAAATGTTAATTTGACTTGTTTTTGCCTAATTAACGCCAATGTCTTCCAAGAACAAAACAGCCCCACAAATATTAATTAGGACCTCAATATTCATGTTGGCGGAGATGGCTGTGAGGTCTGTAATTAACGAGCTTTTAATCGTTTGATCGTCTCCTTAATTAAAGGCTTGCTATAATTTGAAGGTTTGTTTACTTTTCACAAAACAAAAATGAGAAAGACAGAAATCTTATTGATATTCTCTTTTACCCAGAATCTACCCAAAGTAAACCGAGAGGGGGAAAAAATCTGGGCTTTTAAAAGTTACCCAAACATTTCTGAGAGGTGCCGTCATCATCTACTTTTTCAAATGTTACCACTTTAATCTTAAAAATAAACCTCAGAGCTACTTTTTTGATGGAGGCTGGAGGGTTTTGCTCGGCTTCGCTCAATACTCGCGTTGCTGTCTTCCATCTGCCGCTCGAATGCTTCAACCTTTGTGAAATCTCTCTTTGTGAAACTTCAAACTGCAGTTTGATGCCGGCTTTGATGGGCAGAATGAAAGAAGCACAGATCAACTGTTACACATGCATTTGGTCTAATACACCTACTCATGGGCTCTGTAAAGTGGTCAGGACTTTATTCCTACAGTTAAAGAGTAAAAAAAAACATACTAATATTTCATGGTGACGCAAAATCAACAACTGAGCTCATATATTCCTATTGGCAGTAAAGTGAGTGCTTTAAACTTTAAAAGTTTTTATAATATTTAAATTTTCATGTATCACACAGGTAGACACACATCCATGTCCTAAAGGAAAAGAAAACACAATGTGCATAATTCCCAAATCACTTCAAGTAAGAATTTCTAAAACAAAATAAAAGAGGGGTTAAAAGTTTTTAAAGCTTCTTTTTTTACACCTTAATTTGCATTAATTGACCTGATCTGTGTCACAGCTAACACGCTAGCCACCATCAACTATCTCTGGCAAAAACTTTGCAGGATTTACATTTAAAAATGTGTTTGTTGAACGTTGTTACAGATGTCGGCTGTGAATAACTAAGATAGGCTTCTGGATTATGATATAGACTGTTTCAAATGGGAGCTGGGATTGGATGAAACTTTAATTTAAAACAGCCTTAACAGTTCCTGTTTATCACAAATAGACATAAACATTACACAAAGTGACCGAAATGGATTTCACTTAATGTAATGTTACATGCATTATGTAACAATGCACGTAATGTTACAGTTTTTGTTGTTGTTTTGGTTTTATTTTACACGCTAACAGCTTCGGCTGTGACCTTGACCTTGAGTCTCCCTCTGAGTGCATTGTCTCCTGTGAAGCACCGTGCTCCTTTCAGCTCGGAGATGTTCAGCTGACACCGTTTGTGTCGGTGACAGTGAGACGGCCGCTGCCGACTACTGTCCTCTCATGCTGCTGGAGGGACGCCCCCATTCACTCTTTACTGCCCCCGAGCTCATTAGAGGGGGGGGTCTAGTGACCTGGCCCACCCACGAGAGAGGGACTGACAGGGGACTGGTTGGAAGTATTTAATACTTAAATATGTGGCTGTTTTGTTAAAAATGTCGACATACTGAAGGTTGTTTCAGTTCTGCTCTGCACCTTTATTATTACACAGACTGAATAATATTTAACTTGACTTTTGAAGGAAGGAGAAACCGATGCTTCATTATGGAGCAATATTATTGTTCATCTCTGCATCTGGTGAATCTGACTCTTAACTAACAATCAACGTCTTGTAGTTCTGTTTTTGGTCTGTGTGAACTGCTCAGGGATCTCGATGCTGCACTATGTTCACCAGCCGCTGTCTGGTGACGAGCAGGTCGTGTAAGGTGGGTTCATATGTTGAAAACAAAGCGATTAAATAAATGAGAAGTGAGTGAATTAACCCATATAATAAACTAATCAATTGTATAAAAAGGCCAAAAATAGAAAATACATAACCTGCTTTATACAGACACGTCAAAAAAGTAACAGAAAAAAGTCAAAAAAAAAAAACAGAAAAACAATGGTTTCCACCACTTATTTTAAAATCGATTTTCAGGGATATTGTGGCCCTGAAGGCTTCACTGAGTGTCACTCTACATCTGCAGTGCACTACCTCTCTACTATGCTGTTTCAGGAAATAAGTTGTGTAAGTCAATAAGAGTGAAAAGAACGAATCACAGGGGTTGTAAGATCATCAATATGTTATGTAGAGAGTTTATGTTATTTTTTCAGGTTCTTGATCTTTGCTTTTCCTACCTAAAAATAAGATTATATTGCAGAAAGTAAGATGTATTAGCAAGGTGAGCAGAGTCCACCTGTAGCCACCGAGGAAACAAGCTACGAGGAAATGCAGCTTAATCGTTGGACGACAAGAGGCCGATATACAAGAGAGTAACATTAGAAACCAGAAGTATTTGCATTTACCGGTGAGTTTGAGCAGCCTAGACCACAGTTGGTTACCTCCAGCCAATCAGAAGAAGAGGCTCAGAAACCAACACAAAACATCCAGTTCTTACCAGAGCTAAAAAGTGAAGGAGAGGAGATAGAAGGTTTTTAGTACTTAAAACTACTGAAGTGCAGAGCTTCTCCCCTTTTTGTACAAATATACCCTCTTGTTGACTTCAAATCAAACAAAAAGTGTTGAATGTGTGAGCTTTCACAGTATAAATATCTAAATAAATAAATATCTAATAAATAAATATCGTGTTTTGCTCTAATTGTTATTTTAAAAAGTTGCTGAGAAAGAGGAGTCTCTGCGTTTCAAGGTTAAGGAGGCTTCAAGGAGGCTTTATTGTCATTGCCACAACATGTAAAAAAGCATGACGGGAAATGAAATTTAATTTTCTCTCCACTCAGTGTAAGTGTTTGTAATATCTTTATCTTTAAAAGTCCCAAACTGCTTTGTTTTGGTTTGATTGGACTGTAAGATGCAATAGAGATTTGTTTTTATCAGTGTTTTATATATTACCGTCAGATTAAACATCCCCAACTCAAAATCCACCTAAAAACTGCCCTTAGTTTCCTCTTGTGTGCACATGAATCACTGGATCAGTTTTGACCCAGAGATTTCTCAGGAACTGTCCTTTCGCTGCCTGGAAAACTGATGTGATGGGACAGAAACTTATGAAAGAGAGAAAGATTTTTTTTTTTTAAAGATAGATGATTACAAGAGAAGAAGAGAAGCAGAGCCCGAGACTGGAGAGAAGAAGAGGTGGAGAGGGGAGAGGAGAGGAGAGAGGGGACGAGATAAAAAAAAAAAAGATACGAACAGAGGAATGAAAGGAAAGCGAAGAGCTTACGCAGTGAAAAGAGCACATTAGGGGCGACCTGCTGCGACAGTAGTGTGGGGAACGGTGAATAACTGCCTCCATTTAGACCAGTGTCCTGGTGGTGTGGAGCTAGGGGCCTCAGATGGACACACACACACACTGAAAAACACCAAAATACATAAATAAAGCAAGAGAACCCCATTGAAAAGCATGTGTTCCTGCACAAATCGATGGATGACACACACCCACACACACACACACACACACACACACATACACACCTCCTCTGAGCTCTCTCTCCTCTGTCCCCTCTCATTCACACATTTCTCCACATTGGCCGGATTAGGAACACTTTCTCTTGGGTGTGCGAGGCTGCCCCACACACAAAGAAACACTTGGGGACAGGATTAGTAGGCTTACAGCGGATTCACATATGTCCAGTTCAAGCAATTGGTATTCAAAGCTTTACACTTTCAAATGCCACCAAGAGAGAGCAAAGCCGACCAGCGCTTTTTCTTTGCATTGGCAGCACCTTTATGAGAAGGGCTCTTTTGCTGGACCAACAATGAGGCCGTGAATACACATTTTTACTGTTCTACCAGGGGGATCTCATTGGAGAAGGGGAGTAGAGTTTGAGACCAGACTTTATTATCCGGGTTTGAAGTGCTGGCTGGGTGGGTTTGACTGTACAGACGGATGGATAGATGGATGGATGGATGGATAGACGGACAGATGGATGGATGGAGGGATGCTGAAGGTGGTGGTCGGAGGAGGAGGAGGAAGACGAGTGCTTCAGTTACTTCCCATGTGTTATTGTTGCCGGCCCGTTCCTCCACTCCACCTCCACAAAACAGATCTGGAGTAGACTCTTCAGAGTGGAGAGAGCGCTCTCAGCAGCTCAATATAGACAATACTGACTCAATTTAGTGTATTCTCCCCAATATTTAACACTGCTACACATCTGTCTGTCCGTGTAATCCATCAATAACAGATGTGTCACGGTGGATAAATGCTTTTATAATTGTGCTCGTTCTCATAAATTGGTTTATTTGTCATCATTTTGAAAATACAGCACATATGCCTGAATTTTTAATTTTTTATGTTCCTAATTATTTCAAAATGTAGTTTTCCATTTCTTATTTCGTATTTTTAGATTGTTTTTCCTCCAAGTGAATCAATCTTTTTTTGTGTGTATTTGTGACATTTATTTTTCTCTCATTTCATTTCATTATTGAAATACTGCAAAAACAGTAGCATGTTTTTTTCTCCATAGTCCAGTTGTCTCTTATTCTTCTACATTTTTAAATAAAGTTTCATTCGTCATAATTTGTTCTTCATAGCATTTATAGAGAAAAATATAATAATTATTAATATTATTATGGGGTTAAATGAACAGTTGTCCTTTCAGTAACACATGGAAGCGATGAGAAGTTTTATGGGGGTCCAGACATGAGGTATCTGGGTAAACTCTGACGCCCACATGCTGCCATATGGCCGGCAGAGCGCCGAGTGTCGGAGCGGCATGTTACCTCTGTCCCAGCGGAGGCCCTGCTCCCCCGCTGCAAGGAGCCGCTGAATGGGAAAGTAATTTCCCTTCCCCATTCCTCCTCCATCCCCTCAGGCAACCAACACAACCATCATCACCTTTACCACAACCACAACCACCGATACACACAGTCCAGTAAACACGACTCTTCGCAGTGTGTGAGAGAGAGAAAGGGACTGGTGGAGGTTGGGAAGCAAAGTCTCTCCTCATCATCATCATCCATGTGATCAACATTTATTTATGCCTGAGACATAAAACGGTGCTGAAATATATATTTTTGCGATGATATAGTTGTTTTTTTATGCGTAAAATGTGCAATGCGCAGCTGAAGAGGGTGAAAACAACTTCTGATAATTTAAGATATCGAGTCTAAAGAAGTGAAGATGAAGATGAAGAAGGAGAAGAAGCTGTGCCCCCCGACAGTGTCCTGACAATGGCAGTGAATGGTTGCGCACCGCGGTCACTGGGACAGTCAAAGCACACCGCCCCCTTTCCAACGGGCACGTCATCCTCCTAACTAGGCGTTATGAATAGGAAAGCCGCTTTTGTCTGCCCGCGCGTATAAATACCCACAATCAGTGTCCTCCTCACTCACCGCAGAGACAGACAGACGCACGGAGCGACAGAGGCGACGACAGCAGAGCCACAGAGGAGGAGAAGAAGTGGCCACCGATGTGATAAGAAAGTGCAGAGACAGACGGGATACAGAGCAAAAAAAACAAAAAACAAAACAGGTGATCCAGAAAGAGAGAGAGAGAGAGAGAGAGTGGAAAAAGAGAGAGAGAGAGGGGGGAGAGTGAAAGTGAGAGAGAGAAAAGGGGGGAAGCCAGCAGCGACCTCCTCCTACCCAACAACCTCGGGAAGCGAACCCCATAAAATGAATTCAGACTCCAGCCCGAGCAGCAGAGCCTCTTCCCCGGACATGGATAGCATGTTTCTCCGTGACCATCACTTACCGCACCACCACCACCACCACCACCTCCTCCACGGCGCCTCCTCCGTGTCCTCGTCCACGCAGGGCGGCGAGCAGCAGCAGCAGCAGCAGCAGCAGCAGCAGCAGCGCCAGAAGTTGACCGGTCTGGAGCTCCTGCGGTCCGGAGGAGGAGACCCCAAGTCGGTGTCGGTGGGAAGCAGCAGCAGCAGCAGCAGCAGTAGCAGCAGCAGCAGCAGCAACAAGTACAAGCTGAAGAAGCAGGTCACCGAGGAGGAAATGTACCATCTCCGTCTCAAGATCAACGGACGGGAGCGGAAGCGCATGCACGACCTCAACCTGGCCATGGACGGCCTGCGCGAGGTGATGCCTTACGCGCACGGGCCCTCGGTGCGGAAGTTGTCCAAGATCGCCACGCTGCTTCTGGCCAGGAACTACATCCTGATGCTCACCAGCTCCTTGGACGAGATGAAGCGGCTGGTGGGGGAGATTTACGGGGGGCAGCACTCGGCCTTCCACTGCGGCACCGTGGGCCACGCGCCCCCGGGAGCCGGTGGGCACTCCGGGGGTCCCGCCGCCGCAGCCGCCGCAGCAGCAGCAGCAGCCGCCGCCGCCGCAGCGCACCAGTTGCATCCCCTCCTCGGCGGCGCCTTGTCCTCCTCCACGCCCACGTCTCTGTCCAGCTCGCTGCCGGGGCTCACGTCCATCCGCGCGCCCCATCACTCCCTGATGAAGGGGTCTCCGGCCGCGCCCCCTCCCACCCTGCAGCTGGGCTCCGGCTTCCAGCACTGGGCCGGACTGCCGTGCCCCTGCACCATCTGCCAGGTGCCGCCGCCGCCGCCGCACATCCCCATCACCTCCAGCGGCCTCACGAGACTCACAGCGGAGGGAAAGGACGGGATGAAATGATCCCGTGAACCCGCGATGTGTGTCCGTCTGTCCGTCTGCAGCGGGACAGCAGACACGCAGAGACTGAGCGGTGTAAAGATGTTTGTAAATAAAGAATTCAGGGCATGAGGGTGAACTTGGCCTCACTGGTGCATGCTGTTGTTTAGTCTGTTTTCTTGTTTGGCGTATGAGAAAAAAAAAAGTGTTATTTTCCTCCTTGTAACAAGGACTTATAAAGACTGATGATGATGATGAAAAGTTGTGTGTCATGCAACAAGAAGCCACGCTCCTCTTGTGTTTGACTTTTTTTTATTTTGGTTGTTGTTGTTGTCTCAGCCCACAATGTGAACGGTGACTGAGGTTGCATGATGAACACTTTTGATTTAATTTGACTTTCTTTTTTATTTTTGTATCAGGCGTTATTTTGTGAAAACGAAGAATGCTTAGTGTGCCTTGTACCAAGGATTTTAAACTTGAGTTCTATATGGAAAATATTGACATGTATGTATTTGGCTATAAATGGTTTAACTTCTGCTATGGCGGGAATTTGTTTTTAAAATCTAAGTTTTAGATTTATGTTCATGTTGTGGCTCTTTGTATGTCCATCTGTGCTCTGATTTCCTGTTTCTGTTTTATTTTTATTTTATTTTTTTGCATGGTGGTATAATTACCACAGCATGGTTGTTGTTTTTTTTGCTGAACTGAATTTGTTATGCCCAGAGACCCTGCGTCTTTATTTTTGTACATTGTTGATGACTGATAAAATATTTATTATGGCCCAGCGTCACTGGAGGAGATTTCAATAAAACGGAAATTATGGATCATACCCACTGTCTTCCTTCTTCTTTTTCTATTTTAAAATACATAATTAAATCTGTATTTTTCAATTTCACTTCCTGAAGTCTAACTTGGGGTTAATTTAACTTTTTATTTTAATGAATATTAAGTTATGACCCTAAAGTGTAAAAACGTGGTTTCTTCTTCTTAAACTTCAATTCCTCTATTTATGTCATTTTGTTTTAATTGAAACATAATAATCTTTCCAATATTTTCACTTTTTAAATGGTTTAGATTTTTTACAGGTACTTTTACGCCAAACTCACACGAGGCCTCAGCTCAGTATAAAAGGTTACAACCACCACGAGACACTGGATTTCCACCAGTTGCTTATTCGCTTTTATTCTTATTTGAAATAATGAAATTATGTAGAATAGAAGATTGATTTTTATCAGATCTTGCTCGTATATTTGTTGATGATAAACTTAATATTGAAACATGTACACGGATATTCCCATTTGCTTCCTTGAAGCTATGACGTAGTAATTAATTTATAGGCTACACCTTATAATAATAGGAGAACATTAATATTTTGATTGCATGTTAAAATTTACATTTAAAAAAATATCTAAAATGCCGAGAGCTCCACTTTAAAACACTTTCACACCTGATATTATTACTCCTCCATCAGGTCACTCGGTGTGTGTCCTGTCTCATCTCTCTCTGCCCCTCGGGCCTCATGCTTGAACATTATGACGATGATGATGAGCTGCACACATGCTCGCACCGCATTTATTCAACATTTCCCCACGAACAACGGACACAAATGTTGAGAAAAGCGGGGTTTGGATGGAATGAGGGAAGCGCGGGGGCAACAGCAGCAGCAGCAGCAGCAGCAGCAGCAGCAGCCTGTAATATAAAGGAGCAGCCCGGTGAATAGTTTCCCTGTAGCGGCTAGAGAAGCGCTCCGCCTCGGGGAGAGCAGCGCAGCGCGGAGCGGAGCAGAGCAGTTTGTCCGCCGCCGGGTCCCTTGGGTGTTTCTCCGTCTCATCTCTGCTAGCGACAGAATGTATGTTTGTGGAGATTACAAGTTAATTGTTCATGGGGGACCAAGAGGAGAAAATCACATCACAGAAAGGCGTCGGGATTACAGGCTACTAAATGCAGAAGATTATACATTCAGACCCCCCCTGCTCGGCCTCGCCGCATGCAAATGAGTATGTGGATTAAATAAAATAAAAAAGGAAAAAGAAAAAGAAAAGAAAGAGAGAAAAAGAAAAGGAGACGAAGGCCTTTTGTAACTTATTTGGAGCGAAGAAAACACAAGTTTTGAGAAAGAGTGAAAGAGTTCATTTTACATTTCTTCTTCTTTTTTTTTGTCTTTAGGAATGAGTATAGCCTGTCTGTCCCTCACAGGCTGCCAGATGGGATGTAAATAGCAGGGTAGCTGCAATGGCCTTTTAACCACACAACACTGAGGAGGATGTTGTCAAGGGAAGCTGGCGGTTTGCGAGTTAATAGTCATGAGTTGGGGTAATTACTTAAGGTTTATTATGCTCTGGTTTCAAAGGAAATGGACTCTTCAATGGGGCGAGAAATACTTCTTAATTCTGGCTAATTAGGAGCCGAGTAAAGCAGAGACAACTGCTGCTGCTGCTGCTGCCATCAAGCTGCACTGTTAACATTCATGGAGAGGGATTATTTGTAAAATAACAAAAACAATTGTGCATATGCAGATGACATGCACAAGACAAATGGAAATCATGTTAAGGAGGTGGATGTACATAACACATTATTTGCTGCTTTTATTCTGTAACTATAAATCTTTGCATTTTGCTCTCAGGAAGAAAACATTTCTTCTACAGCTGTGTAACGACTATGTAATGAAAGTTTTTGTTTATCGTAATTCGGTTCAAAGTTAAGTGTGTAAAAGTTGTAAACAGTGATTGAATTATATGTGTTTTCTGACACTGTGTTTCTCGTGGTGACGGTGCTTATCTTCTTCCCATGGGTTCAAAAAGAAATTGTCTTCTAAATCATGACAATCCCACTGAGATCCAAATACCTCTGTATCATTAAAAGGAGGCAAAGACAGAAAGTTGGAGAGGACGTGATAATGATGCAGCACACAGCGACAAAAAGCTGAATATATTAAAGATGAAAATATTGAACGAGGACAAGAAACAAGAGGCTGAACTAACTTATTTTTCTTTTTTTTTTAACCAAAAGAAGCTTTTCAGCACTTATTCTTCTTCCCACTTGTTCTGCTTTGTAAAAAGTCTGCAGCGAGCAACCGGAGTCTCAAAGCATAAATGGGGGTGGGGGTGTGTGGTGTGGGGGGGGATAGATCATGTGTGAACTGATGAATAAATGAGCCAAAATAAATGAGCTGTTGTTGAGTCATTGTGAGGAAGTTGGTGAGCTCATAGTGCAACAGGACACACACGGGACGACATGTCAGCATCACCGAAGAACATGTTGAAATACAGGAAGTGGGATAAATATGAAAAGATAAGCGAAGAACAATGCAACACAGGTTCGCAACTTTAAAAGTCAAAAATTACAAAACCTAACATAAACTAAAATAGATAGATAGAGCAGCCGAGAAACTGAATTTCCCTCGGGATAAATGAAGTATCTATCTATCTATCTATCTATCTATCTATCTATCTATCTATCTATCTATCTATCTATCTATCTATCTATCTATCTATCTATCTATCTTTCTTTCTTTTACAGTTTTCTATATGCTAGTTCATAAACTAAAAATAAAAATGTGCCTTAAAGCATCCGAGCTTCAACATTCAAGAGTTGAAGAGACCAAACTGTCGGACAGATAAGAGACATAATTCCTCCATTAATCCTGTGTGTGCAGGCCGGTCAGTGTTGACTGAATGGACTCGTGGCCATCAGCTCCTCTTTTCATGAAGCTTGACAAACGACTGGTCCTTTACAGAGCACACACCTGTTACTGGGAGCCACTCGAGGTTTATCACTTAGAGCAACACTGCTTTGTTCGGCCTCTCTCTCTCTCTCTACACACACACACATACAGAAACACACACAAACAGCCCTTTTTTCACTCTTGGACACTGATGCTAACAAGGCAACAAATGCTGTCAGCCTCAGTCTGTGGCCCTGTGACCGAGCTGCCATCTCCAAATCATAACCTCCAAATCTGCAATCTGCAAAGTTGTTTCAATTAAAAAATACACTGACAGATGCTTGCCAGCTCCATCACAGATATGAGCTTTACAAAGCCACACATATAAGGCTTTTTAGTCAGACATGTACAAACAGTAGGGGCATTTAAGGCTTTTATATCTCCAGAGTTTGTATAAACATCTCATTTGGCGAAACGCAGATGTTACTGCATTCAATCTGAAGAGTCCTGCCTGCCTGTGTGTGTGTGTGTGTGTGTGTGAAGTGGTCCGCTGGTTTGTTTACTTGCTCGGTCAGTGAGCTGCTTGCTGCAGGGCCGGTGCCTGAGGGCAGCAATTGAAAATAAATTTCAGTTGAATAAGGGGCAGCAGCCGCATCAGCCGAGTTGCTGCTAGAACAAAAGCAGTTGAGGGGATAAGTTATTGGCCGGGCTGACAGCCCGAACAAGGCTGATTATAACCGCCTGGTCATGCTCTGTGTGTGCGTGTCGTCATAGTTAGTGAAGCAGGTGCAGAGGCCATTCCCTCTCCGAGTCTACCTCTCTCTACCTCCCTCCCTCTCTCCCTCTCTCCCTCTCTCCGTGTGTGTGCCCTCGGGGAGGCCTCGGGGCCCTCTGCCCTCCTGTCCTCAGCTGATTCCATAGACTAATGTTTAACACATACTGCCAAAACAGAAAGCATATTTCCATCATAAGAGCGCTTTGCCATCGCCATTAGCGACTGGGCTCATTTGCATGTTAATTGTGCAGTTAGAGAGGTGGTGTTGACACTTCCCTTTGTCCACGCCGGGTCGCGGGAAGTGAGAGGATGGGGCTGCAGAATGACATCCGTGTGCATTTATTGTTTCACGCTGGTCGCATCATCTGTTATCATGAGACAATAGGAAAAAAAAGATGAGGTTAATTTAATAAGGTGTTATCCATACTGTAAGACTCAAGTAAAGCTCTCATCTATAGATTAAAAAAATAAATAAAACATTCAGGAAATTAGTCAAAAATAAAGACAAGGATTTGTTAATATGTAGAAAAATGCAAAAAGTGGTGGATATACTGCTAATGGGTTACTTTGAAGATTTGGATTTCACACACAAAGCATGTGAGGCTTTGTCATAGATGAAAAACATCCCAACTGCAGTTAAGTGGAGAAAATAATGTGAATGACTTGTGTTCATAGGTTTTCTTAGGATAAGAAAGGAACTTGCATCAGAATTAGTGTGTTATGATGTAGTATAGTAAATGAAGCACTTCACTAATGAAACTGGTCAAGCGGCTCATTTACCTGCAGACAAATGATTATTTGGGTTAATGGAAAATACATTTTTATTATTTTATGAGAAGTTTTGTCTGTAAAATCGTAACTAACAGTGACTGATTTCAAATGGATGTAGAGGAGTAAAACCTGCATAATTCCCTCTCGTTTGTACCAAGGTGGAAAAATAAAAAAGCAGGAAATAGGATTGAAAGTACAAGTTCCTCAAAACTGTATTTAAGCACAGTCCTTGATTTAATATCATCCTGCTTAACGGTACAGTATGTGAGGATATAACGCAACCTGCTGTCGGCACAGTAATGCTTCATTTATAATGATATTCCTGTGCAACAAAGAGTTAATAATGGAACCAACTCATCAAAAGACAATTATCTGACAGATGAGTTCATAAAAAAATTAATTTCTATTTATTTAGTGTTTTTATGTGATTGTAAATTTTGACCCTTATTCAAATTGAATAAGAAATTTGAAACTCTCACATAAGTATTTCTATATTTTGTACACATGTGTAATGTATGATACCACTAATAATATTATAATACTTATAAGGTTTTTTATTTTCTTGTTAGCGAAATTTTGAATGCAGCACCTTTATTGGAACGAGGCTACTTTGTGCTCTTTGCTACTTCCTGCTGCACAGAGCCACGTGAACACGAACACTGTCGATGGTATTAATTACGGGCCTGTAATATAAAGGAAATACAACACACAGACAATGTTTCTGACAAAATGGACATGCTGTGTTTACACACATGTTCAAAATATGCACAAGAAGACATACTGGTGCGCACACACACACACAAAGACAGTCACACTTTGATTTGTCCACACACAGACACACACACACGCACGGCAGTTTTGGTGTGAATTTTGTGTAATAAATACAGATTCAGCAGCCAGACGGAAAGTGCCTGTGTGTGTGTGTGTGTGTGTGTGTGTGTGTGTGTGTGTCAGCAGTAATATCCTCCTACAGTGACTGACAGATGGCGTTCAGTGTTTGGCCGTAAATGTGCTCTCTGAGTGTTTGTCTGTGTGCCAGTCGCCTGTAGTTTGGAGACTCCCCGTGAGAGTCTAACTGTCCTGACACTGCTCAAAACCAACTGTCCTTGATTGTCAACCATGGATGAACCGCAGTGTGTGAATGTGTGTGTGTGTGTGTATATATAAATATATATGTATGTGTGTGTGTGTGGCCTTCTGGAGAGAGCGGAGCAGGCCAGGGGAGCAGATGTTAATGGGAGAGATATATCTATCTAAATCTCTGGCCACCACATGCTTCAAATCTGCCCGGAGGAGCGAGTCTCTCAGCACAATGACACAGGAAGAAACAGAGCAGGAGAACTATTTTTTTTCCCTTAAATATAGGAAATTGAGAGTTTTTTTTGTGTGTGAGAGAGTGTGTGTGTGTGAGTGTGTGTTTGCCAGCCCCGGGCCTGGCACAGTGCTGGGTGACAGTCCCCTCTCAGCAGGGAGAGCCGGGCGACAAAGTGAAACATGGTCGTGAGGAGCGCGAGCCACGACTGAAGCCAAGAACAGACAACACAAATAGAGAGATCAGACCAACGTCTTTGTACGGTCCAGTCCAAAACGAAATAAAAACCTGTTTGATAATGTTTCTTCAGTGGAAAAACAGAGGACCCAAAAAAAAAAAAAAAGTTTTGAAATTAAGGGAGTTTGAATGTGGACCAAGTTTGTGTTGTCTTTGAAGGCAACATGGTGTCCTTTTGTGGTCGATACAGTAAATGCGTTTATAGTTAATGGTCATTAAAGCAGAAAAATCTCCCTTTGCCCTCGCCTGCTGTGAAATCTCTTCCACTGTGGATAGATTCAAACAGCCTGTGACTTTATGCCAGTAAGTGATACACACAGAAGACACAGAGACTTCACTCAGGAATAAAGGAGTTTGTTATTTTGTGTACCAGGACGTTTCCTGATGTATTACTCCGAGTATTATCATCATAGACTTATGGTATTACCACACTGTACTAACCAAAGTAATTGCTGAGATTTAAAGACGCAGAAACATCACCAAAGCTATAATGCAGACTACGAAAAAGTGTCAGTATGTCAGACAGAGGCAAAACAAAAACCTAGAGTTCTGCTATATTATATAAACTAAACTACTAAGCTTTAAGGTTTTAACTCCTTATTTTAATTTTAATCATTCTTTTATTCTCTATGCACTGTTTTATGAATTGATCTGTTGTTGTTGATGGAATGATGATAGATTGTTCAGCTGAGAAACTGAATTTCCCTCAGGATAAATAAAGTATTTATCTATCTTTATCCATCTATCTATTACAATTTTCTCATGCTACTTCTTTACATTTAATTCAGCAAGTGAAACATACCTTATTCACTTGTCTCTTCTAATGAAGATCCAGGAATCCTTTCTCACTAAGAGTAAGTGTCCAAACACTGTCTTCTGCAGGTATGAATCCCAAAAAAGAAAGAAAAAAAGACACATTTATGTAATGTTTCATAATGGTGCTGTAGCTCATTGTAAAAGAAACACAGTGTATGTTGATAAAACAAGCTGTGGACTTTGTTAAATGTGATATAAAACTTGCTTATTACTGACAACCACTACAGGTGCATGCGCTTATTTGTGTATTTAATTGTTCTTCAGGGATGTCAACGGGTGTTATTAAAAATAATAAGAGCCCAATGAGGACGCATGTGTTTAGGGTGCTGGTTTTTTTTAGCTTTATAAACAACAACCAATCACAATTTCTTTGTGAGTGACTGAGGTGAAGCAAGTTTCCCTTTAGCTTCTCTTTCTTTTGAAACTGAGCTAAGACAAGATGGATCAAACGGACCTTAGGGAATCGCACCAACAGCTCTGTTAACAGTGTAAAAACAGACATAACACCTCCCAACTTTTTCACAATTACAGCCTGCAGCCAGTCTAACCTTTTCGTCTATCATCCATCAGTTGGCAGCAGAAGCAACATATACGTTACACCTCTTCTTCACACTCTCTCTCTCGCTCTGTCCAGATGTTGCTTCTCTTCCACTGAACAGAAGACCTGATGTGAACAGGTTTTTCAACAAAGAAACTCAGCGACCTTTAAGGTTTCTCTGAGGATTTCCACCCAATCATTACATTTTACTCAGGTTTGCCACAGAGTGAGTATGTGATCTGGCAGTGCTGTTAACCCATGCGTTAGACCGATACCTAACCCTCTCTGTGAGCTGGCAGCGGCGTTAAAGCAGACATTAGCCTCCTCCCTCTGGCCTGGATTCAGCTGGCACGTTCGGACCTCAGTGATGGCGCTGCCAGGCGGACTCCGTCACAGTTGGTGATTTTGATCAATATCCACGTTAACAACACCCAGACAGCTTGTTGGAGAACAAACAAACATGTTAATAATGCGTCAACACGTTCTGACGTTCTGGACGACGTGGTTATTGGTGAAGAGGGCATGGAGAGACACACATTTATATCACCACAGAGATCAGATCAGTGTGTGTGTGTGTGTGCTGCATACATATCTATGATCTTTTGATAAAA
Organism: Trachurus japonicus; assembly: GCF_045865225.1. NCBI lineage: Eukaryota > Metazoa > Chordata > Actinopteri > Carangiformes > Carangidae > Trachurus > Trachurus japonicus. The sequence goes on along the minus strand of NC_140921.1, from coordinate 12,236,694 downwards.
GTAGTTTCACTTGATTTTATGTCACTTAATGTTATTGTCTCTCTAAGGGGAACTCCGCCTTTTATTGGCCTTTAAAAACACACCAAGAGACTCAATATTGTCTATTAAGGCATAAAATACATATAAACAGCCAACTGGAGACTAAACACGAAAAAACCTAATGGTGTCATTACTTATTTAATTTTCCTGATTTAACTTCCCAGTTTCCAGTATTTGTGGTGAAACCCTGAAACTATTTTCCATCTTAATAAAAGTTGATGGACCGTGAAAACAAACAATGCCCAGTGAATGTCACCAAACCCCATTGTAAAACATAGGTTTTTTTTAATCAATATGTCTGACGGATTATCAATTAAAGTAATATGTCTGTTTAGTGATGTAGGTGTCTGTGCTGAGGTCAGGAGGTGTTTTAACATCTGTTTGTGTTTGTGTTGTACACAAATAAAAATGGTTATAGAATGAGTCGTGTGTTGTATCTTAATAATTCTTAGTGAAATTACAGTTGTTCTGAATGTCTGGTCCCTACACAGTTGCCTATGTATCATCATTTCTGTTTGAATGTGGATTAAGCAAACAAGACAAGATTTGTCTTTTAATCATCTTGCTACAGTATGCATTGATTGATAGGCTAGCCATTTAAACCTGCTCCTATTAGTTGTGCTAGTTGTGCTAAGCTCCATCTACCACATGTGATTTCTCGCCTTCATCTATGATAATGTTTACAATACAAATATATTACAACTTGTGCTCTATGGACACTGCTTGCTGCTGTAAAGTCATGAGACATGTGCTAACTGGTACCAGATTAGTTTGTTAGCCTGCTCACTTCATTAAAAGTTAAAAAGTGATGGAAATAAAAGCAAAACAAGTAGTGTTAAAGTTGCTATCCACAACTCTGGATGAGCAAAACATTTAAATTTGATGCTGAACTCAAAGCTTTTCCTCTAACGTCACACCTGTAAGGTAGACAGCTAATGCTAACGTAGCAAAGGCAGCAACTTACAAACAAATCCCCAACAAAACTCTCGCTTTGTACCAACATAAAACCGAGTTTCAAACCTTACGTCTAGATGTCCGTGCTTTCTGCTCCTTCAACTTGTAGGTTGAGCTTTTTTCATAAAACTAATCCATGTGATGAAACCATGCTAGTTGTTTATATGAGCTATCACCGCTCCACTTCGCTCTCACCTGCTTCCTCAGGTGAGGCGGGGAGGAGGGCCGCCGGATGAGGTCGAACGTCGAGCTCGTAGATTGACAGCTCTACTGACCAATCAGAGCACAGGAAGGGGGTGGGCGCTTCTGAGCGATAGCCAATAGCAGTTTTCATAGTTTTGACAAACAAGAGTGGCTGTATCTCACAGAAACGCGCAACTTTTTTAATACGGTTCCAATCAATGGCTTTAGTATTTTTTTATATTATTTGGTATTAAAGCATTTTTCTTTTCTTTTTTTCATAAAGGTCTATTGAGCTAAACTATTAAGGGTATTGAACTGTTTTGGATAGCCTATAAGAGCTTTTTATTATGAAGTAGCCTAAATCCAATTGATGTTTAACAATGACTTTCTTTTTTTTTTTTTTTTTTTTACAGATGAGGACATCAAAATACAGATGAATGCACAATAATCAGATTTCCAGAAGATGTTAGTATCTTCAATTTATATCTCATTTGCATTTTTGCCTTACAATTTACATACATGCAATGTGTTCACACAGGCCAGCTCTAAGAGGTCAGATCCCATTCACGCTCACTAAATGTTATGGGACAGCACTGTCCAGACAGACTGTTGTTGGCCAGTATCTCCAATCCATGTGTAAAATTTCACCACAGTTGATCTTGAGGACAAAAATTTTACTGTGCTGGGAAACTTCACCATAGCTCAATGCTTTTCTGAGCCTTGTTTATGTAACACCCTTCTGGTCTCCATTCATTTGGAGCAACCGTGTAGCTGGTGAGGAAAGGTATCTGCGACTCAGAGACTTTGAGGCTTCTCACAGCACAAAGATCCCTGAGTAAAAGGGCGGCCATGCAGTCTCAACTAGTCCAGACCATCGTATTGCTTGGCACATCTCAGCGGTGTGAACGCAGCACTGGTGAGGAGAGGGAAATACACGAGGAAAGCACAGCTCTAATTATAAACAGGCATTATCATGGGTGTGAAACCAGAAGTGACAGCAGCAGTGGACAGCCAGGGATGTACACACACACACACACACACACACACACACACACACACACACACACAAACAACGTGTCTGTATGGGCCAGAGTCATCATATGGACAAATCACAACTGCTCTGGCTCAGTAATGTCTGGCAGATGTTAACGCTTTGTACTTAATGACTCCCTTGAGACCTCACCCAATCAGACAGGACACAGTGATATGCTGGGGGATGTGTGTGCGTGTGTGTGTGTGTGTGTGTGTGTGTGTGTGTGTGTGTGGGTGTGGGTGTGTAGCGGGAGGTGAATATGATTTTCAAATTCATAAATGTCATTAAACCTTGTTGAGCATATGTAAAATTTGAATTGTATGCATTTCAGGTTAGTTCAGATAAACCCCCTTCTGACAGTGTGTGTGTGTGTGTGTGTGTGTTTGTGATAGAGAGAGAGAGAGAGAGAGAGAGAGAGAGAGAGAGAGAGGAACCCTTCTGTTACCGCAGAGTCATTTCATGCTTGACTACTGCATATTTCAAAGAATAACTAGATTTTATTGCACATCACAGCTAAAATCTGTACAATTAAATGATCAAATCAAACAAGACGGGACACAAATACATTTACAAACCTGCTCTGCAGTGAAAAGCTTTGTAAATGTAGCTGCATGAAAATATTTAACATGAGAAGTGTTTGTTTTGTGCTTCTTAGATATTGTTGAGTCCTCAAACTCCTCAAATTTCATTATTATAATTCTTTAAATATCATTGTTTGTATTTGTTTGCTTTTTTTTCTCTTTAGGATGATAAGGATAACTGATGTTCACAGATTGCTGCCTTTTAGTTTAGTGAAAATGATTTTCATCTCTTTTAAAACTGCAAAAAGTTTGGTTGTTGCTAGGTTACTACTTTCAATAAAGCATTGCAGATAACAGATGAAAGGAGCATGTATCAAGATCTTCATTTCTTTTGACTTTAGGATTGGATTTTTTTTTCTGTTTTTAATTAAAATAATATAAATATATAAAATATAAAACCTCTATAATTAGGGCCTAACTCACCACAATTTAAAAAAAACAAACAAAAAAAAAACTATTCATGGTGAAACTGCAGGCAAGGTATGAAATGATTCAGCCGTGTATTGTTTTAAAGTTTAAGACAAACATGTGGCTCTAACTTTCAAAGAGCATGTGGAGCATTCATTTAAATAACAGTATGAAGATACTGTATAATAAAATATGTGCACAGAGAGAGAGAGAGCTCTGTAAAGTTTCTTTGTGCTGCAGTCTTTCTCCATGATGTTGTTACAGCAGCAGTGCACCGATTTGCTATATTGAATATGTCAGCGGCAGCAGATGTTGTGCTAATAGCCACTGGATGCTGCACTGGAATCTAGCAGCTGGTAACCATGACACTAACTACCACCAGGGAGAAATGCCAGGCTATCCACCACCCTGTTGCAGTCGAGTAGCAGTACACAACACTTGATCACAGTTTTCTCTGAGAATTGTAATAAACCCCCGGTTGTTGGTTTTTTAGTGCAAACAGATTATTTTTCTTTCATTGAACATGTTTGTCTCAACAAAACCTGCTGCAAGTTGCGAGTTTAGATGTGTTCTGCGAATGAAGTCTCAGGCAACTAGTCTAACCTCTAACTAGACCTGCAGGGTTTTTTTTAATTTTCAAACTTGTGCAACTTCATTAGGAACCATAAAATACTTTTTCTGCAACTTTTTTGTGCACGCAGAGCAAACTGAGACATGTAAACAAGCTGTGATTTGTGAAGTTCCCTTAAACCTTGAAGGAGTCTCTTTACAGGAAAGTTTTCAGTTTGGTTTATTTGAAAGGGACAATGCACATTAAGAAACATTGTATAAAAAACACACACACAAGTACAGTAAATGCACTCGAATTAGCTTAAAAAGCTAGTTTTCATCGATTGTCCCTTTGCCAGTTTGTACAAAGCAACCTTTAAAAAAGTGACTTGAACTTCCCTAACATTTTTTCACACTGTCTCAACAAGTGCAGAAAAGAAAGTGAAAAGTGAGAGGAAGAGTTGCCCTCAGGCCTCAGCAAATGCACCATTACATGAGTACAACTGTCACTTTCTGATGCCCCACCAAGAGCTGTCACTCACTCCTACCCCACCCCCTGTTTATCCACCACCTTTCTCCGTATGTCCATCAAACAGGAAGAGCCCCTCCATCTGTTATCATCTCCCCTTCTCCACGAGTGCTGGGGGGTCGGTGGGGGCCGTCCGCGGGCTGGTCATCCCGTTAGAGGCCTATTAACAGTCCCCGGGCTCTCTGCTGGGGCCTACTGGAGAGAAATCCATATCAATACCTGTCTGTTATGCCTCCCGCTGCTCGACACAGCCAGGCTGCCTGCCTGGCACAGACAGCACTGCATGGGCCTCCTGTCGAGACACAGGGAGGATGGGGCTTCAATGCGAGCGTGGCACTTGAGTGCGGACCTCCTGTCAGTCCTCCTGTTGCACTGATGGAACTGAGCAGACAATGCAGAGTTTGAAAAGGCACACTTCCTAGTGCTGTTGGCGTCTTTAATACCATCAGTTGTCTTCTTGGATCACATCTGGCCTGCAGAGTTTACAGCATGCCACTTCCTCCGACAAGCTGGGGGAAAGGAGGCCACGGAGGTGAGGAGAAAGTGGGAGACATATGGAAACAAACAATTAATCACAGACCAAACTGTGATGCACAAAATGTGTAATTTCACCAGCCTCTTCTGTCTCTTCATCAGCACCCTCTCCTTAAGGCTTTATTTCAATGCTATGTTGAGAGCTTAGTTTTAAACTTTTTAACTCTCTCTGTGTCATAAGAGAACAATCATGGACTAACAACTGACAGACAACTGATGCCTAAAACTTCAGATATTTCTAAACAAAAGCCACTTTCAAAACTATGCAGTTTATTTTGTACATATAAAAATGCTCTATTCTAACACTGGGTGTCGAGACAATGTATTTAAAGTAGGTTGCATGTGTTGAGTTTCAGTGTTCATGCTTGACCCTGCAAAAGGGAACTTGACAAAACACTCAGGTAAGCGGTCAGTGGCCGCTGGAGCTTTTGATCATATCATACAGTATATCTTCATCAGCAAAGCACATGTTTAATTTTTCATTTGTTATAACCGCTCTACTTGTCACGCTCTCATTTTCCATACTATATGATTAAAGTGCTATTAACTATGCATACATAGGCTATTTATCAATGTTTTTAGTGTAATTATAAAATGCTTACACTTCAACTCCTCCAAGTGCTCCAAGCTTGAACTGAAAACAAAATAAAAACCAACCTTTTCGGACAACGTTGGCAGTCATCGCATGAAAATATGATGCCTTCTTCAGGAGAAATAGTCACCCTTGTCCTATTGTGTGTGGTAAGAATGCACAAAAAAGGGGAGAAAGCAATGCGCAACAATAATACCGCATTTTTAATTTCTTAAAATAAATCTTACTTTAATTTGGGACAATGACATAAAAATCCAATCACATGCCTCCGAATCGAGCCCCACAGACCAATCAGAGCCTTCCTCTGCCCTAATCTGTCATGCAGTAGGAAGTTTAAAACAAACATATCGTGTGCGTCCATCTGTCTTGATGTTAGCAGAGAATAGAGGTCTGTTTCCTCATTAGCAGCTTATTAACAGCCCCGGCCCAGCAGAGAGCACTCTCCCTGAGGACAGCGCCCCGGGGGGAGGACATTCGAATGGCATAGAGGGCTTTGTTTCTGGGTCTGGCCTCCCAGACCGGCCCCCTGTCCAGGTCTGCCCAGGGGACGTTGTGTTATGCATGGAGGGTATAAGGAGAGCCAGAGGAGAGGGATGGAGAGAGGAGGAGGAGAAGGAAGGATGGAGAAAGGAGGTGATGGAGAAGGAGAGTTTGACTGGAGGTCATCCATCAAACCTGCTGTCAATTTTCCCACCTCCTGCAGAGATGCAGAGAGGGACTCAGAGATGGTGTAAAGCAGAGCTAAACTATTTAAAGACAAACTGGAATTAAAGACTGTTGATAATTTAGCATAACCTCTCATTGTTTGTCTCACTAAAGGCTACACGATTTGTTAATATGAATATTTTTGTATCTTTTTGTCAATTAACTAGGCCTATAACTAACTAAATAACCAACCAACACTTGAATCTAACGTAGAACGAGCTAAATGTGGCTAAAAGTAAAGCTATAGGTTACATGTTAGCAATTACATGGTGGAAACATGTCAACTCGGAGGCACAATGGTTTCATTTGTTGATAAAACAAACAGGACCATTTCAACTTGTCAACTTGACTCTCGCTCAAGACTTCGCAAATCTTTGTATTCCAGCTATGTTTACAAACATGTTGAGATAAACAAACCCCTCGGTGTATGTTTGAATAGCCATCTGATGTTGTCTGTGAAAATAAAATGCGGTTTTGAGGGATGTTAACAGCCTAAACAGCCTAAGATCCGTCAGCTCCCACTATACCCTGGTGATGCAGGCACAGACAGAACTACTGCATAACAGGAGACATTAAAAAGAAAATCTTGAGATTCATTCTTTTAGACCTAAAATGTTAGGAAACTAATTGCTCCAGGTTGAATTTGTCTGGAATTGTCCTTTAACAAGAATCATCTTCTTTTTTGCCAACTAAAATCCAACACACCACTTGTCATGATATTGATCATTATATTCAGATAGCCTCCACCTGTGGGCAAACAACAGTCAAGTGTGGTTTTAACCAGCATTCGGTATAGTCACCTAATCTCATTTTAAAGGGGAACTATGCAAGACCGGTCGCTTTTCCGCTGTTTTGCTAACCCTCCTCCTGGCCACAGGCTATGCATTTGTTTTCAACAAACCCAGCGAGAAAGCAATCCATGGAGTGGTGGATAACATTATTTATCATACGTGTTACGATGTGTAACCTATATTTTCTAACCTGTCATAAACAAGAGATTACGGGCTATGGGGTGCGCTTGGGTCGCGGTGCCGCTGAGACGAGAGCTGGGACACCGGGTTGGAGGCGCTGATCTTCCAAGGTTGGTTTTCAGCCAAGAGATGCTAGTGTGGAAGGCAAATAGCCTCCATTCTCCCTCATAACAAGTTATTTAAGTCATTTATTTAACCATCAAAATTATTCCAAAGCTGTTTATTAAGGTAAAAAATCTTGCATAGTTCCTCTTTAAAGGATAAAATATCCAATTCCAAGATATTCATGTTTTACGGGAAAAGAAAAGAGGCTGGCACTGATATAAAAACACTGAACAATTGGAAAATGTGTTTAGCATTTTACTGTCAGAGCTCAGTAGACTAATGGTGCATAGTCAGCACTATGTATGTGGGAATTGCTACTGTATATACAATAAATGGAGGCCTGATATTTGAGTTCAACTTCAAACATTTAATGGATTTGTTTTAAAGTCTTTTCCCTACAGGCTCTACTTCTGTGAACTGCTATTTGTCCCCAGCTTTGAATAATACATCTGTTCAGTGTGTGTTTGTGCCAGCACAGACATGTGTTGACCTCAGAGCAGAGCTGGACCCTGCAGGTCTCAAGGTATTTGTTGGGTTTGTGCTGGCAACCAGGAAGATTGGGTTCAAGTCTCTGTTGATCACACCCATGCAGCCTCCATCTGTCCAGCGTGCAATGTATACTGTTCATGATGTAAGTACACAGATATAATTCGAGACAATAGACACATGCAGATGAAAGCACACAGGTGTTCGTACACAAGTTGAGGAACACGCACACACACACACACACACGGCCAGCTTCCCAAGGCGCACACGTTTTAACAAGGAAAACACCATATTCCACTAGTTAACCGTCTAATTATACAGTCGTCCTCGTATTTACAGTATTGTAGACGTGAAAGGCAGATGACACAAGCTGGCAGTTCCTCACTGTGCTTTACTGGGCTCTGCAAGGCAGCTGGTTAGCAGAGGGCCTCGGTAGGAGGAGGGAGCTGGCAACAGCTGCTGGAATGAATATGAGTAGTTAAACAACAAGTCCTCCAGGGGCTCTGTGTTGGGAATCATCACCTGAAGCTTTATATTTGTGCTCGATGAATAAAATAAGATTAAAATCACAATCGTGGGACATGGTTATGCCACAAAACTGTTTCTAAGTCCTTCAGATTAAATCACAAAGTACATTATTTATAGCTTTCCTCTGGGACAACACATTGATATGGAGACTGTACTCATAACAATGACCGCTAACTGTATGTGCCTTAAAACACCACACGTATGTCCAAATTCACAAAACCATTCAGCCGCCATTCTACTGTAATGATCCCAAGAGTAAAGCCGAGAGTGAAGTGATATTATGATATAATAACAAAGTTTGCAGAGGTAGAAAGGTCAAAATAGACGAATGGGTCAACCATAAACTGGAGATCACTCTTTGGTACTTTTTAATTACTGCTATTGTTCCTAATCATGTGTCAATCTTTTTTCTTTTTTTTTTTAATATATGTTTATTGCTTTTCAAAATGGAAGAGGAACATAGGACGAACAGATAAAATAAAGAAAAAAGACCCTCCTCCTACCCCAAAACTAACAAATATAACATGAACAGGATCAGCTCATCATGTAAGGTGTCAATCATTTTAACAATCAAGTTATTCACTATATAAATTATGATAAAACTTCCCAATAAATAAAAAAAACAATATTAACCCCAACTGTGATCGTAATTATAAACATATTTTAACCCCAATCATCATCTTTCTCTAACCTTAACCAAATTGCTTTTATGCCCAAACCAAAGCATTAATTACCACATCATGAAGAGTTTTCATGAAGAGTTTTCTGTGGGATGTTGAAAAGGATACAAACAAATGGTGTACAGTATATTTGAAGCAATTTCTGATATGACATCCCGATCAGCAGCAGAAGTCAGAGTCATTTGTCAAACAAACATTGCAAATCAGTCAAAAATCAATTTTTATGCAGTGAAAGTGTTATGATAAAGGTTTGGTTTGGTTTAAACTCAGAGGCGACTTGGTCAGATTCTGGGAGAGCAAATCTCTGAGTTAAAATACGAACCTTGTGGAGATTTGTTTTACAGTTTTACAGTAAGAACCACAGCTGCCATTTAGAAATCATCGTCCTGCTCTCCTGTTACTATTCCTCCCGTCCTTCTCCCCCACTCTTGTGCAGGCCACCCTTCCCTTTCCCAGCCTGCTTTGCGGTCCCGGAGGCGCCAGCCGCACCCTGTCCCGTGCAGTCTCCTGCCGTCCTGCTGAAGACCGTGAAATCAGCATGATTAATAATTATAATTATTGGCAAACGTGCCAGCTGCTCTGTGGCAATGGGCACCTCTGATTTATGGTTCTGTAAACGCAAACAGTCATTGTCCATATTCAGAGAAGAAAGGAGGGAAGGCAGGAGGGGAGACGGAGGCAGACGGGGAGTTTTGGACGCCTGCCCTCAAAATATGATTTTATCTTCGGAAGTCAGCAGCCCTGTCCCGCAGGCATTGTCCTGCGTCCCTCCCTCCTTGCTTCCAACCATTCGTCTCTTGTTCTGCCCATACTCCTCACCTAGTCTGTGCTCCATGGAGCATTGCTTTTTGATCTCAGTGGGCTTCAAAGGCGTCTGGGGCCACAGGGTTTCAAGCATTGTGCACACAGACTGCTTCTTTATGGACAGCCTATCGTTAGCATTGTATTACCGTGGTCTGTTGAGGTGTCCACAAAGCTGTGCGCAGGGGTTAGGGATAATTAATAATTTAGTGGAAAAGCAACACTAGCTGTCTCAGATAAATCATCAATTATCTGGGCATGATTTGATTTTTCTGATCCGATATTAAACTGGAATACAACCAGGAGTCTGTCACACAGCGGACAGCACTTTTCCATCCTTATTTGTGTTATCCTTTATGTGTGTGTGCGTGTGTTTATGTTTGTGTGCTCTGACTGACGGAGCTGCACAGTCTGTTCATCAGGCTCTGGGGGTCTGCTGATGTGTCTATCACTGACAGAACGAGACTATGGATTACCTCGCTCATTAATCACCATCAACATGGCAGCATGCGAGCGCTCACTCACATAGACCTGTGTATCACACACACACACACACACACACACACACACACACACACACACACACACACACACACACACACACACATACACATACACTGATTGCAAGCTCACACTGAAGTATCCCTTCATGCAAACACATACACACACACACACACACACACACAGACACACACACATAGATCTCTCCACACATAGACAGAGTAGTTGTGACAGCTACTGGCCACCAACCTGTCCGCAGCCTAATCTCATTAGGGTCCTTCTGGCATCTGGGCCTGTTCTGCTGAGGGATGCTCCATGATGGAGTGAAGAAGACAAGGCGTTCAAGCGTATAATGGATGTCTAAATCATCTGGCCTCAGCCAGCGGGTCCTCTTGCTCTTTCATGCAAAGCTCTGCAAGTATGCAGGGGAAACTATTCTGCAACACAACCTTATGATAAGGCTGATGGAAAGGAGAACGAAACAGAGACGAAGAAGATACCTGGAATTTGTAAAAACTCTGCAAAGTTTTATTTCAAGCTGGTTAAAACAAGGCAGCAACCACTTGGCAGCAGTATTAAACTGCATGTAACAGAGGTTGGTGGTGGCACAGTGACACTGATCACACCTGTCTGCCACTCTCCAGGCTGCTGTAGGCCTGTCCTGTCCTGTCTGCTCCTGGAGAGCAGTGTTGTACCTGTCAGTGTTGTGCAGATGGGCTGCACGCTCCCCCAGGTACCTGGGCTAAATACCCGTCATTAATCACCACATAAATCCTCCCCAGCGGGAGATGCCCCAGGTTAGACCACATCAAGAAATAAATTGGCTGAAAAATGGCTCTGGATGAAAGCTCTGTCCCAGGAGAGGCGAGGGGAGGAGAGGAAGAGGAGAAGAGAGGAAAAGCCTCCTCACTAGCCTGCTAAGTGATCTGTCAGCGAGCTAAGCGACATCATCATTCACTCGGCCCCTATCATGTTCCCGTGGTGCTGACAATCTCGGCTGTTTGCTTTCAGATTTGTACACATTCATCTTCTTTATTTGCCAAAGTGGCGGAGGGCTGAGTTTAACACTTCGAGTGTGGGGGCCTTCAGGTCCATCCGGCTTTGAATAAACACTCCTGAAAGATCGGATCGGAAGATAACAGGAAAGCACGAGGAGGGGAAACACAGATGCAGATGGGACCAGCAGGTTCCTCTCTTTTTAAAGTCAGTGGTCACTCTGTATTGGCTTATTTGCTCTATCAATTATTTTTCTGACATGTGCATCTTTTGAAAATATAAAACTATGTCATGTTTTGGCGTTGGAGAGCAACCCTCTCTAAAATAATCCATATTAATCTTCCTGTGACCCACCTTGAGGTCGAGACCCAATCTTAGAACAACATTGCTCTGGGGCTCACACTGATTTAGCGGCCAATAACAACTGAAACACTAAATTGAGACGCTGCCCTCTGCCATACAGGGTCCTATCAGCAGAAGAACAAGCTGTCTTCTTCTAGCAGCTAATCAATCAGTCGAAATTGGACCCACACACAACGTGTTTCAGCCGTGACGATGTGATACAACGAGCAGGGGCGATGCTACGATCAAGAAGGTGAAGAAAGAGAGATAAGTAAAAAAAGAAATCGCTGAAATGAAGTGGATAAAAACATAGATGAAGAGGTCAAGGACATGTTGTAGTCCAGTGGCCCAGACCTGTCCACCTCAGGAGTGGCTGTCCAGTGCTATGATTAATGACCGCAGGGATTCCCCCGGTCAGCCGCTGAACCTCTGCTCTATTGACGCCGGTCCACCTTTCACTTGTGATATTCTGCAGCACCTCAGGGCCTCGCTGAGCCTTCAGCCGTGAGCCGCTCCTGTGACACCTACAAATCAAATATGTGGTGGTGATGTTGTTGAACTGTTCACATTTCCTAGTTGATTCATCCACATCATCTTCAGTTAATGAAACTGAGGGTTTTGTTATGTGACCACCTGTATGTTCTGGATGCATTGACACTTTAATAGTAGAAAATGACTCAATTCAAAAAGTAGTTTTCATATAGTTGTACTTTACTCCTGTAATGTTCATGTTGTTTTACTTCAGCCACAGTTATGTTGGATATTTTGGAGATCATATTTTTCAGATTGTGAAAGGTATCAGCCGCTGAAACGTGGTTCAGAAGAAAAATAGAGGGATGAGATGTTCAGTCTCTAAATCTTTAAGGTTCCTAAAATCAGTGTCATACGTTTTATTTAAAGGGATGCTTCACCCAAAATCGATAATTCACCAATTTTCTACTCACCGTCATGCCAAGGAAGGGTTCGGAGAACTTTTGGAGTTATCAAAACGCTTTTGGAGTTCCAGGGGTGGTCCGGCTGGCAACAGATTTTCATATGGCGGCGGATAGAGCTCACTTTTGAATCGTCCAAAAAGCACACTATGAAACATCCAAATACCTCCATACTGCTCGTCCGTACTGACCCAAGTGTCCTGAAGCCGCGACATGGAAAAGTTGTTCGGGAAAAATTAATTTTGTTGTAAACCATGTAAACACGATAGAACATTTCGCAGCAAATCTCGCGTATCTTGCATATAGCCACAACAGAAATCTTGCTCACACATGAATGCAACAGTGACATTAATCATAAACTATATATAACTGAAAGAGGTAATTCTGCATAACCGGCACAATTACTTCTGTGACCGTTTGATCATATTCTTTACTTATTATTAAGTAAGCCTCTGAATGTAAGACTTTCTCTTCATGTTTTTAATCATAGTAATTTTTACATTGCTGTGTTTGTACTTTCATCTCATAAAAAGATCTGAGTACTTCTTTAATATCTGCTCAGTGATATTTTTGCCTCACCACAGACATGTGAACACTGTTTAAATCAAAAGGCTGTGATGGATCAATGGTTTCCCTGGTGTCTTTTCATATAATCCTAACATTTATGTCTAGGTAGTAGAAGGTGCAGGTGTTTTAACACATAATAATGAAGTATAAGTTTAACCACTGAAAAAATTGGTATATGTGAAATGTCTGTATAGCGTTTATTATATCTGTTAAGATGAATAATCCAATATTCTTAAGGTTTCTTTACTCTATATTCAGAAACTTTGTTTTCTGAACTTCACGGTCTGTATTTGTGCAGATTTCTTTTTTTATTATTCATCGTATTTTCTTTAATTCTAGAGATATAATTAATACATTTAGTCATTAATTTGTGACTGACATGCACCAATGAACCAAATACAACAGAAGTAGAAAAAAATACATAAAAGAGAGAGAGAGAAAAAAGAAAACACTACCCACTGAAAGTGCTGGGGTGACTTGACAATGTGTTTAAACTGTGCAGAGATCAGAACAAGTGAAATCCCGCCACCATAAGTCAGTGTTGACTCTGAGCTGACACATGGCCCTTACCTCCACATCTCTGCACATCACAGGCTTAAAAGGACCACAGGCCATTATGTATCTTAAAAAGAGGGGCATGGTGAGCGGCCAGGTTATGCTCCTCTATTCTTCTTATTCTCCCTTCAGCAGAGCGGTGGGTGTCAGTAGGAGATGGTGGGACAATGGAGGTGATCTCTCTGATCTCAGGGCTTCCATTGTGGCGAGTCGTATTATTAATGTTCATCTCTGAGAAAAGCCACGGCCTCTGGCTCGCTGCTTCTGTCATCTTCGCTCTGCTGGACTTTCTCTCTTCTCTCTCCACGTAGCTCTGCCATCTCTGCGCTGGATCCTCTCGGTCAGACACACACAAGACAAAAAGAGAAAAAAAAAAAGAAATAACACCAAAAGGAAATTTAAAGTCACTGCTCTGATTTCATTATAAGAGTCTGTTCTTTTCCCGTTTCCATCCCACATCCATCAGTGGTGATAATAAGACAAATATGTCAGATCTCCAGGTCTTTGATTTGTGCTTTGGGACAAAAGCCTTATAGTTTTAGGCGCTGTGAAGCTGCAGAGAGAGGTAACATTATCTTTAAATTACTTCCCAATGTGCCTTTGCTCCACACCTATCAACCATCCCACACAACCCACTCTTTCCCCCCAAGATCTTTGTTGGGAACACTTTGAAGTCACGATGCTCTCCTTTTTTTTTACAGAAACAAACAGCGAACACCACGGTAGCTGTCGTTCATTTATCAGCGGTACCGTGGGCTGCCCATGCCTTGCTGTGCCGTGCTTGGGGTCAGGCTTTCCTTCACTGTGAACGCAGAGTAATTATTAACCCACTGGGATTGTTGGACAGTCCTCTGGTCATCTGGGACTGCTGGGTGTCAATCGGCAAAGGTCATGACAAGGCGACGAGGTGATGGAGAAGGAGAAGGAGCCGTGAGAGGAGAGTGAAAACAGATGGGAGACAGAGATTGACTGATGAACTCAAATCAAACTGGAAAATTAGACCACATTAATATAACAAGAAGCGTGGATCATGGATGACACACACCTCTGTTCTCTGTGCAAACATTTAAAGAAAAGCTCTGTTTATTTCTGTTTATATTTCAGATAGTGACTCTGTAGTGTTACAAATAATACATTGTGATTACTGGTAACGGTATTAAGTTATGTTGGAGATCGTGCTCTGGCTGTCACAGTTACGGTTACATGGTGAGTTGATGTCAGTTTCCTGCATGTGTGTCCAGAGAAGAGATCAGTTCAGGACACGGTGGCTTCATGCATGTGGTAAAGCTCTGTTTACACTCGTAGTTGGCAAACTAATGTTGTCCACTGTCCATCCAGGAACCCCACAGCATCACTGAGAAGAACAGTCAGGCACTGAAACTGCACTGGTAGAGACCATGGAGGACAGATACATATTTATACATTGAAAGGTTTGACAAAACAGTGCAAAGTGGTAATACTGAGAGACAAGATTGTAGTTCCTATGGTCATCTGAAAAGGCAAGTATATAATCTTTCATATGGATTATGAAGTCAACAGTAAACACTCAGACACAGTATTCATGTTAAATATTAATCCACCAGGAGTCATGTATCTTTCTGTCCAGTGCGGCGTCTCCAGGTGATGACGCATTGCAGCAAAAGCTCTTTACTTTATGATTCAGGTTTGCTTTTACAGAGACACATCCAAGCATGCAGCTGAAAATCATAGTCCCCAACAGCTGCACTATTTACCCACTGAATGGTTTGCTGAAATCTTTATCCTTTTTCAAGAAATTTTTGAAACCTGCTTTTAGATTTACATGTTTCGTTTTGATAAATGAGCTTGGGGCCAAGAAAAGAATGTTGATTTTGGACTTTTCATCTTTGTAAGTGCTGGTAGCTATTTTTCCTTTCAGCAAGAAGTCAAATTGTTTTGAAAAAAAATTCTCGTTATAAGCAAAGTTGCCTGAAAAGCACTTCGGCAAATGACCAAATCATTCTAATAAATTGTTAATAATCAAATTAAACAACTGTAATTCGCTGGATATCTAAAGACAAAACAAGCAACTTTAAGATATCATGTTGGCTTTCAGAGAATTATGATATTTGCACTATATTCTGACATTTTATTGACCAAAAACCAGATCAATTGATCCAGTGAGAATATAATCTTTAGACTTTGCTGCAGCCTCATGGACAACTTTAATAAACAAATGAATTCATTACCTTAAAGCTTAAAGTTAAACAAACCACTTTAAAATAAATGTCCCTCTAAGGTTTTTATGACCTCACAGCTCCTGAACTAAACATAACCCAACATGACAAACTCAGTGATCTGGGTTGTGCGTCCCCTGACTCACCCACTCGACCCCCTGTGTGTGTGACATAACCTGGGAAAAAGTGTTTTTTTTTTATCATGGGAAGAGCCTGGTGTGGACGTTCTCTACATAAAACCCACCACCTCAAACTGAAGGTAATTTATTCTACTGCTGCTGAGGCATTGTGGCCTACAGAGCCTTTGTCAGGCGGCGCACAACGCATCCTCTCTAAAGATGTTTGGGTTTTGTGGGGAATAAATTGTGCAGTTCGTCTGCGGTCCAGCTCTATATCATATTCTGCTGGCTTGTCGGTGCCGCTGCGGTGGTGAAAGGGCCACTAGAGGCCCAGCCACTGGCGGGTGGTCTGACACAGAAAGGTTAAATATGGTTCAGCCACGGACACTCTCAAAGGGCCTCGCTGTTAAAAAAATAAGTTATGTGGGTTGTTCGTCTTCACGCAGTCAGGAAATTGACAATACTGGCGCAGTGAGGCACAAGGCTGTCCCAGGGCTGAACTTCATGGTTGACCGTCCAAGTGAAAAAAACAGTCACAACAACACTTGTTTCCGGTGGATTTATTGACGGCTCATCAAAGCCCCGGCTAGACAAGTGGTGTAAAATCGCCACAATGACCATTACGTATATATATAATGGTGATACTCATCCAACGTCTTTGTATAAAACTATGACGATAAACTTGAACTCTTCAGTGTCAGGGAAATCAGGATTAAAGTCAAATGTGGCCATTACGGCAAATAAATGGGTGAAACCTGAACACAGTGCAAGTCTTAAGTGCCTTAACTGCTAAGAGGGACACTGGAGCCACACACACACACTACTATAGTGAGCTATTGTGCTACTTGTAGTCACTTGCTGCTGGTTAACTTTTCATTGTATTCAGTTCCCAGAGTTTACAGAGAAACATATCTTCACACAGATTTAGATTGTGTCTGGAGAATTAGTTTTTTTCCCTCCATAATCTCTCCATCTCTTTGCTTAATAAGTTTCACAGAAAAATGACCCCTGTGATCTCCAGATATTTGTTTTCGAATAGTATTTAATGCCCGGTTTTAATGTTTTGAGAAACACAAATCACACTCATTCACATCTATATTATTAGAGCTATGAAGTATGAGTTCCCCTGGTTTCTGAACGTAAAAGTCTGATTAATTTCTCCCATATAAGAGTTATCAGACAGTGGTTCACCGCTGGAACAACAGAGCTTGAAGGTCAAATCATCTCAAAACATCAAAAACAGCATGAAATTTGAATAATAAAACCTACATACATGATATAAACATCACAACAGGACATTATGCATTGCATTATAATTGCATTGTATGTGCAGAGATG
Organism: Trachurus japonicus; assembly: GCF_045865225.1. Lineage (NCBI taxonomy): Eukaryota > Metazoa > Chordata > Actinopteri > Carangiformes > Carangidae > Trachurus > Trachurus japonicus. The sequence goes on along the minus strand of NC_140921.1, from coordinate 12,219,471 downwards.
CATGTGAAGTGGTAGTTCAGTGTGTCCACCTGTTGCACACAGGTGAGCTTCTGTTTAGTGCTGTAGTGGTGGTCAGGCGACTTTACTGATCTGTAGCAGACATGCTGCTCCCTGCAGACCACAGCACAGTGGATGTCACTCACTGCAATGTTTTGAACCTAAAACAAAACGCCATCTCCTCCTTCCACCTCTCTCTGATGAATCCAGCGAGTTACCAGGACGTTAAAAAAGAAGAACAGCATGTGCTGCTTGTGTCGCGTTGGACTCTTTACCTTGTTTTGTCATTTTATACAGATAATTGTGACTGTTAAGAGATGATGCACACATACTTCCTTATGATTGTTGAGTATAGATTTACAAACATAGTTTATATATATGACTCATTCTTGCACACAGCTGTGGTCAGGTAAATCTCTACAGAGGCCGTGGGTTGGGTTGATTTTCTGCAGAACATATTATAAAGAAAGCATATTTGAAAGCTTTGAAATCTTCCACAAGGGACAGGGTAGTGGGAAGTGGAGCGAGGGTGTGTGTTTTTGTGTGTGTGTGTTTGGGCAGGGGGTCCGAGAAGCAGTGAAACGGGATGGGAAGGAGCTTCAAAGCCCAGGGAAGAGGTCCCTGGCCCCCTACTGCAGCCTTGTTCACATGAGAATCAATCTGGTGCCAGTGTTTGATGTGAACCGCAGATAAAAGAAACGAAACAAAGAATGACAGCGGGGATATGGAAAGATGGGGCACAAACAGACAGGGAGATTAATGGGACAGGCAGATAAAAAAAAAAAAGTAGAGGTATGAAGAGGTGCCAGAGGGCGTCATGTTTAGGGGTGTGATGTGAGATGAAGATATGGGACATACAGAAAGATGCAAGAGACAAAAGAGTCAAATAAGAGACAAATAAAACCGAGTGATTGACAGCAACACAGAAGTAGGAGGACAAAGTGAAAGACAGACACTGTCTTTCAGTCAGACAGACATGATCCATCAGTCAGTCAGACATCGAAGGGCAACAGAAGGTTCAAAGCCAGCGTGGTGGACACCAGTGCAGTGTCTCCTCACACAGCGCTCCCCATGACGCCAGGAACTTGCATTAACATCACAATGCAAACTGCATTATCATCATCACCATCACCATTATAATGAAAAATGAAAATCATATTGAGCTGGGAGCGAAGCCTTTCGGTCGGAAAAGCGTTCGGTGGAGGAGGATTCACCCCTGGGGAATGTGGAGGGTATATACACATCGCTGCACATCTCTGGACATCCAGAGCTGTAAATTCACAGGGAACTCTGCAAACATAGGTTCGTATTAAGTTGTTAAATTAGCATAAGAGTAATAAATCAGCTGCCCGGGCCGTGATCAGAGCTGAGAGAGCTCCCCCTCTCCTTGTGCATCAGCCGGTCGTCATGCTCAAAGTGTAGGAATGTTGTTTTATTTGTACTGAGCTGAACAGAGAAGTCAGAGCTCTGTTATCTCGGGCCGCGTCGCCGGGACAATGACGGGCGGAGAGAGCAGCTTTTGGGGTCTCTCCTTGTTTATACCTCAGTCAAAACAGGCTCGGACATTGTTGTTCTTTCTGCTAATTAAGCTGTTAGAGAGAGGGGCTGGTCTGACAGGGCCCTGCTTGGCGGGGAGGCGAGGAGTCAATGGGCCGAAGCTGAACAGGAGACATTTATGTGCTGCCTTAAGCCATTGTTTCCCCCCACGAGGATCTTTTCAGGCCGGCCGCCTCTGTCTCGGTGACCTGTACAATGAGAAGAATGCCACTCTGAGAACCCAGAGCCGGCCACAAAGAGCTGCCCCGCAGAATGAGGATTTCACGGCACTGGGCCGAATCCGGACGCTGCCAAGATTCCATGGATACTTCTCACCTCCTCTGATCATCAGACGCCCCGAGCCACCGTGTGAGCGTGAGTGTGATTGTGTGTGTTTATCTTCCAAAGGTGAGGACGATGGTATAGCTTGGGGATATTTTGCATATTCAGGTAGCTAAGTTCAACAAGGAAAATTAAAACTAATGATAATAACGACGCTCCGCCTGAAAAACGTGATTAGCGAGTAACTCGAAAAGTTTCTCCTCCATCAAAGTGTTTCTCCCTGAAAATGATAAATTTCCAATTAATATGCTCAAAAAATGTGATTGGTGGCTTTAATCAACTCTTAGTTTGTCCAGCAGCAGTTGTTGGAGCCACCTGTTCCTGCTACAGAAACTGTTGCCCAGCCTTGCAGATTAAACAGGTGAGATTAAGGCAAAGTTCTGGGCAGCTTGCAGAACATCCCATAGCACCGGCTACAAACACCCCTTCTGTGAGTGTGTGTTGAATGTGTGTGTGTGCATGCTCCATTTGATGGTCATCCAAGCGTCTCTGTGTGTTTACTTGGACGGCGAGGCAGCTCCTTCCCGCTCTCGCCGAGTCGCACAGCTCTGTCGCTGGCCTCAAGATGAAAATTTGTGATCTGCTTAGTTTGCGGCGGAAGAAACTTTCTTTTTTTCTTTCTTTTCTTTTTTTTTCAAATTGTGGTTTTTCTAATGACTTAAAACAAACCATTTCTGTGTCAACACCACCTGCTTATGTCTTATCAGTGTGCCAGTTTCTGCTCCTTTAGCAACTGCCATGTGTTGTCATAATGCAACTCCATTTACCACAAAGTGTCGAACGGCACTTTCAGACGAGCCAGCGCCTCGCACAACAAAGCGGCCCAATTATAGAGCCATTTATGTGTTTGTCAGGGGCTTCAAATGGGTACTGGTTTCTCGGGGTAGCCATATTGGCGAGGTCAGGCACAGCATCTGAAAAGGCAGCTTTATTACAGAACAACCCATCCCTCTCTTAGATGAACGCCCAAGAAGAAAAAAATGAGAAAAAAGGAAGAAATAAAAAATGACAACTTTGTTCTTTACAACAGTTTGGCTGAGCCTGCCTGTCTGGCTGCTCTGCGGACCGCAGCAGCATGTGTTTCAGGGATTGTTCTGGAAGGGGGAGTGCAGAAACAGCAGGGAGCAGAAGACAAACAGGCAATTCGTGACTCATTAAACACGGCGACGGTGGCCAGCACAGTGGAGGGGTGTGAGGACCCGCGTTCCAACCGGGCGATAAACCCCCCCTGTACCAGCTGGAGCAGGCATCTGTCAGCCGCACGCCGCACCACGCCACGCCACCGATTATCAGCAACAAGCCTCATCCGAGTGGCCGGCCACCGCCATTTTCAAACACCCTGCGCTTACATAACAGCCCTGATTGGCTCACATGGGACCTCGAGGTCCACTGACAGGCTCCATGTCGCAAAAAATGTTTTTTGTTGCAGTCCGAGACATGGAGGGAAGCGGCGAGCGAGCGCTCTCTGCAATATCAGGGGTCAACACATGTCATTTTGTCATTTCGTTACGAGCAGCAGGCTGGCAGTTTGATTTGGAAGGCCGTCTGCTAACAGTGGCCCATAACACCAAAGCAAAGACAGGACGCCACACCCAGAATAACAACCTGCTCCCGGGGCAAAAGACCAAGTCCAGGTAATTTTAAACACAAACGCATGAAACCTAGGAAGAAATAAAAAAATACAGGCTGCAGTTTGCAACATCGGTGTAAAACATTTCAATCTGCAATGCAATCTGATAACATATACAGATATCTTTAACATGGCCATAATCGGCTATATTGCGATGACACTGGACCAGATGATTACCTGTAATATGAAAACTCACCTGCAGTGGTACTGTAACATCTTTTAGCACATTTTGTTTTTATGACTCACAGATTAACTCCCATCTAGTGTTGGATGGCAAAATCTTTGGCAACATGACCATAAAAGGTGTTCACAGCTTATTTCTACTGCCCCCAAGCAGCCACACGGTCATTTACTGCAAGCTTAGTAATTGCTAAATTCTTGTTTTTTAGTTGCTGTGATCATAAACACCACATTTAATTATAAATCGCGGGCCCAAACTTGTATATTCACACCGCAATGAAACAACAACAGCAACAACAAAAGCACTGGAATTTCTTCAAACTGGTGTGAGCGGTGGTATAAAAGAGACTCTGGTTTCTTTAACAACTATTTATTCCTCCATCTGTCTCAATAAGAAGAATAAAATGTCAGAAGAGAATATTCTCCATGAAAAAATGGGGTGCTAAACCACAAAGACGACATAACTCAATAATAACTTATGACACTCCGGATGCAAGGTAATCAAAATCCTCCATCGCCTGGAAAAGCTCAACATCAGCACAACTTTGCAACGAGGTAAAAGTTTGCTCTCAACAGAATTTAACGAGCTGCTAACTGCCTAATTAAACGCTGAGAGCAAATAAAAGCATGAAATATAGATAAGCTGGAAACGCTGCCCGTATAGCTCGGCGGACCGCGCAGAGGAAGACATTGATGTCCCCCTTAAAGCCACAATCAGCAGAGCAACTAAACTGTGCTTCGTTCCTCCTCCCCGGCTGTGAATGTTTGATAAGAAAGTGGAGCTATATAGATTCAGATACGACTGAATCACCTGCCGATGGAGTGACGTAAAAAAAGAAGAAAATAAAAAAAGAAAAGGTAAATTAATAAATAAATAAAATAATCCAACTTTCAATGAAAAACCAGTGTTAATGTGGCGTTTCAGCAGCCCATGGTACTTTCTAGGACTGAGGGATTGGGGCTTTAACAGCGCTCATGGTGTGACAGAAGGGGCCTCTTCCTCTCCTCACCAGTGGTAGCCAGGGTTGTAATTCTGATTTTAGCAGCCTTTACGACTCCCTCTCCTCATTTCTCTGGAATATGAAAACATCAGCATATGGCTGCCGACAGCACCGAGGCTAAGGAGTCAATTTCCCCCATGTAACATTGGGGAAGGGGTGACATTCACTTGCATATAGCTACTGCCCCCCTGGCTCGAAAGAGGACAGTGGAGGGACAGTGGAGAGAGAGAGAGACTGAGAAGACGGAGCCGTACGGAGCGAGAGGAGACAGATGGTGAGACGCACAAGGACGGAGAGATTCAGAGGAGAGAGAGAAAGAGAGAGGGAGATGGGAGAGAAAGACAAAGATGGTTTGACTCTGGTTTTGTTGCAGCAGAAGGTCTTCATTGCCTCTCTGTCTCAGTGTGTTCAGTGTGCAGTTCACAGAGTTTCATGTGGCTACCAGGAACAGAAAATCTGTCCGTCAGCTGCCAAAGGTTCCAGCTCTGCTCCGTTCCTCTGAGCGCTCTTAAAAACCCGCTGTTTCACACCCATGAATTACACTATTTATGGCCCTGGTTAAAATGGGCAGTTTCTGGGCACGCTGCATGTGTGTGTCTGTGAATGTGTGTGTGTCTGTGAATGTGAATGTGTGTGTGTGTGTGCCATGTGGCAGATGGGAAGCAATATGGCACACCTCTGCCCAGACAGATGTGGCACAGCACATCACAGCGAGCCGCGAGAGGGATCAGAAACCTCAGGAACATCTGGACCTGTGGCAACCTTCACCCTCAGCCAACAAGCTAACTTTACCTAGCGGCTCAGGACCTGGGAGGAGGAGGAAGAGGAGGAGGAGGAGGAGATGAAGAAGGGGACAGGAGGAAACTCGTAGCGTGTCACGAGTCCTTGCGATCCCTCACATCGCATCTTCATCTCCTATAGCGGCATCTTGACTGACAGATGAGGAATCCCACCTCCCTCAGTGAGGCCTGTCAATCAATTGCTCTGTGGAGTGGAGCGCTGAGGCCTGTCCCAACATGGGCCTGTCATGGCCTGGTGCACAGGGGTACATTCCCACCACTCAGGGGGCAGAATGGGGGCCTGGCCCCGGGGACAGAGCGGAGCTTCTGCGAGGGCCGGGGGAGGTGAGAGAGACGGACCACAGGCGGCCAGGAGAGACAGCGGTGGGGACGGAAGTGATGTATGAAACAGCAGATGATGGTTTCTGTTCATCTCAGCAGGTCCAACTGGTCTGGGACGGCAGCTTTTTATCCCAGAAAATCTACGACCACAGACTGAACTGTAACTGGTCTATTTCTACTTTTAATCATGGATGACAATCTTGGTCTTGATGGACGTATCTATCTCCACACCTGATGGATGGATTTCCATTAGATTTCATACTGACATTCGCAGTCCCCTGAGGATGAATCCCTCTGACTACTGTATGGTGATCCACTTACTGTACAGTATCTCTCTTTTATACCGCCACTAGCTGGTTAAAGAGGAACTATGCAGGATTTGTATCTTAACTAGGCCACATTTTTACCTTAATAAAACAGCTTTGGAGTAATTGTGATGGTTTAATAAATGGCTTAACTGGTTACAAGGGAGGATGGAGGGAGAATGGATCCACTTGCGTGTCACTTATTGCGTCTGTTGGGCTGAAAACCAACCTTGCAAGATCAGCACCGCCGCCCCGTAACCCATAATCTCTTGTTTCTGACAGATTAAACTACACAAATACGCACGTCCTAACATTGTATAATGATATATAACATTATGTACCGCTCTATTTTTCGCTGCAGTTTCGCTGTAAACAGACGCACATGGCCAGGGCGAGGGTTACCAAAACAGCGGAAAAGCGACCGGACTTAACATTTTGACATCAAAGATTTTTGGTGACTCAGAGACAATTAATACTGAACAAACAAACTCAAACAATGAATTATGAAAAAAGAGCTACTGCAGCATTTTAAACTAGCCACACTGAAGATTTGAAAGATGGAAAGTATCACAGTGCTTCTGTTTCAGCTTCAGTTTGTCATGTCTTTTATGTATCATTGTTGTCTCTCTCAACTTTCAGGCGACCCCATCTGAATTCCAGGCGACCCCACGTGGGGTCCCGACCCCAAGGTTGAAAAACACTGCTAGCCAGACTTGCAGCACCATCATGATTTTGCATTTGTGTTTTTAAGGGCATGTCTCAGCTATAACTGGAAATTTGGTGAAGATATCCATGCTCCCTTCAGGATAAATCGTAATTTCTAGTGATCCCCAGACCTTGTATCACGATCTTTATACTGTACTTGCAAAGGAATGACGTTCCTATCATCTGCAACTGTATTTTGCATTTAATTGTAAATGCAAACAGCAAAATTATGGTAAACACAGTAACACGGTTAACTCTTTAACATCATCATGCTGGCTGGCATTAGCATTTAACTCAAAGCAAAATCCTAAATCTTGTCTTTGAAATAAAGCTGTGCAGCAGGAGACTCCCTATAGACACTCATTAGGTGGAATTTGTTTATTGTGGCTTACATCACACTCCTCTCCCTGATACATTACAATTATTATTATTCTTTTGACAGTGCAGTTTAATGAACCAAAAATATGGAAAGTTTGTAAAAAAAAAAAAAAAAAAATCTGCTGGATCTAAAACTAATTTCAAGATTTGCAAACAAAAATATGTAGTTGAGTCTTTTTGAAAATAAGTTTCCCTCCTGCCAAGGCTGTGATGGAAAAAAACAGTGATTCGGTGCAGTGTGTTTCACAGATAATGTTCAACATTAGGTAAAACATAATAACACACTGGAGCAGCTACTGAAGCTCAATTAAACAATCAGAGGACAATTTCACAGTAGAGCAGACAACAGGTAATTAACTAACTTTCCAGGGTGAGGATGAAGCAAACAGTTGTGTTTGGTTTTTACTGTACGTTGTAACATACAGGACGCAGACATTGGGCAGAAGTGTGAGAAGCTTGATATGTTACTTACAGGATTAATTAAATTATCCTCTGTGAGGCACAAACAAAGTCTGCCGTTTTGTTTACCACACATGTCTGAATAAACATATGGTAATACTTTATAATAGGTACACACTATTAAGCATTAGTTAAGCATTAAATACTGAATTCATCATTTATAATACATGAATATCATTATGTAGTTTATAAACACAGCTAAAAATGTTTTACTCATCATTGATATTGATTGATATTCATGCATAAAGTATTACCATATATTATAAGTGTTACCAAACATACAAGTATTTTAATGTAAAAAAAAAAAAAAAAAAACATCTTTTATTCAAAGGGTCAGGCAACACAAACTTCAGTCAAAGGTCAAACTGTTTAACGGTGTTATATCATTTCCCGTCCCAGAAGGAAGCTCCTGTGGGAATAAGAGCGGACATACGTCGGACAGAGGTGCGCAGGATGCCTTTAGACTGTAGCACAGATGTCGTCCTCCTGCTCACACAAAGCTCAGTCAATATGGATCACATCCTCCCACGTCCCAAAGTTTAAGAGCCTTTCTCTTTGTGTTATACTCACAGTATATCATTACGTCGCCTCTGAATTTATTTATCACCATCAGGAGCATCTTTTTTCTACTGTCACATATCTTTTATTTCTACATTATGGTGAGAAAACCAGATGAAAGTGTTATTATTTGTGCTTTCAGCAGCAGCAGCAGCAGCAGCAGCGGCATCTCATTTACATGTTTCCTTGGGGAAAAAAAAGTTTTTAAAACTGTGAATTATTAATATTGTCAGTGATTTACAGGCGTGCACAGACTGTCAATAAGTAAAGGCGCCACAAAGACAGAACAAAAAGTCAGGATAAAATCACTGCACATATTTTTACAGCCTAGTCTTGCTCCAAAATAATATGTCGAGTGAGTATGACTAAAGATTTTTATATGTTTATAAGCACCTGTGTCATTTTTCATGTGGGCCTATTTTGGGTCTGTGGCGGTTTTATACTTTCAGGATTTATAGCTGAGCTCCTGCTGAAAAATAAAAGAAACGAAAAGACAGTTTAAAATGATGATAATAAAGCAAAAATGAAATAAGAAGCACTGCAGGCTGCAGTTACATTACAGAGAGGAAAGTGACCGACAGACGCCTCACTCCCTCAGTTCTCCCTCTCTCTCTCTCACTCAGCTCTTTGAATAATTAGTGATGTGTGTCAATATTGTGGCCCATAGTAACCATATGGTGGGTGCAGGCAGACAGGCCATTGTTGGGAGCTGTGAAATATTGTGTATCCCTGCGAGGGCTGGAGCCAGCAGAGGCAGGAAGTGTTGTCGGGACTGACAGGGACATTGTGCGCATGAATGGGCGAGTCCTCGGTGGCAGGGAGCACCGCGGACCCAGACAGAAAGTCTTGACCCTGGCGAGAAAGGCTGATTAGGCATGGTGCTGCAGGCCTCTCCTTCATCCACCTCCCCCCACCCCCCACCCCCAAACACACACACCTCCACTACCACTACCACCACCACCACCACCACCTCCCCTCTCATCCACACCCCCCACTGGAAGCCGTTAGAGCCCGAGCAGAATACAACAAGGCCACTTAACTCAGCGACGCCTTTTCACTGCGCACATAAAAACACTCATATATTCATGTCAGGGGTGGAGAGCAGAGGAGAGGGGACGGGGGCTCTGGGCTGCACAGTCAGTGTGTGAACTCAGGAACGACGAGTGTATATGTGTGTGGGTGTGAATGTGAATGCGAATGTGTGTGATTTGTGGGAATGACAGTGAAACACAGAGAGTGTGAACACCCCGAACAACCGATCCAAGTAGAGCCAAACGGAAAGAATAACATAGATTTTTTTTTTTTTTTTTACCATTTTCTAGTCAACATGCATCAAAGCTAAATGATGTAATTAGTGTGTTGTGTAGCGGACAGATTGGAAATGATGCTAAGCTTTTGTTTTACAGTCCTCATATCGCCACAGTATGATCAGACAAACACATTAGTTCAGATGTAATAGAAGGAGGCCAACATTATCCTGTCACATTAACAAGCTGTGGAGAGCAGGAGAGCCGAGCAGCCACGGTGCATCCTGACACTACACACGGCCTTAAAATACCATATGACACCCCCCACCAACAAATATGTGACTCTTAACTCTGCAAACATTTAAATCCAGCAAATCCTTCAAAGTGTCAACGGGACACATTTAACTGGCAGATTTGTTCAAACACAACATTAACTGAATGTAGAGACGAGGACTCACATTTTAGGGGGGTGCATTTTAATAAGACTGACTATCCTTTTTTTTTTTTTCCTCCACCCAATGTTTAATATTTCGTGCTGTAGTCTTCAAATGGCTCGTGCTCAGTTGAAAACTGTGAAATTATGGATGGAGAGACTAATTTTCTTTCTTGCAAAACAAGCTGCGTAGCTTCAACCAAAAGAGCGAGCTCATCTGGTTCAGTTTCATTTCTCCGTCCTCTGAGTCTTCTGCTCCTCTCTGCTCCATAACTGCCTGATCAAATACGCCTCCATCCACGTCCCCTCTCCTCCTCGTCTCTCCGTCCTTCTCCTCTTTCATCCCATCCTCCTTTCCCCTCTCTGCCAATTATCTCTCCGTCAGTCTGTCACACTTTGTAGTCTAATAAAGGCGTCCTAAATTGATGCCCATCCCGCCTTTATTCCCCTGATAAAGCACAACAATTAAGGCTCATGTCTCTTTGCTCAGGGCCTTTGATGGCGCACAAAGCTGCACCCAGAGAGAGGGAGAGGTGGTGGAGCTGCACTCATGTTTGCAGACAGCTCTCTCTCTCTCTCTCTCTCTCTCTCTCTCTCTCTCTCTCTCTCTCTCTCTCCCTCTTCCTCCCCCTCTCTCTCTCTCCAGACCAGTCCATGCACATGTATACTGCAGGTATGACAGTAATGCGTATCAGAGGTGTGGGCTGGAGTCACATGGCATCAATCTGATGGCTTTAAACTCGACTCGATAAAAAGAAAGAAAGACTTTCAGCTCAACTTTAACATCACTGATTCGTCACTTCACTTGTTTCATATTTATGCGTCTTTGAATGACTCATGTCCTCACTAACTGACACCAGTACATTAAAATAAACCTAATCGTGACCGGACTCCTTCCTGTCAACACTCATGGGAATGAGTTTAATCTATAAGACTAAATATGATCAATGTGGTTTTCTCAAGACACAAGAACTGAACGACAAACGATCATTACAATCAGAAAGAAAAAGATTTTAATATAATATACAGGGTTATGCATATGGTCATGCATTATTAATCATATCAGTGTTTTCAGTTAATCAACTTAGTAGTAAGGCAGAAAGAGTGAATGTGTCAACAGGCTTTAGCCATTATTTTAATAAGTCCCATTCACATTTGGGCATATTTATATCTTCTGCTGTTCATGATCAGTGATCTGTAAACAAGGAAGTAATGGTAGCCAAATTAAAATGTATTTATTTTACAGACTACGTAACGAGGAAGACATGGAATTGAGACATAACATTGAACTTAAAGACAGATATAACATTTAGTAAAAAGAAAATCAAGTCTAAGGCAAGTCGTCTTAACATTCACTGCTTTAAAATGTCATTTGCATACATTTGCATATTCAAATGAAAAAGAAAAAGAAAAACCCTGATGGCAGAACTGTGGGGCCAGAATGTATTAAGGGACGTCATTTCAAAGGTAACATGTTCTCAATTGTCACAATGTCCTAACAAAACCCAACATGAACTACATGAGTTCATACGTGTATGTTTTTGTCTTTGCCTTAAACAGTTAGATCTGGTAACAATAGATAATATATACTGTACACAAGAACTGTGAATATCATCTTATCACCTCTATACATCGTATCAAAAACACCTGTGAGTTGACCTAACCTCCTAACCCTGGAGGCACAGACTTTAAAAGAGCTACAGACTTTTTTGTTTGTTTCTTCACTGTTCACTGTGGATCTCTCTAGAAGATCTGCGGATGGAAAACTGTGCTTTAACTCTTTAATCTGAAACAGTAGAAAACACAGTAAAGCATTTTTATCTCTAAAAACTGTTCCAAAACTGTTTTGAATCCTTTTACTTCATAGATTTCCTCCTGAACCTTCTCACCTGTGCAGTGAGTGTTTCACACTTTTCACTGACAATTAGCTTTGATTCATAAGAGACAAACCTCCCCGTGCTGGGTCTCATTCGACAGAGCAGATGATGGTCTCTTGACAAGAGCAGGTATACGAATAGGAGCACTTTCTCTCACCAACAGAAATGGTTCATCTGCTTTGTGCTGAGTTACAATCACTGTCGTCTCCCAAGACATCCAGTTGGTGGCCATAAGATAAAGAAAACAAGTGTCGTCCTTGTTTTCCAAGCAGCAGTTTCATTAGTTAGAAACGAAGACTTTTGTGTTTATTTGTTCTGGATTATGGTGTCAGACTAACACCCATGTTCCCTTGATCCTCTCTGTTTTATTTTGATGGTTGGATCACAAACTCTTTGCTGCCATGGTTATGGCTCAACTGGGAAATTTTCTAAATACAAAGCAAGACAAAGCATATTCTTCTGTAAAATATTTATTATTGTACTTTTTAGATATCAGATCCATGTGAATTTAACACACATGTTTTTATACTGCGCACCCTGGACTTAATAATGATTTATTTTAGCATTACCCTTATGTCAGGCATTCAATCTCAACATTTGAAACATGTTTTAGAAATAATTTATCTCTCATATTGCGTCTTCCTCTTCCTATGTGTTATATTGAACGTGAACGCTGTAAATTATTTATGTGACTCATATAATTTACTCTAGGCTGTCGTTTTGGCCAGGTCTCTCTTGTAAAAGAGATGATGTAACTCAAGAGACATGCTGGTTAAATAAAGATTAAACTGCTGTCGAATAAGACACTAATGTTCCTAAAAGCATCGATAATGAGTGGGTTTATATAGTGTCTTGATACAACACGATGTAAGGAGGTGGTGTTTTTATATTTCCAGCTGTCTCAGTCAGATGTTTGGAAACAAAAAAACCTCTCAGCTTTGGAACAAAAAGTTTCTGTTTGAGAGAAAATTGTTTGGAAATGATTGATAAGAGTCTTGAAACAGCAAAATGTGGTAAACAATCATATTTACTCAGGGTATTTTAAATTTGGTTGATGAGAATTAAAGCATAGATAATTAGGCTACTGAGTAAATGCAAAAACATTTAGAACAAAAAAAGGAACATTTAAAAAACACAGCGTGATTCCTGCAAGGATGTTCAACATGTTACCCCTTTGTTTACTGAGTTGGGTTCTTCTTTTTTTTCTGCTATATGCCATGACACCGGGGGGTAAGCTGTAAATTTGAATAGTCAGTGGAAGTAAATGGAAAGGTGTGAAGGAAAGCAGAAGACACGACGCCGCTAAAATCAAGAGTAGCGCCGTGGTGGTTATGGTAGACAACTGAAATCAAATCTGCACCCTGTTATTATACCGCATCTTTTCACCAGAGATGGATGTGAGGAGCAGCGAGCACAAACTTTTCTACTCAAAGAAACACAAAATATTATTTTTTTTCTGAATTGTTCAGCTGTTGGATCAGAATGAGAAGCATTTGGAAAGTTAAACACAGAGACTAAAAGACTGTTTTTCTGCTTATGCACAACCACTATATGAGGAAATGTCTCATATTGTTTAGCAACAGCCAGCAATATGCATTATTACCAGTCATGACAGTGTGGTTGATATTGTTTCCACCTTCTGTGTCATTATGGAAAAATGTGGTCGTGGAGACACCTAATAGAATAATTAATATATTATTCTCCTATAATAATGTGTAGTAATAAAGTAATAACAGTTTAAATATCATCTTGTGGACAGAGATCACAATCCAAAATGCAGATTGTCGTGAAGTAGAAAGCTTTTCTTCTGAAATTCAGTGGAGTAATAATCTGCTTCTCATGTTGTCTGATTGATATTTTAACTGACTGTTGCTCCTTTTCTTCGTCTTTGGTTGCCATTCGTTGATGCACACTGAGCGAGGTCTGTGTACTGTCTCTCCTCCCTCCTCCGGCAGCAGCACCAGCTCAGCAGTGTAGTTACCTGGGATGCAGGGCCTTGTGAGTGAGTAATGCTGCTGAAACAAAAGCCCTGACAGCAGAAGTGTGGAGAGAGTGATGAGAGCCCCTGCTGGTGTGTTAGCCGGGCCTGGCCTCGGAGTCTCCTCTCTGGCTTTCCCTTTCACGCTCCTGCCCGTGAGACCTCGGAGCCCCGGAGACACCGGGACCCTGGAGAGGCCCCGGGGTCCCGGTCTATCACTTCTAGTCTCTAATGTTGTGTCTCTGACTTTAACTCAAATCGCTTTACAATTCAGTACGACTCATTAAACAGTAATAAATATGCAAACAGTTTGAATACTATAGCACTTTACTGTATACTTTTACTTCTCTACATTTGAAAGGGAAATCCACTCCCAACAATTATACAAATGTAGAGCCACAGTAGTTGGTCATACAGATTGAGATTAAATGTGCAAAAGTAATAATGATTATCTTATTGTTATCATCTAAACCACCCACCAGGAGCAAATAAAATACTCATCCAGCAGCAACATGCTGTTTACATGTTAATGCATCAACAATACTGCACTTGATTAAAGGGACCATTTGGTATTGCATGTATTTTGATATTTTGGGTATATTTTGTTTGGTGATGCCTTATGGAAGTGAATTTTTATCAGAAGATCAACCACTGGTGATTATACATACCTGGTTTAAATTGAGATAGTCCACACTGATTAATACTGTATCCCAGTGATGTCCATTGTCTGTTAAAATTAACCACCAAAACATCATCACAGAAACAAAAGTGGGCTTTTTTTATTCAATGTTTATAGTCAAGTCAAGTCAAGTCAAATTTTATTTATAGAGCACATTTAAAATGACCGAAGTCGTCAAAGTGCTGTACAGGTAAACAATACAGAAAGCAATACAACACAATTATACAATTAAACAGTTTTACAAACATGCATGCATTGGGACATGACAAAAGCAAAAGGCAAGAAGGGCTCTGCCTCAACCTGAGTTGAATGCCATGTCGAATAAATGGGTCTTCAGAGAAGACTTAAACACCTCTAATTTAAGTGAAAGGGCAGGCTCTTGAGTAAAGTTTACTTTAATGAGTAAACAACCTGCTTTTAACTAAGAAACACTTATCGATCTTCAAACACAGAACCTCTGCAGTGACTGTGTCCAAAAATAACTTTGATTATAGTGTTAGTGTTTGGATGCTGCACCCTGTTTCTGTGAAAACACTGTGGCTGCGACCCAACGCCACCAACTTCTCCTGCTTCCCTCGTCTTTGCCAGCCTGGTGTGGTTGCCAAGGTAAGAAACGTCATGGCGACCATGGGATCGGCTGCGGGCTCAGAAAGGGACGTCCAGCTGTGATGGGGCGCGTGACATGATACTCAACACTCAGACACCATGACAACCTGGCAACAATGCTGTTGATTCAGCAACCCGACTAAACTGTATGAGGAGTTGGAGGCAGCACAGTGAGGCGTCGGCATCAAAGCCTCGTTGTACTTTAATACCTGAATTACTTTAATACCTGCAGAATATAAACCGAGGAAAAATATCATCCCAAAGTGTGTCAGGTCTAGCGTCTTTCTTTTCTGTTTCATCATATGGCAAGTTAGTGTTTACAAGTTATGAGAATGATCTGCACTCATAACTTCTCTGATGGTTTTATTAAATTAGACAAAACTTTACAATAAAAGTACAGACTATAGAATAAAGAATAGTACATTTGTTTTTTCTTCCTTTCTATCCTATTATTTATGTCACGATTCTTCAGATTTATCTTATGGTCCTTTGGAAAAGTTGACTCCTACATTACCCTTAACTGTAAATAAAAAGAAATAATGCCTACCACTTGCAAAAGTTAATGTGGAAAACACAAGGTATGAGATACATAATATTGATTTTCTGCGTTCCAAGTTTTCTGAAATGACACTGCAGGTCTTTTAAACCCAAGAGAAATCATTACATGAGAAACTGTTTATGGAATTGTATGAGTTGAATGTAATGTCAAGTTACCCTGTATAGAAATACATTGTTAGTTCCCTCAAAAGAAAATTAAAATCCAGTTTCAGTGAAAAAAAAGAGGAATAATTTTATCAAAGGAATGCAGAAAGGTTTTAAAAGTTAGGGGATTAGATTTGAAAGTTGGGACCTATTGGTTATTATTCATATACACAGTCTTATTGAAAACTCCTACAGCAGAGTTTTGAAAAGTTGACATGTGTGCATGCGTGTGGGATAAAATGCTGCACTGATGCAGCTGCTGAAGCTCAAAGCTCAGTCTTAATGTCTAAAAATATAAATAAGACTAAAAAGACAAAGAATAAATATTATATATCAACAAACAGTTGCCCAGTGAATACTGATAATCATCTTTACTCTCTACTGGCTGTGAAATCTGTCACCATCAACTCAAACTTACTGGCTGCAAAAAAACTCGCACTGGCCTACACTGCCACCATGTGGTAGATAAGGGAATGTTTTAAATGCTCTTAAAATTGGACAAATATTGATATACAGGGCCAAGTAACCTGTTACCGGCATCCAGTAATACAAGGTGGATATCCTATGTACATAATAGTGCTTATAAAAATATAATAAAGCAGTTTATCTATCTATAAATGTGGAAAACATATTAGTGGGGTTTTGTGCATGGGTAATTTGTCTCACTCATTTCAAATGTATGTTAAAGTTTGGTTTTCACTTCTAAGTTGAAGTTAAAGGTCTATAGAACAATTTTGGTCCAAGTGTCAAACAGATAAAAAACTGATTTAAAAAAAAGGCCTCTAGGGGGCGCTGCAAAAAATGTATACTGCTATAACTTTTGATCGGATTATCCTATTTTAACATATGAGGTATGTATGGATTCATAATTAAAAGGAGACACTGGTATGTCAAGCATTTAGTGAAAACCAAACTTTATCACCAATTTGAAATGACTGAGTCTTAAGAAACCCCACTAAATTCAGCCTGCTCTCTTAAGACTGAGTATTGATATAGTTTCACTTTGTTTGCCTCTCACATATTTGACATGTTTGCAGTCAGTGGGTTTTTGTGATCTTAGATTTTTATTTTGGGGGGTTAATTTGACAAAGCAGGCTTGATTAATTCAGTCAGATATCTTGCAAAAATCAATGACAGATGTTTATTTAACATGTAGGAATCAGTATAGTGCATTAGGCTATTTACAGATCAGCCAACTTCTGTGAGCCAGGCCTGCACTCTTGTATAGTGTGGGTCAAAACAGCATGCGTGAACTTTCCCTCTTCAGGAAATGTATTTCATGTTGCAGGCACTAGAGGGAGCCATTTGCTCAGTCTCTAGCATTTTCTGAGCCTTGGCACATTTACTTTACAGCCAATGTAAAGTCCAACTGAACTGACTGACTGGGACTGGTGTAAACAAAAATGATGTAATGGTTGTGGGAAAACAGCACACAACAGGTCAAAGGTGAATAATCAGTCAACAATGGATCCGAGGTAGAAACAGTTTGCGCTCTTCCAGCTCCTCTACACCGTCCAGACTCAACCACACATACATCCAGTCCACACATCTGGAGTCCAGTACTGGTCTGAGGGGTTCGGCCACCGTGTTCTGACCCTCTCTCTAAATTTATCTGGCCTTGTCATCACGTGTGTGTCGCTCATATTTCTGCCGGCCGGTGGGACTGGCTAAGAATAGAAGAGTACTGACACAGATTAACATGCTGCTCTCTCTCTCTCTTTCTCTTTCTCTCTCTGTCACTCTTTTTGGAAAAACCATTTATTTTCCATCTGTCAGTCCTACATCCATGGATGGACACTTTCCTTCTCTCTCTCTCTGTGTTTTCCTATATACTACATCGGCCTCATCCATTATACTGTATGGGGGAAGGGGGTGAGCAGAGGGGAGGTCACTGGGGTCCAACTAAACCGTTAGGACCTATAATTAACACAGGTTTGATCAGAAATATAATTGCTGAGCATTGAAGATGCTCTATCTTCTTTATCCTCTCAGTCTGGACTCCTTCAAATCCACCTATACACAAACGATATAAACTTACAACCAGGAAATGTCCTTTGCCATGAACCTTTATCTATGTAACTATGAGTGTTTACCAGTGCAGGACAGATAAGAGTCCTTCAGTGACTCCTAAATGTCACATCTAATCCCTGGGATCTCCTGGATATGTGGGGTTGTCCCTCAGAGAGAGATAGAGGGAGAGAGTGATGATCCAGTACTACACAGACACCCAGTCACAGATAGTGAACTGAAATTTGATTGGCTCATTAGCAGGGTTATTTAGGACAAGCTCTGAGAGCACCCACTTCACTTTTCCTCCATCTTTGTCTTCTTAGCTGTATGAAAATCATCTCAAGGTCACAGAAGTACGAGTTAAGGTATATCCTTGATCGCTCTCTGTGAAAGGCAGCTTAGGTAACACAACTTAGATGAATAGTTATATTAGCTGAATGCCAAAGCAAACACACCTCACTGCTGCAGCGAAGGCAAACAGACAAACCCAAGGCTATGGGCTGAAAGACACTTGTTGAAGTTCAATAATGTAATCAGCTACTTGGCAAAAGCGTCTGCATCACATGATCATCCTCAGCAGCAGATGGAGTTTGGACAGCTTTCAGCGAATTATCAGTTCAAACTTACATTTTTGGGGGGCAATTTCAAGACTTCAGAGTTACAAAGTGTGGTTGTTTTGTTTACTTCCTTCATTATTACATTTAGTGCTACAATTGTATTTAGAGAAGGGTTATATAATGGTACAGGGTTGGACATGGAAAGCAGAGGCAAACCAAAACCACCTCATCATTCATTGTCGCAGCTGATATTGTGAAGCACATTCATTGGTTTTAGACCCACATCCTCCAAACCACTAAACCCAAAGGCCGGGCCTTTCATAGTCCGGCCAGGTGGAATTTCACATAGGATTAGACGGCCCGAAGAAAAGCTGCCCTCCTATTTATGCATCTGTGTCAGCAGATAGTCTCTCCACAATGTCAGTGCATAATGCTGGATGTGAACAGCTGGGTAAACATGGGACTCCAGTGTGTCCACTGAAGTGAAGAGGTTTCATGAGTTAATGTTTTTTTTTTGTTTAGCAGTACTCATCGCCAAGAGCATGTGAAAACACCATAAAGTTAGTTGAGTGGAGAACAACATATCTCTACTGCATCACAGATATCTGCCTAAACACAGTAGATAGGTCTTATCTTTATTGGGGGCAGTCAGCCTGTGAAAGCAAAATTAACCCTGGCGGTAAGTACACACAGAAGATGGAAGTGTGGTTCATTGTGCTAAACAAATACTGTGGCTGTAAGTGGTTAACAGTGAGTAAATAACTACAGTCTGTAGCCACACCAGCAACAATGTGAGCAGTGTTTTGAGCTAAATGCTTATCTCTGCTTCATGATTAGCAGACATAATGTTTACCATTGTGAACCATTACACTAAATTGCCCATAGGTGTAAATGTAAGTGAATGAGACTATGATAGACTGGTGACCTGTGACACCACTAACATCCACCACAGTCAGCTGGGATTGACATAGCCCCCCACCACCCTGGATGGGTATTTAATGAATGGATGTTAAAGTGTAGTTTAAGCTAAGACTGATGTAAGCACCAGAATGATTCAATAGTTGTTGAGACATCTGAGTCTGGACCAATTACATTGCTAGAATGGCTAAAGAAAACATGAAACCAGATGTAAATCTAAAACAAAATCTGCAATTTATTTACCTCACATCTCTGGGAGCAGAACAATTCAGTGGAGCCCAAACATGAGTATTTATATAAGAATGACTTGTTTTCATTATCATGCATACCTGTGTTGCAAGAGAGGAGTAGACTCCAATTTCCTGACACATTTCTATCTCACATTCTTGGGATGGAAGACAATGTTGCTGTTGTTGTTGAGGCTCACATCGGTTGAATAGGTTTCTCTGAAGACAAAATAATGACCATAAGATATCGTAATTTTAAAAACAAATAAATACAACCAGCAATTAGTTCACCTTTTCTTCTTAGAATGAGTGTACCCTATGTATTAAATTACCCATAAGAAGTGTGGAAACCTATTCGCTTTACTACTCTGTTGCTATAGTGATTCTCAGTGAGATTTCTGTGATCGAGTGCTTTCTTGTCTCAAATCAGTTGTTTGAAGTGGTTGTGGGAAAAGAGGATACAGATATTCCCATGCATCGAACAGGTTCAAACAAATAAAAAAATAAAAATAAAGAAGATAAAATAATAATGTGGTGGTAGTCACACTGTTTGCTTATGTTGTTTGTGTTGCCAGGGAGTTGCAAGTGTCACAGGAAGCAGAATGAAAACACAGAAACACACCCAGTCGGTCCTGACAAAGACACAGGTTAGCTGTGGTTTTAAATGAGTAATTTATGATGTTTTTCTCAAACATAATCTTATACAAGATGAAGCTATCCTAAGTTTCCCACGCTGTTATAGGCCTACATTTAAAAACATATTATCTTCTCTTTTATTGAAAGTTGATTTTACATTGCAACAACAATTATTGACTATACTATAATTAACTATAAATAACCCTCTAACATTACTTATAGTTGTTTATGTACCATTAAATCTACTGACTTACTGTGATAGTGTTAAAATATAATGGTTCCCCACTCCCTACTACAAAAGTCTAAATTATTGTGAGATTATGGGACATCAAGAGAATAATAATTAAAAAAAGAAAGAAAAATCTGGTGAATTAGACCTAAATGCATTTCCTTTGCTAAAACACCCACATTTTCAAAAACAATACAGGATATGACCTTGGTTCCCTGCCTGGGGCAATATCCATACAGGGGTGCGGAATTCTTCGTTACGCCCCTGCACTCAGAACCGCAGGCAATATAAAGTAATTTAAAACTCACGTGAGGATGGTGTATATGAGTATTTACAAAACAAACATGAGTATAAATGTGGTGAAAGAAAAAAAAAGAAAAGAAAAAAAAACAACAACTAGCGTGCATGCTGCTTGTGTAGTTGACCCAGCTGCGGCAGCCTCGCGGGGCAGTATGAAGGGAAGAAAGAAGCTTCTCTGACGTCAGCCACAGATATCAGTAGTCCAAGATGGCGGAGGTGAGCGGGTTGAGGAGCAGAAATCACTTCGAGTCCAGCCGCAAAAGCCGAGCCGTTGACGAAGGTAAACAGCGGCTATTGACTTTATCGAGTGTCCGAGTGTGTGTAGTGTGTACGTGAACCGATACGGGGACAAGAAGCCCGAGCTGAGCTGAAGGGGGAGTTAAAATGTAAAGTGTTTTTGTTTCTGTCTGTCTTTGTCTTCGGCAAACTCTCCAAAGCTTTTACCGTTAGCCAGTGTTGTGTGTGTTGTCAGTTGGAAACCGGACCCGCGGTGTTCTAACTAACGTGGTTACCATGCTACAACAACACTCCACTCGACCGTTAAACTAACGCCATCAACACCGTTCAAACTATTTTAAAATTAACTACACGGAAGTACGTTGGTAGTGTGAAAACATGCTCTCTGTTTCTCTCTCGCTGTGTGGGACTCTTTGGGGGTTTTGAAAACTAATTCTGACCCGGATACAAAAATTCAAACGCGACACCTGTCGGCTCATTTTGTGTCCGACCGAGCCGTCACTTTCACCTGGCCCCGGGACAGGAGGACCAGGACCGGCGGGGTTTATCCGTGTGCTTGCCTGCCTAACCATAACGCGTGCCAGTAGTTTCCTTTTTGTTCAGATTAGGAATTACTTTATTGATCTTTTTATTGATTTTCCTTCGTTACAAACTCCTGAGCTGTTGCCATCAGGCAGGAGATAACGTTAGGCTACAGGGCTCTTAAGGACAAATACCCAAGACAAGAGCCATTGATGCCCTGAATGCACCTAAACCAATGTGCAATATGTAGCTATGGTGTGTGTGAGATTAAAAAAAAAATATCTAAAATTATCTATAATAATTTAAAAAAAGAAAATACGTTTTTTTTAAATCTATTTATTCTTTCTGCACGTATGGGATTGCAACCATTTCCGTTGTACTTGTGCAATGACAATAATAAAGTCTAAGCCTAAGAGGAAAATCAACAAAAAGAGTGATTAATATATTAATATAGAGGTGAACAGGATCTAAATAATACTAAAATTAAAGAGAACAGAAGAAAATAAGATAAAATAGAATAAGACTAACTAAAAATATAATAATTCACATATGTAGGCTACATCTTTGTGTACTTTTGTTTCCTTTTCCTTTTGTGTACTTTGTAACTGTCTACCAGCTTGTACCAGTTTGCTGTAAAGGGGTTTTCACATACGTTAATCTTCTCATCCCACTAATGACTCGGATATTTTTAAGTGGCCTATTATTAGTCTGTTCAGTTTGCCTGGAGAGGACTTATCCCCGTAATTGCAAGGCTAATTTTGTCCACTGAATATAACAAGATGTGTTAGTGTGTAGTCTTTTCATATATAAATACAAGGAGAAGTTCACACTATTATCACAAGTCTGTCTTTTAAACACTTGTCAGGTGCTCACATTCCCACTGAAACAGGTTTAATTAGCTCTGATCAATGCAAGTGATAGGACCAAATCACCAAATACTAATGAGAATTTAGCAGTCTGGTAATGTAAGATATATAGAGGAGCATCTGCTCTGCAACAAGTGGTCAATTAAATTTAGTATTGAATATTATCCCAGTCAATTGTTCAACAACAAATGACGTATATCATTCTCAAAAATGAGGAAATAGCCTATGCTTTTGGTTGTCACACATTGTAGTGAAACTGAAACGTTTTGTTGCTGTTGCTCAGACAGCACTTTTTTTTCCAGTCTAGCTTGACTAGTTCAAACGTCTATAGATCCAAAATAAACTCTGGAACTGTGGATTTTGTCCCCAGTCTTTTTTCTTTCTTTTTTTTTTTTACTTAAGTGGGAACTTAATTGTGAACCCATCCATGAATCACAACAGAACAAATCAACTTGTCTTTCTTTCCTGTTGCGTATGTTCTTTACAGTTTTGACAGGGTGTTCAACTCGGTTTAATATTTAATGTTAGTTTGTGAACAGGAATATGATGTTGTTTTCCTAAGATTTTCAAAGTAAATAAGAAAATGACCCCTTTGTGCCTTGTTAAACTTGAGCTTTAGTGGTTTAGGGTTTTCTTTCAGAAACTATGACATAGCCTAAACCGTATAAATATTGATCTCTCACCGCATTACAGTGCTGCCATCCTTGAACAGGATTTAGCCTAAAGCATTACAAGCACTTTGTAGAGCCAACTAAATTTACTTGGAAATGAGCTACTTCCTGCCTCTAAATTATGTGGCTTATCTAAAGTGATGGTAAACAGTTTCCTTTCAGTTTAGGAGCTTGGGTCGGACAAATCTGAAGATGTCACCGTCACAGACACAGGCCTGTTTCTTAACTGAAAGAACAATCTGCAGATTAATCAATAAAAAGAGCAATTTTCCCTTTTAGCTTCAGTATATTGTGAAAACCAGCCAGTTTTACTCATTAACATACTGTTACCCTTCTCTGAACCTTGTCCAGTCTGGTAAGCAAATGGTTAATAGTCATTCTCCAGGGCTCATCGCTGATATAGGAGTCCCTTATCATGATAACCCTTATGTCTACTTTCATCCAAGTCAGCTGACTCTGTGGAAACACCATTCACTGACCGAGTCCACTCTTAATCTTGACTTTGTCCTCACACAGTCTCCCGATTGGCCTGCTTCTTGCTGCAACTAAACATTTGCCCTGCTTGACTCGGGTCCAAAGAGGCCGAGTCAGGTTTGTCGTTTGGGTGCTGCTGGTGTGCAGGCAGGGAAGTCAGTGCACCTGCATCTTAATCAGCTACAGTCGATCGCTTGCTTGCTCTCTTTCATAAACTCTGCCTCTGCAGCGGTCTTCTTGTCTCCACATCGAATAAACAACTAAATAACACAATTTCTCCCCCCAAATTACTTTAAATGCGCAGCCTGTGAGAGTCACAAGGAAGGCTAGAGGAGCATGTTGAAACCCTGCTTGAGAAGCTCTGGCATTAATGATCAGTGTTGCAACAGTAGAGATTTTTGCATAAATTGTGCCTGCTTTCCAAATACTTAAAGTGCCAGTCCTCTCCATTGCTTTCCAAATGAAAATGTCAAACGTTGTTGTAATTTACAGGGAATCTGCAAATATCTTGCATAATCTTTCTTGCTGAGTATTTTTCTCTGTGTTGCAACTTTACTCCCAATGGCTTTTTTCAATTTAACACTTCACTAAACCTCTTTTAAAGGCCAGTGAAATTGCCTTTTTTAAAGTGTGAAACCTCCCGTATTTAGACAGCTGCTCCAGATAAGTGGACCAAGGCCGTATCAAAAGTCTGCGTCAGGTATAATAAGTGCAGGAGTCCAGGGAAAGGGAAAGGGGAGCTGATCTGGGACGCAGTGCTGAGATGTAGGCTGGCTTCCACACAGACGCACACTGTTCATGCCATGCATAGTTAAAGATAGGAGCCCATCAGATCTGGAAGTGGATGTGTGTGTGTGCGTCGTACTGCACAAACTCATCCCTCATTCGTAACTTTCTGTGTGTGTGTGTGTGTGTGTGGAGTGTATGGGCAAGAAAACATGTAGGCCAGGCAACTAACATCTGCTCAGTGCCTCCATAAGATAAAAAAAAAAAAATAAGGTGGCTAATTTTAGTCCTGCCCTCCTTTTTCTGAAAGCCGAGGAGTAGGACAAGTGCATCAGCCACTTTATCATGAAGTGTGAGAGTAATGGTGAGTGCATATCAGCAAAGCTAATGGTTTTTCATGGGCTGTTTATGCCTCCTTGCTACTTATTGTGCTTTTTTTTTTTTTTTTCTTCCCTCGCACACATTTCTGCTGCAGCACAGACTCCTCGCTCGCAGCCCGGGCAGAATAGTGTCTTTGTGTGAGTCTCCTCTATGGCTGCAGTCTGTGTGCCACTTCATCCTGCTGAGTGCTGCTCTGGGTTGGATGGGAACCTTGCACTGCCACAGATTGAGGAAACATGCAGGGCTAATAGTGTGTTTGTGTGTGTGTGTGTGTGTGTGTGTGTGCGCGCTGAGCAGATTACTGTAACTGCACCAGTGTTTACAGCAGCTCTTCAAACAGCAGCTCAGCATTGTTGCTGCACTGTGGGGATCTGCAGCACTCTGCAGGTCGATGATGTTTCAATATCCATTTTTAAAGTTGTTCGTTTGTGCAAGGACAACAACTTTTTTTCTCATTAATTATTCAGACTGTACAATATTGAAAAAATAAGCAATTTGATGGCTTTTTCATCTTTAACTACAAGAATTTTTCACAGGCACTTTCGGCCTACTTGAGATCAAATTGCGCTGTTTGTGGCTCCTAGATGATAACCAAAACAATATTTAATCACACCTGTGTGGATTTATTTATATTTTGTTAAATGAATATCTTTGAACTGTAGTTTGGGCAAAACTGGTTTGAAGATGGTTTAGAAGATGAATAAGCCAGGGGACAGAATTTGAGGAAATAATCAGCAGGTTGCTGGTAATGACAATTATCAGTAGTTGCTTGCAGCCCTAATCGGCATCTGTGTGGCTAATTAGTGGAGGGTAAATTAAAAGTTTCCAAATGCATGTCTTCATTATCGTGTGTGCCATCTTTATTTGCCATCAGAGTGTGTTTGGTTACGGGTGGTGTATTCAAGGTCTGTCTGCGTCTGTGATGTGATATTAACATGAGCTTGTAGCACTGGTTTCTTCAGATGTGTAAGCTACATTTTATAACTGGGACACCCTGTGGACATCAGTGACAGAAGGTACAAGTCCTGTGCTTTAACAAGGACAGAAACCAAATTGAAAGGCATCGTTCCTGCTGCTTTGCTGAAACCTGATTTGAATGTGGTGGAGGCACATCTTGGTACGTTTCGATGGATAATCATTGACGTATTTGAATGAGCAAATGTGTAGTAGGCAGCCTACGTGTTGTTCTACCTGTTGAGTAGACTTTATGTCAGGTACGTGGCCGTGGAAGTTGTACAGTATTTATCTGCACCAGTGGTGTCATGTGAACACATTTTCCTTAAGGATAGAAAGCAGGGGATGATGAAGAGTTGCATTAATCAATAGATCTACAGAAAAATAATATTTTAGATAATTGACTGACTGGTCATATTTCAAGCCAAAAAATACAAAAAAGGATCATCCTTGTCCCAGTTTCTGGATTATGAGCTATTTTTCCCTTTTCTCTAACAGATTGCCTAGGAACTTTGTTGGGAAATTTTATAGACAAACCATTTACAGATAAAATCATCCGCAAATTCATCAAAAATATTTGTAAGCTGCAACTCTGAAAGTAACAGGCTTCTCATCTGGTACTGTGTTAGTAAACTGCTGCTGTGGCACTGTGACTTTGAGAGATGATGACATTTGAAGAGAAACATGTGCTTTAGATTCAAGGGAAAGACCTTTACAGATGCATCAGAAAAACAGAGAGAGAGAGGGGAAAAAAGTGAAAACACTGTCCTTGTTGCCACTTTTTTTTATGTCCTTTTTCAGTGCAAGGCTATTTTCAAGCTTGACCTAGATGGGTAGACCAGAGTGGATAAAAGTATTTAGCCCAGCAGCACAGTATGCTGGAAAGATTCCTGTCCATGGTTTGACCCATGTAGGGCATTACACGTTCTCTTTAACTCAAAACAATAGTCAGTCTCTCACATAACCAAAATTACTACAATGAAACTCGCTCCTTTAGAAAAGCAGTTTTTGTTCTTACCACATAACCCCAGCTCCACATTCCTCTCTTCCTCCTCCTCACTTTACATCCCTCATGCAGCAGCACCAACATGCAGCATGGAGTTGTGTATCAGTGTAACTTTATCTTTCCTCTCTCTACTTTCTTTTTTCTTCTCCAAAGGCTTGAGCGGTGTGGAAGATGTTCCTATTTTTCGGCATAAACAGAAGCCCCCTTTAGCCAAGCCCGAAGACCTGGAGGATGAGTTTCTTCCCAGGAGGACGTCCTCGAACTCGGGCAAAAACACCAGCCTCACCCCCTCACCAGATGAAGGGATTCACGAAGATGAGGTGAAGAGTTGATGCATTTCCTCCCAAATTGTTTTCTACTGACAAGCACACACTTTCATTTATGACTACAAACCAAACATTTTAAAGGGATAGTTTTTCTTTCAGCATTTTGGCAAATTTGCCTATTGCTGTGCATGTTGTTTTGAGATCGACGTGAGCTGCTCAGTGAACACAATAGAGGTGAAAGATACAAGGTCCCCTGTCCCTCATCAAACTCATCAAACTCATCAAATACACAATCCAACAACTCCAAAACGCTCTTTTGGAGAAGTCGTGACCTGCACATTCACCACGCTATGAAAAAATCATGTAACATTACGAGAGGGAAATGCAAAAGTACCGTTCACCTCCATTGTATTTGCTGAGCAGCTTGCGTCTCTGCCCCGCCGATCTAAAAACAACATGCACCGATAGGTAGTGAACCCACCTCTATGACTATTGGGATTATGGCAGTAGGTGAATTCGCTAAAATGTTGAACTTTCCCTTTAAAGACCATTCATTAAAGCAGATATCAGTGGAATGTTTTTGTTAATATAAGTCCTAAATAGTCCTATTTCCGTCAGCAATCACTTACATGAAGTATTTCAGCCTAAACACGAGTCTCTCCGTCACTCTGCTCTGCTGTAACCCGAGGAGAAAATTTTCCTTGTGGGATACAAGTGTTATCCAATGAGGGGAGAGAACGGCATGAAGGGCTGTGTGTGCAGCCAAGGGATGCGCGTGAATGTGGTGACGTAGCACGAGGACCAATTGATGCCTGACAAGGGCGGGGGGCTGCTAACTCATGGTGCGTTCAAGGAAACTCGTACTTTGTGTTTTTCCTTCCTGTGAAGTCATACCAGTTCGATCTGGTACGAGTTCACGGGTCGGAAGTTACGAGTGGCCGTTATAGGGAACTTTCACAGACAACAGGACGGTAAAAACACGAGCTACGGGTTACCTGGAACGCTACCAAGTCGTAGTTGTGACTTGAAGCTGTAACTTACGGTTTCAAAAGCCTGCCTTGAACACAGCATTAGCCGAAACGGCCGTGCCACTGATATCTGCTTTAAAGGCAGTTGGTGTTGTTGTTGAAAATTGTTTCCTGGATTTCTCATGGAGGTGTTTGATCTGTAAAGAAAAGAACATAATTTCACTGAGTCTAGTGAATTCCTCAAGTAGCTTTTTTCCAAACCTACTTTACTATGATCTAAGCAGCAGAACACATTGTAGAAGCTGAAACTATCAAACTATCCTAATATCCCCAAGGCTTTTTATTCTCAAGGGGGAAAAAAAACAAATACTCTGCTCTTCTACTCAGAAAATCCTGAATTCAAGCTGCGTCTTTGCTTTCTACCAGACTCCCTGTTGCTCTGTTGTCTGAGTTGCCTCAGTGTAATTTTCAGTTCCTCCGTCTCCTCCATCAAACTTGCCTCGTCAGCACAGTGGTATCACATGAACCACTCTCAATGCCCCCGAGAGCTGTCTGTCTGACTGATTTCAAACTAATGTCCTCCTCAGGCCGTGATAGAGGAAGAGAAGGCCAGGCCCATCCAGATCGTCCTGGCCAACGAGGATGAGCACAGCTTTGAGCTGGACGCCGCGGCGCTGGAGAAGATCCTGCTGCAAGATCACGTGAAGGACCTGAAAGTGGTGGTTGTGTCTGTGGCCGGTGCTTTCCGCAAGGGCAAGTCCTTCCTGCTGGACTTCATGCTGCGGTTCATGCACTGTCAGGTGAGGTGATGCGTGGTTTTCATACTGTTTCTATTGATCTGTTGAAGAATCACAGCGGTTTTTATACAAAGACACGTTTAGTTATTCACTTCATGAATTTTGTATAGTGTAGCGGCCACTTTCTTGGTGAGAGCAGACTGGAGGCAATTACAACAATTTATTTTCTCTCTCTCTTACTCAACACTATTTGGACTAGACCAACCAAACCTATATATGAACCATATATCTGTATGCTCATTTCCCATACCATTTAAAGATGTTTACATATGATGCATTTATTGCAACCATCCCATCATTTTAGTTCAGAGGCCACATACAGCACAATTCGATCTCAAGTGGGCTGGACAATTAAAATAATAGCATAATAACCTATAAATATTGAGGGCTCTAAATTTTTCCCTTTGTTTTAGTGCAAAGAAGTACAAGTATAAGATGTTCACAGTTAATAACTATTCTTTTACAAAACATTTTTTAACAACCTGGAATTTCTTAAGGAAAATACCTGCAATTTCAACAATATTATGCCTCTTCTGTCTCTGTAATTTTCCACACTTGGCAAATTTATCCCATGAGCCGGATTGGACCCTCTGATGGGCCGGTTTTGGCCCGCAAGCCACACGTTTGACGCCCCTGCTCTACAATGTACTGTAATGCAATACTGTAATCAAATATGTTTATATTTTTAAAGTGATAGGAGAAGGTATTATATTTAGAGGTGTTTCTACTTTTTTTGTCCTCCCTATTTTCAAATATGAGGGTGACAGAGGACAGGGGGTAACTCCCTATGAACTCAATGCTCAAAGACAATTAAATGATAAACTGAATATCACAGGCATCATAAAAGTTAACCACATTGGAACCGTTGTGTTACATCAGGCTTGACAGGTGTACTTTTAAAGTTGGTACACAGTGTCGTAAGTTCATTCAAGGTAATTATTCTCAGTTGTACCAGTTGTGAGAGTCCCCTGCTGGAGGGGTGTTTACATGTGCTAAGTGAATCTACCACAGCTCGTGCCGCCTCCTGTGGGGCCTTAATATTATTTTGTAACGTTTGCAGTCGGTTGAGATTGTGAAAACAGGTGGACTAGATGACGCGCAGCAGATGAGATCACAGCGTGTGTGACAAGCAAAGACAAGTGTCTCCTGTCGGGTCTCATACTGAGACTCTTACTCAGCCGGGTGAATAAGATGAACACGAACTTGGTGCATCAATAAAACAAGAAAGGTTTAACAAGTCTCCACCTGTTAGGTACACAAGTGTTGTACTTTTCTTTATTGCTCAGAGTAATTATGTTGTCTTTTCAAGAGAGTGTGTGTAGAGTCTGTCCTTTTGTTGGTGACATGCAACTTTCACAAAGCAGTGAATTTACATACCCATATAATTCATACACGCAGACGCACTCCTGTGAAGGTCTAATAACTTTGTGCGACACATCAACAACTAGTCCTCCAGTGCTACTAGCAGCAGCAGCAGCAGCAGCAGCTTAGTTGCCACACAGGATCAGCCAGTATCACCTTACACTCACTTGCGTACACCCACAGAAAAGATGGAGGAATGTAACGACCCTTTCTCACAGCTGTTAGGCAGCATGAACACGGCTATTCATGCAAGTCTGACCAGATCTGCACGTGTTCACATTTTTCCCCTTCACACCGAGGCTATTTATTCACCCCGTGCCTCTTTTATATTGAATTATATACTGTACCACAGTCAGAGCAGTAAATCGTAAACCACAGACATGTGTTTATGTGGAGTATCGTTGCACTGCAGGTATTTGTTTTTAATCAAATGACAAACTATCATCTTGCCCGGTCATAAGATAGTGGTCAGTTATGCAAGAGAGATCCGCTGTGATGTGATGTCGTCACCAGGAATCAGTGCTGGTTTTTGTTTTGAGTTGCAAATCAGGTGTTTGCTCTTCAGCCTTATTTATACGTTTCCTGTTTGTGGTTCTCTCCATATGCCAGACAGAAATATAGGCAAGGGCACAATGTGTCCCTGTTAGTTGAAGCTCCTTTTTTGTTTTTGTTTGGAGGGGGGTTAGACACCATGATGACAGTATTATTATTTTTAAATAACTTTAATTGAGGCATTTTCGGTTATAAAGGCAAAAGTTTACATACATACAAACATATCAATTCTCGTAAACATAATCCCATACTAGTTCCCTCCCCGTATACGACTCCCTTGGGACAAGAAAAAAAAAAAAAAGATCCTATGCTGCAATGCGGGTGTCCAAGTGTGACATCAATGGGCTAGTCAGACAGGTTGACAAGAGAAAAGTACTTATATAACATGATTAGCTAGAGATTTAACTTCTTTACACACTCAATAAAGGGAAACAACACTCTAGTGTATGTATGTCATGACTATATTTGATTAAAAATACATTAAATACTTTTTCTGGATCAGTCACAGACAAACACACACTCTTTTTTTCTCTGATGAGGGTGATTTTAAGATAAAGCACAACAGCAGCTATTGGTGAAGTTACATTTCCTCATGTATTGATCTGAGCCAAAAGCTTGTGAACTTCAGTCTATTGCCCTGTGGCCCTTTTTTTTCACTCCTCCTCCTCCCGACCCATTATCTCATACTGTATTTGCTCTCTCGACCCCTGTTGATCGTCTGTCTGTCTGTCTTTTGCTCCCTTACCCAATCCTCATCTCTTCCCTTATTTCTCTTCCTCCTTTTTTCCTCCCTCTTCGTTCAGGGTGAGACGTGGATGGGGGGTGATGATGAGCCCCTGACAGGCTTCACCTGGAGGGGAGGCTGCGAGAGGGAGACCACAGGAATTCAGATCTGGAGCGAAGTGTTTGTGGTCGACAAGCCAGACGGCAGCAAGGTAGACGTCTGACAAACAAAGCACAAAGTCCTGAAATGAACCTCATGTGAAATTAAATGTTGTTAGATTGAGTTTAAGTTTATTTTTGGTCAATTAAGAACAACTCATTATGGGGTGAAATGCATTGAGTCAGTAAAACATGGACCAAAAAGTTTCTAGGCTACCCTTTTGACATCAAGATGTGCAAGTACAGGATGAAGATAAAAAGCAAAAAAAAACAAAACAAGACAAAACTGGACAGAATAAATATTATGAAGACTAAGAACAAACAAGCTTGACTTCCAGGTTCTCCAATGTGTCACGATAAAGCCCTATTTGTCAATTATGTTGGATTTATACATTTTCTTTAATTGATAGTCAAGATTATTCCAAAGATTTACTCCCTTTACAGATATGTAGTGACTTTCATGTTACTTTTTTTTTAAAGATGCAAAATCCTCTTAGAAATCCTCTTTGTGCTGGCTCTTTCTTGGCCTAAACACAACGCAGGAGCAGGTGGTTGTGTACTTTATACATAGTTAGATATGACTTGACATGTAAGAATTCAAAATTTCAAGAAGCAAATACACATAAAAACACACTCTGCTTGTCTACAAGATGAATTTTATGATGATACATTTGTTGTATCCTGTCCCAACAGGTAGCCGTTCTCCTGGTCGACACTCAGGGAGCGTTTGACAGTCAGTCCACCATAAAGGACTGTGCTACCGTGTTCGCCCTCAGCACGATGACCAGCTCCGTACAGGTGCGAAGCAAAGCACATTTTGTTTTGAGAATAAACCGTTATGTACCGTTGTTTTTATCTCTTAGATTATCAATATTTATGTTTCATATTGTTTTGTTCCTTTTTGTTTTTCAGGTGTACAATCTGTCCCAGAACATACAGGAGGACGACCTGCAGCATCTGCAGGTTTGTCTAACTTCTGGAAAAGAAATCAGCAGTAGAGTCTGTTACAGTTTCTCTCTGTTTTCTGGCTCTAATTAGTTTTTCTCTGGTATGCAGCTCTTCACAGAATATGGTCGTCTGGCAATGGAGGAGATCTACCTGAAACCTTTCCAGGTACTGGCTGCTTCTGCTAACCAAGTGTGCATGCAAGTGATCGGAGCAGAATGAAAGATATGATTTCAATTAGAATAGACAACGGGAACTGTCTGTCTTTCTTTTTTAAAATATTTAAGCATAGAAATCTAATGACATGATCTGATTTTCGCTGTAATTCTTTTCCCCCAAAATAAAGATAGTGTTGCTTGTGTTTCAGTCGCTGATGTTCCTGATTCGGGACTGGAGTTATCCCTATGAACATTACTACGGCCTGGAGGGAGGCAACACCTTCCTGGATAAAAGACTACAGGTGTGAACAACTGTATTTAATCAAGTTGGCAGTTTGGTTTCTAAGTATTCAACATACTTCTGCACATTTATGGAGCAGGTCACAGGTTCACTGTTCCTGCCACACACACACACAGCCAGACACCACACCTCTCTTTGCAAACACACTTAATGACATTATCTGTTCAGGCGTGCACAAATTTGCTCAGCACGACATGTGTGTGCATAGTCGCTCATCAGTCACATCTGACACAGATAAGCTTTTCACTTCCACTGAGAAGAGTATATTGTTGTCTGCTGACACAGGTTAAACAGAACCAACACGAGGAGTTGCAAAACGTCAGGAAGCACATCCACTCCTGCTTCTCCAACATCGGCTGCTTCCTGCTGCCGCATCCTGGCCTCAAGGTGGCCACCAACCCGTACTTTGATGGCAGGCTGAAAGGTGGGAAAACAGGAACATGAACTATGAATGAATAATGAAGAACGATGGCTGAAGGCTGCTTGCTGCTTAAAATGTCATGTGCGCTCCAGTGTGACAATCAGGGTGTGTGTTTTGTGTTTCAGACATCGATGTTGATTTTAAGAGGGAGCTGGCCAGTTTGGTGCCTCTCCTCCTGGCCCCAGAGCGACTGGTAGAGAAGGAGATCGGAGGAAATAAAGTCACCTGCAGAGATCTCCTCGAGTACTTCAAGGTCCGGCAGGATTTTACTTCTCCAGCTTTCACACTGACAAATCACAGGCCGAATATGAAGCTTCAAAACATAAACTCTGCCAACACACAAACAAAAGCCTTAGGGTTAATAAATTAAAAAAATGGCTATGATAGTTAGCCACAGTGGAATAAAAAAAATCTGATACACTATAGAAGAGGAGGAAAGTCAAACCTCCATTTAGTTTAACATGGACACCTAACGGATAGAAGTGAAGAACACAGGTGTGCTTATTCCTACTCACAGTGACTTACAACTGTGTAAGTGTGACACCAGTTTTGTGCCTTAAGTCCTTGTTACTGTGCCAGAATATAGTAACATTGTCCATGAGACACTGGTGTGATCATCTGTATTGTTTTACATTCTTACAGGCTTACATAAAGATCTACCAAGGTGAGGAGCTGCCTCACCCAAAGTCCATGCTGCAGGTTGGTCTCACTCCGAAAACCTGAAGGATCTTCTTGAAGTATTCGTTGAAGAGTTGTGTGTTTTTTTTAAGGATTAATTCTCATCTTGAAACCTGTTCTTTCTTTTTTTCCTGTTTGTCAGGCGACAGCAGAAGCCAACAACTTGACAGCTGTGGCAGGAGCCAAAGACATGTACAGCAAGAACATGGAGCTGGTAGGGACATGTCTGTGTTACACAATCCTCATGAATCACCGTCTTCTCATGAATCACAGTCACTTCAGTTATAATGAAGGTAGCTGAAGTCAGACCATCAGATGTCATTGAGAATGACACCAGGGCGTAGTCATGGCCCACTTTCAGTGTTGTTTACAGGAAACTTGCAGCACTTTAATAGAATAGCAGGACTCTCCAGTCTAATGTTTTTTTTACCAGGAGCACAGAGGCCCCCTAACTTAAAATTTTAGAAGCACAAGCTGAAAATTTAGGGACTCGCACTGTAAATCAACTTGCAAAGCAAATATTCACATTTCCTTTTAATTCATGATCCTCACACACATTTGCCTGACACCTGTAATGACAGATAACAGATTCTTTGAGTCGCCACTTCAATGTTTCCCCAGTTTTTCTTTAAAAGAGGCAAATTTACTGATTGCACATGCACAAGTAGGTGATGTACTGATGTGATGTACTTGCACTGTCTCAAATTTCATGGGCAAAATGCCTCCATTCAGGGTCAGTCTCTGGATCCCTGAATAGTTTAAAATCCTGCAAAATGTGACCTGGTGAATTTTAGTGGTGTGCATCTTCACTGGCCTCACGATTCAATTCGATTACGATTATTAGATTCGGTTCGATTCGATTACACGATAATACACAATACAGCAGCTTCCTTGGAGTCTGAACACACAAAGAAAAAGGGAAAGGCCTATAGCGTACTTAAAGGTGCTTGTCTTCTGTCTTCACCGCCTCCTCAGTCACTGACGTGTCCTTCCTCCTCAGGTCTGTGGCGGGGACAAGCCATACATCGCCCCGGGCGACCTGGAGCGTTGCCACGAGGAGTTTCGCGAGCACTCCGTACGTTTCTTTCGGTCTGTGAAGAAAATGGGCGGCGACGAGTTCTGCCAACGCTACCAGAACCAGCTGGAGTCGGAGCTGGACGAGACCTTCACCAACTTCTCCAAACACAACGACGGCAAAAACATCTTCTACGCGGCGCGCACGCCCGCCACGCTGTTCGCGGTCATGTTCGTCACCTACGTGGTCTCCGGGGTGACGGGCTTCATCGGCCTGAGCACCTTGGCGGTGCTGGCTAACCTGGTCATGGGAGTGGCGCTGCTGTCGCTCTGCGTCTGGGCGTATGTGAAGTACTCCGGAGAGTTTCGGGAGGTGGGAACGTTGATAGACCTGGTGGCCGAGACGCTCTGGGAACAGGTGGGTTGTCGCTGTGTGTGTGTGTATCTGTTATATTCAGACATGAGGTTTATGTTTGGTTTGGTAGAAGTTAATTGATTCAGTTATAAGATAATTTGCACCAGAAGTTTAATAACTTTTTCTTTTTTTTTTTTAACTCTGTATCTGTCTTTAAAAATACAGTATTGGTCAAACTTCATATTGTTTAGATCAGGGGTGTCAAACTCCTTTTAGTTCAGGGGCCACAAACAGCGCAATTTGATCTGATGTGAGCTGGACCAGTAAAATAATAGCGTAATAACCTATAAACAAAGAGAACGCTAAATATTTACCTTTTATTGCAAAGAAGTACACGTACATTATTAAGATTTTTACAGTTAATTAACTGTCCTTTGACAAAACATGATGAACAACCTTAATTTCTTGAGAAAAATATGTGCAACAATATTACAACAATATTATGCCTCTTCTGTCCTCTATGTAATTTAACCACTTAGCAAATTCATCCTGCGGGCCGCACATTTGACACCCCAGTTTAGACCAAAACAAAAAAATAGCTTCTGCACTTAACAATTAAAACAAAAACCAGATTCTACTGGGTAAAATAAGAGTAGAGATTTAACCAGAAATGTGTTAACATGTGCAGGTAGAGTGTGTTTCTCCAACATGTGATGTGTGTTCTGTTGTCCTGTTGTGTTAAAGGATCATCGCTGCATCGATAAACATTATCTGACCTGAGGAAAGTGGGAGATTAGTTTTTGGTTTTTGTTGAAGTTAAAGCTTAAGATTCGAGTGGCATTGTTTTAAATTTTCATTTTCTTTCTTTCCCAGCGTATAACAATATCTAACTGTGCGTGTGTGTGTCAACACCTTCGGATTCTGTTGTTTGTTTGTTTTATTAATTCGATTTTTACATTAAGTTCCTTTTGTTGCCTTTGATTTGTAGGTGTTAAAAAGTCTGAGAAACAAACTCCTATCAGGTTTCCTTCTTCTGCATCCCATCATGCATCTCACCAAGAGAACCATTGTTTGATTTCACCTTTCGGCGCCCCCTCACCTCCCCTCTCCTACCCTCTCCTCACCTCCCCTGCCCTCCGACACTCTGTCAGCACCTCCTGTTATTTTTCTCCTGCTCTCTCCTCATTCCTGGTTCAGTTGTTGACCACAGATTCGGTCGGCGTGTGACAGCGTGAACGTTTGTGTTTCTTATCTCTCTGGAGTTTTATCAGTGTTTGGGATCCACCACAACCTCAGCCCTCGTGTTTCCTCTGACCTCCCCCCTCTCTCCCTCTCTCTGTTTTGTGTTTCTCTCCCCTTCCCCTGCTTCACAGAAGACGATTAGAAAGGTGAGAGGTGCCGGTTCCCGTTTCTCTGCCCTTTTTAACTTCCTGCCTGATTTCCCCTCTCCGTGCCCTCTCCTGTTATTCTCCTCGGTTGACTCCCTTTCCTCGCTACGCATCAACATTTAGCTTTTTTAGATTTCAAAACATTGCGTACATGCAAAAAATATTCCATATTATCACTTCCA
Organism: Trachurus japonicus; assembly: GCF_045865225.1. Lineage (NCBI taxonomy): Eukaryota > Metazoa > Chordata > Actinopteri > Carangiformes > Carangidae > Trachurus > Trachurus japonicus. The sequence continues at coordinate 12,182,754 of NC_140921.1, read as the reverse complement.
GGTTATTTTTGTGAAGACGTCTGTCCACAGAGAAACAACCAAACCACATGAGCACAGCAAATTGTTGTTTTTGTTTTAAACACTTTATTTAGAGCCTTTTTTCAGGTTACAGAACACAAAACAACAGATCAACCCCACCCACCCACTCCCCATAAGGCCAACGAGAAATAACTAACTAAATGAGATATCTACATTGAGATGTACAGTCGCATATACTTACAGTACAATCTAAAGGAAAAAACATGCATATTCCTACCTGCACACTTGTAACTATGCACTCATACTCACACCCATACATGTACACACACACACTACATACATATCCATACTTATACACATGGATATATAGCAAATTGTTTTTAGTTCAGTAAGGAACAGAAAAACATTATTTTATGGCCAAAACTCAACCTGCACCTCCTCCTCCTCCTTTAGCCTCTCCTCTTTTCTTTCTTTTTGCACTTCTGCGTCCTCCTTCCTTTCCCTCACTCCTCTGATTCTGTCACCTCTTGTCCTCTCTCTCTCTCTCTCAGTGTCTATCTATCTGTCTGTCCGTCCGTCCTGTTCCTTGTTTAACTCTCCCGTTCCTCCCTGCTCTCCTCCTCTCAGGTGCTTTCCAAACTCGTGGCGCCCGTGGCGAGGCGCCTGCCGTGGCCCGCCACTCTCCTCCCTTCATTCCCTTCAGGACTGACTCTGGGACTCAGAGCTCTGACTCCCCTCAACAACAACAACAACAACTACAAGAAGACCAACTAGCCGCCGGCCGCCTGCCGCTCTTAGAGACTAGATTTTATTCTCACACTGAACCCACCGCAGCAGTTTTTTTTTCCCGGTTTCCTTCTTGCTCATTTTCAGTCCCACGGTGCCGGATTGTTACTTTAACCTCTGGATGCGGACGCAGAAATCCTCTGAACACTGGCAGGCCAGAGTCACCTCAGGATGCCGCCGCCCAAAACGGTTTCTAACAATCTTTATTCTGGTCAATGTGGAAAGAATAGACACTTTCCTTTTTTTCTATTTGTTGACGGTGTTTTTGTTTCAGTTGAAGAGGTTTTGTTCAGTCGTGTTGTGACGTCCTGTTTTTGTTTTTATTTCTTTTACCTGCCATGTTTTTTCTCTTCCCGAACCTGCTGTCTTTCAGTTTCTCTGTCCTATTTTAAAGTCGGTTTTCAGCCGAGTTGACGTCATCTGTTCTCACATTAAATCTTCTTTGTCTCCCTTTTTTATTTGTGTCTGCTGCAGGTTTTGAAGCCGCTAAGTGAACATTATATGGAGGACAACGTCAGACAGACGGTGGTTAACTCAATCAGAGCCAGCTTGACAGAACAAGGCTCGCAGCACACCAAGTTAAAGACTCACTGACACTCTTCGTCACCCCCCTCCTCCTCCTCCTCATCTCCCCCCCGTCATGTCCACCCCCCCGCCCCGTTCTCACCCACTCGCTCAATGTGTTCAGTCCTAGAACTGTGGAACTAGTTCAACACCAAAGCTTGACCCTCTTTTGTTTATATTTTCCTTCCTGCCCCCCCCCCCCCCCCCTTCTCTTCATCCACAAACGCCCGTCATTAAATCACTGACCCGTTCTCACATGAGCAGCGTGGACCTGTTTGGGCCTCGCGGTGCGTGTGTGTGTCCTGCTCGTCATCGCCCCCCAGTGCCTCGGAGCAGAAACTGCACCTTCAGTATGAGAAGGAGCGGGAGCAGAGACGCACGCCGCCGGCAGCGCTGCCTCTTGCCAAAACAGGACCTGAAGGAAGGTCATCTTCTCCTGTGTGCCACCGCGCTGTGATAGATGCTGTAATACACACACTGTAGGCTGACACACACATACACACACACACACACATATACAGGTTTGCTGGTAGCGGACTGCAACTCGCTTCAGGATTGTTTTGCTGTAATTCAGGGAAAACTGACACCGCTGTGGGCAGCTGTAAATCAACAATGGATGCAAACTGAAAAACAAAAAAACAAAACAAAAAAAAACCGCATTTAATCGTCACGTCTTAGAGGCTGGACGGTTCAGAGCTCAGCGTCCTCTCTTCTCCTCAGCCCGTTGAGTAACGTTTCCTACAAGCACAAGTGACTAATCAACTGACAAAACTAAGAATGAGGCGATTGATTGTTTTTGTTTGTTCGTTCACTGGTTCTACCAAGTAAAAGTAAATGAACTGTACTAATCTAATCGTGGACGAGCTGGAGAGGCTTTTTTTTTAACTGTTGGACAGTAAAGAAATCAAATCTCTGTCTGCTTTTCCTTCTGACGCTCTAGTAGCTCACTCACTCTCCTGCCTGCTTTTCATTCATTCAGTTTCTTCACTAAACTTGCAGAGTGTATGTGTGTGTGAACCAGGTGCATTCATATAATCAAACTGGCCTCAGGTTGCTTCAGGACAGAGCATCTGCACACATCTGTCTCTCCCTTTAATAACTCTGTGATTGTAACACTGAGGAGAGCTGCGGGGGCCTCTCAGCCGAACTTCTGGGTCTGTGTTTGTTTTTTTAATTTCAGAACTGACGTGTTTTATCGGACCTGTAGTGTGTGTGTGTGTGTGTGTGTGTGTGTGGTAGCAGACCTGCCCTCTGCACGCTGTTAGGAGCTGCTGAGTCGTAGCGTTGAGCTTGTGTAAGAGCTTTTAGCGCCCAGCTATAGTCGGGCAGCCAGAGAGCGTTGTCATTTCAAACCATTGTCTCTTCCACTGCCTTTCATCACATCACATCAACACTCAGCTCTGGCTGCTCCCCTCTGCTTTTCTTTTGTTTTTATATAGGAGGCCATAAGTTTGATTCTTTGTTTTTGGAGAAATAAAGACGTATAACTTTTTCTTTCTTTTTTTTTTTAGCTGAAACTTCTCTTAAAGGAATAGTGGACAATGTTTATGTGCTTTCTTGGCAAGAGTTAAGTAAAGATTGATCACACTCATATAATCGTGTCTGTCAGATGAACGTTAAGCTTCATCCAGCAGCTCTTCACCTTGGATCCCCCTGTTTAATTAGCTGCCGGCTGCAGCTTTGTGTTGAATTGACAGACACGAGAGTCGTATTAGTGAACTCATGTCGCTCTGACAACAGATCACCTGACTCTTCATACAATCAGTTCAGCTTCCTTTAAATCGACAACAAAACAGGAATCTGAACGCTCCCCTGTAGTCGACACACTAACAGCTGCATCACATCTGTCTGAGCTCTTTTCTGCATCGATTCCATCCACAGTATTTCTCACCTCAAGCGCCAGTCTCGTACTGTACAGTCTCTCTTTTTTTTCTGTGTTCACATATTACAGACAGGGCATGTATGTCGGATTAAATATTTAAAATGAACTTTGTATACATTTTATAGTGAATCAGTTCACAGTGGCTGTTTTTTTTTTTCCTCTCTTGATCGACTTAACAGTCTGTGGTTTGTTAGAGAGCGATAAGTTGCTGCTGTAGGGTTTACATTAGGATGGACGTTCATAGAAACACGTGTGAATATTTGGATTCTGCTACAAAACTGTTGTGATTGTGGCGAGTGGGTTTGGAGACGATGTCTGTCTGCCTTTTAAAGATATCTCTGGTAATTTATTTTTGAATAAAATGTTTACCTAAATGAATGAAATAAATCATCAATACAATCCTTCTGGCTGCTTTTTGTTTGTTCTTTCTTTCAGAGCTTCTCTTTCATCTCAGAAATCATTCATCCCATTCTTTACATGTTTTCTGTAGAAAATAAGTTAGAAAATGAAGCTACTTATTGTGCAAAGTAACAAAGAATAGAAGTGGAAAAACATGGAAGAACTTTTTTTTTTCCACTGTCTGATCTTTTGACTGATGTTAAATGTAGCATTTTTGAGGAAAATATGAATTGTACATTAAGTTATTGCCTAAAAACTGATGTTGGGAGAATTGTATTTCAGCCCTGAGTAACGTCTGCAGGTTTTTCCTTTACGTTGCTTCCAGATGTGTGCAAATATTTGGACATCCTTTTGGCAAATTATATATATTTAAGTTAAAAGTAAATAAAATTACTGTTACAGTTTAAGTTCATTTGGTAAATATAATGTTGCCTCATTCATTTTAATGTCTGTTTTCTGTGGAGGTTGTATTCACCTCTTTTCCACTTTAAAGGAAGCATATTGAGGGTCAAACCAGCAGCCTGGACATAGAACTGGAAACTTTTCCACATATGACAGTCTGAAGTCATCAGGCAGAGGCTAAAGGTTAAAAAAAAGAAGTTTAATGTGGTTATGGACAATAATTTGAAACGCTGCTGCTACATTTATCTCATAAAATATGAAATTGTTGGTTTTCTTTGGTGTATTTCATATTAAATTCTTGCATGTCACTGAGCTGATCTCATTTCATTGAGGTCAGTGAGAGGTGACCGAGGAAGAGGAGGAAGGACTGTGTCTCTGTTACTAATGCTGAGGCATTTTTCCAGTTAACTTCATTACACAGTCACAAGGAGAGAGTCAGCTGAATTAACCGGCTGTGGAATCGAACTCACGTACTTTTCTTTAACTTCTCCACCACTGGATTAAAATTTAAAGCGTGAAGAGCTCTTTTGTTTGAATCACCTCATGTAACCACTGAGTTCAGATTTTTAATTTCACACGGGAAACTCTTCATCAGTTCATCAGATCATCTTTTTTTATATTATATCTGCGGTGCATTTCCAAATAACGACCAACAGGGGGAGCCAGACTCTTAAAAATACACATTTTTTTTTATTTCTTTATATCATAGAGTTGTTTTAACTGCAATGTAAGTAACATTTAAAATGGTCAGTGCCCTGCCAACATCAACCAAAACACAATGTGGAAGAACAGACCAATGTCGAGCTTTTAAAAAAATAGACTGTTAGGATGTTTGCAGGTAGAGTTATGGATGATATAGTGTACAGCTAAAGCAGACTTTACAAAAAAAAAAGAAAAAAATATCACACAACAACAGGCAAAAAAACTTTCATTCATAAAAACTAACTAAGCCACAAGGACTAAAATCTACTTCTGGTATAAAACTAATCGTCCATGAGAAAAATGTCTGATGGGAAATGGCACAGGCTTAAAAAAACAACAAAAAAAACAAAAACATAGTGTGAGATTTAAAAAAAAAAGTCACACTCAGAGTGGCACATTTCATATCAGGTAACCCCCCACCCCTCCCCCCTCTGTGTATTTTATGAGGAAAACACAGCAACAGTAGAAACTTCACAATGTGGGCTAAAATCTAGACAAACAACGACGTGACCTCTGTTTCCATTTGGTGAATCAGGTCGAACTGAACTAACAGAGGATGTTTCCTGGTAAAAAAAAAAGAAAGAAAAAGTGTAAAACTTCATCTGAAAACTACAGCAAAGACAAATTTTACCAACACTCTCTAAGACAGTGGATATTCAGCGGGAAGCTTGTGGAACAGGCTGTCGATTAAAAACCTCGTCTTTCAGGATTGAAGTCCATCCATCCATCCTTTTTTTTTTTTTTTTACATTCATTGAGAATTAAACTGTTTTTTTTTGTTATGAAGACGCTCACAAACACGACTGATCCGAGTTAACGCTGAGAGCAAGCCGGAGGGAGCGCAGCGCAGAGGTTTTTGTCACGGGTCACGAGCTCCCTTCAAAGTTCATCATTTTCCCACGTGTTCGTCTTTTGTGTATTTGGCTTGATCAAGAGTTCAAAGCTGCAACAGTTAGTCCCGAGTGACAAACTGCTCATGTGTCACGTCCGATGTGCAAAAAAAAAAAAAAAAGAAAAGAAAAGAGAGAAAAGTCACACTGAGGATCACAGTTGAATCTAACAGTTGAATCTAACAGACGAGCTGGAAACACTGAGATCTCAGAGCCTCAGGTATAAAAAAAACAAGTGTTAAGACTTTATTTACACACCATCTGAACTATAAGAACGTGAATTGTTTCTACAGAAAGTGTTTAACTCTATTCATACAATCTAACATTTTATCTTTTATATCATTTTGTTTGTGCGAGAGAACGTTTTATAATAAATGAGGCTCTGAGATGCAGCGTGTACGAGCTGTCGTTCGTTCACTGCCTGAGATCTGCCTGTTTTCTGATACGAGGGGAAAATTTAAAACATCTAAATTTCTTCTCTCCTCTTCACGATGAGTCCGTTACAACTGATTTTTTGATGTTTTTCCTTTTAAACATTTGGTTTCGATTTGTTTTGACGAGTCTGAACTTGAATGAATTTCTGTCAGAGAAGCCGACGTTGATCCTCTTTGATCAGTGGCATCAGGTTTAAAAACGTCTCCCAGGAGAACGGGAGGAGAGGAAATAAAAAAAATATAGATATATATATGTAGATACATATTCAGTAACATAATTCATCTTATATTGTCGCCACGACGACTGGATGAGACAAATATCTGCTGTGGAGGACCGAGGGTCTCTGGTCTTCTCGTCGTCTGTGCTGCCTCCTCTCAGTCGGAGGCGGTTGCAGAGGAGGCGTGGCTTTGTCCAGTTTTAAAAAAAGGGGTTTCTCCCGTTCAGGGTCACGACGACGAGGAGGGGCGTCTACTCTACTTCTCTTCTCTTCTACTGCGGACTCTACTCGCCGTTCTCTGTCTCTAGACCATGGCCCGGAAAGCAAACGAGGTGGCGGCGCCCAGTGCCAAGCCGAGCGACAGGAAGAACGCCATGATGGCGCCCGCCGTCTCTGCCTCGTGAGGTGGCACCTTCCTGCACGGAGACAACAGAGGGACAAAATTCATCAGAAGGAGGGGTTCACAACTAAACACACATTGTGCACATCTCTGCATCTCTTTTTAAAATTATTATTCTCTTTTATTTAAGATCTTTCATGGTTCACATGTTCATTAACATAACAATTCACCGTTTATCCATTCATCTGTAAATTACAGTTAAATCACACAGAGATGAATGATCACCGGTCCTTCCACCACAATATAAGAGATTAAATCTATGAAATACAAAATAAGAGCTGAACTCTCCAGAACAGGACGCTGGGCTGCAACTTTATGACACTAAAAAAACTTTACAAAAAGGGGTAAAAATGGAGAAAAAAAATGGGAAAGGGTCATAAAACTCAGATGTTTTCCCATCTCTCAGGCAGGCAAACTCAGTGTCCGCTTTTAAATCTCTTCTTAAAACTCACTTTTATCGTATGGCCTTTTGTAATTGTACTGGTATTATTTCAAATTCATTTTATTGTATCTTATTTTCTTAATTTACTTTACTTGCTTAATTGTCTTTATTAATGTTTATTGGTTGTTTAATTGTGAAGCACCTTGTAATTGTGTTTTGTCGAGGTGCTATATAAATAAAGTTATGATTATTATTATCTTTTCAGAAACACACCTTGTTGTAGTTATGGCAGAGGTAATTCTTTCCATCTTAAGAAATGTCATAAATGATGTCAATCCACTGTAGGTTTTTCTAGTTTTTACCAGTTCTTCATTCAAACAGCACACATCTCTGTATCTTTTAGGTTCAAAGGTTACAGGAGAAGGAGACCTGACCGCTCTGTTACGCTGGATGCTGAGTGCAGTCTGACACCACTGCAGCCTGCAGCCAGTCAGCTTCACTTAGAGCTCAGTCATCAACACGTTTCATCCTTATTGTGTATGGTTTTTTTTTAGCTTTTAATGACAGCCTGGCTGGTTTTTCCCCCCTTTTGTTTCCAGTCCTTTTGTTGAACTAGGTTAAACTAAACTTCTCCAGGCGACTTCCCAAGAGTTCCCTCCCAGCTCCTCGTCAGAACCTGCCTCATCATTCTAGTATTCACAAAGCACCACAGCTGCCAGTGGTTTCGGTTTGGGACTTTGGTGTTTTCCACTGACTCATCTGTCAAATCCAACAAAAGTAGGTCTTTGTGTTCCCAACAGTGCATGTATGTGTGTGTGAGTGTGTGTGAGTGTGTGTGAAGCCCTTACTTGGGTCCAAAGCACATGCAGAGACTGGCCAAGTATCCGTTGGAGAAGGAGAAGAAGATCATGAAGATGATGTACCAGGCGTCGTGTTCGAACCACACAGGGAGGTAGTGACGGGGCTGAACGTTACACAGCATGAAGAGAGGGATGAAGACGACTCGCAGGATCACCAGCACGGGCAGCCAGATGCTGTCTTTACCGGGCTGAGGACAGAAACACACAGCTTTAAGTTAATAACAACAACAACAACAACGCCAACAACAGAAGTTGGGTTTCCATCCACCTTTTCTTATGCGCATTTTGTGAAAATGCGCATAAATACTTGAATGGAAACGCCAGAAATTCGAATAAAGGCAGTAAATGCGCATAAAAGTTTATACGCTTGGAGGGGGTGGATTTGTCAGCGTATCGAATAAAGGAAATGCGAGTTTTTGTGATGGAAACAGATTATGCGAATTGAGGCAGAGTTTGTGGGTGAAGCTGCTGGACTTCACCCAGCAACGTTCAAACAAATGGAGAACGACGCCCCGGTCTCCCAGCTCTCCTCTCTGCACCGCAGCACAAACGCGCTCCGTAACCCATAATCTTTTGTTTATGACGGTTAAGACTACACAAACACACGCCGTAACATCGTTATGTAACTTATTGATTTTTCACCAGCTTCGTATGTAAACAGATGCACATGGAGGAGAGGAGCATAACCAAAACAGCGGAAAAGCGAGCGGACTGTCACAGTTCCCTACTGTCTTTCTGTGTAAATATCTCATGTTACAACATGAAAACCTGCAGCTTATATTCAAGTGCGGCCTATATATGTATTTTCTTTTAAAATGTAGCTGGTGCGGATTATACAGGTGCGTCTATAGTCCGGAAAGTACGTAAATTGTCCATGATGTTGAGTGTCAGCTGAGTGTCAACTGTTGGATACATTCACGCTCTCTTATGACGTAATCTCACGGTGCACTCCTCCTAATCGCAAAACACTAATGAATGGAAATGGGCATAAAATTCGCTTTGCTTTTTGCGCATTTTCACAAAATCCGCTTTTAAATTCGATACGACTTGGATGGAAACCCAGCTACTGAGAGAGAGTAGATCTGTAGATGCAGCCAGGGGTCAGAGTGGTGGGATGTTTGCTGAGTGGTTACAGCATGATGTCATTACAGCTACAACAGGGGATGAATTGTTTAGTTTATGATCATAAAAAAACAAAAACGATAAAACTCTGATAATTGATTCATTGTTCAAGTTATTTTCCAAGAGAAACTATCACACTGGTTCAGCTTCGTCTGGAAACACGAGATGCACACAAAATGAAAATAATCTATTATTCTATTGCACTTTTTCAAGTTTGCTTCTAATGTTTAATATTCTCTATTTTACTGCTTAATAGTTTTAATGTTTTTTACGTTCAGTGGTTAATGTTTTTTACATATCTCCTGTGTTGCTTTTTCTTATTGTTCCTTGTACAGTGTCTTTGAGTTCCTTGAAAAGCGCTTTAAAATAAAATGTATTATTATTATTATCATTATTATTCAAATAAAGGAAACATCCGTCCATTTCCATCTCAAATGTTTGAATGTATGCCATCAACAAGAGGAAGGTAATGTTCAAAGTTCAATAACAAACTTATCTCTTATTCAGTGAGAACAACAACTTCCTGTTCAACGTGTGAGGACGGGAGCAGACGATAGGACGGACCGACGGACCTGGAGTCTCAAAGCACCTGAGCGGAAACCGTCGGGACGCTGATCAGTGTCTGATGATGATGATAAATAAACTCACATGGTCCTGGAGCAGCTGACTGTGATCTGCACTAATACCAAGAGGCAGCGGTTTTCAGCTCAGCGCAGGTCAGACCATGTTAACTAACTCCACTCGCTTGATTCAATTTGACTATTTCCTCTGGATCGCAGGAAATTAGACCTGTTCATTAATCTGTTGGTTCACGGACAAAGTTTGAGTAGAGCTCCAGTTTTCCCGGTGTCCGGAAACATAAAGAGGGAAAACTATGATTGCTGTGTACTGTGCACAAGGAGAACTGCCTTTTTCTTGTACTTATGTAATAACATAATGTGAATGTAAATCTAAAAAGGAGGTTGACACAAGAAGCTGACATTTGTATCTGGAGGAGTCACACTGAGGCCAAACAAGATGATGGAAATATTCAAAATAAATGGCTTGATGGAGTTCTTTATGTCTACAAATTGCAATAGCTAATTTTCTAATGCATAAGACAAGAGGTGTTGAAACATGTCAAGGTATGAAAAGAACAACTTCTTGTCTTCTACATCAGAAAACCTCACTATTCAAAATGAAGCTTCAACACTTAAACTGATATTGACTGTTTTCTGTGGATAAAAACACATTTTTTTATGTCTGGCCGCCTTCCACTACAGCAGCACATCACTAGCAGAGCCCCCGCTCTGAATCTAGTGCAAGTAATAAAGGGATTACTGATGATAACTGCCTCCCACATCCCCACATCAAACCAACAACCCAGACTATCTGTGTAAAACAGACTGAAAATGGAGCGCTTCAGTTCAAAACCCTCCGAGCTGTCATCCTTCATCCACATGTGCGTGTAAAATCAAGTCCAAACCTTCAGAATCACCCCACCGCCAATTTTATGCAACGCCCAAAACCGCTTCCCTTGTACAACGGCACACACACACAGGCTTCTCTCCAAAACAAATCTTTGATCGAGGCAACAAAACTGGACTCTCAGCTCTTACCTCTGAGTGACCGGCGTGTTTCCACCGCTCCACTAATGACGCAGAGATCTATTAATGTATAAACACTTTAAGCAGCCAAAGCCTTTGTGTCAACAAGTGGGCCCGTTGTCCAGAACGCCAAACTCCAGCCAGACAACAGCAGAGCACACTAAATATTTTAAATGAACCCTATAAAAAGGCAAACAGTGTTTATCAACAAGTGCCGTCGCTGCTCTGATTTGTTTATCGAGCTGCAGGAGGCGCTCAGGTTGAAGCGCTCGTTACTGTCACGCTGTCATCATCACATACACATAGTGATACGTTTTGAAATATGCTCTAGTTGCATTGTCGGTTTCGGATGCTGACAGTTAGTTGGAAGCTAAAAACCTCGAGTCTCATCTTCAAAATCCAACGTCTGCACACCAGGGCAGGTTTCATGAAGTCTGATCAAGGAGCCAATCACGTAAAGCCGGGTTTAATCTGGGCTTTTTTAGGTGTTAGTCATGATGCGCTGTACAGGTAACCTAAGAAAGATGCAGCACGTTCGGTAAAACACGTGATTTGTGTTGAACTGACCCACATACAGACGGCCGTCAGACTCCTGCCAGCCCAGTCCATCAGGTTGAAGAGGAGGAAACACGACACGGGGATGAAGTAAGTACCTGTAAATAGGAGCAGAACGAACATGGTTGTAGCAACAGTAATAAAAAATAATAATAGCAAGAGTGCAGATGTGTTAGTTTAAGAAAAAAAAACAAAAAGTTCTGCAGCTTTCCGTCGGTTTGGATTCACAGCTGTTGCTGAGAGCGCCGGTTGTGACCCAGAGTCAAGAGGAATGACTCTATCAAAACATCCTGAGAAACTTCACATACAACTCTGTGAGGGTTTGATGTTGTTACTCTTTTTTTTCACGCATGACAGCAGGTCGTGTGAATCCAAACTGACAACGGCGTCTTTGTGAGGGAACAGGAAGACAGTGGTTTCATCGTTAAAGACAACTTTCAGTTCTCCCCTCAGGAGACTGACTGTATGAAAGGATTAAAACTCATTCAGTTCATTAACAAACTGCACTCGTACTACTACTCATTCATAAAACCTCGTCTACAGCCTCTTGAGCAGCTGTGTCATTCTCAGTTTAGTTCATTGGCCAAATACCATGGAATTTGATTTCAAGTGGGCCAGACAGATGAAATAAATAACACTATAACCTTTAAATAACTAGAAATCAAACCATTTCCTTTTGTTTTAGTGCAAAGAAGTGCATTATTAAGATATTTACATTGAATTAACCACTTGAAATTTCTTGAGACAGATGTGTGCAATTTCAACAATATCATGCCTCTTCTCTCTACTATATAAGTTTCACATTTGACAAATGTATCCTGTGGGCTGGATTGGAGCCTCTGGCAGGCCGCTGTTGGCCTTGGCCGCTGCTCTAGAGCACATTTCACCTCTGTCCATAGGAGACACAGTTGTCACTTTTTAATGATACACAGTAGTCGAAGTAGAAGTAGGAGTCTATTTTTAATCATCACAACCACAAGGGTCAGTTTTGTTATCCGAGGTTAGCATTTATCATTTCCCCCGGCGGCTACAATCTTCTCATTAGGAAAAAATAAATAAATCAAGGTCTATTCACTAATTAATTTGGTGTTAACGGTTTGAAAAAGAGCCAGGAGCTTGGTGGTCGTCTCTTATCAAAGCTACAGGCTCACAGGGGGAAGAAACGGAGACTCACCCCAGGCACCTCCGTTTGCTACCGTGGACCTGACCTCCACGGTCACGGCCGGGAACGTGCCGATGGTGACGGTGAAGATGAAGCACACCGACAGAGCCATCACCCAGATCTGGAGAGAGCACCGGAGGAAGGTTATCAATATATGTACACACACACAGCTTGCTGGTTATGGGATATCTGACGGTCTTGCGTATAGAGAGGAAGTCGTGTTTTCACCTGTTTGAAGATGTTTAACACAGACACGCTGGGTTTGGCCTCGTCCTCTAGACTCACCACCGGTCGCTTCTCTGTTGCACCCTCTGAGAAACAAACAGACAATCAAACAAACAGCTCTTTGTCATTATGTTGTCAGGTGATACATGGAGTTCAGACTGTTCATTCCCAAGTTTAAAGAGGAACTATGTAAGTCAAGTTGCTTTTCCGCTGTTTTGCTAACCCTCCTCTCAGCCATGTGCATTTGTTTGCAATGAAGCCGGAGAGAAATCAGTCAATAGAGCTGTACACAACGTTGTATATCATATACGATGTTATAACGTGTATATTTGTGTAGTTTAATATGTCATTAACAAGAGACACTGGTTACAGGGCACGTTTGTGTCGTGGTGCTGCAGAGACTAGAGCTGGGACACCGGGGCGGCGGTGCAGATCTTGCAAGGTTGGTTTTCAGCCGAGAGACACAATAAGTGACCTCGTAACAAGTTAAGCCATTTATTAAACCATCACAATCACTCCAAAGCTGTTTAATCAAGGTAAAAATGTAGCATAGTTGAGCTACAAATCCTGCATAGTTCCTCTTTAAATGGCTGTTTTTGAATGAGATTTCAATGCTTATATAAATGTGGTAGGGTTCCCATTACAGTCTCCCACACTGGACGTTAACTGACTGGTAACACTGGTCGGTCACACTGTCGCCAACACACAAACCAAACCAAAAACATTTGGTGGGTTTGGTTTCCACAGAGACTGTAATGTTTTTCCCCTCCACATATCATGTTTATTTTCTGCAAAGATGGTTTCTGCAGGAAAACCCTGCAACTGGAGCATGAAACTCTCCTGGTTTTACAGGTAAAAACACCTGATTCTTAGATTACAAAGTCAAAATGATCTTGTTCATAGAGATGTAACAAAAGGTTTGGTCTCAGCATTAGTGGGGAGTCGCAACAACAACAACTCCACTGAAACAAGAGGACTCCTCCATGCTGTCGGCTGAATGAATCATCTGTATTTACATAAGAAATAAAACTATTCACAGGCCATAGATTAAAAGAACAGATAAACTTCAGAGAACTACTTGTTAAAGTCCAGTAGCTTTTCACTGTTTGGGTCGCTTTTTCACTCCACGGACCTCCCCTACAGTTTCAGAGCGCATATTTTCACTGTCATAAAAACTCACCACTAACCCTCCTCCCTCCCCTCTGACCATGTGCATTTGTTTTCTAAGAAGCCAGTGAGATGCCAATCCATGAAGCGATGTCTACCGAGGTGGGTAACGTTAATAAAAGATTACAGATTACCGAGCAGTCCATGTTTCTCACGAGACAAGACCAGAGACACTGGGTTAGAAGTGCTGATCTTGCAAGGTTGTCTTTTGGGCAAGAGACTCTTGGTGGAAGGCAGAGAGCCTCCAATCTCCCCATAACAAGGCATTTAACCATCACAGTTACTCCAGAGCTGTTTAAGTAAGGTGAAAATCTTGCATAGTTTCTCTTAAAGAGCAAAGATGAAAATAAAAATTTTCTTTTTTTCCGACAGTAAAACTCTGCAACACTGATGCAATTGAATAATTTTAAGTCATTCTAGTAGTAGACAGTAGCTGCTGCTGGTTACTTCACTACATTATACAACTCATGTCCTCTTGACTGATGGCAAGGCAAGGCCATTTTATTTGTATAGCCCGTTTTTACAAACAGTTTGTCACAAAGGGCTTTGCACAGCATCATAACAACATCCTCTGCCCTTAGACCCTCACAACGACTGAGGAAAAAACTCCCAAGAAAACCCTTTTAACAGGGAAAATGTTGGAGTGTGCCGTCACGGTTGACTGACAGCACACTGATCTGCTCTCCCTTTTTCACTGCCAGTAAACATAATGTTTATATATGATGTGAGCTCCCAGATAGGTCCCGCCCTCTCAGTCAATCAAACGCTAGCATTATCTTGGAAATGCAGGCTCTGGGGGGGGACACGTGATCATCCAATATGACTTTACTCAAAATGGGTTCACTCGAATATTGGTATGAACATGAGCTACCAAGTGGAAGTGTGAGCTGGAGATTCAGACTGATGGAGCGTTCGGCAGGTTACACAATTTATACTGAGGCTCTAGATGATTTGTGTTTGACTCCCATTTTATCAACTTTACAGCTTTAATGATATGAGAACATGTGTTTGTTTTTTTTGCTGGTTTAAAGGGATATTTCAACATTTTGGCAAATTAGCCCATTATTGCCATAATCCCTATAGTTTTAGGAGTAGGTTCATTACCTTTATTTGTCAGTGCAAGCTATTTTTAGAACGGCGGAGAAGAGCCGTGAGCTGCTCAGACCTACGCTACAGAGGCTAATGGGATTTCTTGGTTTCCCTACACAATCCAACAACTCCAAAACACTCTGGTGGACAAGTTGTGACCTGCACGTTGACCACGCTATGAGATAATAACGGAACGTTACGAGACAGAGTTGTTTTAGAGGGAAATGCAGAGACTGCTTGCCGAAAAACTGCCCCCGACAGGAACGCGCATCAGTGGTTTTGCATGAATTTACCTCAAAAACAACTCCATCTCGTAACGTTCTGTTATTATCTCATAGTGTGGTGAATGTGCAGGTCACAACTTGTCCACGAGAGCGTTTTGGAGTTGTTGGATTGTGTATTTGATGAGTTTAATGAGGGAAACCAAGAAATCCCATTAGCCTCCGTAGCGTAGCTTTGAGCAGCTCACGGCTCTGCTCCACCGTTCTAAAAATAGCTTGTACTGACAATTAAAGGTAATGAACCTACTCCTAAAACTATAGGGATTGTGGCAATGGGCCTATTTGCCAAAACGTTGAACTACTCTTTTAAATCAAATATCTTCTCTCCACAGCTTGAACTTCAATATTTACTCTTTTTTCCCCCTTTTTTTGTAAACTAGAGCCTGGACATCTGAGCCGAGCTGTGAACATACTGTATGTACCTTTTTTGAGTAAGTCCATCTTGTTCTCCTCGTCGCCAGAAGGCCTGGATCCATTACTCTCCATGTGGTACTGGAAGAACTCCTGTTGACAGAGACAACGATAGCGATAATGAGCCAAGCCCAGAGCGCCAGCAGAGCAAAGATACAGACAGCATGTTCTTTGAGATGCTGCTAATTCCCTCCATCGGATGTGTTTCCTATCTCCCAGCAGACTGTGGAGACACTCGGGTCTTATTTCAAGTTTTACAAAGTGCTGCCCAAAAAGTTAATGAGAGCAAAACGGGAACACATTTCAAAGTGGATATTTAACATATCACCTCCGGATAAAAAAAAGAGTATTTCATCTCAGTGCACATTTAAGAGAGTATGTGGTCTCACCATCCTGGGCAGAGCGAGGTAGGACATTATGGCCAGGAGAATAACAACACATGCTGTGATGAAGTAACCAAAAGCACTGTCCTGCAGGGCCGATCCAGCTGCAGACAAACACAGGACGGACACATTAGTCATCCTAAGCACTGATCTAGGTTTTTCTGTTCAGATAAATATCTTGCCAAGTTCCTATTAGTTCATGAAATTCCAGTTATTGGATTGTATCATTTTGAGTTTTTTCAGTTTCAATCTGAGACTGAACTACCAGTAACTCAGCATGCAACTACGTGGTCTCCAGGGAACTCTGCTCATCAATACTGAAACTACAGCCACAGTGTGATTACATCAGTATGAATTCATGTTTCTATATCAGCTCCATGACAGCAAAAATGACAAAAAAAAACTCCAGCTCTCATTACTTTAACACTATAAGAATGAAGCAGCACTCTCACAGCATCCTCATCCATCGTTAATGTTAGCACAGCCACATGGGCAGAGGAGCCGAGATGTGTCATTATCAGTGCAGCCTGCTGTAACAGCTCAGAGGGAGGGAGACGACCAAATCTGGCAGGGAAAATGTCAAGTGCCAAAATAAATCTGTTTTCTTTATAATTTCTGCCTGAGAGCTAGATTCAAAGAGCGGCCAGCAACTCTTATCGTTAACCACTTAACGTTTGTTTTGGCTGGCCTGTCACTGCTGCAACAAAATTCATCACTGCAGACATTTAATATTTTGTGAAATATTTGTGTAAAAGTGTTTCAAGGATCCATTTAAACGTTGGAAATAAACACATTAGCCACAGCCGAGTTAATCTCGCGGTCACTTTGGAGTTTGTGAGTGGCTCCAAAGGCAAGAATTCATATTTCTAGAAATAACACCATGGTAGACACAAGTACTTGAATGGGGAAACTCCCTCGCATCTGAGGGCTCCACAGACGACTGGTGGTTTTAAAAAGGGTCTCAAAACGTATCTTTTAAAAAACATCTTTAAATCTTTTAATGTGTAATTAGTGTGAATGCTGAAAGCTATTTAGTGTACACTATTTATTGTTTAATTACCTTAAAAATTCAAGTATTTTCCCACCATGTTACGTCATTCAGCCTCCTGCTTACACATTCTACTTTTACCCTTCAGATATTGCTTTATCTATATTAGTAATGGTTCAGCAATGTTTTTAAGCTGTCAGTTTTAAACATATTTGAGTAGATTTCAACTTTTCAATCATAACTAATCTTCAACAATTCAAGTAATTTCCAGCCATGCTTCAGAGCATGTTGGCGCTGGTTTATCAGTTTTCCTTACTGCCAGGTTAGCTGCAGATTTCAACTCTTCAACTGTTACACTTAAACATGCAGGATTTCAACATCTTCTTCTACCTATTTAACATTTCTACTGCTTTTCGCACTTTAAAAAAGGCATTCATCTCTCAGCCGACAAGCTCTATGTTTCAGCTTTAGCATCAGATTGTTTCAACAGTTTCTTCAGCTCATTCAGCATTGTTTCAACAATGGTGTTCAGCTGCTTTCAGCATTCACACGGATTTTCCTTCTTGGAAATGCTTTTTCTAGTTGTTTCTTGTTTTTGTTTGATAACAACTGTTTTTAACTTTCTCTTTGATTGCTAAATTCTGTTTTACAACCATTTCCTGTAGCCTGTATCTTTTTTTTGTTAAAAATGTAAAGTGCGTTACAAATAAAAAGTCCAAGTACATGCAATACTAGTGTTAGAAGAGGTGTACTGATGTGGTGCTTTGTGTGTGTGGGACATACAGGCCAGGGCGCAGATCATGGAGAAAGCGGCGAAGGTGCCGGCGAGACCCTGTCCACTCATGATGGGAGTGGTGTAGGAGGCGGGCAGCATCCCCGCCAACCCGAACAGGCTGCCCTGAAGAATCGCTCCGAACGCTGGGCAGGGACAGAGAAAACAAGACGAGGATGTTGAAAAAAATTTCACTTTTTTAAACCGTAACCATGAAAACAGAAAAAAAACACAAACACATTTTAATGTCCCACGGCATCAAAGAAAGAGGCCCAATAAAAGTTAACCGCCGTCTGAAACAGGGGGAAGCGACACCCTTTCTGAAAACACCATGGAGGAAAATAAATGTTTTATAACCATTATATAATTGTAATTTTCCTTATCTCACGTTACACAGGCATTTTACCACAAATTGGCATCAAACCAGCGGATTGCAACTTCTTATTGAGAAAGTTGGAGGAGTTTAATTAAATTCAGATACTCTAGCAGCATTCGTCCACTAAGAGGAATGTCAATACCAAAGCTTCAAGGCCGCAACATCCTCCCCTCTAAAGCAAACATGATGGGCTGTTCCTCATGAGGAACTGGGGGTCAGGGGCGGCCCAACGGGGGCGAGCAGGGGGGGTGAGCTTATCCCTGCTGCTGACGGAGTCATTGCAAATAAACAAACCCAGTGAGATTACAGGGTTGTGTTCTGAAGCTCAGCGTGGTACGACCGCATGTGTGTGCATCCATACGAGAGGGATTTCCCCAAACACAGTGGATGCAGATGATTTTGATCAAAGAGGGACAAGACACATGGAAACAATCATTTGCATGGGTTCAACTAGGAAATGAGGTAAAAGTTAATTCCTTTAGGTAACGCAACAGCCCCTCTATAAAAGCTGCATGTTTTAATTGTTGTGGGGGTTTTTTTTAGAGGTTTTGATTAAACTTTACTGTCGTCTCTGAGGCTGTGATTTGTGTTAACGCCTTGTATAGAGAGGTGAGATGAAGAGAGATATTTAAGTCTACCACTATTTACCTGCAATAAACTGACCAATCAGAGCAACTACAGCTTCAATGTCAATTGAAAAAGACATCTGAGGGATGGACACACAATTTGCTATTGATTGATCAGGGCAAAACCAAAACCAAAAACTCCCAACATCCCAACAGGAAATCAAGAAATTAACTTATGAATGATGAAGAAAATGGAAATTCAGTCGGATAATTCAGCTCAATATTTCTTTGCTGTAGACCGGTGCAGGTTGTTGTGTCTCTGCTGTGATATAGTTTGATAAAACACCGTTTTTGTTTTCGTTGTACCTTGTGCAATGAATGAATCTTATCTTAAGTTTTCTTTTGAGTGTTTATTCAGGAACTCACAGTTGATGCAGATGATTTTGATCATAGTGATGGTGAAGAAGGGCAGTGGTTCCATGTCCACCTTGACTAACACAGCTGTCAGGAGGAAAACTATGAGGATGACCGTCAAGCTGCCAGAGATCCTCAGCTTCTGAGGAATCCTGAGACAAACACAGGAGGGGGGAAACATTAGAAACAAAACTTAAAATTATCATAAATATATATATAAAAAGTGTTGAAAATAGAAACTTAAGTTTAAGTTTCTTAATTACATGAAATAAGGTGGCGCAATGAGGACAAGTGGGTTATGTTTCATTGTTGAACAGATGTCAAAGGTTTGGAAACAGGATTTTGGAGAAGTTCAAGTCATTCGGGCAAAAAGTGCACGAAAATAAAAAATAGAGAAGTTGTGCCAGCTCACCAGGTCAAAGTTTTCTGTTCATGACAAAAAAGGTCAAAAAAAAAGAAAAAAAAGAAAAGTGAGTAGATGTAGAGGAAGGGGAGAAAGGGCAGGAGATGCAAGGGAGGGGTAAAAGCAGAAGTTGGGGTGTAATAGAAACATAAATAGCATTCCTGGGTATGTTTGTGCAGGAGAAGAGTCAGCCGTGGTCGGGGTCCAACCCAGATCTCTCTAAATCCGACTCTAATTAAAGCAAACACACTGGAGGCAGCATACCGCCATACATTCACATAACAGGATCATGTTGCCTATAGAGGAGGGGGGGCAGCAACCAACAGATAAACAGGGCAGTGGGCAGAAAGAGCAGGAAAACAAAGGAGTGGAACAGAAGCCAGTGATATTGCAGCGTAGTATATCTGGGCCCTGAGGTCTTAGCTCATCGCTTCCTGTACTGTAGGTGGAGGAATGTGCAAATGTTACACACCAGACTGCAGAGTTATATAAATGTACATGGTTTCCTTTGGCGTGAACATGCCAGAATGCAGCAGGGCGGATACCTCTGATGTAGGAAGGAGTTGAGGCAAGTGAAGATGAGCAGAGGCACCATGGCGCACAGCGTCATCACGTTGTTGAACTTTGACTCCAGCACGTTGCGGGTATCTCCCTCCAAAGTCCCATTAGCCGTCTGATTAAGGGAGAGGTCAGTGGGCGCGTCCTTCAGCCTGCTGGTGAAGTACTGAAGACGAGGAGGAGGAGGAGGAGGAGGGGGGACACATGTATGGTTATCAGCTCTCGCAATGCATTGCAGCAGTTGCAGTGAATGATAATTTAATGAGTATCGGAGTCACAAGTTTGCGTCATGTGAATATTGTGCAGACGTATGAGTGACGTAGTTCGTTTAACGATCCTGAACTGAATTTTTTCTGCAGCATCTCTGGAAAATAAACCATTTACCGACTTTAGTTTCTCCAAAAGGCCAAAAAAAAAGGTGAGCATAGGACTAATGACAGCTGAACCCTGATGAAGGCAGGAGTTACTGCAGGGCTGTTGCTTTAGATTGCATTAAGTTTCAACCAGGTGTCTTTTAATAAACTGCAAAATTAGTGTATATTTAAAAAAAAAAAAAAAGTTAAATAATGCATGAATTAAAAAAACATATTTTTCACTTAAAAAACACAAAAAACTGTCAAAATCTCAGCCCACAAATGTAGATACGACACTTTTCAGGCTGGCACTCAGGACTTAGAAGCAAACAACCATGATGATATAGCTATTTTTATTGAAGCAGCCTGCCAACTTCTCCTTATCAAAACAAATAAACGCTGCAGGCTATTTGAGCCTTCACAAAAATCCCTCCCTAAAGGTGCGTTCAAATTAACTCCCCCAGGATTAAATTAAACAAAAAATTCCACATTTTAAGAAGTTAACCCTTTAAGTATGCAAAAGAATGGCGGGGGAGATTAGGGAGGCTTTTACCACAACCATGGAAATCCACCTGGCTGGAGGTCAAACCACCCTGAGTGAAACCAGGTGGTTTTAGAGGGAAAGTAAAAACAAACAACTAAAGTGACCTTCCTCTATTTGGACCCCAACCTTTTAATTAACTAGTGCCCCCAACCACAAGGCCACCAACTGGGCTGCAACTGTTCTCTAACTTGCAGAGGCTGCTCATGCTCAACTCACCATGGTTGCCGTCATGAAGAAGTTCCACGGTAGGAGCGTTCCCAAACCGAGGATGAAGAAAATAAGCCACACTGCATTGTAACTGGGACAGAGACAAAAGGAAGTTCACATGAAGGAAGCACATCAGTCAAGTCATTTAATTTATTATCAACAAACAATTTAAAACAACTGGTTCCCTGGGTCTCATCCAAAAACTCATTTTGCACATGATGAAACAAAAAAGATCTGACATCATATTGACACAATAGGTCACAATAGTCCACTACACCGCTGGACAGGAACTTTAAATGGGAAAAAAAGTGTTTCTCTTACTTGTCCCGAGGTGCGTTGATGGCCGTCATGGTTGCTGCAGAGGATGTGGAGGCGCGAGTTCAGTCAGAGTTGTATCAGGGTCGCACCACGTCTGAAATGCACAGATAACAAAAACGTGTTGTCAGAGCTGCAGACCAGCTCCAGTTGGGAGAAAACCTCAGACTTTACAACACACACACACACACACACACACACACAAACACACAAATGTCCTTACTTCCTAACTTTATCTGTCTTAGTCATGACAGAGTCAGACAAACCGACCACAAGTTATTAACGCTCTCAACATGATTCAAAGAAATCTTGGCACTTTTCTACTAAGTTGCACAACAGCTGTGAAACTCACAAGAAAACACTCACTAAGCATAAATTAAATTGGAAAAAACATGACAATTTTTGCTCCAAAGTAAAAACCACTTATAGTAAAATCCATGTACTTACAACAGAGTTCAATCAACGACCACAAAAAATAAAAATAAAAAAGACTCCTCTTTCCTCTGCTCAGATAACACACAGGCTAAACAAGCTGTGCATGCTTCATTTTATACCATACAGAGGTTGAGTAGGTGGACGGCCCCAGTGTCTGCTGCAGATTGGACCGGCCCCTCGTCTCATCCCTCCTTCTTCCCTTTACCTCGAAACAACACCCCATCCTCCTCCACCCTAACCCTTCCTACATATTTTCACATTTGCATTCCTACGTCAAACGCCCGGATTTCTGTCATTTGCAAGCCAACGGTAAAATAGCGCAGGGGTCAGACGGACCCTTCCCTTTAGAAAGATTCCTGTGAGAATTGAACCATCATGTGAGATTGTGAATAGCTTGAAAAAGAAAAAACAGCTACAGTATGAAGACAATGTGAAGGGTTGTTTTTCCAAATCATACTGGGCTGCAGTGTTTCTTTATATCGTCATCTGTTCTGCTCTCTGCATGATCTCTTATCAATGTGTCTTTTTAATTTCACCCTCCATTGCCCCCCTCGTGTTTCCTACTGTCTTCTAATTTCTCACATCATTTCATCCACCGTTTATTACTATCATGTCTATTGCTTCCCTTGGCCTTTATCGTCCTACTTTCCAATATGATCATCCATCATCTCCACTCCAATTTTCACATTATTCACTTCCCATCTCCACTCTTAATTTATGCGAGACTATTTATGGCCTCACTC
This sequence comes from Trachurus japonicus, assembly GCF_045865225.1. Taxonomy (NCBI): domain Eukaryota; kingdom Metazoa; phylum Chordata; class Actinopteri; order Carangiformes; family Carangidae; genus Trachurus; species Trachurus japonicus. The sequence goes on along the minus strand of NC_140921.1, from coordinate 12,160,202 downwards.
CCCTTTCTCTTTGCATCTTTTCCTCTGGACATGTGTGTAACACCTTCTCTCAACAGAATAATTTCTGCAACCAACCAATTCAAACTCAAATCAAGCAAAGTCAAGGTTTTCTCTGCAAAACCTGGATTGCACTTAGATGCAACAACCATTAATGATGTTTTTCATTATGGATCATTCTGGGTTGTCTTATTATCAGCTCTTAAAGCACAACTTTTATTTCACATCAATGACTTCACAGTTCACACAGGGAAGGTAAGGAGAAGACTGCTAGTGAGTCATCAACAGAAATGAAACAGGTTTCACACATTTAGAAGCCAGTCGAATATTTCATGTGTGAGGGAATGTGCATTTGTTAGTTTTAGTGAGTTACATAGACTCTAATGGTGATTTATTTATAAGACCACACTAAACAAGCAAGGAACTATAAACTGGACAGCTACAAATTTTAACATCAGCAAAGCAGTTGTTTTTTTTCTAATAATAAATCTCACTGTAAAGCAACAGATGCTGACAAAAGAAAGCCTGTTATATTATCTAAACACAAGACCGGTGTGTATGATTTGATTTGTTTTATGCTCAGCTGAATAGATGGTGGTTGGCAGCACTTCCAAAAAGCACGCTGCCTAGTTTCTTTTCACTGATAGGCGCGATGAGGCCACTGGTTGATCTGGCTGGTCATGAGTTATACGCTCAGGAAGGACAGAGACTGCTCTATATGGATGGACACACACACACACACGCTATAGCCCATTAATTATCATGCATTTAAACTACACTGGACTGACTGAGCAGAGTCCAACTCTGAGAGACCACTGCCTCTGAGAAAGCTCTGCATGGCACGCCAGATGCGAGAAGAGTCCAACAGATATAGGAGACTGCATTACCCCTTTCCCACTGGATGAAAAACATGTTTAAACCCGCTAACAATCGGCTTCTGACAGCAGTGGGAAAGGGCCACCGAACCGCATCGACCCGTGTCAAACGACTCTGCAATTGACGCACATTTTAATTGGCTGGGCTCCGATCGGTTTGCAGTGGGAATGTCAGACCCAGGTCAACCCGCTGATTTACTGACGTCGCGCCAGTCGCGACTCGTACAAGATGCATGCATTGGATGGTGTTTTTACAGGCTTATTCGTTCCACAGGCGACTGACTTTTTTCCTTTTTGTGAAAAAGCATTCAATTACTTGGTTGCAGTCGGGGTGTGGAGAGGATTTCAATTCTTTCAATTCATTAAAAAATGCCACAGAATAAGATCCCCAACCCTGCCTTTAAAATGTTCCCCATTACCACCATATCATCTAATAATCGCTGCACCTCCAGCAAGTCTTTCACACTCAGAGTGAAGCAGTTCACAAGCGCTATAAACACTCTCCCCAGCCGTCGGACAACACGTCGTACTGTATGAACTAGTTTAACCGAGTCTTAAACAGCTAATTAGCCGTCAGTATTCACCTCGCACCGCGCGCCTCCTATATACTTTAGCCTTAACAGCGGCTCTGCCAGATACAAATGGCCCCCTGACAAACCCATAGCCAGATTAGGATTTTACACACCTCTTTTTTTCCCCCTCTTTCTTCCACTGGTTGTCATAACACCGTCAAATCCCACAGGACCAATCAGGCAAAACTTTTGGTATCACAGACACTGCCAAGAGACTTGCAGTTTTAAAAGACTCTGGCTTAGTCATGTCCCAGATTCCTGTATAGTATCCGTCTCTCTCAACCTAACACGTCGCCAAACGAGCCAGCTGGCACCAGCTTCCTGGGGTTGACGTGGTGCCCAACACACACACACACACACTCACATGGGCACTTTGTAGTCCGTGGAGTGGTACAAAACTCCAGTTTGGCATTGGTGTGACACTTTAACTGACTGACCTCTTAGCGACATCCAACTGCAACAATCAGCCACTCCACAGTAATTTATTGTTTCCTCCTATAATGTCAAGGTAAAAAAGAAAATAGTGGAAAATCCTTGCCAAAGAGAGGCTGTTCAGACCGTTCTGTTTGCCATCTCATCAGGAGAGTGGTCACAATTGTGCCTAAAATTTTAACTATGTGACTTGAAAAACCTGGTCCAGCCGCAGCATACTGATTCCTATTTCTTTTATTCTTCTGGATTTCATACAGTGTTATAAAGAGCCAAGTTCAAATTTCCCACTTGAGGCTCATTACAATACACAACGTTTTCCACAAGCTCAGATAATTATGGAACTGCGTAATGTGAAAAAACATGACAGCGTTTTCTAAGTATATCCAAACAGACACAGATACAAATGCAAAGATTTTAGCATAAAAGCAAAAGGAGGGATTGGGGCTCCTCTGTTTTAACTGTTGCAGTACCAATGCCATTGATACCAAATAAATAAAATCAATTAAAATTGCAGAGGGCTATCAGTGCTAGGCTTTACACGATCAGGATTTTTGGGGCTGATCACCGATTAGCGAGTTTAAATAAACTGATAACCGATCACGTGAGGTAGCAATACGTCTCTTTAAATAACTCGTTTATTTACTGTATACACTTGTGTACTGTTTACTGATACACTTATGTACTGTTTACTGTTCACTGAGTATCAACAAAAGTATTCTTAAGCATATTTTGACATTTCTGCCAACGGACAATTAAGTTTTTTGAATCCTGAATCATTAGCAAGCAACATCATCACTATTAAATAAACATGTTGGTGCCGTGGAACTTCTTCGGAGAAAATGAGACAGATAAAACACAAGCCATCTGCAATCTATGTAACTGGAGCATCTGCAAAAAGTTTCAACACGACAATGATGTCATTGATCGGATGCGAAAATGCAAATAAAGTCCAAAATATCGGCCAATGCGATATAGCCGATCAGATCAGCAGGAAGTCTAATCAGTGCAGCTGCAAAGTGATGCATTTTTTAAAGCTGTGTGTTTAGGGGGAGTTAGGGGAGGAGGGGATTATACGTTTTACCTATTTGAAAAGAAAAGTAGGCTATAACCTGAATGCACAGAGTTGCACTGAGCTTAAACTGTGTCTGTGCACAGTGTGAAGTGTTGGTACATAATACTCTCCAAGTGAAGCTCAGTGCTGGCAGGTGAAAAAAGGTGGCTGGTACTGCAACACCATGTGTCACGTCCGTCTGCCGCTCTGCCCCGGCCAGCAGTCGACACAGGGGGGAAAGCAGGCCATGGGGAAGTCTGACCTATATCTTGAGGACAGGGCAAAATCTTAACAGAAAGGGACAGGAGTACATTTTGTCTCAGTGGCATACCTCTGTAACAGGGTCGCCTTTATTCCCAGGCTGACACACAATAGTTTGAAGCTGGTCATATGATGAAGGTAAGGAAACTAACCCCCCCCCCCCTCTCTTCCATGAGGCCATTTCCCAGTGCATATGGAAAACAAACACTCCTCCTAAAAGTCGTTATTATAAGTCAAAACATTTTTACAGTTTGACCAAAATTAATAACAGGGTGTTTTTTTCCCCACATGATCAGCACTGGTGACATATTTGATCTTTTTGTGTGTGTGTGTGTGTGTAATCTGGAAAATAACACGCATTTGTAAAAAGTTCATTCAGGCAATTGATTTAGCTACTTCACAAATGGGAAACAGAATTAACCTGCCTTCACCTCAGAAAACCAGCTGATAACCAGATGCAGGGAACATTACTATTACAAAACAGTATGAGGAACCAGAAAACATTGCCTACAGCAGTTCATTATATGCTCCATAGATGCACGGAAAAATATTTATCCATCTCTTAAAAATAGTAGCAGCACTAATGGGATTTCAACATTATGATTGGGAATCGAAACTTGGCTCCAGATACGAAGTGAATGCAAAACCTCCCCCCAAAAAACAGAATTTCAGTTCTGTTTATCCCAAACACAACAAGGCTATAAAACTGCAGAAATGTGCAAAGCGATCCGCAAGCAACCTCAGCCTGGCCTTGCAAAGTCCTTACCCGGCTAATTGATTAAATCTGGGGGTCTTTCCTGATCCCTGGGGGGTCATCTCATCTGTGATATGCAAATGACCCTTTTGTTACTTTTTTTCAACCCAAACTGTAACTGTATGCTGCCCAGTCACTCACAATGCCTGTATCCCCTTTGACCACAACTGTAAATTTACATACAGGTGACCCCCACCCTTTTGTTCAGCTGTACCCCAGCCCCCCACCATTCACACTGGGTCAGTGCTTTGCCTCAGATAAACTCAGTGTATTCAGGATTTTTTTATTTTTTATTAATAATGCAATCTTTTCACTGAGTACATCATGCACCAGCGCAACAGCGTGTCACTTTATTATGTTACGAGCTACGCATGGATAATGTCCCAGTGGCATGAAAGATTGAAGAATAAGGGAAAGAAGAGGACAAAAAATCGAGAGAGACTCATTTATCTTTTTCCATTTTTCCATTTTGGAATTAAACTTCAAGCAAAATCTGACCGTATATGTAATATCCGAGTGCTCTCCATTCATCACACACTCACACACTCGCACACAAACAACTGTACGTGCCCTTTTCAATGTTCACATGCCACACACTCCTTTGCTCTTGATCTACAGTATTTACATCATCACAGAGACAGGAAACACTGCTACAGAGTAAACAACAACAGACAAAAGACTGATTATTTCCTCACATGGGAAATAATCAGTCGGTTGGTACTTGAATGACAAAACCAGCCAACGGGGACCAGGTGCAGAGTTAAAGGGTTACTTCACCTAAAATTGATAATTCACCAACTTTCTACTCACCGTCATGCCAAGGAAGGGTTTGGAGAACTTTCGGAGTCATCAAAATGCTTTTCCAGGGGCGGTCCAGCTGTTTTCAACAGATTTTCATGTAATGGTGGTGGACAGAGCTCACTTTTGAATCATCCAAAACACACACTATGAAACATCCAAATACCTCCATACTGCTCGTCCGTACTGACCCAAGTTTCCTGACGCCGCGACATGGAAAAGCTGTTTGGAAAAAATTAATTTGATCTCTGTTTTTAGCCTTGTTGTAACAGTAGCTCCCAGTGGCTGTGCGAGATTTTCTGCGAGACGTTCTTCCGTGTTTACATCTTACATCCAATGGTTTACAACGACGAATGTACAGCACATCTCGCGCATGTGCACAAACATCAACAGAGCCACTGGGAGCTACTACTACAACAAGGCTAAAAACAGAGATCAGATTAATTATTTCCAAACAACTTTTTCATGTTGCGGCTTCAGGACACTTGGGTCAGTATGGACGAGCAGTATGGAGGTATCTGGATGTTTCATAGTGTGTGTTTTGGACGATTCAAAAGTGAGCACAATCCACCACCATTATATGAGAATCCGTTGCCAGCCGGACCCCTCCTGGAACTCCTAAAGCATTTTGATGACTCCGTAAGTTCTCCAAACTCTTACTTGGCATGACGGTGAGTAGAAAATTGGTGAATTATCAATTTTGGGTGAAGTATCCCTTTAACCCCTGTATCGTCTACTACAACATGCCATCGATGTCCAGTCTTCAAAAGCATAACGTGTCCGGCCGCCACACACCGTTTAAAAAAAAGCTCCTTATGCACAACTCGTAAAACTGCACGGTGATGATGATTCATGTGCCGTTCACATCTGTGCCTGACAATCAGGTTTCCAATTTCACATCGTTCCTTGAATGACCAACGACCACCTCGCACACAGAGACATGACATGCAGCTTGCTCAACAGCCCGACAGTTCGAGGACACCCAACACTGCAGTTACGTCGCAGTCCACTGATTTTTACAGCCGTTTGATTCCCATTTCACACTGTGTTTAATCCAAGGACGGTATTATTGATGTCAGTGCCTGAAGAGAGAACAGATTAAAGATGTAATCTGTTTAAATAAAAATGAAGTGAGGAAAATGGAGGAACACGTGATGACTGTTGTTTTGGACCTACAATGACCCCCTGCTGCTGAGCCATTTATGGCACCTTGGAAACCTAGACCCCGTCCACACGAACTGATTTAATGAATCTGCATACATTTTTTATTGTTTCAGCGTTTGGTCCAGATGGCGGTTTTGGGGGGTGAAAATCTGAAAAACACCGTCCCAGCGTTTTCGTGTCGACACCCAAAACAGATCTTTGGTGAAACGATGATGTCATGCCCCCCCCACTGCTCTAACCTCTAACCTCAGACAGACCACTGGACATTACAGTCTATGGACATAACGTAACAACAGCCGACTACTGTCGGTCCCTCAGACACTGCGGCTGAATCTCGCCCGTTAAATCATCACCGATGGTCATATTTGCACTGACACGACTTCCAGGCAACATTTAAAGGGATAGTTCACCCTAGAATGATATTTCGCTCATTATCTACTCACCCTCATGTTGACTAAGGGCTGGAAGAAGTCCACCGTCCCTTCTCTGAGTTACAGGGGGTCTTGGCGTAGCAGTGCGTAGCAGTGATTTGCGCCGGCGTCAGCATGCGTCAGTGCGGTTACTGCAAATCACGCGAGATTTGGACGGACCAGGAAGAGGAGCTTCGAGAAGCTTCCTCCAAGCTGCTAAATAGACTTATTTAATTTTGTTCGGAAGCCCAAATTACGCAATTGGGCTTCAGCACAAGACGGACATTACATACGAGCATCATGGAGGTATTTGGATGTTTTTTTGTGTGTGTTTTTACGAAGAGCTCTTCTGGTCCGTCCCTCGCGTGATTTGCGCCGGCGTCAGTGCACTGCTACACCGAGATGACCCCCTGTAAGAGGAGAAGGGACGGTGGACTCTGAAAATTCTTCCAGCCCTTAGTCAACATGAGGGTGAGTAGATAATGAGCGAAATATCATTCTAGGGTGAACTATCCCTTTAATTGACTTATTCTTGGAGTTTGAATAGAGCGGGGAACTTTCCTCCTTCTTCTCTGTTTTTGGAGTTTATGTGTGGCAGTGTTACAGCGCCACACACACTCCACACAGGCCTTGAGTATGTATGACAGCGTTGAGTCCTTTTCAGCGGATCCGTGTGCAGATATTTCTTGAAATGATGGAGATTTATTTCAAAACGAACAAGAAAAAGATTGTTTTTTGGGTGAAACTCCATGTGGACAATGCCTTATATACATGATGGTTTAGCCCACCCAGCCTCAGGTCGATGACACACAGCTGGTCAAACCCTGCACCTGTAACACCTGTAGTTCAAGAACAACCACAGTCAGAGTGACCACTGGGTAATCCATAAAGGTTTCATCTCTTAGCACTGTCAGTCTGTTTCTATCAACATTTTTCCATCAATTTGTGACTCATCTGTAATTAAAGCCATTAATCGTCTATCTGACAGTCCAAATGCGACCCTGCCAAGTAACATATCATCACCACTTTCCATCACATGATGCACACAACTGGTTTTTCATGTGGAGTTGATCAGTCCATCCCTTCAGACAGCTTGTCCAAACAGGCCCTTTGTGTCAGCCACTGGCTTTACTCTAGTGGCCGGATTAAAGAAATCCCATTGACAGGAAAATAAATAAATAATTCAAAATCAAAAGATTAAACAACTATTCAATCTGAACTAAAGGGGACTATTTCAGGGACTATGCAGGCTGTGGACAGAAGTACATTGACAGGTGGCCAAAGACAGTCACCTTCCACACGGAGGCATTATGGGTATTCAGTGTCCAACTGAGCAGACACAGCAGGCCTGTGGGGGGGTCCTGGTGGTCTCATGGACAAAAAGGCATAGAAACTGTTATAATTAACTCAAACAAATCTCTAACAAAACCGACTGGATCGTTATTTTCCAAAAAATGCCAGTGTCAGAACAGAAGTTAAATCCAAACACAAAAAGACGACCTTGGTCTCTCCAAAACCTGCTGCACCAGTTTCCAAGCCCTGATGTAAATGTTCACTAACTGAGAATATAATAATCATACTTTTCAAAAATAAAATGGGAACAATATGGCCAAGAATTATTTATAATTACTGTATATTGCATTTTTTCCAAGTAACATCATTCCTGCTGATACAGTCTCAGCAGAACTCATTCATTTTGCCGCCGGATCGCTAGTTGGCATCATTTATAGTCGGAACTGCGACGGTATCTGATCGTCTTCGAACCTCCGACTTTCGTTCTTGATTAAAGCAGATATCATCGGCACGGCCGTTTCGGCTAATGCTGTGTTCAAGGCAGGCTTTTGAAACCGTAAGTTACAGCTTCAAGTCACAACTACGACTTGGTAGCGTTCCAGGTAACCCGTAGCTCGTGTTTTTACCGTCCTGTTGTCTGTGAAAGTTCCCTATAACGGCCACTCGTAACTTCCGACCCGTGAACTCGTACCAGATCGAACTGGTATGACTTCACAGGAAGGAAAAACACAAAGTACGAGTTTCCTTGAACGCACCATGAGTTAGCAGCCCCCGCCCTTGTCAGGCATCAATTGGTCCTCGTGCTACGTCACCATATTCACGCGCATCCCTTGGCTGCACACACAGCCCTTCATGCCGTTCTCTCCCCTCATTGGATAACACTTGTATCCCACAAGGAAAATTTTCTCCTCGGGTTACAGCAGAGCAGAGTGACGGAGAGACTCGTGTTTAGGCTGAAATACTTAATGTAAGTGATTGCTGACGCTATTTAGGACTTATATTAACAAAAACATTCCACTGATATCTGCTTTAATGAAAACATTCTTGGCAAATGTTTTCGCTTTCGTCCGTCTTGCACAGGTCCAAGACTTTCACCGTGGGCGCGGAGGCTCATGGGAAATGTAGTGTTCAAACACTTTGCTTTCCAAAACTCCTCGTAGCCCCTTTAATTTTTTCCAAAAAACTTTTTCATGTCGCAGCTTCAGGACACTTGGGTCAGTACAGACGAGCAGTATGGAGGTATCTGGATGTTTCCAAATCAAATTTCCAAAGCGTCAGTAATCGCACTGACGCCGGCGCAAATCTCGCGAGATTTGGACAGACCAGGAAATGAAGCTTCCGTTACAAACAAGCTTGAAATATAGACTTATTTAATTTTTTTCGGAACAATTTCACATTTCGGGGCTTCAATACAAGACGGATATTACATACGAGCACTATGGAGGTATTTGGATGTTTTTTGTTGTGTCTTTTTTTTACGAGGACAGTTGGTATCCATTTGCAACCGTTATATTGACATGCACTGCTACGCCGAGACCCCCTGTAACTCAGAGAAGCCATGGATAACTCTGAAACTTCTCCCAGCCCTTAGTCGACATGACGGTGAGTAGAAAATGAGTGAAATTTAAATTTTGAGTGAACTATTCCTTTAAGGTCCTCTTCATCAAAAAAAACTTGACATTAAGATTTATGTCAGGGATTTGCGTAACTTCCATCCAGGTACCACAGAGATTGTCACGCTTTGTAAAAGTGAGGATGTAATCAGGGCAATACAAATAAGAGCTGGAAACGCTGGCACAGAGACAGGAAAAGAGACTTCCAAGAGATACTAATGAGAAGAGCATAAAATGGTAAATCCTGGGGGGAAACTTAAGAGAAAAGAAACGCCAAAAGAGGGGAGGGAGCACGTGGGGTCTCAGATCCATTGTCTGCGCTCTGACCTGCAGCCCCCACCCTCCCCCCTTTATGCCCCAAATTATTTCCCGCCACTCGGGAGACAGCAGGAACAAAGCCTGTCTCCAGCTTTTTAGTTGGTTCAAGTGCTCTGGATAAATAGCTGACTGATGAACCGGCAGGACCGACTACTCTTATCGCCACGGCAACGCTGTAGTCACACAGCACTGATGTGATTTTAAATGAGTAAGTCAGTGAGGCATCCGTGGTGTGTGTGTGTGTTTTTGTTTTTTTTGCATATTCCTGCTGCGACCGCCACTGGCCCAAGATGATAAATGCTTTATTCAGAGGCCAGGATGAACGCTGATCATCAGCAGCCAGCGACATCTGTTTCTTTGCTTTCGAGCGCAGGCAGCACTGGTCAGTCCGGCAAAACTCAACAGGTGGGGAAAACTCCCAACTCCCACTCCTGTAAAACAGATGCTCGCCGTGTACTGTAGTGTGTGCGCCCAGCGGTGAGCCGAAAGCTGCGGTCCACAGGCCATCAGCTGTCTAGTTGGGAAAACAAAGCAACCATTCTGGTGAGCTCCTCTCCTCGCTTTAGGGTCAGGAGAGTCGCAAATATAGCACCAACACGTGGGACGTGGAGGCGAGCCAGGGAACACTCACTCACTCACTCACTCACAGCCAGAGAGAGATCCCATGTCATTTACAGGGGTTTTTTACAAATCCTGTAATAAATTTTACAAGGATACTTCAAAATCAGCCTCTGTACTATTCAAGGAAAAAACTCTGCCACAAGAAATCCTACAAGAAAACACACAAGTAGGTATCATACTGCATCTAAATGAGCTTTAAAGACATAATTAGAATGACAAAAAGAGCATTTGTGACTTAAATCAATGACGTTAATGAGAATGGATTTGACCCACACTGCAGCAGGAATGTCTGTGTTTGCGTTTACAACCACACACGCACCCCTGATGTGCTTGTAAAGCATGCAGCTGACTTTACTTTTTTCTACTATCAGGTCCTGTGATACAGTAGCCTACCAGTGAAAATTTCATTAAAGCTGCCAGTCACGCAACATGCTTTCCCCTGCAGGCGCCTAAGGTCATGTGCCCCGTGATTTATCACCAGGGTCTGCTGAGACTGAAGAACTTTGTATAAAATTTAAGATTATCTTCATTAAATTAATAACAGCAACTATTCGGAAAGATTTCAATTTGACAGGCATATATTCTCATGGCATAATTAGAAAGGACATTTGAGACTTTCCAAAGAGTCAGTGTAATTAAATCACATTTTAGGTTAGCTGACAATTAAATGACATTAATTAGGCTAAATGAATCCTTTTTTCTTCTTTTTAATCTAATCATCATTTAAGGTGATTTTTCAAGCAAAGGTAGCCTACTGGCACTGGCCAAATTTGAACTTTTACATAGAAATAGTTGCATTGATTTATTAATTTCCAATGTAAAATGAATATTTTTCATTCACATTTGACTTTTAGAAACTTTTAGGTGCATTTTCTGCCAAAATAATTATTTAATTGGTCATTAATTAAATAATTAACATACGGTATTACAATAGACTTAGTAGTGGCCATAAACATTGATTTCTAGGGTTAGATAACGTTAAAAGGTTAGGTAGCCTACACACATGAAGCAAACACTGATGATGAAGTAAATGCATCTGTTTGCCAGTGGGAGTAAAGAAATCACAACAAACAGTCTTTAAATGTCTCCAACTGCTTCCTCTGACCACATTTCTCGCTCTCAGCGGTTTTACTATAGCCTAATCCCGGAGCCATAGTAGCCAACAGTTCCCCTGCTGGGGATGGCGGCAAATTTGAGTCCCTAGACTCCGCAGCAGCGTGGTTTGTCCACACGAGCAGGACAAGGGACAGAACGACCGAACCGTTCCAGAACGATTCCAGAACGATTCCAGAACGCGTGACATCAGTCGCGAGAGGGGCTGACCGACTCTAGTAACCGTTAACGTCGGTCTTTTTGACGTAAATTAGACAAAAGTCGGGTCGGTTTTTGTTTTCAGTTGTGAAGACGCTGATTTCTAACAGAGAAAAACGACCGAGACGCAACCGATAAACGGTGAAATGTGTGTCGCTCGCCTTTTTCATTCACTCTGGACACACACACACACACACACACACACACATCGAGGTGTCCTCCTACCTTTGAGTGAAGCTCTGGTAGCGTCTGCTGGTACTCTGTCCAGTCAGTGCTGTGTTTCTTTAGCTCTGCGGGACTTGTATCCCCCCCCAATGATGCGTTCAGGGACGCCTCGGTCTTTTGATGACCAATCTGTTGTGAGGAGTAGTTGTTCACACTTTCTGTGCTAATGATTCGATCAAATCCATTAATATGCAGTAACTATTGCTTGTGTGCCATTTTGGCATAATTATTTTATACCTCACCACCATAGTTAATCACTTGAATACTCAAAAAAAAAAAAAAAAGTATAACATAAATTGTTTCCCAGAGGAGATCAACACATTACTATCAACTAGGCTAAATGAAATAATGATTGTGAGTTCTGGGTTATAAAAAACAACAACATTAAAATTAAAGTAACATAGTTTAATAATAATAATAATAATAATCCAAATCTATTCTATTATTAATTCTCAGTCATTATAGGTCCAATTGAATTACATTTTTGTGCTAATGCAGTCTAATACACCTGTCCTGTTATGAATACCTTAGTCAAGATAATAATGTTCAGTTTTTATTGACTGATATTTGTTTAAGAGAGAACGAGGGAGTTTCAGTGGCATGGTTTCAGAAGATAAAGTTTGTGGTGCTGTTCAGTTGTTTTGCCCTGTACAAAGAGGTGTTTCTGTTATTATTATGTCCTCGTGGTTGTAAATGCAGTGGAAAAAATAACAGGATCTCCTTTCTGTAACAAACTACAGCATCGACAATGATCATAAAACTGTGTCAGCATCTTTCTTGAACAGTTTCAACACAAATACATCTTTATAAGGCCATAAACATTTGTCTTTTTGCAGGACTGTTGTTTTAGACTATATAAACTCAAACTGCCAACTGAGCATGCAGTATACTGAATTGTATAATTTCCGATCGTCTTTGAAGGCAACTACTCCAGTGTTGTCTTCCAAGGGAGCGGAAATTTCTTAGTATTCTGACATTGGATGACACTAAAAATGTCATCTGTTACCAATTACTTTCTGAATATGTTGTTCTCTGCCAACTCTAACTGCGTCTCTGATCCAGTTTTATTAATGATTCATGTCTGGGATCCCAGATAGAGAGAAATCCCCTCTTATGAAATAGCAACATGCTGGTATGTAGGAAGGCTGTGCATGCTCAATATTAGTATTTTTATGAAAGCCATATACATATTGTCTAATGTAAAGATTACAGTGGTTTAAAATCAGATCAGCTGAATTAATAATATCCCTCACAGCCTGACCCTTGACTCTTTCTGCAGCCTGTTTGATTTGTTTTCCAGTTGTTTGTGCACACGTGTGAATACTGATGCTGTCATTTATTTGAGACTGTACCACCCCTTTTCCCATCAGTAGATTCCCCTCATCTGACCTCAGCAGCACATCTTTATGCCAACGCACTGCCAGATCGTCTTTGTGCTAGGCTACATACCTTCTTATCTTTTTGTCTTTTTTTATACAACTAAACCTGACATAACCGGTTTTCTTTTGGTTGTTCTTTGGTTATTGTTTTTATTTCATTAGTTTTTGTCTTGGTTTGTTTTGTTTTTGTCTCAACCTGACTGCTCAGAGTTGGCATCACATTGCCACCATGTCTTGTTAGGACTTGCTTTCATCAAAAAACACCATTGAAGCATGTTGTATGACACACCGGGTGAAGAAAAAAAAATCATTAAAGAAACAGACTATTACCATGTAGCCATGGAGCCAAGGAGTTGTTTTCAAACTACACTATGAATCATGTTATTCCTGCCTTATTCACATTCAACCACAGTTTTGTTCTGTGTTTTTTTGCAAATGCAGCACATGAGTTCATGCTGGAGGTCAATGCTGACTATGTTTAATAGTCGCAGCCATTTAGTCAAGGACAAAACAATACAAATGACGGATAAGAGTTTGCCTGAGGCAGCTCTTGTGTGTGTAACTGTGGCGAAAACTTGAAAGAGAGCCGGAGGAAGAGGATTTTTGACGCGCAAAACATCAACAGTCAGCTGGTATAAAATCTTTGACCTGTAAATCACACGGAACAAATGGTGTCCTCCAAGAAAATGTCAATCAATTCGTGCTGCGTCTCAACACAACATGTCGCAGCTTGTCCTGGGTTTGAAAACAAAGATGAACTAAAACACACTATACTAAGCCCTGCGCTTTAAGAAGAGTAGGCTACAGCCTGTTTTCCTCAAGTGTCTGGGAGAAGTGACACCAGTGTATAATTTCATCACAACACGTGGGCCTGTCTGAACCACCGTGCCTGCCGAGGAGTTGTTTATGACGAGTTTTCGTGCTGCGTCTGGGTCTGGACACACTGAGTGTTGGTCTCCAGTGTTTGCTCATAGAGTCGTGGTGGGTTCACAGTCATCCACACCCTGTCTCCCCCTCCGTCTAAAAAAAGCTTGCTGCGGTTTGACACACAATTCGGCAAATAGTGCGTCTGCTTCCTCGCTATATAGTAAAGCCAGACGAGGAGCCACAGAGGACTGAGGGACCTCTGTGTGAAGACACAGCATTGCACTTCATTTCCAACACTGTCTTTATTCCCTGAGGTTGAATGCGTCTCTCCCTCTACTCTCCATGTGCACCACAGGCTTGTTTACTGGCCTGGTAAAAAAAAAAAAGAGAGAGAGAGAGAGAGCAAAGCAAAGCAGTGCAGAGCCTTGACTGGGTTTTTCCACAAAAAGAAGGGGGGAGGATGCAAGATTTTTTAAAAAATCAAGAAAACAGTGAAGTAAGAACAAGAAAAAAGCAAGAGGATGGCTTTTACGAGACACCTCCTTTACCAGATGAAGCTGAACATCTGAGCAGAAATATGAAACTTGAGTGGAAACATATGAAAGCTGACAGCAGCAGGAGTCAACGGACGGATGGACGGACGGAGCGCATGCAGGAAAAGTGAACCACCGACACCGAACTGAACTGAACTGAACTGAACAGTCTCAACTGTAGCTGAACAGGTGCTGGTGTCATTGAGGTCTTTGCCAACTGATTTGGCACCTGTGTGACTGGCTGTGCATCTACAGTTTCAGCGGGGCCGTTTGTTTAGTCTGCAGGAGCTGAACACGCAGCCAAGCCGACCTGCTCGCACCCCACATGAAACACACCTCAATGTCAGGAACCTGGAAGAGCGCTCGGTTGCCTCCTTTTCTTGTGTTGTTTGGTTGTATAATATATACATTTCTATTGTTGGTCAGAGGAAAAAAATCTTATGTCATCAAGTCCTTCACTCCTCGTTGACCCCAGAGAGTTCCTCCTGCACGCCATTTTTAGAACATAGGTTTTTATGAGCAAATAAACATCATACATGTCTAATTTGAGAGTGTCCTGTGAAGTACGTGGCATTGGAAGGGGAGGGGGGGTCTCATAATAGAGAGGTGGAGGGCACGACATGAATGGGGCTGGAAGTGGCTTTTCAAACAACATGCTGAGATTTGAAAGGAACGACGAGAGGAAAAAGGAATTCCTATGGATGGCCTCTTCAACCCCTAAACGGTCCAGAGAGACAGCGAATGAGAATGAGTGAAGTTTAAATCCCATCTGGGATTTGGAATATCAAGAGCTGGCTCCGTTTGGAGGGATTAAGGTTTATACAGGTTTGAAGCGAAGAGGACAGGCAGACAAAGAGAAAGCTCCTCCAGGAGTGAAATGCCTCCTCATCTTTTACCTCTGGAGCCCCCCCCCCCCCTTTCGAATTCCCAGCAGAGTGCGAGTGGTCAGCAGGGGTCACGCACTCGGATCAAATCCCTGTCACGATGGTTGATCCACAAATCTGCTGCTGCACAGATAAATGAATTCCTCTAAGTCCATTTAAGTACAAGAGCTACTTTTGAGCCATTAAGGGATTCACCTCTTCAGTCCAGCTAGTTCAGGACTGGCATTCGTCCTGAAATCCTGCACTCGTGGGGTGTTGTTGCTCATATTTTTCTCCGTGACCATGGAAATTGACAAAAAAAAGACTTTAATTTGTCAAATTCATTCCATTCACTACTTTTTATCTCCACTCCTCTTTATCAGTAATTCGGTATGTGCTATATGTTGACACTGGCTTATACTCTGGATGCAAACTTATCTAAAGAATGAAGCAACATTGCCAGACATGTCTTCATTTTAATGTTTTGTAGCTGAAAGATTTATTGCTCGGTGGATTTTAGATGCATTCCTCATGATGTTTCACACTGTTTCTCGGCTTAAAAAAAGAGAAAAAGCATTCAAACTCATCTATTGTTTTCCATGTGTCAGCGACCTCCAGGACAAACAAGTGCGATCAGTCATATGACATAAACGAGAGAAGCTGAAACATGCTACGAAGCCCAGTGGGAGTTCACGCCACGTCAGTCGTTTTTGGCCGACAGTGAGTTCTTACATCTTCTTCAAATGAAAGCTTGTGAAATTTTAGGGATTATCCAGTGCTGACAGTCCAAAATCTGCTCTGCATAGAAGGAGGAGGAGGATGGTGTGAGCATGCATTCCTCTCATTTCTACATTCTCCCTGCTGTTAAGCTTGGATTTAACGTGAAGCAAAAGCGTTGTCCTGATGACAGGGTCAAATCAGAGAGAGTTAGTTGTGCTGAATCCACTTTTACAGTAACTCAAAATGGGTTGAAACTGTGAGTAATTCGTTATGAAATTAAGGGGAAGTTGGTCACTTTTTCGCTGTTTTGGTTGTTGTTTTTTTCTCTACGGAGCTCCCCCTACAGTTTCGGAGTGCATATTTTCACTGTCGTAAAAACAAACCGCTAACCCTCCTCCCACCCCTTGGGCCATGTGCAGAGGGCAATCTATGGAGCGATGTATACCAAGGTAGGTAACATTAAAAATTAACAAGAGATTACGGATTATGGGGCGTGTTTGTGTTGCAGTGCCGTAAAGCAGTCCATGTTTTTCACGTCTTGCAAGGTTGATTTTCGGCCAACAGATGCTAGGTGGAAGGCAGAGAGTCTCCATTCTCCCTGTAACAAGTCATTTAACCATCACAATTACTTCAAAGCTGTTTGATTAAGGTAAAAATCTTGCAACGTTCCCCTTTAAGAAGCTTCAAGACAAGTCTAAGGAAGTAAACATAGTGAGCATCATGCAATGATACGTCCTTGATCTGTATCTGTCATACAGACTGTGGCTTACCCACAACAGACTGCTTTCTGTCCCCCTTCTTATCCATCTGTCTTTTCTTAGAGTTGGTAAAATTATGTTTTTAAACACTGTTACATAAATTGCACAAATACCTGTGGCCACTAACTCAGGGCGACACCCACCTTTGGTCAGGATCAGCAGCTAACACTAATGCTGTATGACAACTCACTGACTGGCGCATTTCACACATTCGGATGTGAATTTAATGCATCTTCAAGAGGAAACTTTATTTTGCTTCACGCTTTTCTTACATATGTAAAGTACAGCTATTACGTAAAACTGAAGAAAAAAATCTGTGATACATGAAACAGGTACAGATCCTTTATTCTGCAGTTACACTAAAAAGAAAAGCATTGGCACAAGTTACTGGCAGGCTGTGTCCAATTTCTTTGCAACACACAAACAGGTCATAAATTACACAACAGTGTTTCAGATTTTATGGAGACTGTATGATGCAACATTTGTCCTTGTTTTAAGCTTAAGAGTGAACGCTTGTCTTACCTTGTCTGTAAAATGCTATATATTTTTAAGCTTTATATTATTTTAGGGGCTGTAAATCACAGTACACTCAGTAGCTTCATATGTGCATGTGAGGTGTGTGCAGTAGTTTCATGTGTGTCAGCTCATTCCTTTGCTCCACACACAACAAGCACATGCACGACGTGTTAGATTTATCATTCGGCTGAGATATCCATGTGCGCAGGAGCGTGAGTGCACACGTGTGTTAACGTGTTTATGTGAATGTAAGAAGGGCACAGTGTGTGTGTGTGTGTGTGTGTGTGTGTGCATGCCATCGGATATGTTTTCTTTGCATTAATAACAACACCTGCTGAATCAATTCAGGAAATCTGAATTCCCTGCTGACAGTCTCAGCTGTTTAAGTCGTTTTGCTCCTGTGTAAATTTTGCTGTCACCTCAGTACCATCTATACTGCAGATCCTCTCCTCCCTCCATCGATTTTTGTTTTTTTTGCCATTCCACTTAGAAGACTGTCTTTGTCCGTCCTCATCCTGGCCCATCCCTTCATCTTATCAAAGGCCCTCAGCCATCCTGTTGTCCTGTCCTTGTGAGGAAAATAATTAAACAGAAGAACACGAGGGCAAGGTCTTTTGGAAAACTGCCATCGCCATGTGTTCTTTGGTGTGGTCTTGTCCATTTAACGTCATGTTTGCCCATTTGAAACCCATTACTCAATTGTTCTCTCCACTGCTGCGTGATACTGTACGGCACCACCTGTATTTTTTCCAGTCTGACACCGGCCCATTCAACCTTGACTGCACCATTTGTTTGCTAGACTGTCTGGAAGCTGAAGGCCATCTGCAGAAGCCATTGGCGTTGTTGTTCTTATTGACACAGTTAGAAAGCCAGATTAGTCAAGGGTTAAGTCATTTCTACTCTTAAATATGATATTAGGTCTTTAAGGGTTTTTGGGCCATGATGAACTCTCTGCAGCCTTAGAGGTCAAGTCTGTGGGAGGCGGCCTGATGGCTATCAGCACCTTTTATATGGACTACACCTCAGTGCCGCCAATGAAAACTGTTCAAAGTGTGTCCTGTGGATTAGTGAGGCAGACTGTTTGTGGAAAAACCTTTTGACAATGATTTTTTAACCTAATTTTTCTGTGACATAAGGACCAAAAGAAATGCTGTTCACCTCTATTGTATTGAGGTGGAGGTATTGACATCTGCATCCAAACAGGTAAGATGGAAAATATATATTTAGTAGTTTGGGTGAACTAAAGAGAACTTTATTGGCAATGAAAGGTGCGAAGTTAATCCACTGGATGTCAGTGAAAACAAAACTCATTACTCTTTATGGATTTTTATCCACTTTTGAATCTTCAGTTTTCTGCAGCTTTACATAACTTTAGTCATTGTTTGACTTTCCGACATGAGCTAAAAGAATGATGATAATGTTCTGTGACCTACAACGGTGCATCAATACCCAAAATACATGTTATGTTGCAGGTTTAAAGGCACACTTTGTAGAATTTGAACATTTGTCAGGTTGCATTTTATTTTGAAATTCTGCACTGATATGACTCTAATATCATCATGTCATACATAACTAACACACAGTTATACAGAGACACATGTGTTTTCATCGTTTACCTGAGCAGAGCTACAAATTAAATCAGGACATCAAAGTCTCTGAAGTAACATAAACGGTAAAGGTGTAGCCCAACATGCGCACAATTTAAAGAGGGCGAGAGAAGAAATGTCAGCTCAGCCTGAGGAGATTTCCACTCAGCCAACATGAAACACCTGTGAGGCTGCACTGAGGCCGTTCAGGGATTTGAACTCGTTCTCCTTTACAAATGTTGTGCAAAACAACTCTGAAGGAAAAGAGCAGATTTATTATCTATGTTGCTTCATCCTGTTCCAAAACTTTTTTATTTTTTGTTACAGACTGAGGTAAAGCGATTTCAGAGGCAGCCACCAGATCCCTCAGCTGTATGCACACCGCATGCCTGTGTGATGATCTTATGATTGAGAGATGTAAGAGATCCATCTGTCAACGACTGCGTGTGAAACGTCCCACAGGCCTTGAACGCCCCGGCTGAGCCTCACCATTTTTGCAATGAAGGGTGATGAGCTCAATTTCACATTTCCACTGTGCAATCTCCAATTTTCATATTATAATTTCACTATTAATAATTATTTTAAAGACTGACAAGTTCTCAAGCCCATCCAAAGTCAGATGACTGCGCTCGAGACACGGCTTTGTTGTTTTAGCAGTGCTGTTTTTAGTTGTGTACTGTGTCCGTGCACAGCTCCGGGGTCAATTTACGACACAATGAAAGGTGAAATCTCAGTTTACACATGGAAACCTAACAGAGGTTGGTATTCAGATATAACAATAAACAGAAAAGCAAAGTGGTCCAATATTAGGCAACAGGAAATCTCTTAAATCTATTTTTATAAATTAGCTTTTAGGTAGGCTAATGTTTATTTTGTTTAGTTTACATAAAATTCTTTGAGTGAGATCTCTCACTCTAGATTTAAGACTGTACTAGACAGAAAACACAATTATTATTATTTCAGGTTCTACCAGCACCATGACACGCATGCACTCCACAAGTATGGAGGCTGATGTGGTCACTTTGCAGCAGATGGTGTTATTATGCAGTTTAATGATGGCTGGGGTTGCAGTGTGCAGTCAGTGTGTAGAAACGCAGGAGAAAAACAAGAAAGACGACATCAAGCTGATTTAACATGTTTAAAAGAAGACTTCCCGGGTGTTTTGTGAGGAAGGAAATTAACTCAATATGTGAAGAACTCAACTGTCATGAAGCATCCTCAGCCCAGTTTTGTAATTGTTTCAGTGAGGGACTCAACTTGAATCTGAAAGCAAAATTTGCCTTTGAAGCATCACTTACAAGAAGATCATTCATTATAATACAGCTTGAACTTTGAAGAAACTAAAAGGAACATGGGAGAGACAGTCCAGTCTCATGTTGTACTGTTGACTATTTTGAGTTGTGGTCACTGCATGGGTCATTAACAAAACCACAATCCTAAAAAAAGAGCGTGTGAATGACTGTTTTTCCTCTAAAATCTGCCATTACCAAGCTGCTCTGCTGCTGATGCTGCTAATATCCACATTTTATAACCATGACAGAGACTGAAAAGTCGCCATGCAAACAAGTTAAATGACAACAGTTGTGTTGTGACTGACTGAAGAAAATAAGTCACAAGACAAGTAGGAACTTTTCTGGAAAGAGGTCTAAGGATCTAAGGTGTCTAAAAGGTTGGTAAATGTTGTGACAAATGTGCTAAACTGGCAACACTAAAGAAAGCTGAATGAAACAGTTCAACATCAGCTCATTCTGAAAGCTTAACAGCCAATGGGAAAGCTCCAACGTTCAACCAGCCAATGGTGTAACTTTTTATTCACTCAGTCACATGACATTTGGTGGTAACTTGATCACTCACTCAGTCACAGACGTTCATGTTTCTCGTGTTAGGCTATAATGCTGTTGCAGTACGGCCAATAACCCCCCCCCCCCCCCCCCCAAAAAAAACAAAAAAAAAACACGCTCAGCATCTTATTAATTAACTACATGTAAAGCGCAATCTTAACCACATGTTTTCTACTGTCATTCATCTGTAGTTATATCTTTTTAACCTCAATTACAGAAAATGTGTTTGATTTTTAATGCCATACAAGACGGACCACGTTGCCAAATCACTCTGAAGCTCTTGTGCCTGTAATCCGTTGAGTTTCAGGACCTCGACTCTCCGTGTGAGGTCTTGGCTCTGTTTCACACAACACAAATACATCTCACTATCAAAAAGCAACCATGGACCCTTGTTTAGTTTTTGGGGTTTTTGCTTAATCAGCAGCACGTACTTTAGTCTGAGCCGGCCGAAAAGGCTGCAGGTCCTGGCTTAGTAATTAAAGTCATTCCAGTGAGCTGTCACAAAGGCTTCACTTCACTATTACTAGCTGCAAATTTCTCCAGCGCACAGGTCAGACACAACCACAATGTACAGCGATATTGTTGCAGCACAGCTAATCACATCAAATAAGACCAGCACCAAACCTTGGCAACACAATAAACAATCACAGACACTTGTGCCAAAAATGTGACCACAGCTGCAGCCATGAGAATTACGTCCAATGACAACGTCCAGTGCCAGAGCAGGAAATAATGTGACCTTTATGAGGTCGAGCAGAAAGGTCAAGGTTGGTGGATGCATGGGAATGTGGCACGTCAACGTCATACATTCCTGCAGGAGCCTGGTCAAGGTTAACAAGTAGTTAATATTTCCCTAGTTATTACTGTAACTATTAGTTCCCCAATCTAGGTATGTTAATATTATATTTGACTTTTCTTTCTCAATGATTCACATGAGGAAACAATGTCGGTGAGGAAATATGAAGAGTCGTCCAATATCAATGTTTTAAGGTCTCAGATTAAGGTGTGTCAGGACCCAAAGCAACCATAATTCACACAAAGCTCCACAGATACACAGTAAAATGTGTCAAACCTAATATAAAATACAGTCAGAATTGAGAGACTTCTCCATTATCTAATACAGACTCAGTCTAGTTTAAGGTCCTCTTCAATTTTGAGGTTCAACTACCAGTCAGTCAAGACTCTTTGGTACACTGTCTCTTCAGATTAGCAGTTCAGTTGATTTCATTCATAATAATTTTGTGCTGATGGTTCAATTTGTCAATAGTATGTCAACATCACTGGCATAAAATGAATGTGCCAGAGGTATTTCGGGTTATTCCAAGGCGTTTCCACGAACCAACATGAGGAAGTTATGTAACATCTTTCCCATTAGTCTTTAGTCAGTCCTATCATGCCAGGTTGGGTTTTTTTTTATTGTGAAATATATCAAATTCAGCTGGGTAACATAAATCTGTTGTTGATAAAAGCCAAACTGACCCCAATTCACCTCCTCTAAACTCAATAAACTCATATAGCTACTTTATGTGTGTGTGTGTGTGTGTGTGTGTGTGTGTGTGTGTGTGTGTGTGTGTGTGTGTGTGTGCGTGTGTGTGTGTGTGTGTGGTGTGTGTGTGTGTGTGTGTGTGTGTGTGTGTGTGTGCGTGTGTGTGCGTGTGTGTGTGTGTGTGTGTGTGATGTAAAAACAAACCAAAGTTTATTTACTCGTGGGAAGTTAATGAGACCACATTCCTGTGTGTTTAAACTAAACTGATCTGTGGCCAGACTTATTTTCTGAAGAAATATGCTCTAAGTATTTTACTTTAGGGATTTTTTAAGTCAGCATTTCTTTTCACACAGCCATAGGAGCTTCATCATCTTTTTTCGGCCTCTGGTTTTGTTCCTTGCATCACACTGCAAACAAACGAAACATCTGGATTGACCACGTACACACATTGTGTAGTTAGGCAAATCAAAATATCTGCGCTGATACCGAGTCATTACGATACATCATCTGAATATCATGAATGCCAAACGAGATTTTGTGCCAAATTAGTAGACGTTGAGAGAGTTAACTGGATAACCGGCTCTTGAGGAAATGTCATTCGATCAATGAAGCGATTAGGTTTCATTTCCTGAGCAGCAGGAATGTTTGGACTGAAGTTCAGGTCAAACCACAAACTAGAGATTATAGTTTGGACCAAAATCACAAAATGACTGATCAGCTGTCATTGCCATCAATAAAGTCATGATGTCGCTAAAGAACAGAGAGTTTTATTGTTTTAAATTAAATTTCTCTTGGATTTGTCTATTATACAGTAGCTTAATCAATCAATGAACATAATAATAACCAGATTGGTTTGGCCCCGCAAACTCACTGTCTGCCTTCATCTTCTCTCCTGCTCTGTGAACCTCAGCACATCTGCTCTATTCATCAGTATTCATGACCTTGTGCGCCCGAGGGCATCTGGTTATAAACACAATGACGCTTTTGATGATCCAGTCTTGGTCACCTGGTTTCCCGCGCACCACTGCATCATATTACCCCACTGCATGCTGCTGCCCCTGTCTGGTTTTCAGATGGTACGTTCTAATTATAGTCGTGTAGTTGTCTCGGGACACAAGGTCCTGGCAGGAGGTTAGGAGAGACAGAGACGACGGAGCAACAGGGTGAAGAATTAGGCAGCGCTGAATGGGCGTAATTACTAAAACTCGGTGTGATACTCAAAGACACGAACACAAAAGTCATTCAGAGGTCGGTTAAAAGACTTCTCTCTTTCCTCTGTGCGCTTTAGCTGTGTAAACCTGAGAAGCAATGAGCTATGAATTAATCAGTAAGTCAGTTCTTTGAATATATGTAAAGTCTTTCATGAATTTCAGAGAAAATAACCCAGATGATGTCATGGTGATGTCATCAGGTTAATGGCATAATAAACTATGAAAAATAAAGTGAAAACAAATGGAAAAAATGAAAAAAAAATATGTTGGATAAGTTTGAAGTTATTTGCCATTTGCAGTTGACGGAGAGTTCCCAGTTAGCAGAGCTGAGTGGGAGCAACTGCAGAGTTGCAGCAATTTGTTCCTGTGCACGGAGCCACGAGAAAAGAAATGTTTTAGACACTTTTAGACACAATTCAATACCCATTTTCCAGCCAGTGAAGAAAGCATTTTCCATTGACTCAATCCACTCGTACCAAAGGGGAGTGCTATTTTCACAGGACAGGAAATCAATTTTGGATCCCCCCCCCAGAAAAATCTTTATATATCTATGTAATGTCTTTGTGCATTTGGGAGAGAATAACCTTGATGATGTCATGGTTATGTCATCGATGTTGTAGGGATTAATGTCATAGTAAAAACTGAAAAGTAATGAAATGTGATAAACAGAAAAAAGGTTGACCAGGAGCACCTGCAGAGCTGCACTAATGTGTTCCTGTTCACAGGGCCATGAGGGGGGAAAAAAACGTATTTTAGGAAACAACAATCAGTATCTGTGCTCCATCCTGTGAAAACAGCACTTTCATTGACACTTCTTTCTTTCTTTTTTTAAACCAAACCAATAGTGGCAAAAGGAAAGTGCTGTTAACACAGAACAGAAAACCAATATTGGATTGTTCCTTCTGCTTTTTTTCCCACAGAACAATCTCTATTGTTTTCAGATAGTTTCCACAAAAAAAGACAGCGAGAAAGACAGTGAAACAATAGTAACAATATCAACAACGTGATACCAACCCAGCATCCTCCCTTTTACAAACTCTTATCTAAACCATGAGTAAATAGCCAATAAAGGAGATAACAGAGTCAGGAAGTCTACTGAGATGGCCCAAAAGTGTTTTTTAGAAGTGTCTAAAATACATTTGCTCTGGTGAACACTACACAGCTCTGCCCACTAGTACACATTACCTTACATTAGAAAACCTGAGCTGCTCCTTTAAGCGCTTATCAAAAAATGTCCATCTGTTAATCTCATGATCGATTTACTACAGTACGAGTTTGAGCTGCTGCAGTTTCAGTTTTTTGAACCTGCAGCTCAGCATCCTTGAACTTTCCCCCGATTCTGTGAGAGCTGCTTCATCCCTGCAGGTGAAGACTGACAACATCAACAGAGCAGCTTATCACTGTGAGAGTCGCTGCTCTCTCAAAGCACAAGCACCACTGCTAAGTAAAGCACCTTCAAAAGTTATCAAACACACTCTACCAACATTGTATCAAGCACACTGTGGAGAGTTTGAAGTCAGTGTGTGTGTGAGAGAGAGTGTGTGTGTGTATCAGAGAGTGTGTGATACAGTGGTGGTTTTACACTCAATGGGGGTCTATTCTGGGAGCTCTTTCATGCTGTCCCCTGCTGTGGAGTGTGTGAGTGTGTGTGTGAGGAGGATCTATCTATATTCTCACACTGTCACCTGCTGGGATGCCTCAGCTCAGACGGAGTAAGAAAAAAAAAAAAAAAAGAAGTCTCTCAGCCTCTGGCCCAACTTTGAAAATCCAGAGTCAGGTCAGCTTTCAACTTCCTCTGCAGCTAACACAACATACCGCGTGTTGGATTACTGACACAGAGACACCCCGTGAAGGCAGCAGCATACGTGCATTTATATCGTCTGATATCACATATCATCAGGCAGCAGCAGCAGCAGCAGCCATTCACAGATGCTCATCATCATCACCATCATCACCACTCTCAGTCTCAGCAGCACCGTTGATGCTTCAGTCGCCTCCAGCGCAGCGCACTGCGACTTCGTGACCATTTGACCTTGTCATTGTTTGTGCCGAAGCTCCACCAGCTGAAGAAAAACTAAACATCTGCATTATTTGAGTTGTTTACCAGAGAATAACAACACGCACTTAGTGGACATCCCCTCCACTCCACCACCTCCTCCTCCGCCTCCCATCCTGCCGGCCGAGCTCAGTATTTTTTGGCAGGACTGTCAGCAACCTTGAGCAGCGCCTCTTTTCTTTTTTTTCTTTTAGTTCTCTACGTATGAAAAACAGACTTACCCACATATAACCGGCCTGCGATACCCTCGCATTGAGCAGCACGTATGTCGGTTCGCTGGCACAAAGGTTTACGCATGCATTCCTCTGTTTTTTCTTTTCTTTTTTTTAATCCCTGTCCTTCTTTTCGGCTGCAAAACTCAATGCATTCGCGCAGTTGGTGCAGGGAGAGAGAGTGAGAGTGGGGGTGGTGGGGGTGCGATACACAGAGAGAGAGAGGGATGGGGGGTGGGGGGTGGGTGCTCTGACTGGTCCAGATTTCGACAAATAGTAAGGCATCTGATTATTTTGGATTTTTACCAATAATCCATCAGATTATAATCCCTTTAAAACATGTGCCAGAGCTCTGTGCCAAATACTGGGTCAGAGAGAGAGAGAGAGGACAGAGTTACTTAAGGTCTTTTTTTTTTTTTTTTTTCAAATCACACACACACCACGAGTAACTACTACTGCGGGCTGACTTTTTTTTTTATTATTTTACAAAGTGCTAGGTTTTACACTGTTTACAGATGGCAGGGAAGTGGTCAGGGAGCTGTGGCCACAAAAAGGTCAGCACCTAAAAACAGCTGACCAGGCTCTGTATCCTGCAAAAGAAAAACACTTTGGTGAGAGAGAAAAAAAACATTGTGGTTTGAGATAAAGATTGATCAAGGAGGTGAAACAGGGGTTTTCCTGATAGTGAATACCATTTAGGCAAAGTCCTGACTCCAGCTGCATGGGATAAACCTCTCACTGTCACTTTGATAAAGGCAAAGTGCCACAAAAATGACTTTAAAAAGTCTCATGCTTAAGGTGACGTTGAGGTTTTCCAGCATGTAATATGTTACAATTGTGAAATGTGCCTTTAAAATTTGCTATGTTGCCTAGAAACAAGAGGAGCAGCACCATTAGATGGAGCTTCGTATTGCTCTGCCAGATGAGCTGCTCACCTTGACGCAAATGAGCTTCTTAATTCTTGTCATAACTCAACTCGAGACTAACAAACTAACATTTACGTAACATGTCACTTCTGTTTTGTTCATCGCCAAAGTGAGGCAGGTGTATTGTCAAAGTCAAAGTGATTTTGTGGATGTTACTTTCATGTCTTTTCTTTTTCAAACTGGTACAAGCAACAGACCCAACCCATGTTTTTCAACTGTCATGTTCGTATGTTTACATGACAGTTGAAAAAACCATCAACTGTCATGTAAGTGCTCACTGGATTTTAACATAACACTGGATTTAATTTGTACAACTCCTCACCAGTAATGCGCTGTGCAGTTTTGCTTTCAAATAAACATTGGCTCAAGAAAAATTTGTGAGATTAATATCAATATGAACTCTGAACTTGTGTGAACTTAGACAGGCCTGTCAATCATCATGTCGCATCTTCAAGGGAGGGCGATAAGGACAAAGGAACGGCGTCGCGTCATCTTCATATGGACACAGCAGGTGGATGATTGGATCTCTTTCTGGTCATCTGTGCAGTAATGAAAAAGGGAAGTGAGCACAAAGAAAGTGCTTAATTGTTGATTTTTTTATGAATAATGCAAAAAAAAGAGAGAAAAAACATGTTTACTTTGAGCGTTCCCTACAACATAAAAGCCTACAGACTTGCCTCCTGTTTCCTCGCTCATGTCCCTTGGCTAAAATCATTTGGTAAACCATGGTGTATAAATAAGGCAACAGATGACAAGTGAGGCTTCACATGAACAAGTAATGAGATCCTTAAAGGACAAGTGCGTGGGGGTATGTGAGGAATCAACTGTGCTGGAAGCCAAAACAGGGCCAAAACCCACAGCAGCAGTGTCACTCATTCTCTCTCGGCTTTTAATAGACGAGCTCCTCCCTGAATGAAAGGTCTAGCATGGACCAGATTTATATATACTGGGATGAGCAATAGAAAGTAAACAATGAGGCAAATGTATCATCTGGCCTTCCACCAAATAAACAATCTAAAATATACTGCAGGATTATGACTTGAGTTATATGACAAAATAAAAAAACTGAAATCCTCACCAGTCCACCCAATAAACACACACACAAACAGAAACAATCACTTTCATATTTCTGTATGACAATTGGTGTCCAAGCTTGTCAGTCTGTTTGCATGCAGATGTTTCAGCAGCTTGTAGAAGATGTCTGCCAGATGTTTGCTCTCCTCCTCCTCCTCCTCCTCCACCACAAACTAAACCCATGAGGATGATCCAGCCAGATCGCCTCCTCTTTGCACAAGAAACTATTCAGGATTACTTCCACCCGCACCCGATTGTGCATTTGGATTCCCCTCAAATACGTGGAGTTGGCTCAGTCCTGTGCAGGAACGTCACTGGGTGGGGTGGTCAGTAACTCAATGACCCAGTTATGCAACGGCCAGCTTGTGGAATTCCTGATGATTTGTTGAGTTCGAGTGAAATTCTTTGTAGTAGCTGCCTCTGAGTGCAAAATGTCACTTTTCACTAACACACACATACTCGTGAAACCCGCCAACGTAACCCCTCTTCCCCTGTGTTAATCTGTGAAACACAGTCTGACCCACATAAAGAAAATCCGTCCAGTTCCCTTGAGTAAGTTTCACATAATTTAAAGCAACAGAAGATTAACCTTTTGCCCTGTTTTAAATATTTTTTCACAGAAGTGTGGGGCACATCTTTCAAATAGCTGTAGTCTAGGTCAAACAGCTCAGGCAATAGGTTGGTCTATAATTAAAAAAAAAAAGAAAAGAAAAAAAGATTTGTGCATGTCAGGCCAGTTGAGGATGGTGTAAACAAATGATCTCATCAGATTTCAGTCACTGAATCCTCATTGAGGCTAGACATGAGCTGACATGTGGGAAACTCTGCCTAAGGATCTAGACGTGTTTGCTGGTCATCCCGTGTCTTTATGGGAGGTTGCATAACCAGATTAGGGTAGTTGGTTTAAGGTTTGAGGGTCACTGAGGCCTGATTAGCTCTTTAGCTTTACAATCTGAAATCTAAATCGCCTGAAGCAGCTTCCCAAACTCAGAGATTCCTGAATGAGCTCCTGTTCTGTGTGAGATTTTGAGGCCACCTGGGAGCGATCCAAGTTGAGCTTTTTAGGCCTTCATAGGCCTTTGATTAGACCACAAAGTAATGGTGGAATGGCCCTAACCATGGTTATGAGAATGCAATTTTGCAGACACTACTCCATTAAATTGAGCTGTAAATTAGCAGCAGAGGAAAGTCTTTGAACAACATTTAGTCAAAGTTGGCGCAGGTTGACAAAAACAAAAAGGAAGGATCCAAAATGCAGACGCCAAAGTAAAGCAAAAGCACCCCACTGATTTATTTAACACTGTAAACAAAGGTTTACAAGATGATGAGGAAGTCCAGGATCAAGAAATAGCAAAAGCAGTCCAAAAGAGGCAAACAAATCAAGTAAGGATTTATTTGCCACTATCTGCAGGGGCCAGTGGACATCGAGCTGAACAGTGGGACAAGGGTTGGGGCAGGGGTAGAGCCGAGGTTCAGGTTGAGGTAGAGATGAAGGCAGGACCTCTACAGTGGGTGTTGGGAATGCAGACTGCAGCAAACGTGATTGGCCTGTTTGGGGATCAGAGGTGTTTCTCCTGTACTACTAATCTTGGTGATGATGCTCTACTTTTGTATTGTGCTATTAATATATTAGGGGCAATGTTGCTTTTGTGTGTAGGGGCTGTGATGGGTCAGTAGTTATCACAGTCTGTTATGTTGCTCCTACACCTCAGAATGATTTACTTATAGATTTGTTCCCACTTCAACACGAAAAGAGTGATGGTGAAGTTCATGTCTGATTGTATTAATTTTGCATCTTTGCAATCTTTACTTCTGCTTTGACATCCTTCATCAAATGATGCAGCATTTTTTTTTTTCGATTTTGACAGTGAAGAAAACATTGCTGTAGGGAATCATTAATGTCAGCAGTGATAGGAAATTATGACTTGGTTTCACTACCATGAATTTAGTTATTGTTCTAATAAAGGAAAGAAAAGCATAACTGTTGGCAAGAAGTGTGATGCATCTGTTTCCCATTTGTCATTTGAGTAAGCCGAAACTTGAGGACAGAGGATGTTGCACAAACACAAAGATGGAAAGAGGAATGGTTGTGTGCCAGTTTGCAAGTGACAATAAATGTCAGGAAAGACATGTTCTGGTATGTGAGTATTTCAAGGAAGAATTGGCACAAGAATGACCGGATCTCTGAGGCAACTCTGGATGGTGACCAGGTGACTCGGACATGTGAGGTGTTGAGCAGGAGGCGGTGATCTGGCCGGGTATTCATAAAAAACCGTCAACTGATGATCTGTGAGGCCAGTCGGGAACTGGCGACAAAAGAAACGGAGCTGATGTTGGCTGGACTGCCGACTGGAAACTAGGAGCAGATATTGGTGTGGCCAGGCACTGGATACTAGGAGATGTCCGTCTGCTGACTGGGGATCGATTCAAGAATGGACAGGACATCTTCTTGATCTCCAATGGAGGGAAAGGCAGGACATCCACAGAAAGGGCTTGTTCAGGGCCTTCTTGGGGCCTCAAGGGACATCTACCATGACATTGGTCAATCGAGACTTGATGGTACCTCAAGGGGCTCAGACCCAGAGCCATGAAGAAATGTGACAGCTCAAGGTCTTCAGTGGCTTCTTTTTTCATGTCATGTCCATGAAAGAGGACTGTTAAAAGTCTTAAGGATCAGGATTCCACAGAAAGCTGGTCCGTTTGGGAGCAGGAATACGCAGGTGGCTTTACTGGACACACACGTAGGACCAGGCAGGACGCTAGTCAACTGGGATGCAGGCTGGAGGCTCTAGCTGGCGTGGATGCATGCTGACAGGTCACAGGCTGAGAACTCACTGATTTCGATGCAGACTTCAAAACAGGTTGGAGGCTTGTGGGCCTGTGACTTGCCAATTGGGATTCAAGAGGGAAGTTTGTTGACTGGAACGGGTAACGGGCAGATGACACTGGAACTGGCGGCTAGTCTGTTCGGAGACTGGTTTGTGGCTGACTGGGGATTGGGGAGTTAATAAAGTCCTTTAGCCACCAGGGCAGTGAGCTCTTAAAACATGGTGCTTTGGATGCTTTCCTGAGTGTCAAACACAGAGCACCTTCTTTGTACTCCTTACAAGAGTCTCTTCTGAACACTTCATAAATTCCCAGAACAAAAGTATAAACCAAATCACAGCCGTCATCTTCAAACCAAACATCAGCTGGTTCACTGGTGGCCAGGATAAAGTGTTACAGCTGATGCAAGCAGGGAAACACAGGTGAAAGACACAAACAGATGTCAAAACAAAGTAAACAAAAGCTTACATGATAATGAGGAACTGCCAGGAGACAGGCAGCTCAAAATACACAAACAAATCCAGTAAGTGGTGACAAGAAGCCAAAATCACGGAAACAGGTAAAAAGGGTCAACATGCAGATAAGAAAGGTAAACACGAAAAACAAAGTCATGAGGCATGCAGTTAAAAAACCCAATAATGTTCTAGCAACTGAAAACACCATAGATCGTCAGGAAACTGATTAACTAAGACAATGGTGAAGATTCCTGCAGGTGCAGCTTTGTCAATGGTAAATTAAATGAAATCGTGTTGTACTGATGTTTAAAAACATGTTAAAATGGCAAAAAAGAGGAAAAAATATTTCAGTTTCTTGTTGCTTTTACTCAATTTAGTAATATGCCCTCACTGACTGACTGGATAGAAACATAGAAGCTCCTACAGTGCCACCTACTGGTCAGTTCTGCTCCTCTCAGACTGCATTTGAGAAAATCAATGTATTAAACTTTATTTGTGTGGCTCCTTTCACACTGATCAGTGAACTTTCTATGAAAGTGATTCATAGATGGCGGACAACCTGATAACCCAACAGTTTAAATGTTAACAGTCAGACAATCCATAAGAAATAAAACTAATCAAGAAGTTATAATCATACCAATAAAACTATTTAGGTAATAATAAAATCTTAAAAAAAAAAGAGGTATATTTAAAACAAGCTAGGGTTGCTATCACTATTGGCTTAACTACAAATGAAGTGTTGACGAATACCTTTATCAACAACCTAATTGTAGGTTGCTCTATGAGGAGATCTGACTGACAACAGTAAAAAAAAATGTTTGTAATAATTTATATCTACTTTCAGATGTAAACAGACGAATTGTAGATGTGCTCCCTTTTGTTTTAAAGGTTCATTAAGGTCTCATTAAACTTTCTCTCTTGTGTCATTATGTAACACTGTTGGATCACAATCATATTACAGGAAAGAAGAAAGGATGCCATTAATCACAGCTTTAGTTTCGAACCATCCTGTTATTTTTAAAATTGCTAAATAAATAAATAAACTTCATAGACGGAAATTATGATGTTTTCAAAATTACTTGGGGCATTTAAGGTCAGTTTGCCGGGGTCATAAAATGTCAGTAAACATGTTTTTATGGATTTCAATGAGAATATAAACCAACAGCTGCCAAATAACAAATAATCAAGGGAACATCCTTCTTATTAAATGTTATCCAAGATAAGTGAGATACAACCGTCTCAAAAACCTCTGGAGAAAATCTAAAATCTAATAGATAAGGTTAATGGGTCTTTCTCAATGACAAACTCACAGAAAACTCTGAAGTTCTTCAAAGTGCTTTTAGCCTGTTTTAGTTTGCATGTTTCCTGTAATGACAGGGTTGAAAAACAGCAGCTCAAGACCCTGATAACTCCCTCGGGACCAAAACAGAGGCACAGAGAGGACCTAAATCCATCTGATGGCTAGAAACATGACTCTAAATGAATGCTGTTCTGTAACACATTCAACAAGTCAACCAACTTTACAAGGCAAAGACGAAATGATGTTTGAATATTTAAATTAAAATTATGTGGTGTAATCTCAAAGTAACTTTCTGTGGGAAGAGCAGGTCATATAACATGTAGAAATAGCAAATCTAAGACTAAATGTATAAACATGCAATTAAATAAACATTTAACATATATGAGGAATAAAAATGCATGTATGATAAATATGCCATAAATTAATATATAATTAATTCACAGCAAGTTATTCTTCAACTTTTCTCTGTAATTAACATTGAATTACATCGTTCCTTACTGATGCCTCTTTGAAAAATATTAGCAAACATAAATACATAAAACTACTCAGGTTTACTGTCATACAAATTATGTCAGGGAATAACGACAGAGTGATTATTCTGTTACATGCAGTGTTATTCCTCCAAACTGTTAATGAGCAATAAAGACAAAGGTCATGTCAACAATGACGAGGAATACATTTTATATATAACTGATATACAGTGAAAGACAAATAAAAATACTTTTGTTTGTTATCATGACAGTTAGTCCATAGGATTTTTAATGATTCAGCTTTGGTTTTCCTTTTATGTATATTTCAACCATTTTCAGAGGTGAAAATGGTTTTAGAATGGTTTAGTGAAAGGTTTAAGACTTTACCCCAACACATTTTTACGTTTTTAAAGTATCTCTCTCAGTATACGGACTTTAAGAACAACATGACTAAGGCAGGTGTCTGGAAAATTGTAGTCTTGGCAATTGGCTTCTCCTACTCTTGAGCATGCTCATAGTGATCACTTAACAAATTTAAGAGATTAGGGTCAAACTCTTTTAAATATGAACAAAGAAACAAATCAGTATTTCTGAGTGTGAGTCCCCAGGTGGTATTTGAGGTGTGTGCTCTGTAGAAATCCTTTCCCGCAGACTTCGCAGCGGTGCGGTCTCTCCCCCGTGTGGCTCCTCATGTGCTTCCTCAAATGTCCACTGTGGGTGAAACTTTTACAACAGTAGGAGCAGCAGAAAGGTTTCTCCCCTGTGTGAATCCTCATGTGTATCTTTAGATCACCTTTGCGCCTGCACTCTTTCCCACAAACGTGACAGCGGTGCAGTTTCACCCCGCTGTGACTGGCCATGTGTTCGGACAGAGCCGCGGCGCTGCTGCATTGTTCACCGCACATGTGGCAAGCCCTGGGGCCCGTGTGTGATTTAAGGTGCACGTTGAGACTTTCAATGGACTCTGAGGTCTTTCCACAAACGCCACAGATGAGACCTGTGTCCTTTGAATGCATGCAACTCAACTGAGATAGCTCAGTGGGCTTCTGATCCGTCCGTGTTTGGTTTAACGTAAAACTTGCAGCAGGTCTTTCATTTTCTCTTCCGTATTGCATCTTCTCATTTTGGATCTGAGGTTGTGAAGATGGAGGCGAAGCAAAATGTTGCATTTTGCAGTTAAAGTCCTCCGTTTTAGCCTCATCAAACTGCTCCTCGTGTTCACTGTTTTCAGCCTGAGGTTGCAAAGACAGTTCGGAGACCTCCCGCTTGTGTTTCTCCCAGACAGATGATTGAAGTAGGTTCACGTAATTAGGATCCTTAAACTCTTGAACTGGCTCTACTTCTTGTTGCTGACTAGGCCACAGCTCCTGATCTTCCTCTTTAATAGGTCGAAGCTCCTGGTGTCTATGATCGGGGCTGAGGTTCGGCTCCTCCTGCTCGCAGTGGTGCTGCTCAGGAGGCGTGGACGGCTGTGAGAGGTCTGGAAAAAAGAAAGAAAAAGAAAGAGATAGGCTAATGCATCTTGTGTCTTTTATTGTATGTTGTCGTGGAAATTTTTTAATGGTTCGTTGTTGGTGAATAATGAAATAGAGACTTCGGTTTTTATTTCCTTGCAAGGAAAGGTCAGTACTCACTCGAGCGGTGAAGGTAAGGAGACCTAAACATTTTTACCTTAAATCCTCTCAGAGAGCAATTCATTTCACGTACAGTAAGAATGACAATAGTTACCACAATAAACAGTACTATTTCAATAATATAACATAACAGGGCTCCAGACAGCTCCTGAATGGAGGCATTTTGCACATAAAATATGAGACAGTGAAAGTAAATCTACTCGCATGTGCAAGTAAATTTGCAGGATTTTTTTTATATATATACACACTGGTGAAATGTGTAAGGGAGGACTATCTGCAGTCATTACAGGTATCGGGCCAATTTGTATGAAGATCATGAATAAAAGATGTGATTTGCAACTCAGTTTACAGTGTGCACCACGAAATATTCTGCTTGCGCTCCCAAAATTTTAAGTTAGAAGCCCCAGTGCTCCTCGTAAAAAAAGTTAGTCTGGAGCCCTGTTTAATAACATAACATAATATAATGTAATGTAATATAATATAATAGTGATAATAATGATGATAAACAGACCGTGTTTGTGGTTTGACTCAAACTCCAGCAGCAGACCTCTGAGACGTTCAATTTCCTGCTTGGAGCTGGAAGCTTCTTCTTCATATTGCTCTATCGTGTTCTCAAAAACCTGAAATATTTCCACCGCAGCAGCTGTCAGTCGGTCCGTCACGAAAGCCCTGAGAAGCAGTGGGGTAGACATGTTTAAAAGCCGCTGTTAAAAGGACGTGAACGACCCAGACAGCAGGTTTTTATCAAGGTACCACACGTCTCTGTGTTGTTAGCTAACGAGCTCAAGCTACGGAAGTAGCCGTGACGTCAGTGCGTACGTACATCACGTCACGTCACGTCACGTCACGTCAGAGAAGCGCTGCTGCCCCCTGCGGGAGAACAGCGGCAATGGACCACAGCTCATTGATAAAAAAAACAGTAGGCTACCTGATCAAAACCACAGATTTAAGGCATTTCAGTCTATTTATGCCACTATCTCACACTGAGTTATAAAAAGAGTTTATAGAATATGAATATTTATTGTAGATTGTTCTGTCAAGGAGCTGAAATAATAGTAATTTGGCAGAAAATAAACTAAAACTTTACTGTTTTAATATTTCTTCATTCATTTTTACATTTATATTTATATTTGTAATATAAATATATATAGCTCAAATAAGCTGTACCTCAACCAACTAACATGACTGTGCATTGATGATATAATAACAGCATATTCACCAGTATTTTTCTACTTTGAGTACATCAAGATTGAACTACTTCCTCCACTACTGTTACGTGGCCCACTGTGTATTTTTAGGCGAGCAGCCAAAATGAGGAGAAATCTGGGGCCAAGAATGAATCCCAGTTGTCAGACGACAACAAATAACACAAGTGCACAACCAAACAATAGAAAAAGTGGCGCAGACCGTCAACAGGGATGACACACAACCTGAGCAAACAGTAAAGGGATTCCCGGATGGAGAGAGTAAATAAAAGAGAGATGCAAAACAAACGTTTATTTCCCCACATACTCCTGTTTCCTCTGATGATTCAGTGAAAACCAGAAGAGCTCTGAAGGTTCAGAGCACCATTGGCCTTACAAGTTCATGTTCACCCAGGCTCTCACTTGACACCAGTGTTGCATGATTATCATATGACTTCAACCTTGACTCTAGTCTGTGCACACAAACGAGTCGTTAAGAATAATTTGTCTGACCAAACAGCGAAGCCCATATGAGTGACATCAGTGTGTTGATGAAAGGTGCTTTTTGAGATTTAGCCTGAGTCGTGACCTGTGCCGCTGCTCCCTGCGCTGTCTCCTGTCCACCCACTTGACCATCTGTCCCTCGCTGAGCTCAAAGGAGATGAAAGGGCAGTCGTGATGTGAGCTGTGCCTGGCACTGAGCATCTCCATCTGCAGGAAGTACATCAAGGCACAAGTAAGGATGAAAAGTCTGAAAAAAAAAGGTGGACTGAGTATTTACTGTGATGAACAACATATTGGATTTCTGCCCTCAGTAAATCAGTGTGGAACTTTTGTTAAAGAAGGAGAGAACCTGTATTAAACTGCGTCAAGTTTAGGTGCTGAATATTTTGACATAACACCCCCCAATTGTAAACAATATGGAACTTGCATGCATTATTGATTACCACAAGAGGGAGCCAAATAATTCAAAATACAACACTAAATTGAATTCAGAGCTTTGGTGAGTGTGTTTAAATCAAATGCCTCCAGCCCACGGGGCTACTATTCAGTAATTTGGTTCAGTAATATAGATAAATAATATTATTATTATTAAATAAATATTAATAAAAAATGTTTTGTGGTTTATGTTGTGAGTGTTTGAAAATGTTTATTCTGAAGCTTCAAATACTTCAATAAATATTTTCTACTGGATTACATGTATCATACAGAAACTTCCAAATCATAACATAACATGTAAATCTTTGGTCAGTTTATAAAATAAAACTTTTTAAAAGTAATATGCTCAAAGTAGCTATAGCTTCTCAAATTTGCAACATTTCTTTGTGTGTTTTGGACTGTTCATGGTGACAAAATTGAGAGTAGATGTTCACAATCCTTTGGTCAATGTGGTCATAAATATACACATTTTATATGCTTAGAGGTTTCCAATATGTTAACTGTAGAAAAAATAGACTAATAAACTTAATCATACTTTTTGCCCATGGCCCATTATAGCTGACATTTATTTATTTGTTTATTATTGGGGATCCCCATTAGCCTATGCACCGTCTCTTGCATATAGGCGAAGTCAGTTATAAGCTTTATTGATCCCGCATAGAAAAAATATTTAACCACCAGGAGAACAACAAAAACTACTGGAAATGTAGTTGTGTATTCATGAAAAAGCTGATTAATCGATTGTGTAGAAACCTGTGACCTTTGTGGCCCCTGAATGTGACACTCCTCATTGGCTGTAACGCGCCTCCAGGTGGTGGGAGTGTCCCCAAAGATCGTAGAAGCGGCCGAGATGACTCACCTCCTCTCTGATTCCAGCGACCTATTTACAGAAAAACATATTTTACATAAGTGCTGCATTTATACTTTTGCACGGGACTCAATTTGACTGTACTGAGAGCTGCAGCTGCTTAGGTCTCTCAGTCTTTTTTTTTTTTCTTTTAGTACAGGAATTTCCGATACTTGTACGCATGCGCATGATGTGTGTTACTTCCTGGCGTCTAACGTTGCCTTGGAGTGGGCTCTTTAACCCTCGTGAAGTTAGTTTACGGTTCGACAACTAAAGGGAACTTCAGGGAAATAAAAACTACAAAACAGAGCAACAGTAAAGGCTTCAGAAATCTTAACTGTGCTTTAAACAGTGCTTAGATCCTCTGTGTTATCTGACAAGACTTTGTGTAGTGTTTTTTTTAAATTTATTTTTTATCTGGTGCAGGCTTGACAAGAACAAGGGTTTCTTTCCACAAACAAAATAAAGATTTCACACATCTGAAACTGTCTCATAAACTCCTCCATAGTCAAAAAGTCCCATAGGATCTCAAAAGAACATCTCAATTAAAATCAAATTAATTCATTTGTTAACCAGTATAATAGGACAAGATCAGAAAGAACATTAATCCAATATATAATCCTACAGGACATGTCCCCTAATCCCATAGGACAAAATCCAATTCATAACCCTATAGGATAAAGTCCAATCCATGTATCCTATAGGCTATTCCAATAGGACAAAATCTTATAGGTAATACAGTACTATTTCATATAGACATAAGATCCAGGGATAGGTGGGACTGTCAGAACAAAACTATCATATATAATTAACCATATAAAAATGCATTCAGTCTTATAAATGTATCCTATTGTTTTAAATCCTATAAAAAAATATGAACCCTCTAACCCTCTACTGTTGCTCCAGCATGGACTAAACCATTTTTATTATAATAAAGTATTTCATGAATATTGCATGTTTTGTGGCTTTGTTTTGATGCTGATGCAGCATTGGTATGAGTATTAGTCAGGGGTATATGCAGAATAATTTAGTCATAGAAAGATTAGGATTCTGGGAGCAGAGCCGGCCCAAGGCAGCAAGAGCAATTAACTGTTTTAAAGCTATAGTGCGTAACTTCTGTCTATCCCACGAGAAATTCTGCATAATTACAAAAACCCTTTGTTGCACTTCAAATTGTTGTTGTACAATTGCTGGTGCAGTTTATTTAAAACCAAAATAAAATAGCAGATGATGTCAACAGCAAATGCATTGACTGTGTTGGTTTATTTTATTACTCTTAGTACACCTAGATGATATTTCAGTATCCCACTTAGTACACAACCCTCAACCCCAGGCCACACTTTTAGCTGAATTTGGTACCATTTCAGATTAAAAATATATATAGATGGGTAAAAACATGCCAGGCTAGGATGATGATTTCTAATGACAGATTATAAAAATAAAATTATTTTTTAGCTTAATTTCAGGCAGTTGCTTTCTCTTTCTTCCTGCCACATCGCCATTTTTAACGTTTTTGTGGAGTGCTATGAGCGTTAAGAGCGAATTAGGAGGTCAGGAAGTACGACCATCTGTGCCACTCCTCCTCAAAGCACTACAAAGTGAATTGCAGCTCAATACTATAAACCTGCCTTTACACGTAGCAGGTCTTGGCTGAAAAACAGCATTGTAAGATCAGCGCCTCCGCCCCGGTGTCCCAGCTCTAGTCTCTGCGCACAGCGACACAAAACACGCCCCGTAACCCATAATCTCTTGTTAATGACATATTAGAAATACACGTAGTAACATCGTATAGGCATAGTAACATAGTATATGATAGGCCTGTACCGATTGATTTCTCACCAGCGTCCTTGTAAACAAATGCACATGGCCGAGAGGGGGGTTAGCAAAACAGTTGTTTAAATAATCAATAATTAGGGGCAGTGTTTAGCTCACTTGGTAGAGCTGCCCCATGTTGAGGCTACAATCCTCACTGCGGATGGCCCCGGTTTGAATCCTGCATTGGGCATCCCTTTTCTGCATGTCATTCCCCCCTCTCTGCCTCGATCCCTATTTTTCCTGTCCCTCTCTACTGTGCTGTCAATTAAAGGCAACAAAAAGCCCCCAAAATATAGGCTACTTAAAAAAAATAATTAGTATTATTGGCAGTAATAGAGCCCCACCCCCCCCCCTTTTTTTTTTTTTTTGCTTATGGGCCCTGGCCCCCATGGAGGCTTGGGCCGGCCCTGGCTGGGGGTTGTTGTGGGCCCCTAGAGTTTGCATCACCTTTCTCCCCCATGCACCGGCCCTGCCTCCCCCTCCCACGAGGATGAGAGGCGGAGAACCGGCCCCTCCGCTCCGTGCTGTCATTGAGGTTTCCCTTCACTATTCAACCAACCAACCAACCACACACTGACTTCAGTCCTCGGCTGTCGTTGGTGCAGCAGCAGCAGCAGCAGCGCAGCACCAGGGCGCACAACAAGTGTAGTCAGTCGGACTCAGCCCACCAGGCAGCAGCTGAGCCATGTCGGAGAGCGGGAGCCAGGAAGCCGCCGCCGCCGCCGCCGCCGCCGGGGCCCCGAACGGCAGCGACGACGACAGCCCGTCGAACCGGGGGGGGCCTCGACCGGACGTCGGCAACAAAGTGACCGTGGTGCTCGGTGCCCAGTGGGGCGACGAGGGCAAGGGGAAAGTTGTGGACCTGCTGGCTCAGGACGCGGACATGGTGTGCAGATGTCAGGTCGGTTGGTTCAGTTGGTTGATTGGTTGGTTAGCGCTCGCTCGTGCTCACGTTCAGCGTTCGATTGCCGGTTTAAGCTAGTTACCCGGGAAACGGGGAAACGTTCTGTCTGTCTAACCGCCGCGTCCCCGTGCCGTGCCCACCCCCCCTCTTGCTTGCCCACTGCCCAACCCCCGCCCGCGGCGCCGCGCGTGAGTTAAACGTTAGACCGTTTTTAAAAAGCTAATGACAGACTGGAGTTCTAGTTGCTAAGGACTGTTAACGGTCGGTGTGATGTTCACGTTCCCTCTTGTTTTTGCTAATGTCACCTTGAGTTCCTGCTAGCTGCTGCTGCTGCTGCTGCTGCTGCTGCTGCTGCTGCTTATAGCCCCCCTCAACGTTACATTACAAGCTGAAGCCGTGAACTGTCTCCTCTCCTGTCGTGTGCACATGACATGACTGACAAGGTGACTGAAACACCTTTTTTTCCCCCTCTAACTTTATCAAGTGACCAGGTGCATGCATCATCACTTTGTCCTACTCTCCACTCAACTGTTGTCAGCAAATTGTTTTTTTTATTTTTTATGATAAGTTTTATTATGATGATCTGCTTTATTTTAATTTAGACCATATAAAACAATAAAAAACCCACTAACAACACTGACAGCACCATAAACCATTAAAACACCATAGACTTTGGCTTCAGTGTCTCCAAAAGCATGAGAAATACTTTAAAGCTAAATTGGTTCATTACTTTTGCCTATCAGTGCATGTTGTTTTGAGATCCGCGGGGCAGAGACGTGAACTGCTGAGCAAACACGATGGAGGTGAATGATCAGGTCCCTTGTCCCTCATCAAACTCATCAAAATACACAATCCAACAACTCCAAAACGCTCTTGTGGAGAAGATGTGACCTACACATTTGCCAGGCTATGAAATAATCAGAGTAAACAGAGTTGTTGTTTTCGAGGCAAATGCATAGCCAGAACTACATTCCAGACACAGCTGCATGTTTAGTGCAGCTCAAGAAAGTAGTTCCAAGTATTTGCTTCATGTGTCGTAATGTTACATAACTAGGCCTATACATGAGTATTTCATAGCCTGGCGAATGTGCAGGTCACAACTTGTCTGTGAGAGTGTTTTGGCGTTGTTGGATTCTGTATTTGATGAGTTTTGAGGGACAGAGGACCAGTAGCCTACCGTTCACCTGTGTTTGCTGAGCAGCTCGCGTGTCTGCCCCGCGGATCTCAAAACAACATGCACTGATAATTAAAGGTAATGAACCTATTCCTATGACTATAGGGATTATGGTAATAGGCAAATTTTCCAAAATGTTCAACTATCCCTTTAATTATTTTGGTAACAACGTGGCTGTGTGTTTATATTGAGTGGGCTAAAATGCAGTTAAATTAGTGGATCGATTAGCAGTAGTAGTAGTTAGGGTTTCGCAGTTTCCATTACGTTACCAAGAGCTAAAAAGGTCCTGTGCTGCAGGAAGCTTTTCCACAACCTGTTTCCTAACCCAAAAGTTGCTACTGTAAGGCTTGTTATAAAGTATTAGTAACTCATGTATTAACAGTAATATATAATACTATTCATCAGTGGAGTCCAACACCACATTGGTTTTAATCTCACTCCAAAATGTAAACACATTTGGACTGATATTGCCCAATTTGAGTTTATTCATGTCACCCACTTCCGTTTAGTTCAGCCAGTTATTGACCTGTATGTTTGCAGAGGTGGTTTTACATAATGTATTGTTTCCTGTGCTTGACTGTAGCCATATATGTACACCATACATACAAAGAGACCTACTTTGGGGGGCTCATACATGTGCCGCCTTATCATATCAAACAGGCACTGACGGGGTGAGATGTCAAACAAGAAAACTGCGTACGTGATAATAACAATGTCAGGGTGGACAAATAGTCACTGCTTCTTGCTGAAGCCAATCCAACACGGGGGAGTGAGGGGTGTGTACAGTCAAATGACATAGATTACATGCAGTGTGTATGAAGAGGTGTCATGTCATGTGACCCCTTCACTAGCTCTGTATCAGGCCTTGGTCAGCATGTTGAATTTGCAAACACTCATGCAAAAAATGGGGCGGATAGGGGACCCTTAAACACCACACGCTGGTCTCTCTAGTCTGGTTTCCATTACAGGTTTTCACAAAATAAAAGCAATATTTCTAATAATTTCGAAAAAGTACAATTGCTATTTACAGGTGTTTCCATTGAAAGGTGTTCTGCGAATGAATGCCATCTTGATTGACGTGTAAATGCGACACTTTTGCGATACACTTACAGTTACTATACACATATACAAAATGTTTTGGTGATATTTGAGAGGTTTTTTCAGTACGTAGGTGTTTCCATTACCTGTTTTTATTGCGATATTTAGGTTCAGCGCATTTCTAGGGGTAATGGAAACACAACCTCTGACTGCTCTGTACCCTGCTGCTGCATGCTGGGAAGATTCCTCTTCCCCCCATTCTGCCAAACAGTAATACATGAGACAGTGAGTAAAAGCAGTAGAGGGGGTGGACGGCCTAAAATGTTTAGAAAGGTTGTGCTGCTACGATGGCCTGCAGCCACATAACTAAACCACATCTTACTCCAAGAAACAAGCTGAAGTCCAGCCAGTTTTTGTCGAGCATTGGTCATATTTGGTCTCTGATGTAAAACTGTTTACAGTGTGTTTAGTCATCCTGTCTTCCAATAATGGTAACTACACATTTTGGCAGTTGTTAGTGTCTGCACAACAAAATATTTATGAAGAACTAAGATGAGGTCAGTTTGGCTTTGTGTTTCTACAGTAATGTTGAGGAGTACTTCCTATTTTTGTTGCCTCTCAGTAGTTTTCTATTGACGCTGCCGTCTGTAGAGTCAGTGAATGTGTCGTGGTGACGGTCTCTCTCTCAACAACACATGATGTGCTGCAATGTTAGCACTTTCTTCACCACAAATTAGGATGTCGATACTTAAATGTTGCTGCATTCACACACACACTACAGTTTCAGTTGTCAGTACTACAGGAGAGCATTGGTTTCTATTTATCTGAGCATGGCATGAAAATAGTTGTTCATTTACACATCCAGCAGTTACAGAGAAGCATTATCGTTCATCTGGAGTCATGTTTCTGGTCACCTGATGAATGTGGCGCTGATATTTTCTCTCCTTTGTGGCTCTATTTTGGTCTCTACCAAGTCCTGAGGGGAAGTGTCTGGCTGCTAAATGCTCCAGTATGTACGTA
The DNA here is from genome assembly GCF_045865225.1 of Trachurus japonicus. Taxonomy (NCBI): domain Eukaryota; kingdom Metazoa; phylum Chordata; class Actinopteri; order Carangiformes; family Carangidae; genus Trachurus; species Trachurus japonicus. The sequence continues at coordinate 12,116,873 of NC_140921.1, read as the reverse complement.
CATCAGCTGGTCGCTGACTGCGTCTGCCTTTTTAGCTGAATATAGCTTCCTACTGCGGCTAACACTGATGATAAGAGCGCAGTAAGAGTGAACCAAAAGGTAAAGGCAGTTAAATAAGCTGAGAGTAGATCCAGTCACTATATAGGAGTGGGGCGCTTCACACTATCATTTAATACATTGTAATTTTAAATACTAGTGGTTTGAAGTTTGAATCCTGCTTGAGAAATTGACTGCCACAGTTGACTTTTCACGCTGTGTTATTTTAACAGTGTTAAGTTTGAGGTGTGTGACAGATCGGATTCATTTGTTTAAATTTGCTTATATTTGTCTTTTTTTCAGTCACATCATTTACAAACCTTTTCATGTGCATGCCTTGGACAGAGCGGTTGAAGACTAACGTCCGTCAGCTTAAAGAGGAACTGTGCAGGCTTTTCCACTGTTTTGCTAACCCTCCTCTCGGCCATGTGCATTTTGTTTACAACAAAGCCGGTGAGAAATCAATCAATAGAGCGGTACATAACGTTATATATCATATACAATGTTACAATGTGTATATTTGTGTAGTCTTATCTGTCATAAACAAGAGATTACGGGTTACGACGTGCGTTTGTGTCGCGGTGCTGCACGGGACACCGAGTCGGAGGCTCTGATTTTACAAGGTTGGTTTTCAGCCAAGAGGCGCTATGAGGAAGCCAGAGAGCCTCCATTCTTCCTGTAACAACTAATGAGTCATTTATTAGACCATCGTAATTATTCCAAAGCTTGTTAATTAAGGTGAAAATGTAGCGTAGTTAGGCTAAAAATCCTGCATAGTTCCTCTTTAAGACGACTGTCCGTCCGTCTCTAGCCTCTTTAATAACAACAACACTTCCAGTCTCTCTAATGTGTGGCCTGCACGTCTTCTCTCTGTGGACCATTAGTTCTCTCTGTTGATAACAAGTTGACATAACAGAGATTTCCCTGAGCCCTGGAGCTTCCTTGTGTCCACAGTCTTGCTAAAGCTGGAGACGTGTAAAAATACCACATGGTCCTGTCCTGCACACCCACCGGTCCCCTCCCCTCCATACATTACTATGTGCAGCGCTGATAGCGTTGATCTTTTTATAAAATGGGCTTTGCCAGCAGTCCTGGCTCCGTGTCCCTTACCGTGGAGAGACCTCTGAGATCCTAGAAGTCACAGCTGGGGTTTCAGAGTAACGAGGGGGTGTGTATCTGCAAACACATGTGTGGCAGCATCGTCATCGTTGAGAAATATCATGTGTCCATATCAACTAGGGTGTGGTGCTGTGTTGGTTCACTAAACAAAGTTAGAAGACATGATGGATAAGTTACAGATGTCAAAAGAGTAATTTATTGCATTGAAAGTAAAGTAAGCAAAATCCAAGTAGAAATTCCTAAGGTCTTGTTTCGCCAATGTGTGTTTTTGTCATTTAATATGTTTGTAAATCAAATCTATTCGCTGGCTGAACTATAAAATTATTATTATTATTTGAATTTCCTCTGGAAAAAGTATAATGGGTAGGCTATTTGTGAATATCTTCTGACATTTTAGAGTCAAAGAATGACTGAATGATAAAATAATCTGTTTTGGCTGTTTCTAAATTATCTCTGGCGTTTGGCATTTGGGGTGGAAATGTCAGCGTGGCTGTTGGCCCTGTGATAGGGTGTGTGGGATAATGTGGTGTCTCCTCTCATCAAAAATGACTGAAGAGTTAAAATTATTTCTGTCTATGCCACTTTCATCCAGCAACATGGTGAAGTGCATGTTGTTCAACGAGATCTGGCTGTAGAGCTGTGCACTTAGTGGTTGGTTGAAGCCTGTTGGAAATGACACATTTGTACAGGAAAACACACAAATTAGGAAGTTTTGGTATGAAGGCAAGTACAGTAGATGGACATGTGGTTAAACAAGCTCATCAAGTTATTATGTCAAACCTGTAGGAACAGTTTTCTTAGGCATCCATTATATTTACCCCGTGGGCTTAGTGTTGTAATGATACATGGTTTCTTAAGAGGCACGTGTAGCTTACCTATTGTAACTTTAGCTAGAGCTGAGGTTCGGTTGGAGCCCTCCCACTGCACATTTTAGTAAATAGAGATTTAATTGGGACATCTAATGAAGATATATTGTGTGATGATTAGTTTTTAGAAGCATGATAAATTGTTAGTAGAAACATCAGTCATGGGAAGAACTGTGTCTCCGTTTTAAAGATCGAGACAAACTTCTGGTATACTATTATCTTGATTAAAATCTGACACGTTCACACACACACACACACACAGTAAAACTGTGGTGACAATTTGAATACATGACGTCATTTAGACAGGATGGTGGTGTCAGAGCGTCCTGGACACAAGACGTTGATATTTTGGCCTGATTTTCAGATGTTTATTGTCAAAGTTAAATATAGTCATACACTGACAAGATGGCTACGTCTTCTATCTTTACTTCCGGTCTATAGGGTCGCACAGAAAGCAGAGGAGAGAAACATCGCAGTGAACTGACAAAAGTAGCTCCAGTTTCTTAATAATAACATCTAAAGTGTTGGTGGTTTCCAGCCGTGCATCAGGGCATGAACCTGAGACCTTGAACCTATTCAGGGGGCGGTTTCTGTTTTCACCATGGCCATGGCACCCTGCTGCTCGGAGACACACTGTTGTACACAACATGTGTTTCATGCAGGATAATGAACAGTGTTTCAGTCTTGTTCTCTTTGATGCAAGAAAAATCCATAATTTATTTTGGGTGGACGGGGCATTTTTGCCTTTAATTGATAGTTTTTAGTGGAGAGAGAAAGGAAATGGGGAGGCAGAGAGAGGGGGAATGACACGCAGCAAAGGATCGGGGTTGGATACGGGGGCCGGCTGCAGCGAGGACTATAGCCTCTAAAAATCCACAATTAATTGTTGTTGTAAAGTTCATCTACATCATAAATTGGGCTGCAACTGTTTAGCTAATTAATCTTTTTTTTCTGAAGTGAAAATGCCAGATGCTGATCCTTTATTGTAATAAACTCATTTATACACAAAGCGATCATTCAGGCAGTCAGGTCAGGAAATTAAATTGGTGATTAAAAATAATTATTTGTTTCCCTTTTGTATGCAAATGTGTTATATGAAGATAAAATCATTTCCCAAAGTTTTCCCAAAGGTCCTGATATAAAAACTCACAAGAACAAGCCAAGACAAAACAATACACATCCCATTGCACACAACATAACACAACCTCAGCAACAAAACAAACAGTAAGTAATAGTTTATTACTGAAAACATGTACAATTTGTTCTAAGATAAGAGACAGAGTTGTTTTCGAGGCAAATGCAGAGACTGCTTGCTGAAAAACTGCCCTCGACAGGAACGCGCATCAGCTGTTTTGCATGAATTTACCTCTAAAACAACTCTGTCTGGTAACGTTCTGTTATTATCTCATAGCGTGGTGAATGTGCAGGTCACAACTAGTCCACGAGAGCGTTTTGGAGTTGTTGGATTGTGTATTTGATGAGTTTGATGAGGGAAACCAAGAAATCCCATTAGCCTCCGTAGCGTAGCTCTGAGCAGCTCGCGGCTCTGCTCCGCCATTCTAAAAACAGCTTGCACCGACAATTAAAGGTAACGAACCTACTGCTAAAACTATAGGGATTATGGCAATGGGCCAAAATGTTGAACTATCCCTTTAACGAGATCTCCGTTCTATTATAGTGATGACCAGACAGTGAGCCAGCACGTCTGGTACCAAGAGGAGTTTCTGACATTACTCATTTTATTACGGACACCTGTGCTTTTTTTTCCTACCGTGACATGTGGAGATGTGGTGGTTTTCCCAGTCTGTCGTCTGATCATCAATAAGCACAAAGGTGTTCATCATCGTCAACGCGCACAATATTAAATCACCAGAGTGAACCTTGTTTGGTATTCGTGCTTTTCTTTTTGGCACTCGAGACGCAGCGGAAACAATCTGTAATAACAACATCTGACATATCATCACCTTATAAAGTTGATGTGATGAGTTTGCCCATTTACACACACACACACACACCCAGCGGACACACGTTCCTGGCCACCTGTTGTAAATGTGAATGTCCCCCCTCCCTCCTCTTTTTTAGTTTCTCACCTTTCGTCTCTGTTTTGGTTTCCAGTAACAGCTGAGGACAATTTCTGTCCCTTTGGCTTCTCTCTCACCTCATGACAACGAGGCGTGAAACCAAAACAATGTGCTGAAAGTCTCTGCACAGCTCCTTCGAGTCGAGGATGATCATTATATTCAGTACGTTTACACAGTACGTTAATGCTCATCGCTTGATTTGAGCGTCTCCTCTGAGTTCTGCTCTTGTCCCAGTTTACATGTAACAGGGAAAATCAAATAATTGATAGGGTCCGTCTCCTCAATAGGTGGCGATATGTGTCGTTTCAACGGGTTAATACAGACCCGTCCCGTGTCTAGTTGACTTTTCTGTCACGTACTAAATAACTGGAAATAAATAACAGTTGTCGATCTGGGCTGAAAATATATATGAATGACTCGGGTCAGGTCGGACTCTCTTGTTTTATATATACAATAACACATCTTCTCACTGATTGCACTATGTGAAATGGACTGAATCGGTGCTAACGCATCAGCACAGGCCGGTTCGGACCGGTTTCTATGCCACACTTTGTGCCGTCTCTACTGTTGTGAAGCATGCGCACATGCATTGTCCAGTTTCAGTCCGATGAAGGCGTTTATACATGCAGAAGAAAACCAGTTTCCAAACGCATTATCTCGGTGTTTAAGGCAGATTTGGAGAAGTCTGGTATTAGTCGGACTAACGCGTTAACATGCACTTCTGTTGTCCTGTTATAGTCAGATTAAGGCAATAATTAGTTTTTTCTTCAACTGTCATGCACACGACTGATTACCTATTTCTAATCACCTGTAAACCATGTCTGCCCTTTCATACCAATAGCTGAGAATTGTCAGACGGAGAAGGAGAAGGTCAGGTTCAGATAGCAAGTCTTAAAGGTGTACAGAAATGGCCGTTTGTCCTGTTTATCGTGCCGAGTTGTCACGAACTGCAACACGAGTTTACCCGAGTGAGGAAAACGAATTTGATTGGTCGTTATCGAGCGGGCGGGATATTCAAAGCTTGGGGCGAGACCGAGCTCGGTGTGTGTGTGTCTCAGACGTTTGAATGACGGATGACGGATCCAATATCAGTGGCTGGTGAATCGTGAGCAGGCTGACGTATTATCCGTGCGCCCGCATTATCCAGTGCGGAAAAAAAAATACACACTTTCATCCCGGATTTAATCAAAAATAGAATTTTGCACAAAGTTTGGCCTACATCGTCTGAAAGATGAGTTATTACACTAATTTTATGACCCAGAGTGGGCTCAAATTCAATTTTCTTCATTCATTTTCTTCAATCATTTAAGAGGTACTAGATAGGGATGTCACGATTATAGATTTTTGTGGTACATTATTGTCAGAGAAATAATTGCGGTATTGATAATTACAATGATAATGCATTAATTAAGAAATATCTATTAATATAGGACCAATTATTAATCCTCCACAGGAAATGTTTGAAATATTCAAAATTATCAATTTTTTTTAGGTTTATTTACATTTTTTAAATTTTATTTTATTACAAATTGCACACTAACATGTACATTTCTACCAATTCAGTGTTACATTAGATTAATTAAGAGGGTAAATTAACCCAATATCTGTGCATTTACAGTACCTTTACTTTGGCGTACAAAGACGGGTGGGTATCCTGCAGGTGTTGATAATAAATATTAGATGTATTTCCTCCTCGAGCTGCTACTTTTTCGTGCATGTTTTACAGGCTGGCGTCTCTGTTCTACAACTCGCACAGAACGAAAACAAAGTTGGTTCCGACAAAATCTTTTTTTGGAAAGTGACAGTATTTTGGGATCTTTACGATTGATTAATTGTGATGTTTAATACCGCGATTAATTGTGAAAACAAGTAATTGTGACGTCCCTATAGTACTTGATAAACAGTATCAGTTTATCAGCCTGGTGTTCAGCCTGTGATGTATTTTTGCCCCCGTGGGCCACGTTGGACCACCTCTTATTACCCTCCCGTTCCGCAGCGGGGCACAGGCCACACGCACAAGAGCCAGAGATTGAGTATCAGAAGTTGAGTTTCTCGACATGGGAGTAAGAAGCCGATCATGGGACTTGTATGAAAAGCGGAGTTAGGTTCTGTGTGTGGGGGCTGGGGCGGATCGTAAAAGCATCTAAAAAGGAGAGGCATCTGCCCCCCACCCCCCTCCCATCCCCTCATTCCCACCCCTCTCCACCTTCAGGGTACTGCCGTGTCCAGGAATAACCCCTTGTGGCCGAAGCACATGCTGGGCTTGATTTATACCCACCGGCTACGGCATTAGGAACGCATCCCAGTCACAGGACAGACTTGTTGAGTTGGCACCGCAGGTTAGTGAGCAGTGACGCAAGCTGCCGAGGCATGAATGGATCTGCAGCTGCGTTATCATCACAGCAAAAAAAAAAACCAACAACTAAACATAATACCTAGAATACTTTCCTTCACTCATCTGTCCCTTCCTTTTTTCCCTCAGGTCCTTATGGCAAATCATCCTCTTGTTTTTGGGGGTTTTTTTTCCATTTGTGTGTTTGTATCTTAGCGAGCTGCAGAGTGTGACCTCCATGGCTCTGAAATCTAAAGCGTAACGTCAACAGGGGCAAAGCAGGTCACATTGTGACGCTCTTCTGTGAGGACTCGCTGTTCCTTCTCCAGGCCCCACTTTTGCATTTTTAACTCCTCTCTCTCTCTCTCTCTCTGTCAGTGGTGCTAAATCATGCGCAGGCCTGCACGCATCATCCACATTAGCACCTCAGTAGATGCATACTGTCTGTAGGCTTTGCATGTTTGAACGACGCACATGTTCTCCCGTTGAGACTAAAACATGTAAAAAGGCCTGTGCAGTTGTCACAGGTGGCTGTTACAGTGTTTCTTTGACTCCAGATGGTTAATTTAACTCAATTTATTAAAAAGCATGAGGAGAAACACTGGAATACAATGATATATGATTACATAAACACACAATAAGGCAGTTGTTCCCAATCTTTTTTGGCTCGTGACCCCATTTTGACATCACAAATTTCCGGCGACGTCTGTCAATCAAGATGCGCCGGCTCAGATATTTTTACATGCTGCATTTTATCTGAACTCGATTTATATCCGAGAAAGTGAAAGTATAGAATACAGTTGTTTAAGATTGTGTGTGGTGTTTTTAATCATCATTTTAAAAAGAATAATAATTAGTTAAATCAGTCATTTTTTTAATCAATTACTACAGTAGACATTTCAGGCAACCCCACGTGGGGCCCCGACCTCAAGGTTGAAAAACACTGCTATAAGGGCTCAGTCCTGTGTTTTTTATTCATAACCCGACCCCTAAAAAACACAAAACAAGACGCTACTACTATACTGTGGCACGTCATCGTATGGATTGTCAGAGAGGAGTGGTAAAAAAGTAAAATTTATTATGGATATTATGGATTTACGTTGAATTTTGGACATCATACGGTATGCTGTAGCAGACATGACAATGTGTGACTAAGGTGCAAATCAACAGTAATGAAGTAATGTATGAAAACATAACAGCTACAGCTTTTTGGAAATGGTGCACATGGTGGTGATTTTAAAATCCTTATTAAAGGCGAAAATGCTAATATTTAGGTCTATGCTTGGAGTTTATCATGCACCAATATTTCGTCACTGATTAATCTCTGAATCCATGCAATGAATATGATATTCCCAATTCAAGGTGATGTTTTCCAGACATCTTCTTTACTTCAACCAGCAAAGACATTCAGAAAAAAGTTGGAGAATCTCAGCTCAGCATTTTTGCTTTTGTGTAACAGAACAAGTCGGATGAATTGTATTAAATGTCACATGTTGTTAAAAAGTTTCTCATGAGGTCATGGCCTTTATCTGATAACAACAGGTGAGTCAGAGAGTTGTTAAAATGCACGCCGTAGTGAAATGTGTAACGAAGTTCCAGCTCGCCCAGTCGGAGCAGTTCATTTATCGGCTAAGAAGCGATAGCATGTGATTAAACTTCCTTTGTTGGAGCCTGGTGATGGATGGTGACTGTTCTTTTTCTGAATGTATGCGTGGGGGAGCAGCAGGTCCTGACAGGACACGTCCTTGGTTTTGGATGTCGATGTTGAGACTGGAGGGATTATCCCCGTCACGTCCACACACACAGACACACACAATGTTCAGTTCACAGAGCCAACTCTCCGTTTGACTTTTCCCTGGTTGCTCGGAACAACATTTTGTCAGTTCGTTTACATTGAAGTCGAACCTTTAACTTGAGATCTGAGTGCACAGCGAGTCTCTAAGCAACAGCAGCAGAGACGCAGACACACACGACGACTAACAGACGGGTGGACAGTGGTTTGTGTATTTGCTTGTTGCTACCTGCCAAACTATTTTCCCTCCCTCGCAGCTCCACTAAACAAAGTTGCAGAGCCCACATCGGCCTCATGCCTCGTACGTTTCTCTTTTTTTTTTCTTCCTTGTCTGTGTTTGTCTCCTCTCATCGCTCGTTGTTTTCTTTTTTTTTTTTCCTCTGCAGGGCGGCAACAATGCAGGACACACTGTGGTGGTCGACTCGGTGGAGTACGACTTTCACCTCCTCCCCAGCGGCATCATCAACCCCAAGGTCACTGCCTTCATTGGTGTGTAATGTAACACTTCACACTTCACACACACATTCATACTCAGATCCAAGGCCGTCCTTTCTTGCTATTTTCTTGATGAAGCGATGGAGAGACTTGTCGCCGCTCTCACAGCCTCCATTTTGGCGACAGCTCCACTGAGTGTGTGATCAGCTTGACTCGGAGCCAGACTGCAGACGGCCACGCCACATCCACTCATCTGCAGTAACTTCATTAGCTAATGGCATCTTACTCTTTCTTTCTTTCCTTCTTTCTTTTTTTCTGGCTCCTCTCCCTCTGCACATCTGCATGATGCACTCTATGGCCGTATGATCCGTCGATACTTAATCACATCTCTGCTTTTTCCTCGTCGAGATGCGGCGCATTAATGCTCCTCTGCAGCCTGGAAACACTCAGAGTCTTGCAGCAGAGTGCAGCAAGTATGACATGCACCTGGATCGATGCTGCACTTTGCATTTATTATTTTCATAGTTTTTTCATAGATTTGTTCAAATATTCAGTTTAGATTTTTACAAAAACGCTTGTTTAAACAGCGATACGACAAATGTACGAGCTGCTACACACACACATACATACCAAACTAAGCTGCAATGTTTTTATTACCAACACTTGAACCACACCTTGTCTTTCTCAAGTACATGTGACAGATGTATTCTTGTTGTTCGTCTGCAGTACATCCCACACCTGGTAGTTATCCACTATGGATTGTGATTTAGTGTCTTTACCATCTTCATTTTTGACCTTATGAAGCTATGAATGTTAGAGATGTTTCTACAGTTCAACCAGGACAAACAGAAGTCACTGGTTCTTCTCAATATCACATTGCACCTGAAAAATGCATCTTACCATCTGAAGAACATTGTGAGAGTGCGACCGTTTGTCTCTCAGAGAGTCGACTACACGCTGTTTTTATTTGCAAGACTGACGATTGTAACGTTATGTTCTGTTTTCTGGTCTCCCCTAATAAAAAAATCTCAGCTGACTGCTCCAAAACTCAGCTGCTCGGAAAAGAGTCTCTGTTCAGGCTAACTGTCTGCTTCAGAAATGATTTTAAGATTTATGGGGGTTTTTTTGTTCTTTTTTTAAAGCTCTTAATGTTCTTAGTCCTACTTACTGTATTTATCAGATTTGTGCTTTTATCGTACAGTATAAACCTCCAAGAGCCCTCTGGTCTTCTGGTTGTGGTCCTATAATTAAACACAAAGTCACAAAACTCATAGTCATGTGTCTTTTGATCACTCAGCAGAAAGAACCAGCTTTTTCGTCTGGCTTTTTATCGACTTTATTAATTTTTTTTAATCTACTTAATCTAAGTTGTTTTATTTATTTGTCTTTTTATTCCATTCCAAATTCTTTTCCTTTTAATACAAGACTATTGATGTTGGCTTTGATTTAGTGGATCAGAAGCCAGAAATCTGTGTAAATGATGTTTAGTTACTGAGTATTTGATGTTTGTATTTTTTTTTGCATTCATTGTTGTTTTGCTTTATTTATTTTACCTCAGGCAATGGTGTCGTGATCCACCTTCCAGGCCTGTTTGAAGAGGCAGAGAAGAATGAACGTAAAGGAAAAAGTGAGCGACTATGCACACACACTATGCACACACTACACAACAACATGTGACTGTGCTTTCATGTGCAGTTTGGAGACTCACAGTGTGTTTGTGTGTTTGTGTGTGTGTGTAGGTGTGAAGGGCTGGGAGAAAAGGCTGATCATCTCAGACAGAGCTCACATCGGTAAGTCCTCCCAGGTCCAGGCTTGGACTTCTTTTATCTTTTTAATCTATGTGTGAATGTTTTTGAATGTGTGCATGCAAAAAAAAAAAAAAAAGTGTGAGGGTGTGTGTTTGTGTGTGTGAGTCCTGCTTCTTTGAGGTGCGTGAGAGTGTGTGTCCCCTCTCTCCCTCCTCCGCAGTGTTTGACTTCCACCAAGCGGTTGATGGCGTTCAGGAACAGCAGAGGCAAGAGCAAGCAGGCAAGAAGTAAGAAACCTGTCGCTTTGAAAAACGGCTGCAGCACACATGCACACACACACACACACACACATGTACACACACACACACACACATGCAGGTTTAATCAGCCGTTGCATATGTCCTGGGAAAAAAAATGTTGAGTAATTTCAATGGATTTCGCTGTTGTGAGTCACCACCAACACCCTGTTCGACATTTTTGTGAGGTGCAAACACCTTTGGATGTCGATCAAATATTTAGACTGTGTTTGCAAACAGAATGGAGTGTAAAAGGTCACGGATTTAAAAAAAACTTCTTGCTTTGCTCATCTTTAATCGTGTAAGCCAGGGGTTCCCAAACATTTTACCCCACGACCCCCAAAATAACGGTGCCATAGACTGTGACCCCCACTATCTCTGGAGGTGCCATGCAATAGGCGTATCCAAACACGGGCGTAACGACTACACAAAAGAACAGAACAGCCTTACAGCAAGGATGTGATTTTACATAGAGCAATTTACTCTAAGATGAAAGCAGAATACCTCAGTCCAAGTAATATCCATGTAACTTAGAAGTGAACATTGTTGCTGTCATGTGCAAACTTAATTTTGACACATTACATTAGAAGAAGTAGATCTCAGTCAAAGTAATATCCATAAACCGTAGTACTGAGTAAACATGTGAACATTGTTGCTGTGCAAATTTACATTTTGGGAATTACTATGTTTCAGCGTTCATCTCTCCTAATGAGAAGGTTTAATTTTGGAGACGGCCACTCAGAGATCATCTTCCACATTTTTTAGACACGATCTGTAGTCAACTAAAGATGAGGAGGAAAATTCATTTGCATGGTTTTATTTTTAATTTTAACTAGTACTTTTATCTTTTTTTACGACTACAGCTAAAATGCGGTATTTCTAATAATTTTTTTAATTTGATTTCTGGAAATCATCTCGCCGCCCCACTCTCATTGCCTCGCAACCACCACTTTGGGAACCCCTGGTGTAAGCCACTGTCACCTCTAACTGACGATGGCTGATCCACTGTCTCCATTACAGATAATGTTTGGCGTGCGTTGCAGATGACGTTAATTCTATTCACATTTTCAATGACAATCAGCCGATAATGATCCCTATACTGCACCAATATGTGTTCTCACAGTGACACACTCGTGCATATAATGTGAGTGCTGCTCTGCCTGGAGAGGTCAGACGGACCTGAGCTGTCGAGCAGGTTACAGACAGAATAAACCAGTCTGGTTCCTGTTTGGACTCATATTTTTAGACTCTTCACTAAAGTCTGAAGTGTTTCCTGTAGTAAATCAACGCATTCTCCACTGTGTTTCGTTCCACACTGTTTTAAAAACAATTTAGCTCTGGTGCATTATTTTGCCCAGGCAGTGAACCAGACCGACGTATGTGAGGAATGTTAAGCCGAGTCTGAGGAGCGCTCAGAATATTAAGCTCAAGAGAGGCCGAGTGTATCCCTGTTCAAAGCTGGGTTGTCTTTACCAGCTCAGCAACCAAAGCCCCGAACACCCAGCCAGCTACTCTGTGTGTGTGTGTGTGTGTGTCTGTGTGTTAGAGAGAGAGAGAGAGAGAGAGAGAGAGAATGCATTTCCAGCACGGTGCCTTAATGGCACAGTCATTATAAGCTTTCAGCAGGTTGCTCAACAAGCTGGTGGATTTGCCGTCCTGCTGCTGCTGCTGCTGCTGGTCGTCAGAGCAGAGTTTAGTCACTGGGCTCCAGATTTATAGAAAATTATATAATCAGGGGAAATTTAGTTTTGTAAACTTGTATGTTGAAGTTTGTAAATATTAACTCTGCACCTGCTGCCAGCCTTCAGGCTTAATTAAAGTGTTTCTGCCTGAAAACTCTGTTTTACATGTCTGTACACGGTCTGAGATGTTTCCTGTAGCGATTCTTTTATGAACTGTACAAAAAAAGCAAATATCTAGAAGATTAAAGACCAAAGAGAAACAATTATTTACCTACAGAACTCTATGGCTACGTTCACACTTCAGTTACAAGTGATCTCAATCCGATTTCTTGGCTCAAATGTGACAGACATGTGATATACGATTTGCTTTTGACAGTGTGAACAGCACAAGTCGCATTGAATCTGACATTTTCGAATCAGATTCAGGCCACTTTCAAATGTGGTCCTGAATCAGATTCAGATCCGATTTTTTCCAATGTGACCCCAGTGTGAACAGCTAAGACGGATTTGATGCGACTTTTACACTTTACTTTAGGTTTTGTTTTAAGAAGCGGTGGCAGGACCACATACTGTACACACGCCATGCACACACACAGCAATAAAAAAAACGGCTTGATAAAACATTGGACAATTTGACGTGCAGCGGTGTGTGTTTACCGACAACAGAACAGCTGTAGTGAGAACGTGAGCGCTGAAGGAGAGGAGATTATAAATAAAAAGGACACTTTGGGTTGTAATAACCTTGTTGACGTTGTTTCTTAATAAACTGAACGCTGCTTTAGGAGGTTTAAAGTAATGGTAGCCTAACTGAAACTAAAATACAGAGTTTAGCATTTTTTCTTCACTCTTTTCCTCCTCAGCAGCTGCTCAGACATTTTCCAGCTTCCATTTCACAGACATTTCGAAATAAAAGTGAAAATAATCATTCCCTCTATGTTTCCTGTACAACAGCTGTTGCGCCTGGCGTCGTTGTTATTGTTCTTTTGTGCGTGTGGGTCAGTTTGGAGCCGCAAACCGCTCACACTGGAATCTGATATACAGTAGGCCACATTTTAGATGGTAATGTGAAGCCAAACAAAAAATCTGAATTGAGCATTAAGGCTTGTAGTGTGAACGTAGCCTAAAATGTAATGTAAATATGCATAAACATCAGTTCAGAGTTCAAAGAGGATCTTTATAAAACCACTGACTTACAAGCTTAAATGTACCATTTACAAAATGTACAAAACCCATAGAACAAGTGAAACCAACCCTTATCATTCATTTCATGTACTGTATAACACTTTGTTTTAGTAACTATAGAAACACAACACACATACACCTGTGTAAAATGTTGTCCTTTAACATGACACAGCAGCTAAGATCAGTGTCGCATCTGTATGTTCATTTTGAGGACACTCAGTTGTATGTTACTGTATATTTCACTCTGAGTCTGTTGCATGTCTGTGGATCCATTTATTTCTGTGACAAACTGTAACTGTGTTTTATGTTTTTATTATTTGTTGTTGGTTTGCTGAGTTTCTATTTCAAGAATTGTATTTATTTATTTGTCCAACAGCTACAGTTCATTTTCAAATCAAGATTTTACCCCTTTTTTTTTTTAAGTCTCTCTCCCTTAAGTCTCTCTCCCTTAACTCAGGTTTCAATGTTTGTGAGCAGTTTCTTATCTAAAACATTTGCATGTAAATAACTGTATTGGGTTTTTTTTAGCACTTCCTCCACCACCAGCAGCAACACGTCTCTAAAGTGTGTTGTTGGTCTGACTTTTGGTTCATGTTCACCGAGCTCATCATCCACACGTGGAGTCTGAATTCTGCATGTTTCTATTAAGACTGCTGCTAATGATGAAACCCAATAAGCACATAGGATCTCTGGCTATTTGCATTCAGTAGTTTGCATTTGAGAGAGGGGGGGGGAGTCGGGGTGGGAGGGTGAGAAAATTTTGCTGCGCCAGGTCCTTCCTTTTAATAGGCCGAGCTACAGTAGGAGAGGTGCTCGTTGACTTGTGTCATATGTAAATGGTTAACTAGTTGAACATGTTATTTGAGTAGTCCTCCTCTTACATAAAGAGAGCAAACTGTGTCCATAAAAAGTCGACCGAGCTTCACAGTGATACATCTGTGTGTGAGGACATTTTAGTGTTGAGACTAATGAGATGCAAAAAAAGAAAAAGGGTGACAGTGTTGAGCAACAGCACTGAGCTGTTCAGATAAGTTTCTGTCACATGTTTGCACTCACTGCTCAGTCAACAGCTCTTTCCACTCCACCAGGCTGTGGTTAAATGTCACGTTATAGGTATGAGAAGGTAGATCTAATGTCCACTGTACACTAAAGTGAACTCACAGCTCCAAAACACTTCCTGTTTCAGCTCTTTGGTCCTGTGGGTCGGCCTGGATGTGTTAAAGACGTGGTTCCCAAATGGTTGACCAATTTTCCAGTCATGGAAAACACATGGAAAATTAGAAAAAATAGTCAAATATCCTGACAAAAGCTTGAGATGTCCTGGAAAATTATTTTTCACAGAGCTCTATTTGACTTTTTCAGACCCCACCAAGGATTTATTTTCCAAAAAAAAGTGGCTAGCGAGGAGCAACAGAATGCTGTTGTAGGCCTGGTTTAAAAACAAAAAACATGTTTGCGTCGTTCTATGAAAACTTCGTCATGATTTCTAAGCATGTACCGTAAGAGATTATTTCATAGATAAGTTAGAGACATAGACTGCACATCTTTAAATTGGACTTCTAGGGGTGAGAGAGAAATAAATGTAGAAACAAGCTGGTTAAATGTACAACAAAAAAAATGAACAACAAAAGAACAGTTCTCCAAAGCATGAATGGGACGGAGGATGTATTAGTGCAGTGTTTTTCAGCCTTTCACCTTAAGTCTCTAGTAATTGATAAAAGAAATAAGATTTTGTTTTTTTAACTAATTATTATTCTTTTTAAATATATGATTAAGAACACCACACACAATCTTAAACGACTGTATTCTATATTTTCACTTTCTCAAATAGAAATCGAGTTCAAATGCAGCATATTAAAATATCTGAGCTGGCGCATCTTGATTGGCAGCTGCGATCACGTGACTGCACGGGGTCGCCAGAAATGTGTGCTGTCAAAATGGGGTCACGAGCCAAAAAAGGTTGGGAACCACTGTATTAGTGTATGTATGGCGCACAGTAGTAACATGTCTGTCAGACTGTAGCAGCTGGAAAAGTGTGGGAGTGGGAACCCTGAAAGAGCTCTACAGTAATAATATGGATGATATGATGAATCATGAAACTTAATCGAAAGAAAAACATGTTGTTGTAGATTGAGACATCACTTGTTAATTCTACATCTATTTTTATTTCTCCCTCTCTCTCTCTCTCTCTCTCTCTCTCTCTCTCTCTCTCTCCTCACTTGACCCTGTCCAGCCTCGGGACAACGAAGAAGGGAATCGGACCGGTGTACTCGGCCAAAGCTGCGCGTAGCGGCCTGAGGATATGTGACCTGCTGGCCGACTTCACCCAGTTCTCCGACAGGTCTGTTCCAACAGGACGGGATATTAAATGTTGTGTGATGGAGGGTCTGATGAAATCATTTACATTTAAATGTGTTTGATCGTTGAGTAAGGATTACTGATTAATTAAAGTCCATGAATAATGTATTTGTTTATGTAATGTTTTACCCTTTGCCTTTCGAACCGGTGAAACTTCACCTGCATTTCGACCTGTTAAGAAATATTCAATGAAAGTTGAATGATTAAAAGCAAGACTAATCTTAAACTGCTTTATAAAACTATCAACAACAGTTGTTTTTTTTAACAACTTAAGGCCAAGGAAGAAATCAATATTGAGCTTGACTGACTGGTTGAACCAAACTCCTCAGCCCCTCCAGTAAATAAAGGCTGTTTTGTTCCAGCATTTAGTTCCTGGTACTTGTGGTTGATATGGACCAGTGCATCTCTGAAACGGCACGGCATGGCACCAGTGGTTTTATAAACATGGCGTCACACAAGGTGCAGGTGGAGGAAATAACTAAAAACTGACGGCTGCCACCTGTTGCAGGTATAAAGCACTGGCCCAGCAGTACAAGGCCATGTACCCGACTCTGGAGATCGACATCGAGGGAGAGCTGATCAAATTAAAGGTAATAGAAATGATGAGAGAAAACTAAAAAACATTTATCTTTGCAGTTAAAGGACAATTGCATGTAAATTCAACCTGGAGCTGTAGTTTCATAATATTTTAGGTCTAAAAGAATGAATCTGAAGATTTTCTTACATGCAGTAGCTCTGTCTGTCCCCACATCGCCACAGTAGTGTATAATGGGAGCGGACTAGGCTGACTTAGGCTGTTTAGGCTATTTACATCCCACAAAACTACAATTTTTTCCACGGACAACGTCAGATGGCTTCAAACATACACCAAGGGGTTTGTTTACTTCAAGAAAGTGGACATGTTTGTAAACGTAGCTGTAACACAAAGTCTCATGCAAGATCAAGTTGACGCGCTCAGCATGTTTATAGGTAGAATAAACCATATAGCCAGATTTACTCTTACTGCTACGAAAGCGTCGAGCCTCCGAGTTGATATTCCTTTGCTGATAAAACAAGTGAGAGCTTGAGACGACCTGTAAACATTGTGAGAGCATCAACTTTACTCTTGCTCGACTTTGTATTACAGCTACATTTTTACAAACATGTCGGCTGTGTAAAAGAAAATGCGGTTTTGTGGGATGTAAACAGTCTAACAGCCTAAGATCTGTCCGCTACCATTATACGCTGCCCTGGCGATGTGGGGACAGACAGTGCTAGACTACTGCAAAACAGAAGCAATTAGCTCATTCATTTGAGAGAGAGACAGTCAGTCAGACACAGAGACAGGGAGAATCATTGCAAAGTCAAAAATTGTCAAAAATAAAAGGTTCAAAAGAGAGTTCTGCTTGAAAATGTCTCCTTCACTTTAAACCTGTTTTTCTCAGAATTATCCTCCCAGAATGCTGAATTTGGAGAAAACATGCTGTATTCAAATGAGGATAACTAAAAAGTGGAACATGCTACAAACTCACTTTTTTTCATGGTGAAAGTAGAGAGTCTCCCCTTTCATTCGAGATATTCTGTGTCATTCTCGTCATAGCACAACATATTCTGTGGCTGTTTGAAAAGTAGTAGAAATCCTCAAAGGTGCTAGCACTGGATGGCTGTACACTGAGGGAAAAAAACTCTGCCAGTGAATGAGTTAGAAAATAAAATCTTCAGATTCATTGTTTTCAGATCTAAAATATTATGAAACTAGAGCCCCAGGTTGAATTTTCCTGGAATTGTCCTTTAACATTCGTCTGATTTTGTAGGACTACGTGGAGCGGATCAAGCCCATGGTGAGAGACGGCGTGCACTACATGTACGAGGCGCTGCACGGTTCTCCTAAGAGGATCCTGGTGGAGGGAGCCAACGCGGCGCTGCTGGACATAGACTTCGGTCAGTACATCGCTGTGTGTGTGTGTGTGTACGTGTACGAGGGCATGTGCACGCCTTACTTACTTACTCCAATGTTTGGTTCCCTGTGTTTTCCAGCTCTCCTTCTGATACTAAAAGCCCAACGTGTCTGTGCTAACCTGAGAATAAATGTCATTTTGTACTTGCAAAGCGCTGCTCAGTGCATCTGCAGCGACCCGGTGATGTCGCCACCCCCTTCAAACACTTAAAAGCTTTCTGATGCTCTTTACAAAAAGCCTGCTCGGAGCTCAGACTAGGAACGACGGTAAGTTTCGTGGCTAACCGCTACTGACGTGCTCCGGCATCCGGCTGGCTTGACGTGCACGCTCACAACGTTGAAACCACCTCACTGTGCATGAGCACGAAGGCACCTTTTTATCAGCAGGCTGTCAGTCAGGATCACAGAGCGATCGATACATCCAGAAATATTTCCAGCAGCTGATGTTTGGAAGCATGACACTTTTATTTTTTTTTCCTCTCTCTCTCTGGTAATAACGCCCCAGACTGAATTCACTCAGCTCAAACATATTGTAGTAGTGTGTCACTGTAACGGAGCAGGACTGTCATTACTGAAAACAGCGACAGCACCGAGCAGATTAAATTACAGTCGAGGTTCAGTGCTGGTTATTATCAAAGCACCATGCCTGTAATAACTCTGCTGGTGTCTGGCGCCGTGCCCTGTTTACTGATGGTTAAACAGTCTCTCACTGACTGACTCTATCCGTTCTTATTAGAAATCCTCAACTTTTTTTAATTTGTAATTTTCACAATTGTAGAATAAAAAATAAAATAAAAAATAAATAAAACATGTGCAGGTGAGGTAGAAACCCACTCTTATGCTTATATACTCTTAGACTTATCTTTAAAAGGATAGTTCAACATTTTGGCAAATTGGCATATTGCCATAATCCCTATAGTCATAGCAGTAGGTTCGATACCTTTAATTGTCGGTGCAAGCTATTTTTAGAACGGCGGAGCAGAGCCGCAAGCTGCTTAGAGCTACGCTACGGAGGCTCATGGGATTTCTTGGTTTCCCTCATCAAACTCATCAAATACACAATCCAACATCTCCAAAACGCTCTGGTGGATGAGGTGTGACCTGCACATTCACCGCACTATGAGATAATAACGGAAAGTTACGAGACAGAGTTGTTTTCGAGGTAAATGCAGAGTCTGCTTGCTGAAAAACTGCCCCCGACAGAAACGTGCATCAGCGGTTTTGCATGAATTTACCTCTAAAACAACTCAGTATATCACTACTGTATATATACTCCTCAACTCACTCTTATCAGGACTTATTTTGAATTTGGGAGCATGTAGCTCGTCGTTGTTCAGCTAAAGAGCACTTTGGCAGGAGACACGGCTGCTGATGGACACGCTGGCTGCTGCAGAGATCGAACCGCTTTCTCCTTTGATTACACAACAGCCTCTCTGAACACTGAGGATGATCTGCATGCAGGCAGCTTCCAAAGGAAACACAGTCTTTGTTTGCTTGTTCTTTTCCTTTTCTTTTATTGTGGCGGTCGAAACGCACAAAAGTTTTTTGAATATCTGAATCAGAGGTGTTGTTGTAGCCTGGGAGTGGTTATTATCGTCACCTCTGGGACGTCCTCGGGTACGAGCAGACCAGTAAAAATTGCTTTCAGCTTCTCTGAGTGTTTTGTTCTGTCAGATGGGAAGGGTCCTTTTTTCTTTTCAGGCAGCTCAGTGATCATTTTACTCAAGTCCCCAGGGAGGTATTTCACTTCATTGTATGAACTAAAGTATTTGTCTAATCAGGTGTACTGTCAAGTGAATGATGGAAGGAGCAGAACTAGTTGGCCGAGCACTAGAGCAAACACATCTGGGAACAGCCCGTCGCGACGCAATCTCACAATCACTTTGCCAAGCCCAAAACCACTGCAGGCAAAAAAAACAAAACAACGTTAAACTAGCTGATAAGAGATGAGAAATGAGCTTCCTTCTTCAAACTGAGAGAGAGTGGGAGGGAACGGGTGGAGGAGAAGATACTGTAGTTTAACGTCATGTTTATATGTTTTCTTACTTAAAGGGATAGTTTAACATTTTGGCAAATCAGCCCATTGCCATAATCCCTATAGTCATAGCAGTAGGTTCGTTACCTTTAATTGTCGGTGCAAGCTATTTTTAGAACGGCGGAGCAGAGCCGCAAGCTGCTCAGAGCTACACTACAGAGGCTCATGGGATTTCTTGGTTTCCCTCATCAAACTCATTAAATACACAATCCAACAACTCCAAAACGCTCTGGTGGACAAGTTGTGACCTGCACATTCACCACGCTATGAGATAATAACCGAACGTTATGAGACAGAGTTGTTTTCAAGGTAAATGCAGAGACTGCTTGATGGAAAAACTGCCCCCGACGGGAACATGCATCAGCGGTTTTGCATGAATTTACCTCTAAAACAACTCTGTCTCTTAACGTTGTGTTATTATCTCATAGCGTGGTGAATGTGCAGGTCACAACTTGTCCACCAGAGCGTTTTGGAGTTGTTGGAATGGGTATTTGATGAGTTTGATGAGGGAAACCAAGAAATCCCATGAGCCTCCGTAGCGTAGCTCTGAGCAGCTCATGGCTCTGCTCCACCGTTCTAAAAACAGCTTGCTCCGACAATTAAAGGTAATGAACCTACTGCTATGACTATAGGGATTATGGCGATGGGCCGATTTGCCAAAATGTTGAACTATCCCTTTAACTGAGGCTGTAAATGTCCCGTCGACATGAAGAGATAGGGGACAGAGATGGGGTTGTTTGATATTTTGCAGCGTCTGTCCATACAGTTAGACTGCTCCAAACAAGCCTTCCTACACTTTTTATTTTCTTTTTCGCGGTTGCATGTCTGTTCAAGCGTTATCAATCTTACGGAATAAAAAGACCAGATGTGATCATCAGTCTTCTCTCTGTCCGTGTCGTTACAGGGACGTACCCGTTTGTGACGTCGTCCAACTGCACGGTGGGCGGGGTGTGCACGGGTCTCGGGATGCCGCCTCACAACGTCGGGGAGGTTTACGGCGTCGTCAAGGCGTACACAACCAGAGTGGGCATCGGAGCGTTTCCCTCGGAGCAGAGCAACGTAAGACCACACACACACACACAGTAACTCACACCACCCGTCTTTATGCACTTTATGCAACACTTAGGAGTAAAAATAAGGTCAGAAAATAGTTCCTTATAAAAAATCAACACTTGCTCCCGCGATTTTTTATGTTGAACTTGACTGAGGATCTTCTCCCAGCACCACCTAAAGGAGAATGTGAATGCTGATTAAGCCTTGACAGAAAATAGTTCCTTGTCAACAGAAAAGTTCACACTTCTTTTATTCGAGAAGCAAATTTTTGCAAATTACATCAAGAGGTTTTGATTATTAAAATAATATTTGATTAACTAACAGATAAAGTGACTAATTCATTCAGCCGCCACACCTCCTACTGTCAACACTTGCTCAGGACACAGTGTGACGACCTGTTGGAGCAGTTTTGTTTCCAAACAGCGCCACTTAGAGGAGATTCCTCGCCACTACCTCCAAACCACCGGCCACAGTAAACTTCATTTGTTGCCGTCAGTAAATCTGTCTGTGCCACCTGCTCCTGACTGAAACTGAAGCCTGGACCCAGACACCGACGTCTAATGGCTGAATGTATTTGACTTCAGTCGCTTTTCGGCCGCTGAAGTCACATCAAAAAATAAAGAAGCTTCATAAAATGTTACAGAAAACTGATAAATCTGCACTTGTTGTGTTTTAGGAGACAGGGGAGCTGCTGCAGACCCGGGGGAAGGAGGTGGGTGTGACCACAGGCAGGAAGAGGCGATGCGGTTGGCTGGATCTGGTGCTCATCAAATACGCACACATGATCAACGGCTTCACCGCGTGAGTCTTGTGCCTTTTCTATTGTGTTTTTCCATTAAACACTGCAAATGTCCTTTTTAAATACACTTTATTTATGGCATGTGTTTTATTTAGCCAGTCATTTGCAGCTTCCATCTTTATTTTGAAAGAAAGAAGGAGGGAGCTAAAAAGAAAGTGTCCCTTTTGGGTTTCATTGTCAACATATAAATTGTAATGTTTATAATAATGATTGTAAACTGTAAAAACTGCATTATGAAGCCAAAACAAGGATAAAACATATTCGCACCTCAATGACAGTAAATGAAATATAGAAAATAAAAGAAAAATATACAAAATACTATAAAACAACAAAAGAGTATCATTACTCATGGCCGTTTGTCTCTCAGCTGTTATAAAAAAAGGTTCTTCCTGTTCTCTTCCAGTTTAGCGCTCACCAAACTTGACATACTTGACGTGCTCCCAGAGATCAAAGTGGGCGTAGGGTACAAAGTCGACAACCAAACTATACCTCACTTCCCAGGTGAGCTGACGCCTTCTTCTTGTCCAAATGTGACAACACAAAGCGAGAGAATAACCAACCGAGCAGCTGTTTCTTTTCTTTCCTGTTTCACTCTGCTCCTCCTGACTCTTTGAACTGAGGTCTAAATTGATATTGGCAGTAAATAAAGTGGAGCTGATGCATCTGTGCTGTCGGTGGATATTGTGTGACCTCTGCTTGGCCCGTTTCCTCCTCTTCCTCCTCTTCCTCCTCCTCCTCCTTCTCTTCTTCCTCCTGCTCCACTCTATGTGATTATTTATAGACAGGCTCCAGTTTAAGGCCAAAACATATTGATCTGTTGTCACAACCGTCTGATCGTGGTCTCCTCCTGTAAAGCTAATGGTGTGATATTTCCTCCTCCTCCTTCTCCTCCTCCTCCTCCTCCTCCTCCTCCTCCTCCTCCTCACCCAAACCCCCTCGTCTTATGGATTCTGTGCCAGCCAATCAGGAGGTGCTGCAGCGTGTGGAGGTCCAGTATGAGACGCTGCCCGGCTGGAACAGCGACACCTCGGCTGCTAGAAGCTTCGCCGAGCTGCCGGAGAACGCTCAGAAATACGTTCGCTTCGTGGAGGAGCATGTGGGAGTGCCTGGTACGGTTATTGATTATTGATTATTTGATAGATAGATTACACGCACACACATAGTTTAGTATGTTGTGCATCAGTCTTGTCTACTTTGTTTCTTTGTGTCTCAAATATTTCATCACTTTGCTCCTCTGATGCTTCTGTGTCAGGATCGTCTAGATGTTTTATTCATTTTTTTCCGTCTTTAAACAAATGAACTAAAGAGTTCATTTTCAAAAGCAGATAACTCAGTTTTTTAAAGGTATAATATGTAGGAATTACCCCCATCTAGCGGTGCGGTTGCATATCGTATTCTTCAGACAGACAACAGACGCTGCATGTAACAGGATAAACAAGCCAACGTTGAGTGGCTTTGACCAAAGGGATGAGGCGTAACAAAACAGATGTATCTCAAAAAAATGAAGCTTTATTGAAAACAACACTATGCAAAGAATAATTCACAAGCGTCAGCTCTTTTTTTTTTAAATGGCGTTTATCTGCTTTTGCAAATTAACTCTTCAAATATTGAAATGTCAAATTAAACATGACAGAAAACATATGTTACTGCAAACCACTGTGACAGTGCTTTTTCATATTTAAAGTAAGTCCAACAGAGCACTTTCTAAATGAGTGTTTCACCATCAGCCAAATAATACTCTGTTACCCTCATCACTTATAATAACAATAATAGTTTTATTAGGCAATGAAATACTAATATATTTCACTCTAAATGTCCAAGCCACGGTTTCACATATTAGGGATGTGACAGGATCAAACCAAGCGGAAAGATTTTGTGAGAGTTTGTTGCCGAGACAGACGGTCATGAATAAAACAAATGGTAAATGGACTTGCACTTATATAGCGCTTTTCTAGTCTCTTGGACCACTCAAAGCGCTTTACACTGTTGGTCACATTCACCCTTTCACACACATTCATACAGCATACAATTTAGAAAACTTTATTGTCAAATAAACAAATCAACAAGTCAACCATGATCACATAATAACAAAATATACATACATACAGGTAACAACCGCACTTCAAGATCCCCTTTACTGTGTCTTGTTGATTATAGAAATGGCATTGGGGATAAAGGAGCCCTTGTAGATCTTTCTCTTTGCCAGAGGTACTCTATACCGCTGCCCTGAGAGGAGTACCGTATTTTCCGCACTATAAGGCGCACTTAAAAGCCTTTAATTTTCTCAAAAAACGACAGTGCGCCTTATAATACGGAGCGCCTTATATATGGATCAATTGGTTAATTGGTTGATTCATACTCGGCTCCATCTAGGGGATGCATAACGTAACCCCAGTTTGACTGCAGTATCTTCTATTCTACCGTAGATGACCAAATAGTCGCCCGCGTGCAAATACGCGCCTGTGCTCTAATAGCCGCCGGGGTCCGAGCTCCTTTGGCAAAATAAACGCCGGTTCAATTAAACGCCCGGGCGATTAAGTGTTTATCAAAGCCTTGCACAGAAAAAAAAGTTTTTTTAACAGCGTATCACCGGCTCTCACCTCTTCTGTCAGTCAGCCCCTCCTCTCGCTCTCTCTCGCATGCAGGCGCACACACAGACACACAAACACAGGTGCGCCAGCGGGACAGGTCGCGCTGGACTACTAATAGACAAAGACAAATAGATAAATGCGCTATGTTGAAATTACCGCGATCGACCCCCCCCCCCCCGCTATCGTTCATAACACTGATATGATCAGCTCCCTGTGTCGCGGTTACACAGTCTTTGTATTTATTGTTTGATGTCAATAACGATGTCGGGAGTAGTTTTGTTCCAGCGGGTGACCACCTTGTTCTTTGCATGATGGTCTGGTGCTGCTCATTGCAAAAATAAATTGTAGCCTGTTGCAAATACGCGCCTGGTTCTTATAAACGCCCGGGCTACTAAATGGTCATCTACGGTATGCGCCTTATAATTCGGTGCGCCCTATATATGAAAACAGTTCTAAAATAGGCCATTCATTGAAGGTGCGTTTTATAATCCGGTGCGCCTTATAGTGCGGAAAATACGGTAGTTCAAATTCACTATGTAGGGGGTGAGTCTCATCTCTGATTATTGACAGGGCTTTCCTTTGTACAGCAGTGTCATAGAGGCTGTCTAGTGATCTTTGTTGACGACCAACTATCTTCCCAGCCATGTTGATGATCCTATTGAGTTTGTTTACTGATGTCAGGTGCCCGTACCAAACAGTGATATTAAAAATAAGAATGCTTTCTACCAGACTGATATACAGTACACCCTTTCCAGGATGTCTGGCCTGACCCCGAACCCCCTCAGTTTCCTGATTAAAAACATTCTCTGACTAGCCTTTTTATGGATGAAGTCAGTATTATCAGTGAAACTCAGTTTGTCATCTACTGTATGAGTGTTCCCAGATTGAAAGTGACCTCTCTCTCTCTCTCTCTCTCCTTTATTAAAGGGATAGTTCAACATTTTGGCAAATTGGCCCATTGCCATAATCGCTATAGTCATAGCAGTAGGTTCATTACCTTTAATTGTAGGTGTAAGCTATTTTCAGTACGGCGGAGCGCAGCAGCTGGCTGCTCAGAGCTACGCTATGGAGGCTAAGGGAATTTCTTGGTTTCCCTCATTAAACTCATCAAATTCAAAATCCCAAAACTCCACAGCGCTTTTGTAGACAAGTTGTGAGCTGCACAACCACCACGCTATGAGATAATGACGGAACGATACGAAACGGAGCCGTTTTCGAGGTAAATACAGGGTAAATACGGAGACTGCTTGCTGAAAAACTGTCCCTGAACGCAACGCGCATCAGCGGTTTTGTATGAATTTACCTCGAAAACGGCTCCGTTTCGTATCGTTCCGTCATTATCTCATAGCGTGGTGGTTGTGCAGCTCACAACTTGTCTACAAAAGCGCTGTGGAGTTTTGGGATGTTGAATTTGATGAGTTTAATGAGGGAAACCAAGAAATTCCCTTAGCCTCCATAGCGTAGCTCTGAGCAGCCAGCTGCTGCGCTCCGCTGTACTAAAAATAGCTTACACCTACAATTAAAGGTAACGAACCTACTGCTATGACTATAGCAATTATGGCAATGGGCCAATTTGCCAAAATGTTGAACTATCCCTTTAACCATCTCTGCAAATTAACACTCACCTACTTCTTCTCCTCTTGTTTCCCTCCAGTCAAGTGGATCGGAGTGGGCAAGTCTCGGGAGTCCATGATCCAGCTGTTCTAGAGGGAGCGAGGAGGAAACGCAGGCGAAAAGAGGATGAAACAGCAGCAGCAGCGAAATCAACGATACCCTTCTCCCCCCCTCAGCCCCTCCCCCCCTCCCCCTTTACACACACACAGCCTACCTACCTGTCTCGACTCTCCGACAGAGGCGGGACCATCATGTCTGTTCTTAACGCTCCACACCAGTGTCGTCTTCATCATCATCATCATCATCATCATCATACTGTCCCATGTTACAGACCTTCAGACTGACCTCCCTGTGCGACCGGTTCCCTATTTAACGTCAACATCTGGATCAAGTTTTTAGGATAACAACAGCTCCACAAGTCATTCCCTCTTTTAGTTCATCTCTGTTTATATATCGTAGCCGTTTATTTCAGACGTGCAACACACACACAAACACACACACACACACACTCTGCAACACCAGCTGCCCTCAGGTCTCAGAGAGGACACGACGGACGAGGGAAGGGACTCAACACACGCACGGAGGAACTGTCCACAGATGTTCGTTTGGTTGGTCAGACTTTGTTCAAGTGTATTTTTTGTTAATCTATGCTGTGTTTTAAAAATGCTCTGTGCCAGTCCGGTGTAAATCATTTAATAAGGTGAAATAAGTTTTAATCTCGGCACTTTAGCTGCTTGGGACTTATTATTATCTGCTTCATGTTTTATTCTGCCAGGTCACCAACAACAGCAACAACACATCCTGACTTGATAAAGGGATCCTTTAATATTTTAAATGTGTCTTTTTGTGTTTGTTTTTTCGTTATCAGACAAATGTAAAAAAAAGACTTCTCGCATTGCCTTGTCGTTCAACCGAGAAAAAAAAAAGAAAAGAAAAAGAAATCGGCTTTGAAGTTTCTCGTAGCTTGCAATCGCTTCCACTGTTGATGATCATCTTTACTGTACTGTGCATACAAGAAAAGAACTTCAGTTTAACCTTAGCAGGCGAGTTTTCAATCAGTTTTTCAGATGAAAATCAAATCATCAGGTCGACATCTGTGATTGTTTGTCTCATAATTGCCATCGATTACTTACTGAGCACCTTTGAGGATAGTGTTTTGTAGATGGATTTGAGGAAGGCAACAGTGAAAAGTGTAAATATGGTTTGGTAAATACTGAATAAGACAGTGTTATTATGACATATTTCAACTTGTTTCTTCTAATGCCATTGTTAACATCACACTGTTTTGTCCTTATGCCTTGTAGCCCCACAAGTTAAATAATCTAAATCTGGAGTGAGGGAAAAGTAGCATGGCCCCTAAAATGCCACATTTCTCAAAACTGGAGCAACAGAAGCCGCTCTGAATCATGGGTTTCCCCCTTTTCCCATGATGCATTTCAGTGGCACTTTTCATGATTCTGTGCATTTACTATATATCCAGGGTTCCTACGCAAGTATGGAATTAGATTTTATACATTTCCAGGTCTGGAAAAGTGTGGAAAATGGAAACTATTGTATAGAAATATATTTATCTTAATACTTACTGTATCTGGGTTTGGTCTTATCTGAAGTTATTTGGATTAATTATTTTGTATGTGCTATTAGCTACCATCTTATTTGGTGACATAATGGCATACAAATTCAGAATAATGAAAACAAAGGATTGATTGCATAATTTACATGATACACATCTAAATACTCAAATGTCACAAATGTTTTTACTGAGAAATCCCGAAATGAGGGTCTGGGAAAAGTATGGATTTTTGAAATTTTAAATGTGTAGGAACCCTGTATATCGTTACATGAATTAAATGTGACATTAATGACATTGACAGCGACTGACGTATTTCAAAGTTGGATTAATAGCTGATGTTTACCAGTCGCCTTATGAATGTTGTTTATTATAAGGTGTAAATTCATATTTACTCTCACATCAATGTGGAATCGGAGCCACTACAAAAAAAAAAACTGTAACGATCATGTCTCTCAGTGAAACAGAAAAAAAGGTTGATGCCATGAATATTTCACATGTAAATTTTACCAGTTAATCACAAAAATAATGTAAATGAATCATCTTCTGCCAGATTCTTCACTCTATTTTCACATTGGAGTTTTTATTTTTCATCAGAGTTTTAAGTTATATATTTCAGGGGTTGTATTGTATTGTATTGCACAATACAAAACTAAGTATGAACTTGATGACATGAATGGGTTTGATACCAGGATCAATATGGATAGGTAATTTTAAATGAATAAATTAAAGAATCCATATCTTCCCTGTTGACTCAAACATGGTACTGACACTCAGTCTGAACCACTTCTCTCAGGATATTGTGTATTGTCACGCATTAATTCAACAAAATCCCTGTTACAGTCTCAATATCTTAAATTAAATATAGATTTACTTTTTTTTTTCTGTCAATAAAGATGCTCCCATTGATAAAAGTAAATCATTCAAATACTGAGTCCATTGACTCCTGTCTGACCCCTCGTGGTGGTGAAGAGGGACAACAGCAGATTGTTCACTCTTTTCTTTCTTGATTTCCTGAACAGTGTATACTACGTTTGGTATCTGTGACCCAGTATCTCCTGTGTTTTTTTTGTTTTTTGTTATTTTTTTCTCCTGCTGTGTTAATTACACATTTATCCCTTTACTTGCTCACACTGCCAACTTTCACACTGAAGCCCCATTCACAGACTCCTGGTTAAGACTAAATGAATGTTTTAGGCTACACTACGCACAACAACAACAACAACAAACACTCAAGGTATATCATGCTAACTCTGTTGTTCTTATTTATTTCACCCTTGTTTTATTTCCAGTAAAAGTAAAATTTTCAGGTTGGAAAAAAAAGAAAAATCATCACATTTAACCCTGACATGATATTTTTGGTGTCTTTGAAAACTTTGGGATCTCCACAAGAATTTAAAATAAAGTTCTGTGGGTTTGAAAAAAAGGTTCGGCTGCAGAGTTTATATGATCAACAATAATAATAGGGAGTCACGCATTGCACAGACAGATACATGGTCATCTCTCTCTTTCTAAACACTGACACGAAGGAGCTGTCGACCTGTGTGTGTGTGCTTGTGTTGGGTTTTGACAGTAAAGTAAGCGATGAACCACAAGACAGATGTACTTAATAATCTGACTTAAAACACCTGTGTGTGGCCTCAGAGGTTGTTACGGTGATTTCACCTGATTAAACCAGTTGAAATGACCCTCTCAAACTCAGGCTTATAACTTAAATATCCTAAATTATTATCACATAAAGTTACAGGTGTGTGTTGTCTGACTTCATATAAATGTAAAGGAAAAAGTCTCTGCGATGGTCTCACATTTGGACTTATTGTGGCAAAGCGGTATCTCCTATCAGAACAAGAAGCAGACCGGGCGCAACCAGAGACCTTCCTGGACACGTTGATATGTTTTTGGTGTTTCTAGAGTAAATATCCATTTAACCCTTGTGAGCTAAAGAAAGAGACACTTCTGCTTTTCTCCTGAAGTCAGCTTGAAATTTTGTATTGGAAAGTGAGGGTGACTGGATGGGACCGGCGTCACTCAGAGGCTCATAATTCAAATTGTGTAAGTCTGTATGCTTTGTTGAGCACAATGTGAGAAAGACAACAAGTTTGTCTACGACTTTGGGAAAAAATCAAGTGTGTAGAGTGTAATTTGTGGCCAGGAGCAGTGTGTAAAGAGGAAACATTTCAGACATTTTCAGACAGCCGATGATATCGCCCATTACATGCAACACACACCCATTGTAATCTCAACATTCATCCCAAAATGATCAAGATTATTGAACGGTAATTGATCAAAAACTATAAAACCTATGGAAATGTGTAAAACCACACAGATAGCCTAGACTTTTATCTACATTTTAAAGTTTAAATGGAGTCTTTCGGTGAAGCAGTACATAATATTTTTTTAGTTATTTTGACCATCCCGCAGCTTCATTTTCTATGGGAAATACTTCTGACTTCAGAAAACTTTATTCTCCGTCATAACAGACAAAACAATACAATACAATACAATTGACACAAATTAAAATCACAGTTAGTACTACAGTAAAAGCAAGTCCTACAAAAGATAAAAGGCATGCATGCAGTGTGGTGCATAAAGTACACACACACTACACTATTTTGTTAAAACAAAAAAAATCATAACATGCAACTACATTTAAATTGTTAAAACACAGTATTTTAAGTGCGTTATATAGAAAACAACAAAATAGCAACCGCACACTCAAAACACTGTGCCTATATATCAATTTATTGCAAGCCTTCAGTCATTGTGACCTTCTTTATGCTGCTTTATATTTAAAAGTTTACAGATTGTTCTTTATTGGGGAGAAAAAACATCAAACGTTGTGTAATAATTACTTCCCGTCCTGCTGTTGCATCTGGCCCTGATGCCACACACACTCCACCTTCACATCTACACCGTGTCACCGGCAGTCGGCCTTCTCTTCTCCACAGCAGCAGACACTTTCACTTGACTCTATGAGACAAGCACAGGTGTTACTGATAGCATTAACAGCCTTGTTGTTGTGCTCTAGTGAGGCAGTGAGCCGTCACAGCGAGCTTGTCGTTTTACCATTACATCATTATATCAGGGGAAGAGTGAGAGGACGAAGATGTTAGGAGGAGGAGGAGGAGGAGGAGGTGAGCGGGGGTGTGAGTGAGAGCGTTTGCACATAGCCAGGAGTGTGTGTTTGACAGATGTGTTCCTGAAATGGCCTCATTTGTTTGTCAAATGTGAGGACAGATTATTTCCGTCTGCTCTGAAAACAAAATCTGTGGTCGCTGACGACTCTGAAGCTGAGGAGTGGATGTTCGGCCGTAGCTGTTGGACATTTCTGATGTGATATGAAACAGTGTGAAATCACATTAATGCTCATTTACATAGAATATAAATGTCTCAATAACCCAATGTTAAGAATAGGGCTGCAACTAACAATTATTTTCATTATCGATTAATCTGTTGATTCCTTAAATGATTAATCGATTAGTTGTTTGGTCAATAAAATGTTGAAAAGTTCCGGTCAGTGTTGTCCAAACCACAAGATGACGTCCTCAAATGTCCTATTTTGTCTACAAACCAAAGAGATACTCAGTTTATTGTCATAAAGGAACAAAGAAACCAGAAATATTCACATTTTAAGAAGCTGAAATCAGAGAATTTTGACCTTTTTTTCTTAAGAACTACTCAAACTGATTAATTAGATTATCAAAATAGTTGACGATTAATTTGAAAATTGATTATTGTTCGATTAATTGTTGCAGCTCTAGAAGACAATGTAATAGTAAGGACAACAATTGTAAAAGAAGTGTTAATTTTACCAGTGAAAATATATCAGCATATATAGGTTACTGTAGTTCTTGTAGTTCTTGTTAAATGTTAAAAACAGCTGCATAAAGGAAATACAGTGATATTTCAATACAGTTCTGGTTAATAAAGGCACATTTGGAGCCATAGGTTTCTTCATACACTTCGGTAAGGAAGTTAGGAGGAAGAAATAAGAAAGGAAGAAACACCACAAAGCTTAATCTGTGGTGCACTAAATGTTTTGTGTATGACATTTTAAGTCTTTACACTGACACAGTTTGTTATATTCATTAAAACAAAACACTCATCCTTCACAGCCCAGACAAAAACATATAACTCATCTCAGAACCTCAACATAAATATTCAGATTTTTACAAATGATCATAACAATAATGCATCAATAACAATATTTATTTATTATACTCTGTAGTTTTGCCTATTACATATATGAATTTATTAAATTGCATTGAATAAATAGTATCTAAGGGCTGCTTTCTGCCTGCAGTTTGTTACAGTATTGGGTGGAGATATGATCTAATGTGAATATTGTTCTGCATGAGCACTAGAGGGAGGCATTCGACTGCAAATGACTGTGTTTGCTAAACACTTGTTAATGAACTGCCGGCGTGAGAGAGACTGGTCGATCTCTCCTCAAGACTCTTTTGTAGAAGGTGTCATGAAAGTCCCGAAACCCTGAGTAGAGAGAGGATACAAATGTTTATTTTCTTTTTATTTTCTTTTATTATTTTTATGGATCCTTCCACTGGAAACCAATAAAGCTGTAAACAGCTGGAAGTTTTTTTTTCTTCCTCCATCTGCCTCTCTCCTTCTCTGTCAAGTGTTTACTAATAATACTCTCAGTTGGCTTTGACCACAGCCTCACCTGCAGCTCATTTCCCTGCCCTCACCGAGCTTCCTCTGCCTATTTGACTACATCTGAATGCACCAACAACCTCTGGAAACCCACAAACACTCACATGTGTACATATTCACCCCGGCCCCGGACGAGAACAATAACAACATCTTGCCTTTTCTTTTTCTTTTTCTTTTTTCTTTTTTTTTCCCCCTACAAGCTTCCACCCCAGAGTACCAAAAAAAAACTCCACAGCTGTCCGGAGTGAGGTCGTCTTGTTGGATAAACGGTGTCACCTTGAAACACACACACACACACACACACACATTGAGATCTTGGCATGGTGCCTGGCCTTCAAAAAGTATTGTGTGACTATGTTGATGAGAGGCTGGACGCCGCCCGTCGCAGCAGGCCAGAGGGCATCACTGCCCCGTGATTTTGGGTCGGGGCTGCGCTAATTTTGTGACCAGACGCCCCTCCCTCCTCTTTACCCCTCATCATCCATCACCCACCCACACACACACACACACCCACCTCCCTCCCCCTCATGTACCTCTCATTCAAACCTCACTACCCTCCAAACTCAACCTCCGTACCCCACCGACAACCCCTTCATCCTTTCTATGCGCTGCCTGCTTCCCCCTCCTCCTCCTCCTCATCCCTCCTTCATTTGAATCCCACAGTGAGGCCTCTTTGTGCAGTGGTTGCTGCTGCATTGTGCTGCAAAGGGAAGCGGAGTAAATGGACAAGCAAATGAGTTTTCTCCTTCAGCCAACTGTGGTGTTGCGGGGGGAACACATGCTCTTGGTTGTGCTCACCTATAACGTACACAAACACAAACATTCGCGTTAAGTGACATTCACACCTTTAAAAATGTCATAAACGGCTTTTCCTTGTGCTTTTCTACTGTATCTTTGACCTGGAAATAAAGGACCCTATTAAATGTCATACAGTAGAGAGTGTAAATGTCATCCTGTCCTTCAACTTCTGAGTTATTTTGCTGCTGGATGTTTGACATGTTTGACATATTATCACTTCATAAGGTAAATTTGGTTGCAGTGTTTGTGTTGCAACACTATAATAGATATGAGCAACATCATTATTAGCATAACTTATTTTGTTTGCTGTCTGGTGCAGAGCAAATAGTGCACAACAAAGGTTACGTGAGATTGTCCTTCCTGCAGCGGCATCGTGAACCATAGTCAAGATCCGTAAAACCAAAATAATGAGCTGAAAGATGCTAAAATGCTCCACAGAGCAACTGAGACAGATGCTTTGTCATTACAGGTGATTTTTTTTTCACATTAGTCATTTGATCTTTTGTTCATATAAAAATGTTAATTAAGATCAGAATCACAATAAACAACCCAAAAAACATATTAAATATATGGCATTTGAAAAACAGCCTATAAAAAGGTTGTCTAAAAACATCAAATGAAATAAGTTAGACAGATGTAAAACTACTTGAAACTAAATATAATTAGATTCCAAAAGTCTAAATCATGAGCTGATAGTGGTAGATCTAATCAAAATGTTGGACATTGTCCCAGTACGTGTGACGTGGGACATGGGATGAAAATGCTGCAGTCCGACACAAACCGGGAAATCCTGTCACCTCAGGCATGAGTGGGATTTGAACCATGAGCCCCTCTATCCAAAATCAATGGAGGCTGCGGTTCAAATCCCACTGATGACCGGTGTGCAAGAAGAAGAAAAAGGAGAAGAAGCTTTTATTACTGCAGCCACCCAGCCTCCCTCAAACAGCACTGAGGCACTCATTATTACACAGACATAACACAGGAATTACACAGGAATTGCCTAAAACATGATTTCACAATAAAGTTTAAAAAAAAAGGGGGACACAGTGGAGAAGTATTAAATCAGAACGACAGGCAAGTTGTCTGTTACTGTCACTCACTGTCATCAATGTTCTGGTTGAAGTAAATTAAAAATGATAATACATAGGGGGCCCAACTCAGTATTTTTTCAGGGGGCCCAGAACTTTTAGCAACGCCCCTGTACAAATCAAATGTACTTTAACTTGTTAGAGTAGTGGGCCTGAGTAGTTGCTCCTGTTTCCAGCCTTTATTCTGGGTTAATTTTTCATTATAAATCAAACTATCACTCTAATTAGCAGACGGGAAGTCTTTCATGCTGGTTTAAGGTGGAAATATTCACTTGTGCAGCTCATATTACCTTTTTTTCTGCCTCCCTGTTAAGGTGGTCTCATTTGTGAGCAAAGGTCAACAACTAGTAGCACGTTGGTCGGTCACATGTTTCTTTTCTTGTACGGGCAGCACATCTGCACATCATTTTCATGTCAAAGGTAAATTCCTCAACAAAAAAAGGCACAGTGCAAACAAAAAGTTCAGCATCTTTAAATATTATTTCTGTTTTTACTGGAGTTCGGAAAAACATTTTACTCCTTCGCTCGAGGCCTTGACCCCTCGTGGCCCCCGGAGAGGGAGAGAGAAAAGATTAAAGGTCAGGTCAAGGTCAAACTTCTTTATCTCTGAAACCGTATGACTTAAAAATACATAAATAAATAAATAAATAAATAAAATCCACAATGACATTATCCTTTGTTTCTCATGTCTCATCAAGTGCTACTATAGTCTCATAATAGAAGCTAGTAATTTATTAAAGAGAGTCATTTAAGGCGGCGCTGCACCACTTCTACGACGCTCTCGAGTCCAGTCTCTCTACCTGATCTGTTCTGCCGCTGACCCGTGACTCTAACCTCTCTGAGGAATGTGTGGCTGTAAAAACCCACAACGTTGTTTTTACTCGCTATCTCAGTCAGTCAACCCTCCTTCACCTGCTTCAGTTCCTCTCTCCTCCTCTTTCCAGCCCCTCCCTCCTCCCTCCCTCCCTCCTTCCTCTGAACTATGGCCGCTCTGTAAAAGAGAGCCCATAGGCAGCAGATGTGTGACGGCCGACACTGTTAACAGCTGTCAGCTCTTATATCAGCTCCTGGTAAAGTCTCTGACCCCACACACCAACCTGAACGCCTCTCTACCCCCTCCCCTCCTCTAAGAACAATCACCAACAGTTGCAACACAAACTTCAAGGGGGGGATCCAGCGTGCCAGTTGGCAACCTCAAAAGTTTTTTTTGTTGTTTTTTTTACACAAGAAAATCCGATTAAAATCAACAAACAATTAAATAATCAACATCCTTTATTCCTGTAGTTACACACATGTTCGGCCGCTATAGTTCTTCCTTTCTCTTCAACCAATTTAAAACACAACTTCAATCCACTCTGTAGTCATTAAAATAATGGAGGAAAAAGCAGAACAGCTGTAAACTGATTTATTTATAACAGCTCATTCAAAGATGTGAGCAACAAGAAAAGACAAGAGCTTTAGCTTGACCATATTGTGAGCACACGTTGCCAACCACTTCAGCGCTGCCCTCTGTACTGTTTAGAGAGGAAGTCCCAGGAGAAAGGAGGTTTGGGGAATTTTAAAGGAATATAAACTCCCGTGTGGAGTGCTTTGTTATTCCAGCTATACTAAAAATACTTTCAGGCAGCCATTCATTTGTACTGAACCTGGGAACTACAATGCTGAACTAGGGTTGTCTACATATCTGTGTAAATCATATCAAAATGTCTCAATTTTTTTCCTTTAAAGGTCCCATATTGTACAAAGTTTTTCTGGTTATAAAACAAGTCTAAGCTCGATATCGACACCTGGAAACTATCAATGGTGCACAGAGAAATGCACGAGTCATATTCAGGAACCGGGCCTTAAAGAGAAACTATGCCACATTTTTAGCTTAATTCAACAGCTTTGGAGTAATTGTGATGGTTTAATAAATGGCTTAACTTGTTACGAGGGACAATGGAGGCTCTCTGCCTTCAATGTGCATGTCACTTATTGCATCTTTTGGCTGAAAAACAACTTTGCAAGATCAGAGCCTCCGCCCTGGTGTCCCAGCCCTCGTCTCTGTGGCACCGCGACACAAACGCGCCCCGTAACCCATAATCTCTTGTTAATGACAGATTAAACTACACAAATATACATGTTGTAACATCATAAATGATACATAACATTATCTACGGCTCTATTGATTGATTTCTCTTCGGCTTTGTTGTAAACAAATGCACATGGCAGGGAGGAAGGTTAGCAAAACAGCGGAAAAGTGACAGGACTTACATAGTTCCTCTTTAAAATGAGCTGTGTGGACTTCTGTAACTTTATGATGTCACAAAGAAGTAGTCGTCAGCCCACGACCCCCAAAATAACGCACTAATTGACGTATCCGACACAAAAGAACAGAACAGCCTTACAACAAGGAAGTGATAAATCACTTCCTTGTTGTAAGGGAGTGATTAATCACTTCCTTGTTGTAAGGCCGTTTTTATCTTCTTTATCTAACTATATAGGCTATTATAGCTAGATAAAGAAGATAAAAGCAGAATACCTCAGTCCAAGTAATATCCATGTAACTTATGAGTGAACATTGCTGCTGTCATGTGCAAACCATAAACCGTAGCACTGAGTAAACATGTGAACATTGTTGCTGTGCAAATTTACATTTTGGGAATTACTATGTTTCAGCGTTAGGCTAATCTCTCCTATAAAGAGATAATGAGTTAAATTTTGGAGACGGATCAGAAATAGACACGATCTGTAGGCATCTAAAGATAAGGGAGGAACATTTATTTGCATGGTTTTATTTTTCATTTTAACTGGTACTTTTATCTTTTTAACAATTACAGCTATAATGCAGGATTTGATTTCTGGGAATCATCTCTCGAGCCCACTCTTGGTGCCTCGCGAGCCCCACTTTGGGAGCCCCTGAGCTACAACACTCAACCCAGCAGCCACTGACTCTAAGTTTCTGTCTGGCGTCCACACCCTGCTCAGCATCTGGATGCTGTCCAAGGCCTCGCTCGCTGCCCGTCTCTGGCTGGCAGCTCCATTCCTAGCCTGTCACCCCCGCTGCTGCCTTGCTTGCTTGCTCCCCGTCCCTCTGCTGTAAAAAAAAAAAGAAAAAAAAAAACTCGCCACTCCTCCTCCTCCTCCTCCTCCTCCTCCTCCTACCCCAGGCCCGACCTCGACTCCAACCCCGGGTCCCAGCCTCTGGCCCTGAGCTTTTACCTTCTCCCAGACCCAGCTGCTGTCACCTTCCCAGCCGTCCGTCCCAGCATGAGAAGCCGAGCAGCTGTTGATCAATGGGCAGCCGGAGCCAACGCCTGCCTGTCCCCTCCCCTGACCTCCTACCCTTACACATACACACACACACACACACACACTTACACACAGACACACACACACAGATGCACGCACACACTCCCCAGGGAGGCAACAGATGGGGGTCAGCCAGAGGAAAAGGGGTGTGGTCGCTCCATAGGACTGCATGGGTTAGGTTTAGGTGTGGTGTGTGTGTCCGGCGTTTGTGAAGGATCTGCGAGTCCTCGTGTCGTGTTTGTCAAATATCTTATTGCACAATGAGACAGATAGATTCACACATGTTTTTTTATGTGTGTGTGATCTCCCCCGTGTGTGCGTGTGTGTGTGTGTGTCAGTGTGTGTGTGAGGGGCTGTGGCTGGACATTTGCTAGCCGCGTGTCTCCAGTATGGACAGGTGTTGGTGTCAGCAGTGTCCAGACTCATTTCGGCAGCTGTTGCCACCCCTCTCCTCCCCCCCTCCTCTCCCCTCAGTCCTCTTCTCTCTTCTCCTCTCCTCTCCTCTCATGTCTCCCTCCCCCCTCCCCCCTGACAGATGTAGCCACACCACACCACCACCTCTCAGCTTTTTATGGGCCCAGCCTGTTTTGACTTTAAATATTTGCCCAGGAGGCGCTTGTTCTGTTTGGAGCGAGATGGGGGTTGAGGAAGGAAGGACTCTCTCTCTCTCACACACACTAACAACTGTACACACACACACATATATAAACATTTTGTGTATGAATATGTACACCACTGGCCTGGACACACACCTGTATTTTTTGTCTCACCAGAATAAAAGCCTATTTGCAGACAACTAACAAAGAGAGAGAGAAAGTAGGTCCACAAGTAAATGATCAGTGGACCCGATGCTGAAGATGAAACTGACAACTGGGGGGGAAACACCACCAGGAGCTGACGAGTGACTTTATTGCACCTCAAAGAACAAAAGAAATCACCTGTAGGAGTCACAAATCTCTGATGTCACTTAGTCCCAGTGTGTTGAAGCTGCTAAACAGCAAAGATGACACGTCAAACTGAGACATCGCTCAGTTTAGTCTCACACTTGCGCAATTTACATTATAACTGCACGTTAACCCCACATGTTGCTATCTAACAGTGTGTTTTATTTATTTATTTATTCATTATATAGGTTTTTTAGTTTCTAATATTGGTTCTTAGGTTATTTATTGTCGTCTTTTTATCTTTTTATCTCACTGGTCCTTCTGCGTAGAACAACAAATAAAGAATCTGAAAGCTGCATTTATAAAGATTTATAATGTATCAGATAATAGTATAGTAGCCTACTATAGTCACTATAGTGCAAACTTAGAAAGTCACCACTTGAAGCTGTAGCTCCCATCAGCTTGATATAGATATAGATACAGTATATTTTAGAGTCTTTTAGCAAATGATTTTGGTATAGTAACTTTTATTTTGGTTCACTCTCACCTCTCTCTCTCTCACTCTCACTCTCACCCCTCTCTCTCTGTGTTATCAGTCATTTTTCCAGCAGCAGCAGCAGGCGGAGGAAAAGCTTTGTGATAAACCCACTGTTCGTTACCTGTGCAGGCAGCACCAAACAAGAGACATAGTCAGCAACTCTAGCTGGTGAGCAGCATTAAGCTGTCTGCACGTCGTCCATATACTTCCCTCTGGAGCTGGTGGAGAGACAAACTGAGCTGAAGAGGAGCGGATATTGGACTTTAATTCAACACAAAGTGAATAATGGCAATGCTGTGTTATATTTAATCATAACAATAAAAAATGTTAATATTCTGCTGGATCTAATAACTAAAAAAATTAAGTAAAATATCTTTTGCTTTTACTGAAGCATTGAGCAGCCCCTGATGGGCTCACAGGTGAATGAAGCTCAGTCTCCAGCCGGCTGCACATCTGGAGCACCGTGACATTTCCCAGTGGCCTGATAATCATCGTGGCCTTGAACAGTCAACGTCAGCAATGAAAATATGCAAAGACGTGTGTGTAGCCTGACAGCAAACATGTCCAATATTTGACATGTAACTTGTGTGCAACATAATGATGAAGATCAGGTTAAGAGCAGCAATTTTATTTTTTGCCATAAACAAGCAGGTGTCAATGATACAGATGCATCCTTATGTATGTGTTTTCTAATTAAAAACAACTTATATTCATAATGAGATGATTGGGTATGGTTAGCCTTTACAAAATTAGTAGTCTGGTGGTCTATGAGTAAAGTTTGGTGGGATTCCCGCCCTGAAGTGTTGTCCCCGTCCACCTCTGGGCTCAGTTAAGACTTGAACTTTGGACATGTAACTTATGTTGTGTGTGCATTTGTTTTGCAGTCAGAATGACTTTATGGTCTCCTCTGATTCTGCACTGAAGTTTCTATTAGTTTGTGTTGTAATTCCCCCTTGGTTTGACGCAACTGCACAGCGGAAGGTCGGAGAAAATGGCTCTGGAAAAGAAGAATCAATTAATAGCTACACCTGTAGTCCTCGTTTTCATATGCTGCTACACACACAAACACACACACACACAAAGAGAAACAACAGCAGAAACACCAACAGCCCCCAAAACTGTGCATCAACAAACACTAATCTCAAGGTGACACGCTTGACTGTGAAGTATCGTGTTTGTCAAAAAAAAAAAAAAAGAAAAAGAAGAAGAGGAAAATCTCCATTGAGCGACTGAAGCTTCTGCTTGTGATCCATCAGAGAGGGAGGAAGAGAGGAGAAGAAGTTAGAGAGGAGCGTGGATATGAAAAGAAAGATATACAGTTGGGGTTTGGAGTTGAAAGATAATTAGAACAGCAGTGAAGGATTCTGCTGCTGATCCCAGAAAAAACACCTCCACCAGCTGGGTTCAAAGTCCAGGAGGGAGGGAGAGAAGGAGAGACAAGGAGGAGAGAAGACGGAAGGAGAAAGAGAGAGGGGGAAAGAGATAGAGAGGGCCACAGGAAGGGAGAAGAGATTTGGGGATCTAGCAGAAGAAGAGTGGTGGAGCGCACCTTGTTGTGCCATCTGGGCCAACTCCCCCACCACAAACACACACATCTCTCCTCCTCCTCCTCCTCCTCCTCCTCCTCCTCCTCCTCCTCCTCCTCCTCCTCCTCCCAGCCCATTAGGACGGAGGATTAAGGTGGTGGCAATTACAAGACGCAACCGACAGGAGCGTATCTACCTGGCAATACATTTTAACTGTCCAGGGGAGGGGAAGTGGGAAGTGGGAGGGAGAGACAGAGAGAGAGAGAGGAGGGGAGGAGGGAGGAGGGAGGAAAGGAGAAGTAATAAATGAGATGGGCGGGAAGGAGAGATAATTAGAAGAAAAAGAAAAAGAAGAAGAACAGAGAGAGAGAGAGAGGGAGGGAGACAACACAAACATGCGTCAGGATGTTGTTGTTGTTGTGATAACAGCTAAAAAAGAAACTTTTCCTCACTGCCAGCTCGGCCCGACTCGTCGTCGTCGTCGTCTTCTTCAGAAATGGCAGAGTGAGCAACTGAGTGCCAAACAGATGCTGGTACAATTGCTGCCATGCCCCCCTCCCCTTCCCCTTCCCCTTCCCTCCCCCTTCCCCTTCCCTTCCCTTCTCCTCTCCTTCCACCCCAGCACCACCAACTCTACGCCGCCTCACCCCCTCCCTCCCTCCCTCCCTCCACCCACCCAGCCAGTCAGCCAGCCAGTCAGCCAGGGTGGGGGGAGGAGGAAGGGGGTGAGGGTGAGGGGAGTGAGGGCTACAGCTATGGATGGCGCCCATATGGCCGCAGCTGATGGGGGTGATTGTCGGTATTGTTCACTTTGTCAGCGATCCTGGGGATGCGGGAGAGAGCTAATGATAATGCAGAGTGCAGATGTGCTCTGGAGCAGCCCAGTCGTTAAGCAACAACAGCTTGTGTTTTGTGTGTGTGTGTGTGTGTGTGTGTGTGTGTGTGTGTGTGTGTGTGTGTGTATGAGAGTGCGCATGCATGTGTGTGGGTTCCTTCCTAGGTTTGTGTGTGTGAGAAGGAGAGTTACAACCACAGCTGCTTGCCAGCCTGTCTGCCTTCTTGTGAAGACCTTCTGGAAGACCTACTATATGAACACACACACACACACACACACACACACACACACACACACACACATACACACAGACACACACACATGCACACAAACTGACGACCATACATGTCACATGCACACACACGCTCACACACACATGCACACACAGCTGTTGTCTTCTTTAATGTGGATCTGCACATGTGTTCATCCTGGTCATGATGTTCAGACTTTTTTTTCCATTTTCAGTTTCCAGTGAATAAAACGTTTCAGACAGAGTTTATTGTTTGTTGTAAAAAATTGTTTAAAACCTTCACACATTTAAAAAAAAAAAAAAGAAATAAAAAAAGGCCTCGATTTCTAGTGATGCATTGATCAGATACACTGGACTAGTATTGATCCAGGTTTTGCCGCCGCCGCCGCCGCCTCCTCTCACTGCAGGACAAATAAGTGCAGTAAGTAAATGGAGTGAGTGAAAGCTTCACTTTCATCCGGAGCCAGTGTCCTCATTCAATAAAAGAGAGAGGAGACGGGTCATCAGACTCTGTTCAGGGGGGAGAGACCTTTAATCAAAGCTTTGCAACAACAAGTATTGATACAGATGTGATTGAATAGATCAGATACCCACTGATCAGCAATGAGTACAGTTTTTAGTGAACATAAAACATGAAAAAAAACAATATTGTCATCCAAATTTAACTGCAGTCGTTTCAGTCTCACACAGAGCAGAATGATTAGAGTTCGAGTTCGAGTAAACTTTATTGTTCCCAAAGGTAAAATCTGTCACCGCAGGAGTCTGTCGCTTCACATGAAGTAGCCTAGGATAAAAATATCACAGAAACACAAACATTATGACACAAAGTTGGATCATTACTGTGCACAAAACATCCCAAAAACGTGAGGAAACATCAGACTATGTATTTCACACTGACTGAACACAACTCAACACATCAAACATAAATAAAAATGCAAAAAATAAAGTGATAAGTGCAAAATCATCTGTGTGTATTTAGGCTATTTGATTTTTGTTTCATTTAACCAAACAGGATATTCACATTTAAAATGAAAAGAAAAAGTTGTCATGTGATATGTTTTATTTGCACTCAGTATTTCTATTATTTATTTTATAAAATATGATTTATTTACATTTGTATATGGCTGTATAGTCTATGGGCTGTATACAGGATGTAGGAACTAAGTTTGCGTTTGTGTTTCATGGGGACACTTTAAGTTGTGACGATTTTTTTTCTCCCGTTGTTGTTTTCAGTTTAATTAAAGTTGAAAAAGGAAAAAGAAAAAGAAAAGAAAAGTGGAAGACATTGGATGTTTTTAAGATGTATCTGTGGTCCATTCATCTCCTCTCAGTCATATGCAGCCAGGGAGGTAAAGTTATGTTTGTTTACAGTTTCTTACGTGTCGTCTTCGTTTGTGTTTATAATTTTTTCATAGTTGTAATGCGAGTGTGTGTGTGTTTGTTTGTTTTAAATCTTGCACAATATGTCGTGACTAATTCAGGCTGCATGTTTGGTGTTCAGGTTTAACTTGACTCCACTGACCTTTCTTGTTTGTTGTGTTTTTTTCCTTCTTGTTTTAGTATCACCTCCTCCCAGTTGTGATGAAATGGGACGATGACAATGTTCAAAGTGTCACTGGGACTTTCAACAGTTCACATGAAGAGTTAATGCTGAGAAATGAAGCTGACAGGTGAGTACACAAAATTATGACCATGTGAGTCTCGCTCCAAAAGTGAGTCAGTCTCTATTTGATATGACCAACTTTGCTATAGATAGATAGATAGATAGATAGATAGATAGATAGATAGATAGATAGATAGATAGATAGATAGATAGATAGATAGATAGAATAAAATACTACAAGAGGAAAAATCTATATAGGCCTCTATGTCTAATTTCGTCCTTCGCAACAACTGCATGCCAGTATTTCTATATAATGCACGTGTTTAAAACGTTATCAAGGTGTAAAGTAGGTTAAGATTGAGGACATGGCTGGTTTGACTGACAGGACAGTGAGTGAGTGAGTGAGATGAGCATGTGC
Organism: Trachurus japonicus; assembly: GCF_045865225.1. Taxonomy (NCBI): domain Eukaryota; kingdom Metazoa; phylum Chordata; class Actinopteri; order Carangiformes; family Carangidae; genus Trachurus; species Trachurus japonicus. Next base: position 12,073,446 of record NC_140921.1, on the reverse strand, counting down.
CAACGTCTCAGCTCTGCACGTGGTCCTTCACCCACTTTGTGCTGCTTCAAAGTCACTCTTCAGTTCATAAACCTCTGTGTGACGTCACAGAGGCTTCGTCCATCTTTATTTACAGTCTGTGACTTTATTAACCTGCCAAGCGACTGTGCACCTTCTCACTGCAGCCTGTTGCGTTTCTGTTCGTTGTTGTACTGAACTTTTTTTGCTGCCTAGGAAGTTCAGTGTAAATAAGTATATGGTGAGATAATTGGAGTAATTAAAGGGATAGTTCAACATTTTGGCAAATTTGCCCCATTGCCATAATCCCTATAGTTTTAGGAGTAGGTTCGTTCCCTTTAATTGTCGGTGCAAGCTATTTTTAGAACGGCGGAGCAGAGCCGCGAGCTGCTCAGAGCCACGCTACGGAGGCTAATGGGATTTCTTGGTTTCCCTCATCAAACTCATCAAATACTGTACACAATCCAACAACTCCAAAACGCTCTGGTGGACAAGTTGTGACCTGCACATTCACCACACTATGAGATAATAACAGAATGAAACGGGGGGGGTTGTAGCCTATGAGTTTCGCTGAACATCAACAGAGCCACTGGGAGCTACTGCTACAACAAGGCTAAAGACAGACATCTAATTAAGATTTTTCTAACAACTTTTCCATGTCGTGGCTTCAGGACACTTGGGTCAGTACAGACGAACAGTATGGAGGTATCTGGATGTTTCATAGTGTGTGTTTTGGACGATTCAAGAGTGAACTCTATCATCTCCATTATATGAAAATCCGTTGCCAGCCGGACCCCCCCTGGAACTCCAAAAGCATTTTGATGACTCCAAAAGTTCTCCAAACCCTTCCTTGGCATGACGGTGTGTAGAAAATTGGTGAGTTACTTGGGGGACATGAATATCTGTTGTAGGGGTTATCACTCAAAACCGCAACAGTCAACTAAAGTCGGGCTCACGGGCTGTTTGAAAATACTAGATATTGAAGTAAGGAAAGAAAGGATAGGCCTGCGTAGTTTAGTGAGGGAGAATTGTGTTTTTGTCTGGAGGTTCCTGACCTCCTGTTTGGGAACCACAGTCGTACATGAAAGCAGCAGACCCGACAAATGCACGATATGTTAATGGTGATGAAAACATAGACGGGTTATTCAGTCCTGAAACAAAGTCAATTAAAGATGCAAAAAGCAAAAAAAAAGCATCTTTTGACGACTCACTTTCGCTCATTTGGTCCGTCTCTCCTCTCCTCTCCTCTCCTCTCTTCTCTTCTCTGCCCCTCGCCTCCTTCTCCACTTCTTCCCCACCACCATACAGATGGTCCCAAGCTGCCTTCAATAATCCAATGCACAGCCATGCCAGTACACCCCGGGCTACACCCCTGATGCTACACTACTCACACACACATATATACAGAGACAGTGCCAGTTCCCTAGGCAGGACCCCTGTCTCCCTGGCCCAGATTGGATCAGTTTGGTTCGGCATGGAGCAGCAACACGGGGCCTTAGGGCTCGAACATGGGCCTGCAGGGCCCCCAAGTTGGCCTCAAGTAGCAGGGGCCACGACGGAAAAAAGCTCTGGGCCTTGATTGTGTTATCGTTTGATGATGACTATTAGTATTATTACACAAGCTGGACTGGCCAGATGTTTTCATTTCCATCGGTTTTAATTCTGGTCATCAGGCGGGACACAGGAGCCGACACAAACCCAGAGAGAGAGATGGAGAGAGAGATGGAGGGAAAGAAGTGAAAGAGAGATGAGTAAACACTGAGAAAAAAAAGGAACTTCTTAAGAGAAAGAGACGAGAGAAGGAAGGAAAGAGAGGTGGGAAGATGATGGAGAGATGGGGATAGAGATATGGAGATAAACAGGAGGGATGGATGGAAAAGAAGGAAGGATGGGTGCGCAGAGGGAGGGATGGACAGAGCGGGTCGGATGAGGCGGGGGGGGGAGGGATGGACGAAGGGAGGGAGGGATGGAAGAAGGGATGGAAGGAGGAATGTGACAGATGGGTCGTGCCTGGCCAGAGCTGGGAGGGAGCGGAGAGGTTGGCATCACAGGGTGAGAGCGAACACACACACACACACACACACACACACACACACACACACACACACACACACACACACACACAATAACTGCTCGCCTACATGCATGAGCGCCAGTTAACTCCTCTCGTGCACACACACACTCTGCTGTCAGGAGTGTTTTCAATGTCTTTTCCTTGTGTCAAGAAAACGTCGGCCATATGATAAATAGACAAATAAATGGCGCGGCGGACATGTTTTGACATATTGTTTGCATAAATTTATCCTTTTTTTTTTTCTTTGCTCCTGCAATCAATTTCCTCCATTGGCAGGCTCAGATGATACTTCAACATGATGCTGAGTCTAATTAAAATTGGTTTGACTGGATGAAAAGCAAACGCTAATGATCTTAATCTGATTAGCCAAAAGAATGAACTTCTTACACTTGAGCCTCAGACGTTATTGTGTTGTAACGCACTGTATCGCACCATATTATATTGTATCTCATTATCTCATGATGTATTGTAGAATCCAAACTCATCTTATTGGGTTTCTTGATGCTGCCACATCAGATGACACCTTAACTAATTGTACCATATCATATGATACAGTTTTGTACTCCATATGATACTATACTATTACATTTATAGTATAATTTTATATCATTAACATTGCACACATAATGTATTATAATTATACAGTAGCATGCAAAGATTTGGGCACCCCTGGTCAAATTTTCTGTAAATGTGAACAGTTAAGCAAGTGGAAGATGAAATGATTTCCTAAAAGCATAAAGTTACAGATGAATATATCATGTATATATTTCTTTTCTCTTTTTCATCTTTTACATTTTCAAAATGACAGAAAAGGAAAGGGGCCCGCAGCAAAGGTTTGGGCCCCCTGCATAGTTAGTACCTATAGTTAGTAGCCCCCCCTTTGGAAACTATCACAGCATGTAAATAGTAAATACTACGAATTTCTCCCAAGGGAGACAATAAAGACTAACCTAACCTAAATATCTTGTCTGATACCCTGGTCAAAGTTATCTGAGAGCTGAAGTCTCCTGGGTTTCCTGTTCTTTCGCAGGATGCTGCTTTTTTCCCATTTTCACACAATTTACATATTGTAGAAAACAAAAATAATACACTGATATTGCTTAAAATATTGCAAAAGTGTTTCTTGCCTAACTTTATGCTTTTAGGAGATGATTTCATCTTCCACTTGCTGAACTGTTCACATTAACAGACATTTTGACCAGGGGTGCCCAAACTTTTGCATGCCACTGTATATAATAATATTCTGTATGTACCTATAATGTACCATCTCATATTGTATTGTGTCAATTTGTATTCCTTTATTCCTCCATATTGTTAATATAATAATGATACATACAGAAAAGGAGGAGTACATGAGGTAGAATCAGTCTGAAGGACTTGTTGTCTTCTCTTGTCTCTATCCAGATGTTACAAAGGCCACAACCTGGAATAAATTAACACTTGCTGCTGCACACAATATAATTAATGTGCACAGACCAACACAGTGCACATCCATCAGTCAAACAGTGTCATCACCAGTTGCACCATATCGTGTCTCGCTGTGTCGTATATCGCACCACGGCGTTTGCCCGCTCACCTTCACCTCTCATCTCACGTTCGATTACAGCCAGCTAAACGACTGACATGTCGGTCAACTGGTCTAACTGGGTCAGGAAAAACCTCTAATGTTTGATTTCAAAGTTTCAAATCTGATTTTTAACGTCTATTGAGTGAAAAGTTTATTTTATAAGACACATGCAGCTGATTTGAAAATGTTTTGCAGCTTGACAGTGAACGCATCTGTGACTTTTATTATTAGTTTTACTTCATAGTAAGAAGATGCAGCACATGTCAACAGGGATATGAGCTATCACCCAGGATACAATGTGCGTGCATGAGTGTGTGTGTGTGTCTTTGTAGGTGTGTGTAGTTGTGTGTGTGTGTGTGTGTGTCTTTCATCATGTCTCCACTGTGGTTCAGCAGGAGGAAAGACGTGACGGCGCGAATGAACTTCACTCTTCCACAACATTACAGCTGGCTGACTGCTGCTTGCTTGTGTATGTGTATAGGTGTGTGTGTTTGTGTGATGCTTACACATGTGTACATCTCAGCAGGCAGGTGCAGCAGATGTCCGACACACACACACACACACACACACATGCAGCAGTAACACAGTTAACATCCACCCAGCAGCAGCAGCAGCAGCAGCAGCAGCAGCAGCAGCAGCAGCAGCAGCAGCAGCCCCGGCAGGTTGAGTTAGTGACACTAAAGGACCCCTCCCTGCATGACCCTGTCAGGTCACCATGGCGATGATAAAGTGCTGAGTTGTGCATATGAGTCCCGGTGCCAGCAGTTTCCAACAACACCCCGAACACGCCCTGGTAAATGCCCCTTATCTGGCAGACGCACACACACACAGCTGGGAGAGGAGGATGGCAGAAGTGTGCAGGGAAGAGGAGGTTTTGTTTTCTCTCTGCAACACTTTTCATTCTCACTTTGAATCCCCGTCAGCGAGGCTGTTTATACCAGACACATCATCTTCAAACACATCCCTCTAATTCTGAAATCCCTTTCTCTCCTCTTTTTTTTCTCCTCCCTCCCCTTCTTTTCTGTATTTTTTTTTTCTTTTTGCTCTCTCACGTATGTGGAGAGTTCGTGGCTGCTCTTCTCCTTCCATACAAGAATCACACAAAGGACAAGTACTGTTCAATCCCATCGCAGCCCAGCCCTAAAGACAGACCAGCTGGAGGCCTTTGTGTTTGTGTGTGTCTGTGTGTGTGTGTGTGTGTGTGTGTGTGCGTGCACAATAGATCACAGGTTATATAAATCTGTGTTCTCCATGTGTGTGTGTGTGTGTGTGTGTGTGTGTGTGTGTGTGCAACCACACGATGTGCTCTTGCAACTGTGTGCATTGCTGCCACTGCCGCTACTGCTGCTGGATTGCACCCGTGTCTGAGTTTTATATGTAGATATATTGTCTGCATGTGCAAGAGGAGGGGTTGTATTAGGGGGTGAGACGGGGGCTGCAGATGAGTAAGGGGTAAGGGGGGGGTAGTAAGTAGTATTTGGGGGGCCCCCCTCTCTACAGAGACACACAGATATTCAAGTTCGAGTTGTGTCGTCTTTTGTTTTCAGCGAAGGGAGGGAGGAGGAGGGAGGAGGGTGGGTGGCTGGATGGATGGATGGCTTGCTGGGACACTGTGCCTCCCGATTTTCCCAAAAAAATACCCTCCCTCCCCCCTTCACCCCCTCTTTTTGCCCCCCCCAACCCCCCTATCCTCACCCTCCCTCCCTCCCCAGCCAGTGTAGTGCCACTGTATTGTCTGCTTGCAGGCGGGCCGCTTGTTGCTTGCCTTCTGTCCTGCTGTGCTGAGTGCCTGACAAAGGGGCTCTTTTAAATATGAAGACAATCCTCGATCACTTGCGCACACACACACACACACACACACACACACACACACATGTCTGTCCCTGCTTTCCTCTTTCTCTCTCCGTCAATTCTTCCGCGGCTAGACCTGGCCTGGGAGCGTTTCCTTTTTCACAGAGAATCAACAAGTCTCAGACATGAAAAGGATACAGGAGGCTTTTCTGCCCAATAGTGCGGTGGAGGCTTTGAATGAAACGCTTTGTGGAGAGAGAGAGACAGAGAGAGAGAGAGAGAGAGGCTTGTCTTGTCAAGGCTAAAAGCTGGAATCCTGTTTTTTTTTGTGATGGAGCTTTGTTCTTACTGTACATTTAACCAGTTTTATTATTTATTTTTTTTATGTGCAGGAAAATCCAGTCGAACAGGTATTCCACAGATACACACATCACAAGAGGTTTGAACACATGAACATGTGTCCGGGGTTTCTTTTTAAAAACTCTCTTTTTATTTGGAAACATCTGTCTTGAGCTGATTTTTTGGAAGCTGCAACAAAGTTATGGAGAAACGCTTCCTCGGCCAAACCTGCAGATGTCAGTTAAGAGAGAGAAAGACGAACTGGATGCTGCTTTAAAAAAAACAAAACAAGACACAACAGTCAAACATCAGGACGCTTTCGAGTCCACATGACACTTTTCTCTTTATCTCTGCTTCCCCCCATCACCACCTCCTCCTCCTCCTCCTCCTCCTCCTCCTCTGGTACGACGAGAGCCCTCCATTGGCAGCTTGGCAGAGGCCGCTCCCTCACGCGAAAGCAGCAGCGGCGGCGGCGTGCAGGGGCCCGGGCCCCAGACAGGAGCCCAAGCTGGTCTCAGCCTCCCAACATGTTGAGCTGGCCCGCCTTGGGCACAGCCAAATGGTTCTGCAGCTGCCCCTTTGTCCCCCTTCCTTAAGTAAACAAAGGACAGAAACAAATTAATGACCTACATTCACAGCAAACCTCGCACGGCCTCCCTGCAAAGAGAGAGAGAGAGCAGTTGTCTACAAGCAGATGTTCACTTACAACGCTGCAGATTGCAATTAATGATCACCAGGCAGCGCATAACCAAAGGAGAGGAGTTGCTGCATCTTCTTACAGCAGTTATCATAATGTCTGCTGTCTGCTGTCTGCTGCGTGAGAGCAGCTACTTCACAAACAACGACTTGTTACACAGTTTGGACAGTTTTATTTAAAAAAGGAAACACCTCCGAAAACTTTAAAACATAATTAATAACAATAATAAGAAGAATATACTGTATTTAAAATGCAGCTTAAACCTCATCCAGTTAAATAAACATGTATATGTGAGGTTTATAGATTAAAACGTCTGCAAAAATGTTTGAACTGTAAACTCTTTTGTAAGTTTCTTGAAGCGATATTAGGCATTCATCAGACAGAGGACAATGTCATAAAGATTAGGAGTGAGCTTATCGCGTGAGTGTGCGTTGGGGGGCTTACTGAAGAGACCATCTGTGGTCTAATGAGCGCTGCTCCTTGGCCTCTGAGTGCAGGGGCTTTTAATGCATCTGTAAGAGCAGGTTTTACTGAGCAGCAAGACATTAGCTAAAGCTGATTTCTTTACTGGAAAACTGCACTTGAGGAGCTTTAGAAGGAGCGTGCAAGTGTGTATGTGTGTGTATTAGTGTGTGTGTGTGTGTTGCTGGGGGTTTGGATCCCTACAAGCTGCTGCACATTTTCTTCTCAGATGCAGCCCACACTTCATCCAGGAAGGCTGATATATCAGGAGTGAATACAGTGAAACACACACACACACACACACTGCAAATACACAGTCCGTAATGCTGTGTCCAAGCAAGCTGGCTGTACAGCTTGTCACACACACACACACACACACACACACATGCATGTACTTCCTCCTTCCACCCACATCACAAGTCGGAGAGGAGCAGGATGCGAAGACCTCCTGCACAGCAACCTGTAACTATGTGGACGTGTGTGTGTGAGTCTGTGTGAGTGTTAAAATGAGATTTGAAGAGCAGTGTGAGTGAATGAAGGAAGAGAAGCCGAAGCAAAAGGTTGAACTTCAAGATTCTTATAATTTATTGCAGTTTGCACACAATTTAAAAATGTCAACAACAGCACACCAAAAAATTACAAAACTAAACACAATTAGAATTTACTCCCCTTGAGAAAACAAAACAAAAACAAAACAAACAAAAAATAAAAAATCCAACCCAACTATGATTGTCAAAGCTAAAAATGACTAAATCTGAAAAAAGAAAAAGAAAAAAAAGCAAAGATTTTTTTTTTAATCTCACAAAGGGAGCAAATATATCTCAATCAAAATCTGCTTGTTTTTGTTTTTTGTTGTTTTTTTTAATCCCAGACAGTGATTGTCCTTTTTTAAAACAGACTCAGTCATTTCACGCCCCCCGCCCCCCGCCCCCCCACCCCTCCAACCCCTCCCATCCAACCCAACCCACCCACATCTGTCTTTCCATAAACTGTCTATGACATTTGAACATTTTATTTTTATACCTTGATTTAAAAAAAGAAAGAAACAAGATCCCCCTCCCCCCCCTTTGTTTTCAAGTAAGCACAGCAAAAAAAAAAAAAAAATGAAGATGTCTCATCAGGGTGGTTACTTCACAGCGTCGTGAGCAGGATGACATCACTCCCACAACTCCACCCTTCACTCACACATTAGGAAATAAAATAATAGAATAAAATAAAATCTAAAAAAAAAAAAAACAGCCCGGACTACAGCAGTTTAAGGCGGTCAAGTACAACCAGAGGAACAGAACGGAAGAGAAAAACAGCAGTAATGATGAAAACAACAGCAGGATGGAGTGAGCCCATATGCAGAGATGCTGCCAGTGAAGAAATAACGTTTCGAGGGAAAGAGGAAAAAAAAAAAAAAAACAGAGAGAGAGAAAGAGAAAGAGAGACGAGACGATGCGGTGCAAACTGCCGCAATGTCACCCACACTGTTGCACTGGCAAAGCCTGTAGGTGCCACCAGATGACAGGGAGGCACATACAGCCACCTCACCCACCACATGCATATCAGTGGGGGCACACACACACACACACACACACACACACACACACACACTTGTACACACATGCACACAGATGTCTGAGTGAGGGGAAATGTGGAGCTTTCACTTTTTCAGTATCTCTACGTTGAATATGTTTGGATTGTATAAACGCTTGACCATTATTTTGAATATCACAAAAATAAAAATTCGGGTACAGCAGAAAAAAAAAAAAAGAAGTGAAAAAATATTAAACCGATGATGATGTAGCTCCCCGAACCCCAAACATAACATTCACATAGAAAATAAAAAAGGAGTTTTCCCAATCACATGAGCAAAATATAATAAGACATCATTTTCTGATAAATTCCTTGAATTTATACACGTTTTTTTTTTTAAACAACTATTTCTCAATGCTCTACAGTATCAAATACTTCCATAGCGTCAGAAATGTTCTTTTAATAAAGGCATCTTTTCAGCAAAAATCTTGATTTCACGTCTTTTTAGCTTAAAAAGGTGCATTCAGGCCATGCCAATCCCATCTATCTCAAAGTAAGGGTTACGTTAGAAGTGGAAAACACACACTCACACACACACAAACACTCACACATCTCATCGGGACGACACTGCGCCGGGCCGGATGGTTTACTGTACTGAATCAGCAGCACGGCCCTCGCTCGGCACGGCACGGCACGGCCCGATGTGATGCAACAGTGTGACAAAGATATCTGACCCTTCAACTTTCAGCAGGACAGCTCGGTTTCAGCTTCTCCTCTTCCTCTCTCTCTGTATCCTTCACCCTGTAGCCGAGCCAGAACCACAAAACTGCGCCCAGCAGCCCTGAAGTAAGTGCCCAGTGAGCAGACGTAATTAAGAAATGGCTCGACCGCGTCTTAGAGCTGGAGAGGACAGAGACGTGAGAGGTGGAAAACAAACATGCAGCAGTGGAGAAATGTAACGCCTGAGGAGGAGGAGGAGGAGGAGGAGGAGGAAGTGCTGGGTGGACGTAGGTCTTCAGTAGGTTAAATTGACTGGTAATAACCAAGTCACACACTCATACACACACACGCACACACACACAGCAGAGAGATCAGTGCATATAGACACAGGCTTCAAATGCTTCATCGTTTCGCTTCAACATCCGACGGAAAAACACATTCGGTAACATTCTTCTCGGAGCCCAGCGACAGACCTACAACAACGAGTAGGGGGGAAAAAAATTGTAAAAAATAAAATTAAAAAATCCAACTTTTCACTGTCAAAAGTGTTACGTTCAAACATTTTCCCCCCTGATGCAAAAAAAACCACAACTTAAAGGTTTTTTTTTTAAGACAAAATCAAATTTTCATGCATTTTTTTCCACAGTCGCGAGAATAATATTCAGTTTTTCAACAGACTGCACCCTGGAGTAGTATTCACAAAGAAAAGAAAAAAAGGAAAGCCCATTGTCAAATATTTGATCAATTACAATGTGTACAGTAATACAGCAAATTCACATTTTATTTTAAAATATACAGGTTTGGACGTCATGCAACAACAGCAGGTCCCATTACAAAAAAAGTAACAAAATAATAATAATAATAATAATAATAATAATAGTCATTAATTTAAAAAATGGTAAAGGATTAAAGTTTTAAAACTATAGCAGAACAATATACAACAACCTTAAATTAAATACCTTTTCAACAAGAGATGTTTTAAAGACTGCCAGCTAGATTTAAGAAAAAATTCTATTAATAACAATAATAATAATAATAATTATAATAATAATTTGTAAAGGTCTTTTCATTTTTAGAAAATACTTCAAATTGATTGGAAGTGAAAAAAGGAGGCTGTGCATTGCATGAGTGCCATCAGTTTGTCTGTCAGTCAGTCAGCTTTTCCCCTCAACACACACAAACACCAAAGAGCTTAACAAGAGAAGCGGGGAGCGCTTCGCCAACGACACCTCCATGCCAGTAGGAAATAAAATTAATACACACACTACACAAAAAAAAAAAAAAACTCACTCATACACACTCGCGCACGTCAGGTGAAATTTTTGCCAGAGTAGTGCAGTATTGCACGCACGCACACGCACGCTCCCACGCACGCACACACTTCTTCAAACTGTATGTGTGTGTGTGTGTGTGGCGGTATCGACTTGTGGTGATCACAGTACCCGTTTAGTGTATTGTTGTAATGCTTTTTTTTTGTGTTTTTTTTCTTTTTGTTTGTTTCACTTCAGTGTGTTCGACCTGAACTCCTGCAGTGGTGTTTGTTGCCGTCTGTCTGTCTGTCTGTGGGACTGGGACCGACACGCTGGCCGGCGGTGGAGTGTGTGTTTTTTTTTTTTTAAGTCTGAGATGAAACACAAACGGGAGTGAAAACTCTTCAGAAAGGCAGAAAGACATTCTCACTGGGACCCATCATGTCCTTACAAGACGCAATGAAAAACCACCAAACAGAACTTAACGCCAAATAAAAATGAGAGTTCAGAATAAAACTAGAATAAAAACAAAAAAATTACCCCAAACAACAACAAGAACAACAACAAAAAAAACTCAGTAGTAACATTTTCATGTGCTATTAAAGTGCAATTGAATGAGATTTTGCGACACACAAGAACATGACTCACTTAAACCCCGAATATCAAACTTTGCCACCTCCCTCCTCCACCTCCTCCCCCCGTGTCTCTCCTCCTGTCTCCCGCTCCTTCTCCCCCTCTTTTCATCGAACGCAGCAGTTTCTACTGTTTCTACTTCCACAGTTCCTGGGAGCTGTCCTCGATCGCCCAATCCCTGACATTGGGCAGCGCCAGCGGTTCGCTCTTCACTGACAGCGAGTTGACCAGTTCACAATGGAACTTGCGGATGTGTCGGTAGAGGTCCCCGGACTGCGTGAAGCGCCGCTCGCACCACTTGCAAGCGTGCGGCTTCTCGCGCGTGTGCACCACCGCGTGGCGGCTGAGGTTGTGTGAGTACTGGAAGCTCTTGCCGCATGTGGTGCAGGTGTAGGGTTTCTCGCCAGAGTGTGTCCGCTCGTGGCGCTTCAGCGTGTACATGCAGGAGAAGGTCTTGCTGCAGATGGTGCAGGTGGGCACGTTGACGTCACCGGCGGGCTTCGAGCGGATGCCCTCCTGCTCCCGGAAGTGGGAGCTGAGGTGGAGCTGCAGGATGTGCGGCGAGGGGAAAACCTTGTTGCACAGCGGGCACATGAAGATCTGGGTGTGCTGCGCCGACAGCATGTTGGAGACGTAGGGCAGCAGGGAGTTATCCATGCTCGCCGCCTCCGCCTGGGCGCGCTCGTTCTCGCCGCCCAGTATGTCCTCGTCGTCCGCCGCGGTCGGAGGCTTCTCGTCCCGCTCCAGCTCGGAGGCCAGCGAGGCCTCTCGCAGGGCCGACAGGTGCGCTTCCAGGCCGAGCCGCCGCTGGGCCGACAGAGGGCCCCCGACCCCGTGGTGGGTCAGGCCGCCGTTGGCGCTGGGAACCGTCGCCTTGGTGAGGCCGCTGTGCTCCATGTCGTAGTCGCCGCCTCCCAGCTCCTCTTCCTCGTCGGAGGCCACGCCCCGCTCCACCTTCACCCTCACGGCCAGCGGGCTCTGGAGGCTGTCTGGCGTCGCCGCTCCGCTGAAGTACGACTGGTGGTGGTGGTGGTTGTTGCTGTGGTTGCTACCGGCGATGGGCTTGACCGACAGGTCCAGGACGCAGTCGGCCGCGTCGTTCGACACCCTCCGACCCCGGTGCCCGCCGCGAGAGCTCACGGAGCGGTGGGACCGCTGCGACAGCGATCCGGTGGAGCTGGTGGGGCTGCCGGCCGGGGACAGCAGCTTGGCCCCCTCCCCCAGCCCGTCCCCGGTCTGCGTCTCCGCCTCGCCGTGCCCCGGGCTGGTCGTCGCCATGGCCGGCGTCCCCGGTCTGTCTGCGGACGGCAGCCTCATCCACAGCGGCCCGCCCTCGGCCTTCACCTCCTCCTCTTCGTCACTGTGCAGCAGGTCGGCGGTGGCGGGCCGGCCGTCCGATAGGCTGTCGGCCTTGTCGGAGCAGCTGGAGCCGCCGTCGTCCTCTCTGCGCGTGCTGTCGGCCTCGGCCGTGGCCTTCTGCTTCAAACGCTTCTTACACACCTTGACAATGTCATACATGTGCAAGTAGCTGGCCGCGGCCAGCACGTCCTCCACGGGAAGGTCCTGGAACTGCAGCTTGCCCTCGTACATGAACTCCAGGAGCAGGGAAAAGGCCGGCGCCGTGACAATGTCGCTGTTGAGATGCACCACATCTCTCTTGTCCAACTGGTCCTTGTAGAAGAGGTGAAAGTACATGCTGCAGGACGCCAACACCGCACGGTGGGCGCGGAACTGGGCATCGCCCACCAGCACCGTAGAGTCACACAGGAAGCCCTGGTGCCGCTGTTCACTCAGACACTGGAGTAAATGTCTGCTGTGGTCTGGGAACTCCATCCTGCCGTCCTCATAACCTGCAGCCAAACACAAACACAGATGCAGAGTCAAAGTTAGGTCTCGTTAAAGTGTCAGTGTCTATGATGAATACGTTTTCTAAGGATTAAAAAAAACCTGTTAAATAAAATGAAGCTAAATACACAAGAAAAAAACAGACTTGTAGGATGAAAAGCAAAAAAACTGACAGACATTAAAAACAGAGAGGTTCTCTGTCTGAGTTATAATTCAAGCGTTGAGATCACATTGTTTTTTATCACTTTGGCGTTTGTGTTCACACAATTTCTGCAAACAAAATCACCCTGTATTGCCAATTAAAACAAAAAAGGAAAAAAAAAGAAAAGAAAGAAAAGAATCGCATCAGAAGAAAGCCGGTTGGTAAAAACAGAAACGCAAAGAGAAGGCACATTAATAAACACTTTAAAACGCAAAATAAGTCGATTAAAATAAAATAAAAAACTCAACAGAAGACGCACCATATATAGCCTATTTAAAACCAGTTTATATGTGTAATGATTTTTTTTTCTTTAACTCGTTAATCACATCACGTCAACATGAAATATTTCCGCTCTAATTCAACAACCGCCCAGCAGCAGGTAACTGGGAAGTCGTGCACACATTCCTTCATACAAAGACGCAACATCTTCATTTAATTTCTCTCCTTATTGACTCGATTTAAGATGAATAGAAATAAAAGGAGTCAAATGAAGAAAATGACGATGACAACAATTAAAAACTGAATTTAAAAAGTGATCACTGTTGCATTTTTTTTCTTTTTTTTACCCAGATAAAGACTTAACCAGTGATCGTAAAAACCACCAGCGACAGATTCTTCCACTCTGTCTCTCCGTTCTCTCTCTCTCTCTCTCTCTCTGTATCTCTCTAACTCCTCTGCCTGCACTCCTGGATTGTCGCTGCTCCTACGCTGGTTATTTTTATTAACCCACTTTGGCCTGGCCTGGCACAGCCCTTTTAGGTAACCGGCTTTCAGCTGCACACACTGTCCTCACGTACACACAACACACATACACACACAACACACATACACATACACACACACACACTTAGTACCAGCCTACCTACCAACCACCTCCACAGGCTAAGTCGAGCAGGAAAACTGCCCAATTGAAATAGCACTGTTGAAAACAAAACAGCTTGTCCCTTGTTTAACCTGCGAGCACCGGCTTTAGGTGTAAGATTAGACCAGTGGGAGAAGAAGGAAACAAGACAGAAAAACTTGCAGCAAAGCAATGATCATCAGGTGTAGCAGCTAAAAGAGAAAGAGAGCGAGAAGGAGAGAGGGGAAAGCGAGAAACGGATCTATTCGATTAAAAAATGAACAACTAATTAGGCAAAATTTCAGATGGCAGCCGCCGATAACGAGAATGAAATCTGTAAAATCATTAAGTCCCACCTGTTAACCAAGTCGATTTGTCCTGCCTGAGAAAATACATGGGTCCCGCTCTGCACTGTGTTAACCAAAGCAGTTAAATCACCTCATTTGAATGAAGCTAAACCAAGAATGTCAGCGTGTGTGAAGCTGTGTGTGTGTGTCAGTCAGTCAGTGTGTATGTGTGTGTGTGTGTGTGTGTCGCCCTACAGCTCGTACAGACTGCTTTTAATGAGGGGGCTTACGGGGACAAGGGTGTACCACCTCCCACCTCTCCACACCCCCACCCCTCACCAACACCAACACCACTCCCTCCCTCCCTCCCTCCCTCCCACCCCCCACTCTTCTGTCCAGCCAAACCTCCTCCTTCCCCACACACACACACACACACCATCCGTCACTCACATGCCTCGTTCTGAGTCTTACAAGGAAAGAAAAAACACACCCCTGCACATCCGCCCCACCGTAGAAAACTGCCCTCTTCCTCCTCAAACCCCCCCACCCCCTCTCTTCACCCCTTCACCCCTCACCACCACCACCACCCAGAAGAGAAGATTTACAATACAATCACTGTAAGTGCCCTGCTCGTCACAGCATCAATCCTAATCCTTAAAGATGGCTAAAAATAAAGACGGCGGCGGCGGCAGTGGCGGTGGGGAGGGAGCCGTCGGCGGCAGTGGTGGTGGTGGCGGTGGCAGCAGCAGCAGCAGCCGGCCGTCACCCACCTACCCAACCCACCCACCGACCCACCCACCCAACCGGCCCCTCCGACGGCCGTCACCCAGCCCAGGCAGGGGTCTGAGAAAGAAGGAGAGACACACAGAGAGAGGGAGAGAGGGTGAGGGAGAGAGGGAGAGGCTGGGACGGCCGGGGAGGGAGAGGCTTTACCCACATCTGATCCAGCTGACGGGGGCCATATGGCAGCTGCTAGCCAGATAAAGAGATTAAGACTAGGAGGGAGTGCGATTACAGCTGTCTAGCCAATTCAGGCAGCTCAAATCTGCAACTTCTAAATTAGTCTCCTCTACTCCAGCCGACAGGAGGTGGTGGAAAGAAAAAAAAAAAAAGAGAAAAAAAAGTGGGTAGAGGAGACCGCACATGCTTTCAAGTGATTTTTTACAACAAGTTGGACTGAACTGAAAGAAAAAAATCGGGTTAGATGGTGAGGATTAAACAACTGCTCAGTTTTTTTTGGTTATTTATCTAAGTGAAAAATGGGTTTATCTTCTCTGTGAGCAAATTTGACACACATTAAAATGACTAAATCTGTTTTTTAATTAATGTTTAGCAAGAAAAAAAGCACTACTTTGAATATTTTTTTTTTAAAAGAATGAACTAAATGAAATTATGAAATGATGAAGAAAAGTTTCAATTAGCAATGATCCAAACTAAAAAATCCTGACAGCAGCACGGGCAGAAAAGAAGAAGAGCGACAGACAGCTGAGTTTTTTTTTTTTTTTAAATGCAGCTCTCTACAAAACTTAAAGAAAACACAGCAGAGTGTTGTTTCCCGGACAGCAATTACCCCTCAGACAGGCAGCAGCAGCAGCAGCAGCAGCAGCACCGACACGAGTTTACTACTCAGGCACTCACACAGCAGCAGCAAGCAAGCAGCGCTCACACACAAACACACAAACACATACACTGACTGACTCTCTGACACACACCGGCGGAGATCCCCACAACAACAAAAACAAAATAAAATAACTACTCTACTATACTATACCCCGGACTCTCCAACTCTACTCAGTCTTGTCTCATGCACACACACAAACAGACACACAAACATACATAAACGCACACACAAACATAGAGAGAGAACGGTACCTGCAGCAGTATGCATCAACTTGATTAACTCCACTGTAGCAGAATAGCTGGGCTCTCTGTGGCTCTGGCTGAGAAAGGATCTGTGTATCTCTCTCCCTCTCCCTCTCTCTCTCTCTCACTCCCTCTCTTCTTTTCTTGTTTTTTCTCTTCCTCGCTCTCTCTCTCTCGCTCTCTCTCTCTCTGAATCAATGAGTGGGTAGAAGAGGAGAGGAGAAGAAGAAGAAGAAGAAGAAGAAGAAGAGGGAGGCAGGCAGGCAGGCAGGCAGGCAAAGCAAAAAAAAAAAAAAAACACGCTGTTCAAACTGCGAGGGACAGATGCAAAGTGGAGGAGATGTTGGAGGGGGAACGAGATACCACCTCCCTCCTCCTCCCTCCCTCCCTCCCTCCCTCCCTCCTCCTCCTAACTGGCGCTGATCGGCAGCCACAAACACACACACACACACACACACACATACACACATACACAGCACTAACTCTCCCAGGCTGCCGCTGAGACTCACAATAAAGGACTGGGGAGGGGTGGAGGCGGTGGAGGGATGGAGGAGGAGGAGGAGGAGGAGGAGGAGGAGGAGGAGGAGGTGGGGTGGATGGCAGCCTGTCAGCTGCTCTGACATCATCCTCAGATGGAGATGCTACCTCCAGCTGTGCTCTTTC
This sequence comes from Trachurus japonicus, assembly GCF_045865225.1. NCBI lineage: Eukaryota > Metazoa > Chordata > Actinopteri > Carangiformes > Carangidae > Trachurus > Trachurus japonicus. Next base: position 12,056,694 of record NC_140921.1, on the reverse strand, counting down.
TACAGCCATATGCTGCCTCCTCTACACTCCTGCCACCAGACTCCTCTTTCATTCTACCAACACCACGCAACTTTGTCTCTCTTTCTCTCTTTCTCCCCCCTCTTTTTTCTCCCCCCTCTCTCTCTCTCTGGGAAAAAAAAACACACAGCCCTGTTAAATGCAGTGGGATGCTGATTTTTTTTTTTTTTTTCCTTCTTCATTTCTTATATATATATATATATTTTTTGGAGAATCAGAAAGGATCATGCAACCACAACCACCCACTCCAACCCAAAAACAAAACAAACAAACAAAAAACAAGGGAAAGTTTACACAAAAATACTAAACAGAGGTTCTGGTTGTTAAAAAAAAACAAAAAAAAACTTTTCTTTCTGGTGTTGTGAAATGTTTAAAGCCTCCTCTGTCTCTCGGTCTCCTTCCAGTGACCATAAACAAAGGCCAACACAGCACATTTGCAACTGACAGACATACGCAGCTGATATTGTTTTCCACTTCTTTACGGTTCAGCGCCGCTGCCTCTTCTTGCATTCACTCACTCACTCACTCATTCATTCATTCATCTATCGTTCACCCCTCCTTCCTTTTTTTTGGAGAGAAGGGGGGGGTTAACCCTTCGGACAACTGACAGGAACAAAAAAAAATGAAATGAGGAGACAATGGGAACAAGTCAGAAAGAAAGAAACTAATGAGTGCAAATCCTAAACAAAAGCTATACAAGCCTTTAATAATCCGGGGAGAAACTTCTTACAACTGCATTATTTCGCTTTCGTTTTGGTTGAAAGCGTGCACGTCAGGAGCGCGTGAATTCCCAGCTATTTGATATGTTAAAAAAAACACACACAAAAAAACTACAGGCTAGTGCAGAAACCAAACTACATTTACTTGAAAGTGTCGGCTGGTTGTTTAACCCTTTAAATAAAGTTTCAAGCACGTATACAGCACATTTATAGCACTGTGTTGACGGAATGGTAATAATATAGACAAGTAAAGTAGTTAGCGTTTTATCAATTTATAACATTTATAAGTTAATTACAAACATTTGTTCGTAATCTTGCCATCATTTTTGCTCTATACTGATTATAAAATTTACTTTGGATGTGTTCATTCTGCTTCATTTCAACCTCTGTAATCTTTAATAAAAAAATTATAGGCTAATAATATCAATAAACCCTGCTTTAAAATGATCCAACTTTAACTTAGATTAACTTCACAACTGGAGTTTCAGTTTGCATCATTTATTACTGAGGTCGCTGCTCGACACTGGTGATGCACTACTACTAGGCTATTTCATTTTCTGTTCACCTGTGTGAGACATTTTGTTGTACAGTAGTTGTTTAGAGGCTAACTTACCTGTGTGTTTCACGTGAAATAGTAACGTTATAGGCTATGCTACACGTCTCACGAACCACTAACCGATGATGTGAATCGATTAGTTTGATTATAAATCCAGGCGAAACCCCAAGAAGTTGAACTTTTTTTTTTTTTTAAAGCAGCTTAGCCTATATTAAATCATCAACAATTGTCCGGTGTCGTAGTATAGTGTTGTTGTTGTTATTGTCGGTGGTGGTGGTGGAGATGAAATTAACATAAAAGTCAAAGTGACGTCAACTTGAGCTTGTCCGACGACTCACTGTGTCCGAAACAAACGACACACACACACATAGGCTACACACAAAAAAGAGGAGTGTAATCAATTTCTTAAGCGGAAGACACCACCACCACAAACAATCACACACACCGACACGCAAGAAGAGAAAGACACAGTGACCCACGCAGCTACTACTAGCTTGTATAGCCCCCGATCGCTGGCTGTGCTGCTGCTAACAAAAGTAAACGCGAACAGAGGGCGACAACATTGAAGCTATTTATTTACAGTTGTTGTATCGAAGGCCCCGGTGCTATGACAACAGCGGTTAAAACACCTCGCGGACAGAACGGACAGAAGCGTTAACATGGCAACTATTAAAACGCGTGGACACACAGGACACACTAGTCATGCTAAGGAAGGTTTAGCTTACTTTTTCTCCCCCCCCCCTCTCTCTCCCTCTTTCTCTCTCCGTAACCCACCCTCTCTTCCCCCTTCTCTCTTCCCTTCCCTGAGCCTCCTTTTAATCGGACTCTGGTATTAACAAGCAGCACTTACAGACAACAAGGTCCGACGTCTTTCTTCCCCCCACCGCCGGTTCCTCCGTCAAGTCAAATCCACCACCCGTCCTCTCTCCTCTCTCCTCTCCTTCTTCTTCTTCTTGTTCTTCTCCCTCTTCTTTTTTGCTTCTTAGTCTTCTTCCGTTTGTCCTTTCCGAGACAAAACTAGATTGACTTTGGACTAATTTCCATAACAGGCTGCCGAGGCGAGCAGAGCAGGCAAGGCGGAGAGAGGGGGACGGGGAGTCTGTAGCACTCTGCTGCTGCGGCGGCCAGATGTTTCCGAGCTGTTGCTGCTGCTGCTCAGCTCAACTCAACTCGGGGCTGGGAAAAGAAAAAGAAAAAAAAGAAAAAACTGAGTGGCACCGCGCAGAAGCCAATGGTGCCGGGCGAGGAGGAGGAAAGTGAAGGCAAATTAGAGGAGGAGGAGGCCGTCTAACAGAAGAGAGGGGAGGAGGGATATGTCTTCTTTTGCTTCTGCTCTTCGTCGGTGTAGGTTGACACCGAGGCGGCAGCAGCAGCAGCAACACAACAGCAACAACAGCAGCCGCCGTGCGCAGACTCACACACAGTGAAGTGAGAAGGCAGCAGGATAAAAGAAAAAAAAGAAGAAGCTGAGCTGTGCCAAACCAAAAACCCGGGCCAAACCAACTGGTTCTGCGAGTCAGCGAGAGGTGGCGGACTGGGCTGGCTGGGCTGGCTGGGCTGGCGCAGCGGCGAGCGTGAGAGAGAGCGGAGCGGAGCAAGCGGTGCCGCGGTGCCGTTTGGGTACTGTAGTCAAGCCCCGAGCAGGAGGAGAGGGGAGGGGAGGGGAGGGAGGGAGAGGAGGGGAGGGGAGGGAAGGAAGGAGGGAGAAGGGAGGTGGGGTGGTGTGAGAGTTAGAGGAAGGGAAGGGAGGGGAGGAGAGGGAAGGAGAGGAGGGGAGGGGGGCCACGGGGGCGGGCTGATGCGAGCAGGTGCACCACCTTGACAGGAAGAAACCCCGTTGGCTGACTGGAGCTATAGGCTATGACCTCAGAGTCCGGATTAAAGTGAGATCACCACTGGATGAATAAAGTAAAATAAAATAGCTAGAATAAGATCAAATAAAGTCAGTTTAAAAGGTTTTTTAAAAAGAATCCAACAGGCTGCCGGATTACACTCATGCTTGTAGCCTATATAGGTCCTACTTAAAGCTGACTGGAGCTATATAGGCTGTAAAACCTCAGAATCCAAATTAAAGTGAGATCATCACTGGATAAATAAAGAAAAATAAAATAGAGTAAAATAAAATAAGATCAGTGGCATAAGCCTGGTCTTCCACTTCAAAAGGTTTTTTTTGAAAAGAATCCAACAGGCTGTCGGATAATGCTCGTGATTGTAGTCGATGCTATAGGCTGTAAAACCCCAGAGTCCAGATTAAAGTGAGATCACCACTGGATGAATAAAGTAAAATAAAATAGAGTAAAATAAAATAAAAAATTAAAAAAAGTGGCATAAACCTGGTCCTCCACTTCAAAAGGTTTTTTTTAAAGAATCCAACAGGCTGCCGGATTACGCTTGGTTATAAGGCTGACTGGAGCTATAGGCTATAAAACCTCAGAGTCCAGATTAAAGTCACTGGATAAATAAAGTAAAATAAAATAGAATGAAATCCAATGAAATCAGTGACATAGGCTAATCCAGGTCCTCCACTTCAAAAGAATCCAACAGGCTGCCGGATTAGGCTCGTGATTGTATAGCCTATGTTTAAAGGGGAACCACTTTCTGATAAGACACCATCTACAAAGCGTGTAAAAGCTAATAATTGATTAATTTATTACAAATGCTTTAGCCTATAGATCAGCTATTCCTATAACACAGCAATTGTGAACTCAGACGATCCAGTTTTTCTTATCATAGGCTACACCAACAACTTGCAGAATATGCCTCTTTTATCTTTAGGGTACTTTAAATCTTTGATTATGTCACAGTTTATCTTCAGATGTTCCTGTAGCTGATCTGTGCTGCCTGAAATATTTTAATTTTATGTTTTTGTGGCTTTTGTTGTTCTATTCTTTGGCACTTTTTTTGATCGTGTTTTTGTTTTCCTGCGACTTGCTAAATATAGGCAGCCAATGGTCTCTACCTACCTCAGTGTATTCCCAAATTAAATTAAAGGCAAAATTAAATGAAATAATAACATATTTTGCGTTGCACTAACTCTTAACCATCAGTATTTCACACTTTATTGACCTTTGTACTTTTGATTTTTGCACTATAAAAACCTTTGAGTCATACAGAGATATAAATAAAGTTGCCCTCCCCATAAGTGGTCAACAGTCCATTGGAGGGGTCTCCTCCATGAATTAAAGAGCTAAACAAAAGACATAATAAGGAAGGTTTCCACATCATGGCATCCAAAAGATGTATTGGGAGACCTAGTCTAAATAAGCAGCCAATATGTTTATATAGCAGCCTTTATAAACATGCATTTATGGTTTCAGCCATGCAGACTGATAATATAGCAAAACACACCTGTAATAATATCTATGTATGTACTGTATTATATCTGCCACTCTAAACTGAAAATGTTAAGATTTTGGACTTTTGGCAGAACAAAATGAGACCATGAGCCAAACTTGAGGTCAAGTGTTGGATATTTACCCTTTTCATTGGAAAATATAAGAGAAACTGCAGACATACTGAGAAGAAGCTCCTTATTGTCTCACTGTATGTGTTGATAGTGTCTGTCCGACACCTTCGGCAGTGATTATAGTTTATGTGCGTGGCTGCCTTCAGTTCGTGATGTGCTGTCACTTTGTCATAGCTCTGTGAGGAGAGAGGACAAATCCTCGGTGGACGTATAGTGACAGAAATCAATGAAAACAGAGGCAGAGATGTTTATTTGCTGCACTTTGAAGGTGATTTACCAGCGTATACGAATTTCAAGGGAAGTGTAATAATGACAAATGTGAAATAAACAATCTAGGCCAGGCAGGCGGTGACATTGAAGAGGTGAGCAGGCTTGTAATGAAGGTGACGGGTTCCTGTGCCACCAGGCGGGTTTTAAGTATCATTGTCTCAACTGGCACTTGTGTTGGAGACCTGAGACTTTCTCTTCCTCACTGAAGCAACATCAAGGCGACATGTGGCAAGGCCTGTTTGACCTGAAGGTTTCAGTTTACATTAAACATGTTGTTGCATGTATTCACCCTGCACTGGTCTGTTCCCTTCACTGACAACTATTGTCTTGAAACATTTGGACGCGACAGTCTTCTCTCCACAGCAGCAGCCTCGGTATTTTTTATTTATTTATTGTTTTCTCTCATCTGTCTCTCTGTGGTTGATTTCATGAAGAATGTCATGTGCAGCGTGAAGAGCTGCAGCGCTGGAGACATTTAGGTTGTAAGTTTCCTACATGACTTCCAAGAGAAGAGAACAAGCAAATCTAGGACACAGAGCAACAGCAGCAGCAGCAGCAGCAGCAGCAGCAGCAGAAGTAGTGGTAGTGGTTCTTCTTGTCCAGAAAACAAGGCAGCTTGTTTCATCATTTCAAGGAAAGGGACGTTCAAGGAGCTCACAGGGGACTTTTTAAACGAAGGGGTTCCCAGAAACACAATGAACAAGTTAATTGAATATACATGTGATAATTTGCAGGCAAAAACAAACCATTTATCACAGTTAAACAACACATCACTGCTCAGATGTTTGTTTGTTTTTCTCTGCTGCTGCAAAATCTTACCTAAGAATTAAAAAATTCCCTCTCAGATGTGGGTCACTGGGACAAAAACCTTTATCGAACGTCTGCCATGGGAGCCTTGACATGAAAAAAAAAAAAAAAGTTGGGCAGCTCTGGGTGGCTGAGTGAGTCTGTGGGCCCATTTGCATCCCCCTAAACCTGTCCCAGTAAACTAATTGGCGTTACTAATAGATGGCTGGATGAACCGCAGCCCTGTATGGTAATGAATTCACACGATCCGGTGTCATAGCTGAAGGACTTGTTAAAATGCAAATGAATGATGACCCTGTTATGTGTCTATCAATTTGGGGGTCCACGTTATTAACGCATTACAATGAGCCCCTTGTTCATGCACGAAAATACAATTAGGCCCACAGGCAGGAACACTTCAACAGAACAGAAAATTGGATTTAAGCACAGACTTTCAAAACTACTAGCTAATTTGAGCAATAAATATAAAGCAGCCTGACCGTTTTTGAGGGTAATTGCAGATCTCACCGAATATTATTAAGCTTCTTTTTTGAATAATTTTCCTTTCGCTGTGCAAGATAATGTGATGCATGGAGGACTCACCTCTCTGGCAGACGGCGTCTCAGTAGCTCCTCTCTGTATAGGCTACTGTAAAGAGAAGGATGCACCTCAAATAGCTTTGAATGTATTAAAATCTGTTGTGTGTGTGTGTGTGTGTGTGTGTGTGTGTGTCTGTGTGTGTGTGTGAATGCCCCAAGAGATTTCTGTGCAATTTTCTCAACTTCTTTCGCCGCTCCTGTGTTCCCCTCTCTGATCCACATACAGCATTGTTTTCTCACTGACAGAAGCCAGAATACAGCCCAGTGTGTGTCTGTCTGTGTGTGTGTGTGTGCGTGTCTGTCTGTGTGTGTTTGTGTGCCGCTAAAGCAGAGCCAGCCTGATGTTTGAAATTATTTGTACAACTATTTGATCCTCCCCACAGCTGAAAACCAAAGACAAAGCAGAAGGCAGCCAGGAAAAACACAGAGCGAGCAGAGCTTGTATTCACACGTCCAGGAGAAAAAGTTTTTGTTCAGGAAATTAGGAGGAAATTGAATACAACCATCCATTAATATTCTCATGTGGAATCAGTCAAACACAACATGACAACAACTGTACAATCAGATATTTGTTTCCTCTCAAATGTGAATTGTACAGCCTGTGTGTCCTGTCGGTGAGTCCTTTGAATTTGGCTGATTTTCTACTTTCCACCTCTGGAGGTCGCTGTAGATCCCATCTTTTACTTTCTAATTCTCTCTCTGTTCAGTTTGGTTAAATGGGCCTTTGTAGCCATGACATTTTGACTAAAAAACACATTTGCCCAAGCATTTACATAACGGAAAATAAATAACACATGTAATCAAAACATTAGAAAATACAGGCCTGGATTAAAACAACTAGTTGCTGACAGAGAAAACATCCAGAATCAGGAAAAACAATTCTGATTTGACTCCAGTATTTATATTAAATAGATTATTAGACTGACCTGGTTTCCTTTTGTCACAGTGCTGCCTTTTGTCCCACAATTAAGTTGTTCTCTTTGTTTATTTCGAGTGCACAATACTAATATTCAGCTTTTTATTTCCATGCCCCTTGAGGCAGAGAGTACTGAGTGCAGGGATTTTTTTTTTGTTTGAGGCAAATAAAAGGCATTTTGTGAATTTGGCAGAAGAAAAGAAGCAATTCTGAGAAAACCTCTGGTCATCCCTGACACATCACAACTGTATATGTGCTTCACAGGTTCTGCCTTTTCTTGCCAGCATGAATTATATTTTGCTTGTCTATGGCTTTTTTGTTTTCAAAGGTGTTTAACACTGACAGCTGTGTGAAAGCACCTCTTCAGCACCCCTGAAAAAGGATTTCTGATGAGGATAACTAACTTTTTGTTCACTAAAATACAACATGAATGGTGTCTCAGGATGCCTCATCAGGGATTTCTCTGTTACTGTTGAATATATAAAACATTTAAGTCTCTTTTACAACCGGTATTCCTGTTGTAAATCCTCTTTGCTTCATTATCTAAAAGCCTTTCACTTCATTTACTTGTTATTTTTGTCAGATTCTTATCACGCTCAAAGAAATATTGTTCCATCTGTTGCCGTCTTGCTGGGAATCTGACTTTTACGTTGCTTGTAAATTTGGGAGATCAAGAGGTTTAAGCTTATTTGCCCTCGCTGCGAGTCGCTCTGAATGAAAAAGAGCTAAATTTTCTAAGTGAAAATGTTAATTTGCAGCAGCGTCCCGTCTGGTAGATTGTTTAGCTCGACTTCAAAGCAGCAGGGGGCCGAAATAATGAAATAAACCCGTAAAAAGCAGCTCACACAGGCAACAGAACAACGCAGCATCTGAGATCATTAGCTCATTTCAGTTTCTCGGGCAGCTCTGACTCTAGTCTGTACTATAGCGGACTTATAGTGGATGCAAGACTCTGAAATGAGGAGAAGTAAAGCATCTTCCCATCCATCCATCTACCCATCCACCCCACAGTCCTCCATGGTGTGTGTCCCACTGCTTCCCCTCATCATTGCCCGTAATGGAGGCACGCAAGAGGGGAGACACTCTGGGAGACACTGGCTGGCTGACAGAGGAAGAGGAAGAGGAAGGGAAGGCGGGCGGGCGGGGGGGCCAGACAGATGTTTCAATCTCAGCCCCGGGGCTGATGAGATTAATCCATCCTCCAAGGCACAGACAGAGACAGAGAGAGATGGAGAGAGAGATGGAAGCAAGGACTATTAGTACAATTGGCTGCTCGCTTTCCTCTCTGCATCTCAGACATCCTGATGCCTCTAGGTTTTTTTTTTTCCTTTCCATGCTGAGGTGAGCAACATACTCAAGTCCATTATAGATCCAAACACCCTCAGCCCCTCCACCCCCCACCCCTGGACCAGGGAGTGGGAGACCTGAGACAGTTTATTTTGTTTATTTTATTCAGATCCCCATTAGCAGCTGCACAGCGGCCGCTAATTTTCCTGGGGTCCATTCGTAAAATCACATAGAATAAAAGGAAAAAGGAAAAAAAATCTTACAATAATGATAATAATAACAACCATAGCAGCAATAATCTGAGATATGATCACAATGGGCTCTATGCACAGCTCCACTACTTCCTGAATTTAAGTCAGCTCCTTTCCTGTCTTGGTCAAACTGATTAATCCAGGTGTGTCTGACCATTGTGACTACTCAAACACACCTGGATTAATCAGTTTGTCCAATAATGTAAGACAGGAAATAAAAGAGCAGCCTTAAAGCAGAAGTAAGCGATCCGGTCGTTTTGGCTAACTTCCTGTCAGCAGATGGAGTTAGCAGTCCCCGCCCTCGTCCCTACGTCACCACATTCACGCGCATCCCTTGGCTGCACACACAGAGAGGACCGCCCCTTTATGCCGTTCTCTCTCCTCATTGGATAAAGGTTGTAGGATACAAGGAAAGTTTTCTCCTCGGCTTACAGCAGAGCAGAGTGACTGACAGACCCGTGTTTCAGACCAAACACTCTATGTAAGTGATTGCTGTCGGAAGATATAACTATTTAAGACTTATATTAACACAAATATATCACTTACTTCTGCTTTAAGTTCAGGAAGTAGTGGAGCTGTGCATAGAGCCCATAGAGTGAAATCAGGTAAAAAATAAAATGAAACAAGAATAATAATCTAATTCATCAACATTATCTGTGAGTGTGTGTATTTGTATGTGTATGCCTATGCAGTCCTTATGTGTCTGTGTCTTTTCTACTTCTGGGCTGTTAGGTGACATTTCATTTGCCTCTTAAAACCTAATTTTGTTTTTTCTTTGGTCATGTGTTCTGGCAGTGCGCTCCATGATGCTATTGCTCGATACAACACATAGCCTCCTTTTTTAGCTTTAGGCAGTTGGTGACAACCTCTTGTGTCATGTCTGGTTTGACGCATGTGTATCAGACAGAGGAAGTTTACCAAGCGACTCAGTCTGTTGCATGTGAAAATCATACATGTTGTGTGCACATGTGTCCTCCATAACGCCTGCATGTGTAGCGTGAGCACAGAAACAATTGAGGGACGCTGCAACAGGCAAACTTGTATCAGGAAGTCCTGGTTTTTATCAAAGGAATAGCAATTTGTGACTTTCTTTTTTTTTAAGTATCCATAGTGTAACGCTAAAGTTTGATTTTGCAGGTTAAAAGTCAAAATTGCAACATAAACTGGAGCTTGCAATAACTTTCTCTGCAGGATTTTCGTAGATTTAGCATCAAGATGGGGAACATACTGGTTTAAAAACACAAAGGAACACACTTTACACTACACTAGTACACACACTTATTGTACAAACTCAACTCACTGAAGATAATCAGACAACTACCGCAACAGAAACGCAAATACAAACTATTTGTCCCTGTCAAAACCTCGGAAAAGAAACTTTTTTTTCCTTCTTTTTCAGCTGACAGTGGGAGGAGGTCCGTCCATATAGTACTACTTTAATGATCTGATCATCTGGCCCTGTGTGGCTGCTGTTGTAGGCGGTCTGGAAAGCAGCCATTTTGACTGAGTGTAAAATATTCATAAACTATCAATGGTCGCCCATCTGACTGGCTGGGGAACAGCTGCTGGGTCTCTGTGCCTCTAGAGGTGCAGCATCTGGCCATTTGAGGAAAGTGAATCTGTGTTTGTGTGAGTGTATGCTCAAGTTTATACGTGTGTGTGTGTGTATGTGTGTGTGTGTGTGTGTTTGGGAGCTCACATTCTGATGTGTGTGTGTGTGTGTGTGTTCATGTCTCAGGGGGACTAGACATCAGGAGAAACAACTGTGTATTTAACTTTCTTATCTCCAGATGGTGAAGGATCATTTTAGAAATGATCAAAAAGCGAGTCTCAGTTTTATCAGGATCTGTGCTTGTCAATCAAATATCATTCTCCCTCTCTCTCTCTCTCTCTCTCTCTCTCTCTCTCTCTCTCTCTCTCTCTGCTGTCACACACAGACACACACGCAGAGGGAGAGCAGCTATGGTGCAGCCGTCTCTGCTGTGTGTGATGTGTTAAAGTGAATGTATCGTTTGTACATCTGAAATCTCTGCCTTTCTATATGTATCTGTTTATGTCCCTCCCAGCATCAGCACATCACAGCTTAGAAGTGCATGTGTGCGTGTGTGTGTGATTGTGTGTGGGCTGTTCACACCCGTGTGTGTGTGTGTGTGTGTGTGTGTGTGTGTGTGTGTGTGTGTGTGTGACGCTCACAGAGAGCTGTGCAGCTTTGGCTGTGGCTGTATGATGGACATCTGGAAGCTAAATTGGTTAATGGCGCCTCCAAGCCAACAGCCAGCCGGCCGTCCCCTTGCTGAGCTGAGAGCGTGTGTTAGCGGAGTGTGTGCGATTGGGTGTGTGTGTGTGTGTGTGTGGGAGGCAGGCTGAAGTGGTGGTGGGGGGACTCTACATCTGGCCAGCCATCCTGCCACAGACAAAAACCCCTGCTGGACATCGAGGGGCTTTTACTCTCCAAATTCTTTTTTTTTGTATTATCTTTAGAGTATACTCCAAACAAAATCTAATTTGTTGCCTTCACACAGACAAACTGCTGCGAACTGCTGCGTTTGAGACAATAAAGACGCGTCACACTTGGCTCTGATCTCCACAACACAAGCCATTGTTACATGCAGCTGCAGTTTTAGTGCAGCTTGATATTTAAATGTCTTAATGGATATCATTTTTGAAGTACTTGTACAGTAAAAAGAGCATGAAAACAAATAATAACTTTGAAATGAAAGTAAACAAAGAACAGACTCAAGGAGTTTCTAGTCATTAAAAAGTGTCCCTGTGAGGCTATAGCTATAAAAACTGAACACTATTAAGCATGCTTACTCACATCAATTCATCCTATTGACACTGGGAAATTGCAGTCTCAGCTGAAATAAGAAGAAGCAACACAAAAACACACCTTTGTAAAGTGAAAATACTAACAAAATACAGAAAAATAATTCATAAACTGAACATAAGTGCAGCCAGAATGTAACAACACGATAAAAGACAAAGATAAAAACACACATATAGCCCCTAGTAGTTATATTTAGCCCATCTGTTGTCTTATGCACAATCTACAACAGTGGAAAGTTTAAGTGGGAACTAAAAGGAGAGGAAGCCTAATAATCTAATAACAGAGAGAGAGGAGCCAGTCAGGAAGGTCAGGAAAAACATCAAGAGTGCAATGCCAAGAGAAAATAAAATACACAATAGATGTATTAGCCTCACGAAGTAGTAAGAATAGGGTGAGAGACCCATATCTGCCATCATTTATAACAGTAATATCACCCATGAGAATGTACTTTATTGCAATATGATTGTGATGTAACGGGTTAAACTACTGTAAAGTGAGTCCCAGGGGTTACTATACACATTTTATCATAATAAACATCAGAGACAAAATAGTATGATATTATTATGTCGGTCTCTGAGTACCACTAAACCATGTCAACCAGTGAAACATGGCCAACAGTTCTCTGTGGGAGCTGAAACCGTATTTACACAGATCATGTACATGAGGAGTTCCTTGATGTATATGGAGACAAATTCTTGTCACAGGATTCAGAAAGTTCAGTTCAGTTCAGCTCAGGAGGTAAACAAAAGAAAACCCAACCACACAAAGGTTTTTAGTATATTTGTATATGTAAATCACATCTGCAAAGACCAGATATAGGATTTTTTTTTTTACTTGATCTATGCAGGCAGAAATGCATAAATACAGAAACACATATAGACAGGAGGGTGAGAAACACTAACACTGATAAAGCTTTAAATAAATATCATATAGCCACAGCAGATGCACAGCGGCTGAGTCCAAGGCCAAGAGTGCACAAACAACAACAACAGTGTGATCTCCTGAATTCTTCATTGTAAGATCCCAGAGATCATGATGAAGTGAAAAGCGTTCTGTTCGCCCGCCTGCATATCTGTCTCTCTGTCTCTCTGTCTGTCTCTCTTCAGTCCAGATGTCAGAGGAACTAGCCAACAGCTGCGGCAGGAAATGAGCCCCCAGGCAGTGAAAAGGCTAATACACTTCCACACAGAGGAGAGAGACCAAAACAACACACACACACACACACACACACGCACACAGATGAACCCAGATGAAAGCAAATGGATAATGAAAACTGTGCAGGAGATGATTCATTACTCTTTCTTGAGACCAAATCAATGTCTTTATAGATGTTTTTTTTTTCTCCAGGAACATGTTGCACCATGTTGCTGAGTGTGAATGTATATGGGTGATTGCTATAAACATATCCATGAATATGATACTTTTGCATCTGTGTGTGACAGCATTCATGTGTCTTTTTTCCCCTGGATTCATCAGTTTTGTTTAAAGTGTGTGTGTGTGTGTGTGTGTGTGTGTGTGTGTGTGTGTGGGTGATGATGTGCCAGCCTGCCAGCCTGCCTGCCACAGCGCCAGCCCCCGAGCCAGCGGGAACATTTGCCTTGTGGCTCCAATTCCCAGGAATGCCTAACCTGCGCCAGCTGTTGAGAACATGTTACCTGTGCCAACAATGCACCGGCTCTGCCCACCACATCAGCTACCGCTCTGTCTCCATCTGGGTGTGAGATTGAATTTGTGTGTGTATATTTGTTTGTCTGTGGTTCACTGTATCTACCTCTTCCCCCACATCTGTATTTGTGTTTGCATCTGTGTGCATGAGCGCACAGCCTCTCTCATGTGTGCAGCGTGCATGGTGCCAATGTGTATATGAATGCAAGGATGTTTCTAATGTTGCGTGCAGTATATGTGTGTGTCTGTGTGTCAGTGTGTGTGTGTGTGTGTGTGTGTGTGTGTGTGTGTGTGTGTGTGTGATCCAGCTCTTGTGCGTATGTGTGTCTCCATCTGTGTGCTGGGCCTCCCTTTCCTGCATCTGGAGCAGCATTGAAGAGGCTTTCCAACAAGGCCAATGGCAGCCAGCCTGCCAAACAGCCCAGATGTTAGTTCTGTAAGCCTCGGGCTAAATGGAGGGAGCCACACTCTCATTATTCAGAACTCGTAAATTGCAACCATTTTTTTTTAGCAGATGAGAGAAGAAGAGACATCAGGAAAGCATAAAAGAGGGGGAGTGAAAGAAAGAGATAGAGGTATGGAAAGAGAGACAGGTGTGAGAGAGAGAGATGACATTTGATGTGGCTGTTTCTAAGCCTCCTCACAGAGCAATAATAGCAAAAAATAACAAAATAAATCAGACTAAATGCCACTTTGACAAACTATGTATCCGTGTAACATGAGTTTCAAGCCTCTGCAAGTTGATATTTTTACAGTAAAGACAGAAACAGACAAGGGATCTCTTTTAAAAACCTTTTAAAACTGTGTAATATTAAAGTATATTTCAGATTCTTTGCAATACACAGTAGCTTTTATCTCATTAGTTTTAACCATCTCTCCTATTAGGACTGTCAGAACTGTGCAGGAACCATGAAGCATCACATAATCATACAGTGTTTTCAACAAACCCTCAGAGGAAACAAAGGCAGACAGTAAAACTGTTCCCTGCTTTGTAAACATCGCTATTTACATTCAACTGCTCCTTAATTACCGTGGGCACATGAGCGCATAGTTTTCCTGAGCAAGGATTATTATTACAGACATTTCAGCAGCGCTCACTTTTGGATTTTACCTCTGACTAATGTGGTTTGGATAATCTGATTAAACTGTTGTCTTATTTACAAGCTGTTCAATTATCTGAACACTTGCATCATCATGTTCCCAAACGTGGCGTTTATGTCGGTGAGCACAAATCACAACTGGTCACAACAACTACACAAATAAACTGCAATTTGTACTAGAATCTGACTTTAAGTATGTGAAATGTTTAACTAAATAGGCTAAAATATGCCTTTTTTTTATGTTGTTTAATGTTAATGATGTCTTTCATTAACATAGTGGTTATGTCAAAAAAAAAATATTATTATAAGTCTAACATTCACTCTTGTTTTGGTCTCCACCACTAATTCAAGTGGGAAATATGAGTCTCTAAAGCAGCTAAATGCTCCTCTAACTTCATCAGTTTCTCATCTTTGTCTGTTATTTGTTTATGCCCCAGCTGAAAGATGCTAAGGGACAAGACTTCTTTAACATTATAGTTTATTTTATTCATTTTGAATACAAAAATATCAATAATTTCAGCTTTAACATTGTATATGGTCAAATACACATGTGTTAATATGCTTACAGTAAGTGTAAAATCCACACAAAATCCTACTCTGGTAACTTGATTGATGATTTGATTACCGTGAGGTCACCGTCTGTCCTAAAGCCACTGTTTTCCAAACAAGTGAAAATCCACATCCTTCCAAAAAAAATATTCTTTTGGTAAACAGGAGGGCAGCTCTGGAAAAAAAAACACACAACATGTTCATTCACCATCAAACAGTAGGACACAATTAGCTTGATCATCTGGACGGGTGTAGCTGTGATGTTAGGGCAGATTTGGCCGAATGTATGTGTATGCACGTGTGTGTGTGTGTGTGTGTGACAGTGTGTGTGTGTGTGTGTACTATGGTAACCACAGAGGTGGCATCTGCCAGGGCGCTTTAGCTCTGTTTGTGAGATCCATGTGTGTGGACTTCCACAGGGCTTAGAGAACATCCGCTCCCCCCCATATGGTGAGCTGTCACTGGGACGACACAGGGCCGCCCTCCCCTGTGTGGGACTTCCAGCCAGCCATCAGACTGACTGAGTAAACAACAACTGGACATGGGGTGATGATGTTACATTTGTTAGGATATTTTTGGGGTAGGATATTATCTCCTAAAACCTGTGATGAAAGACCAACAGATGACATCAGCGTAATCTATTTCGCATGTGAATCACCTCGGTCATATGTCAGTATTTATGCCTCAGTGATATCCCAAAATCCGTTTATCCTTTGTAAAAAAAAAACATTTTTGTCAACAAACTCCATTCTCACGGACCGTATCAAAACAGATCTGACTCCTAAATCGTTTCACAGGGGGTTAAATGTTTATGAGTGATAGGCATCAGATGTTAGTGATACGACTGAGCTGGCTTAAAACGGCATAACAGCGATAAGGATGTCAGGTCTTTTCTTTTGAGTTTAAAAACATGCCACTAAGTAGCTGTAAATTAGTCATAGCTTCCCCACATTAGTCTGCTATATGACAACTTTTTATCAAACACAGCATATGACACGTTTGGGAAATGCAAATTGCTGAGAGAAAACATGACTGAGAGACATCTCCTCCCCTGACAGATATCTTTCTCACATCTGTCTCTCACTTCCTCCACACAGATGTTACACAGCAGTTTGTTCTGAGAAGGAAAAGACGACTCCTCCTGCGCCTCCCCGAGGAGCGACTTGCCTGGGGAAAATCACATTTACACATGAAGTGTTAATGTGGTGTCTCCGAGCCGGTGTGTGTGTGTGTGTGTGTGTGTGTGTGTGTGTATAGACAAAAGAGATGGGAAGACAAAGAGAGAGAGAATGAGTCTTACAAAGGAAAAAGGCGCAGACCAGAAATAGGAAGTGGCAGGACTGGAAACTCGAGGCCCTCAGGGGCCATCAGAAGCTTTGGAGGAGGGGGAGGAGGGTGTGTGTGTGTGTGTGTGTGTGTGTGTGTGTGTGTGTGTGTGTGTGTGTGTGTGTGTGTGTGTGTGTGTGTGTGTGTGTGTGTGTGTGTGTGGAGAGGGGGTGCTGGCACTCTATCCTCTGGCTGTACTCAAACTGTGTGTGTTTTTGATGTTGATCTCATCCAGTTGTTGGAAAGCCAAACACAGTCTGTGCACCCAGATGTTGACAGATGTGCAGAGTGCAACCCAACTTCCTCTGAAACACACACACACACACACACACACACACACACACACACAGGAGGGGGATAGTAACACATATCCTTCCTGTGCACCCTCTAGAGACAGTCTTCCTGGCTTGCATGAGACGTTGAACAAATTCCACAATATTTCCTAAAACCAACCTCTGCCCCGGCGCAGAGCTGCTGCGCTCTTCGGGGACCGGCCCTGTCCACTGTGCCGTTCCAGATGTTCCATAAATAACTAAAACCCACAGAACTTGCCTCCAGATCCAGATCCAGATGTGTTAACTTCACATGCCGTAATGTAATGAGAAGGACAGAGAAATTGAAAAAGACAGAACGACAAACAGCTGGAGCCCTCAGTGGGACGAGAGCTAATGCAGCTCTCCCTAGTGGCCTGGAGTGGTTTCTGCACTCTGAGGGTCTGGACAAGTGGGACATTTTTTAGGTCTCATCTGGCACAGGTTGAGATAGTAACGGTATTATGGTTTCAGTGTCCTATCATGTCATGTCCAATTCTGTCCTCTATCATCCCATAGTTTTTTTTTTGTCCTGTTCTGTCCTGTCCCATTCAGTCCTGTCTTACCTTGTCCTATCCCATCTCATCTTGTCCAATCGAATTCTTTATCAATCCTATAATGTCCTGTCCTATTTAATTTTGTCCCGTCCTAATCTGTCCCATCTTGTCCAATCCTGTTTTTCTGCAGTTTTTTTTTTTTTTTTTACATAATTCTTTCAAAAATGTTCCTGACCTATCCTGTCCAATCATGTCCAGCCCTACCTTGTCCTGTCCTGCCCTGTCTTGTCCAGTTCATACTCTTTGATATCCTTTCTTACCTTATTCTATATGGCGTATATCGTATCCCATACCTCTCAAATCCAACTGTGCCCTGTTGTATCCTAGCCCTGTCGTTCTCAAACTTTTTCAGATCAAGGACCCTTAAAATGACACAAATTAGGCCACAGACCCCCTTTGGACAAAATTTTGAAGCACCAAAAATACACAAATATTTGGTCTGAGACTGAAGAACATTACTTTTTTGTCAATGTAGGTTCAAATAAGGGCCAATGGCGTGTATTTTTGGAAAAACGTTGAAATATTTCTAGAAAAAAGTGGTAAAATTTCTCCTAAAAAAGTTTTTAAAAAATTCTAGAAAAAGTGGTAAAATGGCTAAAACAAATCAAAAAAAAAAAAAAAGTCTAGAAAAAAGTGGTAAAATTTTAAAAAAGAAAAGAAAAAAACAGTAAAAAAAAATTTCTAGAAAAAAATTGTAAATTTCTTTTAAAAAAAACAATTCTAGAAAAAAGTGGTAAAATTTCTAAAAAAAAAAAAAAATAAAAAGATTTTTAAAAAATTCTAAACCCCCCCCAAAAAAACAAACAAAAAGTGGTAAAATGTCAAAAAAAAAGTTTAAAAATTCTAGAAAAGAAGTGGTAAAATTTACAGAAAAGGTTGGGGACCCCTTTGAACCCTCCCAAGGACCCCTGGAAGTCCCGGCTGGACCCCACTTTGAGAACCATTGTCTCCACCCAGTCTTTTGCTAATGGTAAATCACAAATTGAAGAAAAATGTTTTGAAGCATTTCAAGATTCAAGGTTCAAGATTCTTTATTTGTCACATGCATAGTCATAGAGGACACTTACAACAAGCAGTGAAATGAAGTCCTTACTGTGACTGTGCTGTCCCTCAAATAAGTTAAAATA
Source organism: Trachurus japonicus (assembly GCF_045865225.1). Classification (NCBI taxonomy): domain Eukaryota; kingdom Metazoa; phylum Chordata; class Actinopteri; order Carangiformes; family Carangidae; genus Trachurus; species Trachurus japonicus. The sequence continues at coordinate 12,038,364 of NC_140921.1, read as the reverse complement.
AAAAAAATATCTAGATAGTAAGCTAAAAAGATCATTTAATTCGTAATGGAAATAGGCACATAAGAAACACATACAAGCTTTGTAAAGTCCTTAATCAAATAGGCATAAAGTGCGAGATACCTAGAGGTTTGCATTTATTTCTGGGCTATCAAACAATCATTATTTCTTGACTATATTTCTCAACATTACTTTGAAATTGACCGTTATTACAAGGCTATTTCTAGACATTGTGAGGTAATTAGTGGCCTGTAAATTAAAGGGTTACCAAAGCTGTTTCTGTTTCAGCATTTAAGCATAGAGCAGATGTTTTGTGCTGAGAAACAAGGAAAGGAAGGAGGAAATGGCTGTCAACAAAGGAATACAAAGAACTGAAAAAGAAACACCTGAAATTGTGACTTCAGTTTGGGAGAACATCTTCATCTTGTCGTGGAAGTAAATGTGTTCTGCTGCTGTGTGTCAAGGTCACACAGTGGCAGCCCTCCTCTGGAACAAAGTCTTCCCCTCTCTCTTTCTTTCTCTCTCTCTCTCTCTGCCATCGTCCCACTGCTTCACTGACTCGACCATTGAGCAGAATCTGCACTGATGGCACCCAGTCGATCTCCAGCATGCAGCTGGAAGAGCAGTGAGGGAGGAGGTGTGTCTATGTGTGTGTGTGTGTGTCTGTATCTGTGTGTGATTGTGTGAGACAGAGACAGAGAGTTCATGTGCATGTTCATGTCACACAGTTCGAAGCCTGGAGATGTTTGTGTCACCGGAGGCAGGATGGAGGTCCTGGCTGCTCCCACAGCTTCACACAGGTAACATCTGTCTGCACCCAGACACACTATACCTGATATTCACTCACATCATTTCCCGTAGCCGACAATTACGGAGCAGATGATGACTCCTCTCAGTTTGTCCAGTCATCCCCATAAACAACACACTCTGAAATACGTGGTCTGGTCTCGCAGTCGGTCACTTCCGAGAGCTTATGACATTAGGAAGCGTCAGGGCGAACCTTGGCAGTTAATCAAAAGACTTTGCTTCGTGGCTCAGCTTTCTCTTTATCACCGTGGTGCAAAATAACTCCCACATTACTGGCATGCTTTTACCCTCACTCATAAATTATTCTGCTGTCACATGCTATCACAGATATTGGAAATGCAACTTGCCAACGGCAGACACTGCATACAAACATCCTCTGGAGCCATTGAGAAAATTAGATACAAATGTTTCCAACATGTATTACTGCTCTTTGGACTCTACTATAAACACGTAATCAAAATTTGCATTTATTACTCAGTGAATCTATTTACTTTATGACTTTATTTTATTCCATATTTCTTAGTATTTGTCCACATGTAAGTCTAGAGCAATTTAATGTAACATGGAAATGAAAGCTTTAATAGGAGCTGTAAATGAGCATATGTGATAAGATACTGTGTAAATGACATGCAAAGCAGTAATAGTAGAAATCCATTATGGGGTCTGATGCGTTTTCTCTTGTGTGGGATATGGAGACGTAAAATGGCGACAGGGTGTTTTTGGGGAAGTGCAACCTGTGAGCAGAAGGTGTCCACAGATACGCAGGTGCACGCATGCTGCATATGTGAATATGGGAACATATGCATGGGTACTACGAGCACGTAAACATGGCGAACAGAGAAGCAGCACATGTAGTCACATATGCACAAACATGACACCACATACGCAGCAAAATAAAGTGTAAAACTAAATGTGTCAAGGTCTTATTGAGAAAACTATAACCTTTTCTTCTCATCTGTGAGAAGTATAGGCTACACAAGCTTTTGTGTCGCCCATCCCCCTGTGCTTCACAGCATTATCAACTGGGGTCACGCTTACTGAGATGTTAGAGCAGCACATCATCTAAAGCCACAGAGTGATGAAATATTGACATGTGACAAATATGAGCTCGTTTCACTGAAATATAAAACTGGTGACAGTTTCAGGCAATGAAGTAATGCCACCCTATCACTGAGATTTCAGATTGATTATCGTTCTTGTTTGATGTGCGTGATTATATCACAGCCAAATATTATGTTCCTTCAGTCAAATGAATCAAATATTTATTCTACTCAACATGAAATCTGAGGCAACAATAACATTAAAAGAATAAAAAAGCATGAAAAATAGTTTGGAAGTTGTGTTAAATATATATAGATTTTATCTGGTCATCTGGTATTCTGCAGCCTACATTTCACACCTGAGTGCAAAATAGGTGACCCAGAACAGAGCAGAGCAGAGCCATGCTGGACCATACTGGCTCCCAAGCTGTCCTGCTGTAGAGCACACCTTCAACACCGTGGCTGCAGCTGCTCTGTCCTGTCTCGTGTGTGCATTTCTGTTTGTGTGTGTGCTCATTCCTGTGTGTGTGTGTGTGTTTGTGTCCCCTGCACAGGGTCTCTCTGACCGCAGCTGTCCCTACCTCTTTGCGGGTCTCCGGGGCGAGGCTGACCTCTCTCTCCTGAAGCCACTTCAAAGAGACCTGGGATCGGCCGAGAGAGAGGGGGACGGGGTGCTCGGCTGGCCAGCACGGCTGCTGCTTCCCTGGGCTTTGGGAGCTGGGGAGCTGGGGCTGGAGTTAAGGTTAGAAGATGAGGGGGGTGGGGGTGGGGGTGGAGGTGGAGGGGCGAAGCAGGGCTGGGTGTGTTGCAGGAGGTGAAGAGAGTCCCAAACATGGAGGGGGGGTATGTGTGGCATGAGGGCAGAGACAGGAGGTATGGGAATTGGGGTACGGATGTTGTTATAGTCAAAAGCTGGAAGTTTATGTGTATTTTATGTATGTATGTGTGTGTGTGTGTGTGTGTGTGTGTGTGTGTGTGTGTGAGGGTGTGTGCGTGCTGTTCAACCTGGACAGACCTCCTGTGCTCTGGTGTCACTTCAGGGGTGTGTGTGTGTGTGTGTGTGTGTGTGTGTGTGTGTGTGTGATTCACTTGGCAGCGCACCATCTCACCCACAGGGAGTCCGGGGTCCAGCTTGGTGAGAACTGATGGCACCATTGGCGCCGGGGGGACACCGTTGCACGAGGGTCCCAATGGAAAAGACAGATTACCGGCCAACACTCACACATGCACACATGCACACACACATATACCTCTACAGAAGGAGGGAGTAAATGTGTAACTGGAACACCTGACAAAATTGTGCAATCTGGTTTAACAGACCATAATTAAATGTATTTGTGAGTGTATGATTATAAAAGAAACTTCTACAAAGTGACACATAATCTGTGTTTATCTGCAAACAAAAAACTGTCAGAGGTGCAAAGTTAACTCTGTGGTAATCTTAGAAGCTATATTCACCTACACATCCTCTCTCTATATACAGTATATACTATATATACTCAATCTGAGAACCTAACACGCCTGAAGTTCACAAACATACCCATGTGGTGCACTTGTGTGTGAGATCATGCACTGATGAGCAAAACATACCTAGAGGTTCTCACCTTAACATCGTCGTCGTTCCTCCTACAGCTGCTCTGACTCTGACTGACTGGACGGACTCGCTCAGCAATGCAAAGACTGTGCATAATGATGCCTCAAGAGAAGCCAGAAAATAGACGAGCGCACTGATTATAAGATCCATGTTTATCCAAGTCCTTTGGAAATTGAGGTCACGGACAAAATAACACTGAAAAAAGAAGACAAGTATTTTTATTTTAGTTCATGCAGCAGCACAAATCCTATGAAATATGTATCTCTATTGACTTGTGTCTTAATTTGAACTTTTACTGCCATCTGATATTATGATAAAATATTGGACTTCGTGCTGAAAGAAACAAGCTCACATCATCTACATTTTAATAAATAACAGGTCAGTGTACAGCTCTATCCTGGTTTCTGCTGTCAGGCTTCACCTCCAGCACTGTTCTGGAGGTGAAGCCTGAAAAAAATAGACTAAACAAATGAATTGAATTGCTAATCAGACTGGTCGTGATCATGTCTTGATGTCAGCGTGCACAGAGGAGAGGTTGTTCACAGACAGGTCCATTGTCAGAGTGTTTTGGCGTGTGTGTGTGTGTGTGTGAGAGAGAGAGAGAGAGCGTATCACATAACTGGTTGAAACGTGTTTTCAGCACACACCGCGGGGTCCAAAAGTCTGAGACCACATTTGTGGGCAATGTATTGTGAGGGATATCTGTCAGTAGGGGAATTATCCCTCTTGTAACTGTAGACCTGTGCACCACCATAGCATGGGTCCCCCTTAATCCTTGGCCGGGGGTCATCTGTATCCTTTGACCCCCCCTCCCACTCCCCCTCTCCCCTTCCTGATGGTGAGCCTGGGTGTTGACTTTGATCCCCCTTGAAGAGAGGTGATTATCATAGTAGAGTGAGTTTTACCACGTTAGTGCTGATGTGATGCTCCTCTGTCTCTGTTAGTTGATCCACTTCGGTTCTGACTGTCCAAACTATAGCTAACTGAAGTGAGTGACTGCTATGAAATGCTGCACAGACATTCAAGAAGCTCTTTCACTGCAAAAACTCAAATATCTTACCAAGTATATTTGTCTTATTTCTAGTCAAAATGTAATTTCTAGTCAAAACAAATCTCATTATACTTAAAATAAGACTCATCACATAAAAAGTAGTTTTTTTTATATAGCCTACAGTTTTTACTTCTTTCAAGCATATTTTCACTTGAAATAAGTAGAAAAATCTGATAGTGGAGCAACTTTTTCTTCCTTATTACAAGCACAAAAAACTTGGCAGATTTTCCTACTTATTTCAAGTGAAAATGCGTTTGAAACAAGTGAAAATGATCCAAAAACAAGTTCATTTTTAGGTGATGATTCTTATTTTAAGTGGAAAGAGATTAGTTTTGACTAGAAATTAGACATTTTGACAAGAAACAAAGATTTTGAGTTTTTGCAGTGGTATGGCTCATGTGTGTGTCATGATGTGTTCCAGGTCTTAGAGTTTCTTATTTTGTCAGATCAATTTTTTAATAATGTAATGTCAACACTGTGTTTTTTTTGTTGTTTTTTTTTCCCATCATGTTTTTGTGATACTGCAACAATAGGGGCCCCACATCTATGTGTGAAGTTGACAACTGACTTGAAGTTGTTGTTGTCGTTTTGTGTGTGTGTGTGTGTGTGTGTGTGTGTGTGTATGTGTGTGTCAGACGGACACGTCTGGCCACAGCAATGGCAACAGAAGGTCTCCCCTGTGTTGCCTTTTTCCTTTTCAAGCTGTCTCTTTACCCCCACCTCTACTGCCTCCCCTGCACACACACACACACACACACACCTCTCCTGGCTGCTGGTTTCTGCCCACACTCCCCCCTCTCCACCCACACCCCTGCACACTGGGCTGTGAGCAAAAGGCCAGCTGATGGCAATGTGTGTGTGTGTGTGTGTTAAGAGAGGCCAGAACAGTACACACACACATATATTATCTGACACGTTAGGTCCACCTGTGTCTGTAACTCTGTGTCACAGCCACGGCCCCATACCTACACCCTCTGCCTCTGCTGCCCGGCTCCACACACCACACCATCTGGGGAGACATAACAGACAGACAGAGTGCAGGAAACAAGAGGGAACAGATGAAGGAGGGCGTTGTTGTGCTAGAAATGTCAATAACATTCACTGTAGAAGTCTCAAATTCATAATAATGTTAGTGTATTAATCATATAGTGGTTTAAGATGGAGAGAGAAGAGATTCAGAGGAATGGAAGAACAGGAGGAGGATGTCCATCACCGTGCCGTCACCCTTACCAACATTAAAATACTATTAGAGGGCAGCTGACCCCGCTGGCTTAAAACAACCTGCACAGGAATCCAGAACATGCATTGTATAAACAATCTGACCTTTAAACGTCCACTAAACAATGTGTTTTACATTGGACCAATCAGCTGTTGAGGAGAGGTTTTTGTCACGTGCTCTAGCTGCAGCTGTCTGGTCCTTCCGGCTGTAAACAGCATCCAAGAAACAACGATCCACTGATGTGAGGAGGCCGTAGTGATGCTGCTGACCCTGCTGGCTTACAGTGAAGTGTTTGCACAGTTGCTCAAAAATCACAATGGCACTGTTTCTCTGGCACTAAACCTAAAAATAAACACAACACTAAAACAGCAACACAAGGAACTAAAGAAAAAGATAAAAGCTAATCTAAGAGAATTTCACAATTCAAATACAGTGTCTTTATAAAACATAATAAACATAAAAAATAAGTTAAATTTTAATATACAAATACATCAGTGTTTTAACAGTTAGTTTTAATTTACTGAAGATGCCCCATTACATTTCAGGTAGAAACTCTTTATTGTTGAAAAAATGCTTATATAAAGTGCATATTTCCAGAGTTTTCTGTAGTGGGGTGAGTTCATAAATAAGGTAGTCCATGGCAATAGACTGGAGAATGAAGAATGAAAGGCAGGGGACACATACTGTAGGGTTACATGGGAAACAAAGGTATTGCATCTAAAGGTCCTATATAGTCACTCATACGATTGAATTGACCAGAGATGTAGGCTATGATTTAATTATCAAGAGACATGTAAAGGCCCAGATGTATCATAGACAGAGACAGGAAGGTGTTGGAGAAGTAGCTCACTGTAATAGAAGTGAATAGCACTGCATTGAGGAGAAAGATCAGTGGGTCAAACCAGTGGGGTGTGGACTGTGGAGTCAGAGACACTCATAGGGTTTTGCTCTCTTCACTAGCCTACACTAAATGAATAATTTCTTCCACAGCATTACACCTGGAGAGCTGAGTCATGTTAGTTAAACACCAGTTACATTATACGACTTTAACTAATCCAAACTGAGAACTTTTTTGCTTTATGGTAGGGCTATTTCTAATTTCATGTCCAAGAAAGGATTATTGGGCTGACTGGGAACAGGTCCTGATCCTAACCCCTGCACTCCTACCTAGCAGCTGTCCAGCTGTGTGAAGTGACAAAATGTCTTGTTTGAACGTGAAGCAGCAGAAAAAAAAGAATAGACACAAAATAACCACTGAGATGCAAAGCCACCACGAAAACAGTGAAAAAAAACAAACAAACAAACAAACAATAGGCTACATATAGATATGTGTGACTGAAAAGAGAGAGATGCAAAACAAGTAAAGAGATGCAGAATACACTAAAAAGATGCAAAATTAGTAAAACTAGACACAACATTCCTGAAAAGACATGCAAAATGACCAGAGAGACACACAACATAGATAAAAGGTAAAATAAACACATGAAAATGGAAAGTGACCAGAGTTGCAAAACAACAAACTGTTACTGGTGCAAAAGTCCAAAAAGCAACCCCAGTGGTCTTGCTGTCATGTAGGCCTAGGTGGGGAGGTTTTCTTTTCTTTTTCTTTTTTGGCTACGTCTATGTTAACAAGATAAAGCAAGTTTGTGCTTTTCTCATCACAAAACCAGTCACTGCATGACACACTGCGGTTTTACTGTTATCCTATAGTCATCAGTCAATTGAGGCCTCTTCCCGTCCAGCTTCCCCATAATAAAACAGTTGCCAACACCTGACTCTCGCGATGCTTGGCTTATTAGCCGGTACAGACACACGGGATCTTGGGGGATGTTGGGAATGGGATGAAGTGAAGTGAAGGGGAGAGAGGGAGCTGCTGCCTGTAGACGCTGGCTTGCTGAGCTGAAACCGTTAAAACCTTAAAACGGAAGGACGAGGCGAGACGGACGGAGACGGTAGGCTGCGTGTGTGTGTGAGAGAGAGGAGAGAGTGACAGGGGGGGAGAGAGGGAGAGAGAGGGACAGAAAAGAGGGGGGGGGGTTGCCGTTTCTCTGGGTGACGTCACGAGCTTTCCTGAAAGTCAAAACAACCGTTGGCTGCTGCTGCGGTAACGGTAGCTTTCGTAGCTTCTCGGAAATCCGAACGTTTGGAAATTCGTTCCCCCTAACAACGGAACGACGGTTGATGACCATCACCTTGACGACGGTGGTGCTAATAGGCACAGGCAGCCAGGCAGTTAGTTGGGCACGCAGCCTACTACTGTAGTTAAAAAGTCTAGCATAGCTTTCTACATTAACGGTTTTAACGAGCGGTTTATGAAACAGCAGGTGCACGGGGATACCTACCATCGCACCTGCCGCTACAGGTAACACTGTGCAGCTAGCGGCTACTGTTGTGACAGTAAACATGACGTAAGAGCCCATTAGTTCAAAGCTAAAGCTAAAAGCTCGCTGGATGTTGTGTGTTTATGTTGTGATTACGTCAGTGAGGTTGGGGGGGGCGGGGGGCTTGGTGTCCCCGTGTTGTTACCCGGGTTACGGTTACCTGGAGTGATGCGTAGTGCTAAGCGCAGTGTCGGTCACCCTCGTTAGCAAAACGGGAATGTGTTAAAAATTATTCATTAATCATGACAATCAATAACATCTTTCTGCTATAAAGGCTACAACACGCTGCAGTCTGACAACAACTTAGCACCGTGGCGTAGATAATGTAGGGCTGGAAGCTGAGTGCAGTGGTGCAGTGTGTAACTATATTACATTTACTCCAGTACTCTTAAGTACTTGTGGGTATTTCCCTTTACTACTGCAGCTCTCCTCCAGTATTGTATTTATCTGACATCTTTAGTTATTGTTTCTTTTACATAGCTATTTTTGCATAAATATATACAAAAGTCTTATAAAATATGATTCTTTTTTTATAGATTGCCCAACAGTACGAGCTGATGAACATACAATTAACTGGCAAGTATTTTGATAATCAGCATTTTGTCGTAGAGGTAGCCACTTGTTCTTTGAATCGTAACATGATCATTTGTATCAATTCAGTATACTATTGATTTCAGCATACAAATGCAGCAGTAAAATCCTGATAACATAATCATTTTTCCTCACGGGGGAGTGCATTAGTTTAATACTCTAAGCACATTACTGTATGTGGCTAAGACTTATGTATTTCTGCTTAAGAGAAATTATACATGTGGTGCTTTTTAAAATATATCGCAAAATATCCCACAACTTTCTGTCCTACTAATGGTCTGCTCAGTACTTTTGCGTACAACACTCAGGTGTTCACATTTACCTCAACAGCTAAATAGACACAAATTTCTGTAGGTCATCATATTGATAGACAGTAAAACTAGGCCTGGCTTTGTGACAAGTGCAACACAAAAACTGTTCTTTTTAAACCCCAATCGACCCCACTATACATATCAAACCCATTATTTCCATGCACAGTATTTGTGCATACATGTATATTGATAGTACAGCATTCTGTAGAGTTTTTACCTTGAAGCTATTGGTTACCAAACGGAAATGGGAATACAGTATGATGGGAAACCACTCAAATCTTTTGGCTCGGAAAATCTACTCTCATGTAGTGTCGGTCCATACATGTAGGCTAATTAACAGAGCTGACAAGTCCCTGCCCTTTGCTTCAGTTTTTTCTCCATCTCTCTGTGTGTCTCTCTTTATTAGTCTCTATATTTTTCTCCAATTATTTTCTGTTCTCTCTATCACCCTTTCCTTGTCAATTTTTTTTCCCGTCGTTGTTGCCTCTGGAATGAAATATCATGAAGTAAATGCTGTCTGGCATGTGCTTCTCCTAGTATGGGTTGGTTCAGCAGCATGGCAGCGGATATCTCCATGGCAACAGCTGCCCTGGCGACAAAGGGTTGCCACTGTCTGGACATTCCTCTCCTCTTCTCCCCTTTCCTGTCCTCTCCTGTCCCGTCCTCCACCAAGTGCGATCAGGGCCATGCTAGGCCAGATTAAGGTTAAAGCTAACTGAAGCTTCATTGAATTACACTGCAGTGTTAAAGCTTAATCCAGAATTGAACAGTGCCTATAAAAAGGATTCGATCCCCTTTGGATGTAATTACTATGGCTGGGGTATCATTTGATTTGTTTTCCAAATAAGTGATAATACCATACTAAAACTACACACAATACATTTAACCTCATAGTTTGTCCAAACACAAGGATGGTTTCTACAACACCTTGTGTTGTACTGTATAAGAAAGCTTTTTTACTAAAACTGGAAAAGTTTTTATTTAAATCAGGGCTAATAATGAATAATGAATTATTAATATTGTGAGTCTAAGTCTATGAAGACATTTCAGAAATATTTTGGTTGTAATGATCCAAAACCCCCAAAATATTGAATTTTCAGTTGTATAAATCATAGGAAATGCAGCAAAACTTCACATATGAGTCAGAGACAGACCATTAGTTGACTGTCAGTATTGCTGATGATAAATTTCGACTAATCTTTATCTACACTTTTCAGTAGCAATTTGCTGTTTGGCTTGTTGAGTCCTTCATCAGTGAGCTGAAACATCATCAGCATTTCTTCAACTTTACCATTGTAGTTACCCCCTTGGACAAAGAACTTGAATGTGTCATCACTAGTCTGGCTTTGTTAAACTGGATTTGGATTGGTCACTACACCGATGCCTTAACATTAAAAAAAAGAAGCTTATGCAACCTACTAGTGTGTGTTTTTATGTATGTGGGAGTATGTTCTCTGCCTTCGTTATGACGTTGCAGTCCAAGTGTCGGCGGCAGTGCAGACACTAGCTGATCTGAATACTGATTTCCTAGCTAGATAGCCCCACGACTGCTAGCCTGTAGCTGCCGTAGTGCTGATCTCCATTCAAGCTGAGCAGCGTAGCGTTGTTGCGCGTTGTGTAATACAGTGTAGTAGGGTGCATTTGAGGTGAGCACGGCAACTATGCAGAGAGAGAGAGAAAGAGAGAGAGAGAGAGAGAGGGGGGGGAGGGAGGGCGCGCGGGAGTGAGACGACAGAGGTGCAGAGATTTGGGCAGAGAGAAAGAGTGTGAGAGCATCCTTAACTGCCGTTGTTGCTATTTATAGCCAAGCCCTACTCCACAGTCCTGAGATGCTCTTCAGCCTCCCACATACAGACCTCAGCCTACACACACACACACACACACACACACACACACACATGTTGACAAAATAATTTGACATGCAGAAAAACAGCGAGCACCGAGGGGTAGATTAGCTTTTCACACAGTACAACCGGCTCACCAGAACAAAAAAAAACACGTCTATGAATGAATGAATGAGAGACAGAGCTCAGGGATGTTTCTTTGGCAATCAAGGTCAGTTTTCTCTTGCTTCATCAAGAGCTCTGCAATAATTCATCCTGTTTATCAGTGAGAGTGTTAGCGACAGAAAAGAGGAACCGGGTGCATGATTGGGTGGGGGAAGAGTGGAGGGAGCGTTTGTCCTCACAATATCTCGTTGTTTGTCTTGTCAGATTGCATGAAAGGGCTTTGGAGGGAAAGAAAGGGAGCAGCAGCAGCAGCAGCAGAGGAAGAGAAAAATAAATCCATGCCTTCTTTTTTCTTTATTTTTTATTTTTTTCTCCTTTCACTTCCTTCCAGGCTGAGTCACTGCTGGTGAGGAGGAAGGTCTGGAGAGGGAACGAGAGAGGAGGAGGAGGAGGTGGTGGTGGAGGAGGAGGAGGGGGAGAAGAAGAAGAAGGGAGGGAGACAGGGAGATAAGCCACAACAGGAAGCAAAACGACGCACACACACGTACACAGACACAGCGCGTGTTTGTGTGTGCGTCTGAGAGAGAGACTGCGCGAACGAGAGGGTGAACGGGAAAGGAAGGGAGGGAGAGTGACGCGGAGGCTGGGAGAGCCTGCCCCCCCTCCCCTCCCCTCCTCCTCCTCCTCCTCCTCCTCTCCTCCTCTCCCTCTCTTTCTCTCCTCTCCTCCTCTCCTCCCCTCCTCCCTCTCTCTCTCTCTGTGGAGCAGGCGTGTAGCGGCATCAGACTCGGCGTGAAGGAACCATGAGCGATGTCACCATCGTTAGAGAGGGATGGCTCCAGAAACGGGGTAAGTACATCCAGTACCTCTCTCTTTTTCTACTCCCCTTCTCTCTGCCTCTCTCTTTTTTTTCCTCTATCCTCTTCTTCTCTGCCTCTTGTCTAGACTGAGGGCCTGGCCGTGGCTGTCCACATGTGCCGGTGGGAGGATGTGAGTGTTTGCGACTGAGAGTGTGTGTGTGCGTGTGTGATCACATGGATGTCTGATTATCTGGTGTGCGAGTATATATACGTTTGTGTGTGTGTGTGCATTTGCCCCCATAGGGATGTGTCTCTTTATTATAAGCTTGTCTGGCAGTTTGTTTGCTAAGCCTCTACAGTATATGCTTCAGTCAGGTTGTGGCTGAAAAAGAGTGTGCGTGTATAATGTGTGTGTGCATGTATTTGTATGCAGTGTCTGTGTGTACTTGATAACATACACTAGGCCTGTACTGTACTGTAGTTATACACTGCTAGTGCATAGTGTTGTGTCAGGGCCAGTGTGTCTACTAGTCTGTGAAATCAAGTTAGTTCTGTCTCTCTGAGGTATTATTCAACATAGTTGTGTCTTAATGTCATAGCAAATCCTGAATTGTGTCAATGGGAGTCATATGACTTGGGGTTGGTTGGGGTGGAGTCAAGGGGGACACTGACAACACATCCTGTTTACAACCAAATGAATGAGAAATTGGGGGGGGTGGGGGTAATAGTTTAAGAACATGTTGCAAAGGTAGTACTTCCCTGTCCACGGACGACCACAGCTTATTTTCAGTGAACTGTTGCTGCAACAGGTGAAAAGTCATTTGAGACTGTGCCAAACTGAACAAGACGCTGTCAAAAAGTGATAAACCCTGACTGTGTGACGACTGCAGCAGCAACTCTGAGGCACTTTGGGACTTTGTTTTTTTTTTCCAAACCATGATTTCATGGGGTCATGTGTCTGCTGGTGCTGCTTCCTTCAGGCAACAAGAACATGTGTACGTGTATGTGTGTGTTTTAGAGAGAGAGAGAGCGCGAGAGAGAGAGCCTCAGGGGTAGAACAAGGGGGATTTCCAAACTTTTAGGCCAATGAGCATCATCCCCCCTGACTATGCGATGGTGTCTAGGAATGTGTAACACAAACTGTTGAACAGGAAGTGACATGGATGCATAACAGACTGCAGGCTTCTGGGTAATGTAGGCTAGCACCATGGCACAGCAGGAGAACATGTTGGATAACAGAGTGCTCCTTACTCGATGGAGAGGATGCTCTCTCACACCGTCACACACACAGACACACATATACAAATATAGTATTGCTGAAAGAGAGGGGAGGATCTTTGTCTGAGTGTGCCAGCATCCCTGTGTGATCCTCAGACAGTGGTCTGTGCATATTAAGAGGAACACATCGCCCCCAGTCACGACGCAGCGCTACCACTGTTCATCAGTGAGTGAGAGAGATAGAGGTTGTAGGGAAGGAAGGAAGGAGGGAGGGGGGGTGTTGTTTGTGTCAGGAATATGAATGTTTGTCTGCATCATATGCTAAATCTTTGTCTGTATTTGTGTGTGTGTGTGGAGAGGAGCAGGGTCGGGGTGCTGACTCACTGTCCAGGTCGTGACTGCAGTCTCAGTCGTTAGACAGCTTTTTACTGAAACGAAACAGCGAGGGAGACCGGGAAAGGTTGTGAAACCTCCATACACACACACGCGCACGCACGCACGCACGCACGCACGCACACAAGCACGCACGCGCAGCCTTTTGTACTCATAAGACATGTAGTTGTGTTGTGACTGTCTGCAAAGCCCTGTACTTCCTCACCATTCTACCAAATAATGCACTTTGTTTTGTTTTAAATGAGCAACACACAAAAAGAGAAACCAACCAAATCTTTTAGAGGGAAAGACTGGTGAAATAGATTGGAAGGGAGCTGAGGTATTTGTAAGTGAGAGAGACTCTGACATGCTTTGTACTTTTAATTAAATCAGTCATTAAAAACTTTTGTCAAATGTGTTAAGGATTAACTAAAAAAGTGCTGAGTTCTTGTATGTTTGCCTATTAAACCCTGCAGATTAGACGAGCAGAGATGTTACAGGGATCTTCCTCTTCTCATGTTGATAATGAGTAAATGGAAGTACTGTATCATCCCCATTCTTGTTTGTGTCTGCAGGTAGATGCTTGTTAAAACAGGTTGTGTTTTTGGTAAACTCTTAATTAATCATTTTGTGTTAGATGAATTTGTTATATTTCCTCATGCAGTTCTAGTCTACAACATCTGTTGACTATATGCTTCCAATATGCTGCGATTTTGTTGCCAAAAAAGTTATTTAATGATAATTAAGTGCAAAGATGACAGAAAATTTGTAGTTTTTCCCCAGCTCTACTTATGCAGCAGCTTTTTTTTTTCAAGTAAGCTATAATATCTTGGCCATCATTTTATAGACCACTTAATGCATGACAGAGATTTATATATCGATTTTGTTGTAAATTTTATTCTCTACTGATGTGATAGTCCAGCAGTTCAGGACTTGCTGTTTACCCTTGTGCAAAATACAGCTTACAATTTAGGGTCAGTGTAGCTGCTGCACAGAATTTAAATGCTTCGATGATGTTATGATGCCAGGAAGTGATGAGGAGTCCTATGGGTACGTCCATTAGTTAAAGTTTTACCAATGTAAGGTGCTATGGAGTTTATTTTTTCCATTATTGGACCAGAAGCACTTGTTGATGCTTGATGAAATTGCTGTTTCTGAGGTTTATTTTATGCTTTTTAAACTTTTTTTTACACACTGCCTTTTGTGGTCTTAGTAACAAGTTTAGTAAAAAAATAGGTGAAATGATTGATTGATTGATTGATTGGAAGAAAGTGTTTCCCATCCATAGCACAGAGTATCGGTGATGACTTCTTGCTCATGCAACCTCATGGGTATGCCCAGCTCTCTGCATGTTTTATGAAGGGACTGTGAGTATCCGTGCGCTTGTAGCTTTAGTTTGGGAAGCCACAAACCATTAGAGTAATTGGCCAAACATGACAGATGTGTGCAGCACATTGCCCCACACACACACACACACACACACACCCACACACAGTAGACTGATCAACTTACATATGTCAGTGGACGGTGATCACTGGCAGTAGTGTACATGTGCATTGTCCTCAATTAGCAGCACTGGGCTGTGGGAGTTTGTCAGACTGTCAAGAGGAAACATTTACACAGAATGACTGGAGAGGGGCGAGCGGGTGGAGTAAAAAGTACTATAACAATATAAAAGCTTCAGGATGTTTGCTTTTAATTCCTTCCTTCCCTTCCTCCATCCCTCATTCAGTCACTATAACTTCAGATACAAAGTGCTTCACGCAGATGTTGTGAAAGATAAGATAAGACAGACAAGATAAAACACAGAACCGTAACAGATGATACAAATAAAATAAAAGCATAAAAGAGTAGTTATATAAAGCTGTAAAATGCACGTTAAAAAAAAAGCATCAAAAGCAAACATCTGTACCCACGTATTTGAAGTCAAAGTTGCACATCAACTGTTAATCATCATGTTGGAAGAACACAGAGACAAACCAGAGGAACATCACCTCTGCAAAATACAGCAGCGTGTCCTCAGATGACCGAGCCTTTCAGTGCTCACTTGCTTACTGCCATGGCGATGGTTTCTTTCCTCCTTTCATTAAACGAGAGTGGGGAGTGCATTCGGCTGCATCGTGTTTTTATGTTTGGAAAATAATGCACAGAAGATAAATAGCGTAATCTGTCACAGAGTCTGGAAATGTTATTTCATTCTTAATTTTTAAAAAGATACTTTAGGTGAAAGATGCCGGGGGAAAATCCAGCGACAGGTACCGCCGTGGAAGGATATTGTGTTATGCTGACTGTTGTTGTGTTTATGGGTGAAAATTTGATGCTGCTGTCCTTTCAGCCGGCTGGAAGTGAGAAGGCTATTTTATTGCACCTTTTACAAATCTGAATCCGAAGTGAACTGCGCTTCATTTCCACCTAGGCTAGGAGTTTACCTTCTGTCAGCCCATGTGAGGCCACAGAGGTCACAGTCAGCCAGCGTAGTCGAGGATACGGTTTCCTCCACCAGCATCAGCCCACACAGCAGTCAGCACAACAGATGGCCAGGAGGGAGGAGAGGAGGAGAAACACTGAAGGAGAGAGACAGGGAGAACACCATCATCTTTTCTCTGACACTTTCTGTCCCCCAGAAGTGTTTCTATGCAAAGCCACTAATCAGATGAGATACGGCTTTGTCAAAGTGGAGGGAGCCTTGTTACTGACTCATTTTTGAAGATAATGATTCTTTGTCTCCCAGGAGGGTTAAAGCAATCAGGCACAAGATAAAGTCAAGAAGATGTTGCACACACAGTCTTTATTTTACAATTGTGTTTTTCTAATTAATTCAAATAACTCACTTAAGTTCTTAAATAGATGTGTGTAGCTGTATATTCTTGTAATGTAAGCTACTGGGAGAGAAAATGACTGAAAGTATTGTCATGCTTACCTGGCTTTTATGTCTCTGCACAGGGCACAGTCAGAGTTAGAGTAAGAGGCATATTGTTTTTTGGTTTGTCGGTCCATTTGTCCCCATCCATCCATTCATCCATCCATCCATT
Organism: Trachurus japonicus; assembly: GCF_045865225.1. Classification (NCBI taxonomy): domain Eukaryota; kingdom Metazoa; phylum Chordata; class Actinopteri; order Carangiformes; family Carangidae; genus Trachurus; species Trachurus japonicus. Next base: position 12,022,002 of record NC_140921.1, on the reverse strand, counting down.
CATCTAGCGTCCATCCATCTCATTCTTGTGGATACAATGTCTCAATGCTGCCTTGACGGGACTTCTTCAAATTTGACTGCATAAACAGTTTTTAACTTTTTAACCAACCTAAATTTCACAGAGCAGGAAATTCATATTTTGTATGATTCTCGAATAACAGAGATGTAACCTGAAGCTTGTCTGAGTGACATTTAACCACAACACAACTAATTCTGCCTATAATGAATTATTGTAATATCCAGCGCTTTCAATTATTTGTAATAAGCAAGTGATTTACAACTATGAGTCTCATTGTACACATTGTTTCTGAAGTTAAGTTCAGTTTCACCAGATGTCAAGTGCAGTTTACAAAAGTGCTTCTGTGACGGATCAAATAAAGGTTTGAAATATAATATAATATATAATATATAAGTTGTAAAGCATCAAGCATAATCAATCCAGATACTAGAAACTCCAGTAGATATAAACCTACCATATTCTGTTCATCATTCTAGTCATCTCATGCGGTGAGAGTCAGCATCTCAGTAACCCAGAGTGTTTGTCTTCTGCTCCTCTAACTCATTGATTTCTTTAAAAGCAGTGTGAGTAAAAACTCAGGGTGTTCATGGGGGGGCTATGGGCACATTCATACTGACATGAATCTGTATTGTACATGATGCAGCATTGAATTACATGGCTGCATCCCACACATTGACTGAAATGTTTGCACATTGCATCTTTTTAGACTCATGATGGGGCGGGGGGCTTTTACTGTGGAGGCAGATGTGAATTGGCTCCATCAGATACTCGATGTCTGTCTTGGCTGTAATCTATGCATCGGCTGTCACTTTGTGCATCTCGGCATGATCGTATGACAGTGAGCTGGAATACAAAGCATCACACCTGTCCTATACTTTTCCTCTCTACTCTCCATCTATGCATCTTCCTCCTCAGGGAGCTGTCTATCTGTGCTATACTGTGTACGTTCGACTGCTGTGGGGTTCATTGGGTGCAGTGCAGTGAGGCAGCCATCTTGGCTCAGTGAGTTCAGTGGGTTCAGTGTTGCTGGAGGCTGGCTGGCTGGCTGGATCAGGTGGCAGTGCCAGATCTCTGATATCAATCACCAGCCGCTGCTGCTGCTGCTGCTGCTGCTGCTGCCGCTGCCGCCACTGTCTGCTGTGTCGCCCTTCTCCTCTCCTCTCCTCTCCTCTCCTCTCCTCTCCTCCCATCCTCTCTCCTGCCTCTGCTGTACAGCCTGTCAGCACAACTTACTCCATTTACTGTCAGTCACACTCCTCTTCCTCCTTCTCTCTCTATGTATCTTCTTCCATCTCCTTGCACTCTTCCTTTTTTTTTAACCCCCTTGTTTCTCAAACTCACATCCATATACAGGGCAGTTGCAGACAAGCAGACAGTGCAGGCTTTGTTATGAATGGCATCCTCTTGCACATCCGGAGGAAGTGTACGCTCCAGTGTGGCTTTACAAACTGTCTCCATTGTCCTAAGAATGACTCACTCTACACTGCAGAGAATGGCAGTCAGCCAGACAGTCAGACAGACCAACGGCACAGCGCAAACAGACAGACAAGTCTGCAGAGCCTACAGACAAACAGCACAGGAAAGACAGGCAGAGAGACCGATAGTTTGTGACAGATAGAGCCAGCGTAGAGCAGAGGCAGACAACTTGGCAATACAGAAGAGACCTGCAACTAGCGGGTCACAGACATCAAATGAAAGACAGATGGGTAACATACAAAGACAGCAGAGAGTGTGTCACCTTAGTGTTCAATCAGAGTGATATTTTTGTTCTTTTTTGTCCCCTTCCCCATAAACGTACAGTATACGCACCTACAGATAAGCTCAGAAGTGTGTGTTACAGTGTGCAGTCTCAGAGCTGAATAGCCCGAAGCTGTATAACTCTGCAAACTCAGTAAGTCAATAAGATCAGTGGTAAGTGGTAGGAAGCATCCTTGTAAAGGCCATGCAAACTGAGAGATGGATTAATGGACGGGTGAGTGAATGAACTAATGTAGAGTGAGGCAGTCTTGGATAAATGAATGAACGGATCAATGAATGGAGTGCTGATCACTGCAGAGGGAAAACTTGGACAGAGGAAGAGAGAAGAGGTGAAGGGAGGAGAGGTTGAGTAATGGGATTAGTTTGTAGCTCAGGATCATCGAAATGCTGACCTGAAACATTTGATCACAGTCTGCATGGATGCATACACATGCATTCAAGTATTGATTTTTATTATTTATTACCATTATTATTGAATTACATGTATTATCACCCCGCTGTACAAAATGATGTCAAAATTTAAACATTCAGTTTTATGTATTTTAATTCATTGAAACATACAAGACATCACAGCTATAAGGTGTAAATGTATTCAAATATATTCTATATTATCTGATCATGGTAATTAGTCAAATAACAGAGGATGATGTTATGGCAGATTGTAATGAATTAGCGTTCCCATTTTATGCAATATACAACTTTAAAATAAATGACCACTTAAAATTAACTCATCAGACCTTTCGACTCTTAAACTCATAACAAGTGGGTGATTTCTCCTAAAACTGCATCTCATTTACCTTGGTGAATCCCACTTGTTGCTTACGGTATATGTTGTTGCAGATGTGAACGCATGTTCATCTCCATTTCTGAATTTGACAGCTTAGTCAGATGTTATTACAAAGGAGGTTGTTTGAATTCCTAGGTTTCTTGGCCAACTCAGTGTCCTAATCAACAGGTTTTTTATCTACTACTATTCCACGGGCAACTATGAGGTGTTTCTATTGGATTTCATGGTGATCCAATAGCTCTGTCCTGACTTAACAACCGATTTGAGTTAAAGCTGAAAACACATTCTATGTTTAAATGTACTAACACAGAGATTAGACCAAAGTGTGTAGTCTAACATCTTGAGGTAGTGTGGGCTGGTTGGAGTAGGCTTTGGGCTGATTAGAGGAAGCAGGTTAGAGTGGGGGTTGGTTTGGCTGATTTAGGCCAACAGATTAGTGCCTGGTTAACAGCTAGTGTAAGTGCTGGAGGACAGGGGAAGGACCCCACGGTGTTACTGTTTAGTCTTCCTCTTAATTTTTCTTTCGCTGTCCAAGTCTGTATCATGTTGATCCGTATCCTTCTTCTGGCAACTCAACATCAGTTGCCAGTCTGTAGCTATGTTTCCATCCACACGTTGTTATGCGCATTAAGTTATATTGAATTAAAAATGCCTTATGGAAACAGTAAAATCTGATTAAATTATTTAAACTCATGAATATCGATTAGGGGTGTAACGGTACACAAAAGTCACGGTTCGGTACATACCTCGGTTCAGGGGTCACGGTTCGGTACGGTTTCGGTACAACAGACACTATTGAATGTATAACTAAAATCTTGTGTTATAAAAGTTTAAAAAAAAAAAAAAATAGAATATAAAATTAAACAAGTGCATTAGGAGTGTTATAATGCCATTAATTAATTCCAGAGGGAAAAAAACTTGCACTTGACAACTGACAACTATTACAAACAAAACAAAACAAGAAACTAACATCACTGTTGGTTTACACAGTTAATTTAGACTAGATGCCAGTTGCTTTGGTGATGTTTGTCTTGTCTGTGTTCATCTCAAGAGGCTTAAAAGCAGCGGGATAAGTTGTTGCACACAAGTTGTCTTTTTCCTTGCACCAGTGATTGACATGTGGGTGGGAGGGAGGGAAGGTGGGGAGGCGGGTGAACATGCGCTACGTGTTTGATGCGTTTCTAGCGACGCAGCACGCATCCGTGAAACATCACCAACGGACTTTGTCCGGTGGACCGGTCGCGAGCTGCTTTCTATGGTCGCGAGCTGCTTTCTATGGTCGCGAGCTGTCGCCGTCGCCGTCGCCGTTGTGTTTCATTGAGAAGCCACACGGTGACATAAATGAGGCAGCAGCTTCTCTAACTTCTCTCTTATCACTTCTCTTCTTCATGTGTTATGACAGTTGCAGCTTCGAGGCTCATTACCACCACCTAGATTGGAGTGAGGACTCGACTTTTATATATATATATATATATATATATTCATTCAGAGTTCAGACGTATTCGTCGTGTTACTGTGTGCACCGAACCGTGACCCCCGTACCGTGACGGCACGGGACGAATACATATACCGTTACACCCCTAATATCGATATATCGGACTTTCTCTTGATTGATAAAAGGCTTGTGCGATGATAAATGCTGATGGAAACAGTTCTTTGCCGGATGAATGTGAATTGCGATCACATTTTACGTCAGTTCCACTACATATTTATGGTTTTTTAAAGACATGGCGGGAGTTAACGAAGAAAGATGCAAGTGGCTTTCTGTGAAGTGTCTTCAACCACGATCTCCCTGAACAGTTTGAAGCGCTGCTGTTCCCAAACCACATCATCAAAATGGTGTTTTCATGCCTCCGTCCTTTGCAATCTGTGTTTGCTAAAAATCTAACTTAACTTGGCTGGTGATCGTATCGCTCAGTGGTTTTCAGGCAATGATGCGAGCAGCTTGTCACACTTGGCTTGTGCGCATTTGGTTTTGCGTTTTAGTGCAAACATTAATGGAAACCAAAACTCAGCATGCAAAAAATGTATTTGATAAATCAATTTGATACCAAAACAGCATGTGTCGTCATTGATTCTTTATTCGTTTTAAACCTTTTAGATGGAAATACACTTTCACTGGCTTTATTCGCATTAACATTTTTAACATTTTATCTTCAGATAATTCAGTTGACAAATAGATGGAAACATAGATGCACAGTTTATCAGTGTTTCTTCCAAATAACACGTTTCTCTGTTTGGCAGAGGTTTTGGCATAGATTGATTATATGATAATGATTGTATGATTTCAATGATGCACTTAACTTGTTGAACTCTCATTTGCTTGAGCAGATAATTGTACAGTCAGAGTAAGAGGGGTACAGCGTTTTTTGGCACTGGAAAAGAGGTTTCAAACCAGGGCAATCATGCTGCCCATAATGGTGGACAGTGGTCTACATCTGGTTGTCAAGGGCAACTGAACGGCCACTTTTGCTCTGAAACATCAGTTACATTCTCGATGCATTTTCTCCTCATCACTCACAAGCTCTTTGTTGGCTCATTTGTAAAACAGGACATCAGTTTCAGAGGGCAACCTCTGTTACAGAGGCTTATGTTAAGACCATGAAGTGAGCAGCTGCCTGAAGCTACTGCAGGCACTTGTGATTTTATTTTGGTGTTTTCTAATTGATTACCCAGTCTGATGCTTGTCTGGTAAAGTGTAAAGCCACTTAATGAAGTCTATAGTTGACCCTGACTTTACCGTGCTAACTGGTTAGCATAGATGAGCAGAGATGGGGAAATCCATAATCGCAGTCTGTGTGTTTAAGTGTGTGCGTGTGTGCAATACTTTTACCCTTGTCTGAGAAAGACCTCCTGGTAAGAAAAAGAGATGAAAATGTCCTTGATGATTGCAGGGAGTTTTACTTTCTTCAAATATAAACTGTATATATACAGTGAACTGTGTGGAGCAGGTTGCCCATTGTTTGCAGAGTTTATAGCTCAATTCCCAGTGCCAGTGTTGAGGTGTTCTTAGGCCAAAAAAAAAAAACTGAACCCCAAATGTCTCCACCTCAGTTTGGATGTAAGAGTCTGTCAAATGTAAATACATAAATGTTAATGTAAATAGATTTGAACACAGCTGCCTAATGTAATCCTGTATATCACCACCATCATGACATATTTCTTATCCATGTTGCTGAATCGCAGTGTGTTTAATATATGTATTAAATGTCTCTTAGATCAACAATATTTATTCATACATCTCACCCTGGCGAAAAATATCACATCACATATCTTACCAGTAATTTCAGGCCTTAGGCCTACTTGTTTGATGAGTGAAGTTCAATTGCTTTTAACAGGTTTAATATGTTGGCGTATGTACTGTATACATTATCATGTATGATTACAGCTAGTAGATTCTAGTAGTCTCTGAAGTAATTTCTAATGTACTACAGACGAAACTGTTCTGATAACCAGATGCAATACACAGTGAAAGTGTATTTTCTAAAATAACCTAGTAAAACATCTAACGATTTCCGTCATAGGTAAATACAGCAGGTACCTTTAATGGGTTTGGTTTGAGTTTGCTCCTGATTTAATAGTTGAGCTGCGCGCTGATGTCACAGTGGCCAGGTTAAAGGGACAGTCAGTCTATTTATATCGCCCCACCTGTAATCTGTTTCTGACAGGATTAACTAAGCCACCAGCAGAAGCCTGCTGTGCCACAGAGACACACTGAAAATGTGAGCCATGAATAAATACATGCATTCACAAAGACGCACTGTGGGAACAGTGTGTACAGTGCATGCAGGGAACAGTGGATAAGATGTGAACTCAACATTAGGAGAGGAGGGACAAATATATGTCTGTTTTCAACTAACCAGAAAATGTGTCTCCATGTAACCATGTTACATGCTTCTGTTTGTGCACATGTGTGCATGCATGTATGTTCTCTGCGTGCATGTTTTGCAGAGTCTCAGTCAAGTTAGCCTGATAAAAACTGACAGAGAGTAGAGACCAAACAGTGGCAGGATTTTTTCATCCTCCCTGAGCCTCCTCTGTCTCTGGTTGCCAATCTCCAGTCATTAATTAGCTGTCCATGATAAAATTCCCCATTCCCAATCTGACACTAGTGTAGAGCAACGGACGGCAGCAGTAATCATATCAGCAAGGCTTGGCTCGATGATCTGAGGGGGCTAAATGTCCCCCATATGGTCCACTGGCTGAGTCCATTCCTCACCGAGCTCTCTTCAAACTAGTGCTTAATATACCAAGGTAAAGAGGGACACACACACACACACACACACACACACACTAATGCATACACTCAGCTGTAAGAAACAAATCAAGACATCTGACAGGGGATTGGGCACAAAGGGACAGGAGGACAAGGAGGTGGTGTTTGTTTCTGTGTTTGTGTGTGAATAAGGTATGTGCGTCTGTGTTTTTTAGAAGCTGGCGCTGTACAATTGTTGACTTGCCATCTGTCTTCAAGAATAGACTTCTATCCTTGCGTGTGTGTGTGTGTGTGTGTGTGTGTGTGCATATACAGGGGAAAGATGAGACGGAAAGGAAAGAAAGAAACTGTGAGTGAGGTGCAGATGTCTCGCAGCTTAGCGGCTGGAACACGGGTTTCAACGGTGGACTGCTGTATGAGAGGAGGTGGAGGGGGAGAACAGAGAAGAAAAGAGGACGAACATCTGCCATACTCAGATATTGCTCCGTGGTTTGAGTGTTTCTACACAATATGCTGAGTTTGAATAGACCTGGGACACGGCCTGCTCATTTAGTATCTTGCGCGGCCTGGCAGGCAAGTTCCCAAGACTGCCAATATTATGGAGTCTTTCAGTATATCACAAATGATGAGGTTTTTTTTGCTTTATAAGGTAGCAAGTACTTGTCATGAAAAAAGTCGAAAATGTTTCATTTTGTCCAATGTTTGTTTTTTTGTTATTATTCATAGGGAATAATCGGTAACCCTTTAATTTACAGGCCGTTAATTATGTGATAATGTCAAGGAATAGCCAAGAAATAAACAAGTTGTGTCATAATGTCTAGAAATAGTTTAGAAATAACGGTCAATTTCATAGTAATGTTGAGAAATATAGCCAAGAAATAACAAATGATTGCGTATAACGGTCGATTGCAAGGTAGGACTCGGTGGAGAAAAATTTCAAAGCATGAAAAACATGTGTAATCTTTTGCCTTTATGAAAAACATGACATTACTATGAAATTAACCGTTATTTCTATGCTATTTCTTGACATTACCACACAATTACTTGTTTCTTCTCTATTTCTTGACATTATCACGTAATTATTACATAATTAGCGGCCTGTAAATTAATGGGTTACTGAATAATCTTTACAATAACATTGTAAAAACCTGAATTTGTTGTTAAAATCATTGAGAAACACCTATTGATTGAGATTTTAGCCAGTTTTTAAGGATAGCTGGCTGTTCCATATGATAGAAATGAATGAATTTTCACATTACTGTCACTGGTGTTAAACATCAGAATGAGCTTTATGAAGCTCTGAATTAACTCAGGCTATTCTGTCAAGAGAGAGTGCAACATACAGATTTAAAGAAAAATACAAAGCCTCAAGACTGATTAAAAAAGAACAACTAATTTCACACTGCATTTGCCTTTTTTTAAATATATATATACAGTAAGTTTTTATTTTGGTCTTATGCTGATTACACTCCAGATAGCACATATAGTCATCTTTGTTCCTTTTGAATTGTCTCAGAGCTTCAAGTGTGTGATGCCGGCCAGCTGAGGTGGACACGTTGTCAAAAGCAGCCTCTTAGACGGGCAGACAGACGGACAGACGTTACAGCATGACAAACACCAGCTCTCAGGGAGGGAGAGGCAAGTGTTTGTTTGAGACGGAGTGACATACAGTATACAGCTCTCTGTCACCTCAGAGTGTGACAGGCAGGCAAGCAGTCACTAATTGCACTCACACTTTAATGTTGTTGTTGGCCAAGTTCATGAAGTTACGCTGCCTAATCATGGGCAAACAGCATCTTGTAGGCAAAAATCACAAGTAGTCCTTTTATTGAACAGCTTTTTTGGTAAACTGTCTTCATGAGACTTTAGGCGTTTTAGCAGCAGGCAAGACAAAACAAATATAATTCAAGTCACTCTAACTTAGGCACGTTAGTTTATACCCGAGTCAACAGAGTGTGACTGAATCAAATGAGGCCTTTGCTTCATTTTTGTATCGTTGTGCATTACGAGCATGATTAACCGCAGCCCCATCACATGTCAACTTATAAGTGAGGTTCATCCATAATGAACCATGTGTTCTTGTAGCTCCGTTTTCCCACCACAGCAAAAAAAAAAAAAAACAAACCTACTGTGTGGAATCCCTTGCACCTGTCCATACAAAACTTCAGTTTGAGTCAACCGCTGCTGCAAATATGCCCAGTGTGAGTGTGAGTGAGTGTGAACGCACCCTGACGGACAGGTGGGCACACACTGGGGCAGGTGGAGAGACACAGGAGTGAGACAGACAGGTAGCCAGCCAGGACAGAGAGGAGAGCAGAGAGCAGCAGTTAGTGAGGTGGAGAGCACTTACTGCCGCCCCTTCACTGCAGTGCATGAATGGGCTGGGTTCGTGTGTATGTGTGTGTGTGCATTCGTATGTGTGTAGGGGGTTTGGGGTGAGGGTGGGTGGGTGGGTGAACACTTGACAGTACTTGGGGTATAGTACTTGATTGTTTACTCTTGCCTGCTGGGCTGGGCAATTGTGCTGTTGTGTGCGTGTATGTGTGTGTGTGTCTTTGTGCTGACAGAGTATATTGTGTGTGAGCATGCCATGCAGTGTGTATAAGTTTACAGGCAGACAGGGAAACATACAGCACAATGCTTCTCTGCTGCTTTAGGAAAAGGATGGGAGGGCTTCACAAAAGACCAGAGGGGTCTTATGTTGTCCATACACACACATGAACACACACACACAGACACACACACACACACACACACACACACACACACACCACGTAACGCCAGCTGCCGCCCACAGCCCTCAGCCTCAGCCCAGCATTTCTGAATTAATAATACAGAGCCAACCACTCTGGAATAATAGTGACTTACACACATAGACACACACACATGCATGCACAAAGCTTTGCACCTGTTCACCACTGCTCAACTGGACAGGGTTGGGCTGGTTAAACCCCCCCCTCAACACACACACACACGCGCACACACACTCCTCTTTGCCTGTCTGTTGTAGGCAACACTTTGACAGCTGTGTCTGTCTCCTGCCTGAACCCTCCTCTCTCTCTTCTTGTTCTGATCGACAGCTAATCTCATTGACTGATTGGTCCAGCTGCCCAGTCGGCCCCTCCAATTGGCTGGTTTTAACATCCAATAACATGCAAAGGATCAGAGTAAGAATTTAAATATGAATATCAGGGAAACCTCAAAGAAAAACCAACTCCCCTGTGTGATTATGAACCATAATTCTCACATAACCAGCAACAGAGAAAAAAAAAAAGGGGGGCCGTCAAATTAAATGACGCAAATTGTTTGGCTTCAAAGGACCGCAAAAGATTATACTCGTCTACTCTAAAGGTTATACTCTATTTTAGAGGAGAATCTCTAAAATGTAATTTCAGCTAATAGTTATATTTAGAGAAGGATGTAGAGTGTTTTGGGAATAAACTCTATTTAATGTGAATGTCAATGATGATGTGCTGTAAAATAAATGAAGAAATCAATGATGCCAACACACAATGCCATCCAAAGGAGAGAACAGAGAGAGGCAATACACCAGCAATCAGTGCAATTTGATTAGCCTGCTCATTGGCTGTGTGTGCGTTTCCTAATCGCATTGGATCCACTGCATTCTGAACACAAGCAGCATGGCATCCCTAATGTTATTGGGTGTTTGAATGCAAGGGGCTTTATGTGCTGGTTAGCTTGGATTGTATTTTTACTTCTTGACATGCTAGGAGACATCCAAACAGATGAGTCTTTGTGCGTTCAGTGGCATGTTATGCCTCGGTACTTGTGTGTGTTTTTCTACGTGTGTGGGTGGATGGGATGGATGTGTGCGGATGTAGAGGTAATAGACCATCTAACTGAGCTGTGTTTGCCCTGTCTGGTTAATAATGAAGATGTCATAAAGCCACCGACTGTATGGCTACAGCTACAGTACATATGACGTTAATGTGTACGTGTATTTGTAAAGGACTGAATCTGAAAGACATGCAGTCTCATTCCCTTTTTTTATCATAAAGGAAAGGACATAGATTTCTGTTGTCACACTTGTGTACGTTGTGATTGAACTGTCAAGGCCCTGCTCATAGACTGTGACAAGCTAACCAATGTGTGTGTGCGTAGGATCAGTTGTTAGAGGGGGTGTGTGTAGAAATGCGCAGTTATCTTTGTAAAAAAACAAAAACAGAAGCAGTCCCTCTGTAATGTGAGAGAGAAAAGGAGTTCTTTACAGGACTGCCTGCTGCTGACCCAGCCTTATGTACTGGACAGGAGGTCACACTGGACCCAGGTGTGACTCTGGCCACTAATGGTCCTGCTTCACAAGAACAGCCTCTGCAAACAGAAGAGCACAGTGGGGGGAAAAAAACAGCAAGAAGGGCAGAAGGACCCTCACAAAAATCCTTTGAATTACATCATTAAGAAGGACAATTGGTCTTCAGTTGTACAATTTATACATTTGATCTGAATATGTTTTTTTTAGTGCATCTGTATAAATACCTTTGCTCCAAATAACTCATAATGTGCATATCAGTATAAAACAACACATACTATGTGTCTGCAAAAAAAATTTGTATTTATGCTGGTGTAACTTGTGTATTTTGACTTGACTTCTGAGATTATTAGAAATATACTTTAGAAATTCTGAAATAAAGTGGTCCACTGCTCAGTTATCCAAGCATAGAGCAAATCTTTGGTTAGCTCTGTGTTTTTAATCCTTAAAAGTGACTATGGCAGCTGTGATACATTATTATTATGACATATTATGCACTACAAGTGTTCTTTATGTAATTGGCAGTCTCTTCTTATACTTGGTAATGTCATAGAAGCTGCCAGCTTGTAACATTTCAATTTAATGTTGAAAATAAGATGTGAAGAAGTGTAACAGAGAAACACCAAGTACTGTAGTAGTTTTCTTAATAATATCATTTACTGTGTAAAGAGACAGTTAAAGTAGTTACAGTAATGAATCAAGACAGTAAGCTTGGAGTCGTTGTAGCTAAGTGACCTTCACCCACCCACTGTGTGTATGTGTGTGTGTGTGTGCCTACATATGTGAGTGCGTGTTTGGTGGGGGGTAGAGAAGAAAAGGGTGGGTGGGTTGGGGGTGGGGGTAGCCACAGCCTCCTGTCTTGCACAGGTGGTGTTGAGCAGCAGCCCTCCAGCTAAGATGCTAATATGCTAACACCGCACTAATCCTAGGGTGCTTTAGGAAGCAAACGGACGCTGCCCTCTCCCCAACAACACACAGGAACAGGCACTAACACACACACACACACACACATGTGCACACACACACATACAAATTAACATGTGTGAGTCTGTATGTGAGTGTATACGTTAAAGCTGACCCGATGCATGCTTACAGAAATAAACACACTTAGACCAACTGACACATGATACATACATGCCCCCCCCCCCATATAGGCTACTGTATACACACACACAGACACACACAGACATGCCAGTGCTGTGAGGGAGATTAGGATGAGAGGCGTCTTGGCTGCTGTGTTTCTGTCACTCACTCTCCAGCTCCGTCAGCATCACAGCGGTGGCCGCTGTGCTCCAGGGAGCCACCACCATCTACTGGACTGTGGTGGTACTGCAGGAAAGGAGGAGGAGGAACGACATGTAACCACACAGAGGAGAGTGTGTGTGTTAGTGTGTGTGTGTGTTCATATGTGCATGTGCCTTCTTCTGTACCAGCTGGGGGGAGCAGAGGGGCACCAGGGCAGCTTGCGTGTGTGTCGTGTGTGTATGTGCGTTATGTGCATCCAGCACAGCCCTACCAGGAGGTTTCTGGCTGTGTGCAGCTGGCTGGGTGAAATCTCCTTGTGGCCCCCGAGGGACGGCCACACTCCCATGGGTTTCCACTCAATCTGGCCGCTCTGTGGCTGTCGCCCCTGCCCCTGCCCCTGCCCGTGTCCCAGCTCTCTGCTACAACCACCATAGCCTTAACCTTACACTCTCTGATGGGCAATCTCCCATTGTCTCTTGCGCGGCGCAGTCCTGTCTCTTTTTACTCTATCATCTTCTTCTTCATCTCTGCTCTGCTGCACTGCTCATGTGGTCTTATTCCACAGACTAAGCCAGGGGTGTCACATGTTTTTTCATCAAGAAATTTCAGGTTGTTCATAATTATGTTTTGTAAAAGGAATAGTTCATTAACTGTAAACGTTTTAATGCCCTAAAACAAAGGGGAAAATTCAAAGTTCTTTTTATTTATAGGTTATCATGCTATTATTTTACTGGTTCAGCCCACTTGAGATCAAATTGCGCTGTTTGTGGCTTCTGAACTAAAATGAGTTTGACAAAGCTAAAGGTTAGTACAATTACTACTTTTAGACCCAGCTGAATGTTTTTTTTATTTTTTATCCTTCAAACCCATTTCCTGCTGATTCTGCTCTTGTGTTATTATTACATAAGTGGCAAAAATACATTGTGAACATCTCTACAGGTAGCTCGTCTCACACACAACACCGCGTGCATGTCGTCAGTGATGGTGATGGTATTTAAAGTACTCATACTCACAAACACACAGTAACACCAGTCCAGCCCCGATGTGGTAATGAGACTAATGCACTGTAAGTGGATTGGCTTTGAAGAGCCTGGATTCGCCTTAAGATGTCTGAGCAGACTGGAGTTAGAACTGCTGGGGTCGGGGTCACACACACAGCCCTATCCTTGTAAACACACACGCACGCACACACACACAAACACGGGAATAGGCTACATTCATTTATTCATGATCGTGCAAAAAGTCTTTTTTTTTTTCTTTTCTTTTTTTTTACATTTTTAAGTGTTATTTCAAAATATTCAATTGTCACTCTCAAGACAAGAGCAACTGCAAATGTCTTTGCTTGCTTCTGGCACTCGTACACAGACTCTCGGACAGATGTCTTCAAGCGTCTTATCGTGCAATTCCCCACTTTCTTAACCCCCGGTGCCCTTTCATGCAGTCACCTCCCCTCCCTCACTTCCTTTACCCATCGGTTACCTGCCTGATGTTTAGCTAATCTCCCTCCCTCCCCTCTCCTCCTCCTCCTCCTCCTCCCTGCTTTTACTCAAGTATCAGCCACTAAAGGACACATACACACACACATGAAACCCCTCAACACGCTGTTGTGTCTGGAGATGTCTTGACCTTCTTTTATAAGGAGATCAGCTCAAGCAGCCGGCTAATCATTTCAGCTCAAACCCACCCATTTGACTGCAGCCTGCTGCTGTGTACTGTAACAGCACCAACCCCACAGTGCTACTACTATACAGTAATATACATGAGAATATCTAACACAGCACAGTAACATGTACATATATTCATGTTTATTGTTTTTATTTGCACTTTATTTAACTTGTTTTTTTCATCTTATCTTATTTGTCTTTGTCACTATGCATACAGTAGCTGCCCTATGTGCCTTTAATTGCTCCTTGAGGACAAATAAAGTTTTATTGAATTGAACTGAATTGAATTGAATAATGCTGTTAAACATGATAGACCTGTAAGTGAATATTATCAAAATATTTCAGACAACAATGATGAATGTAGATTACCAGAGCCCAATACGACTTGATCTTCATCTTAGAGGTTATAGTGAAGAACATTTTGCTCGTAAAATAAGCAACAAATTGACAAAGCTGCAAAACGGTCGATTCATCATTATCTGTCGATCGACTACTCAGTTAGTCGATTTTTTTTTTTCCAGCAGTGAAACTGTGACGTAGTTCTGACAGTTATCCAGTCTGTCTATACTTACAACCTGTCTGTCACTTGGAGAGGATGAAAGTTAACCTCTGTCCGTGTAATCTAAATAGTGTGTCAGGCAGCCTCTCCTTCGGTCAGTCAGCTTATCGGGCAGCCGGCCAGCAGCCAGCTACTCAGTCACTTGGTTAGTAAACTTGTTATTTACTCTCCTCTGTTACAGCCAAACCCTCTGTGTTACTGCTCTGAACACTGAATACGTGTCTATGTGTATGTGTGAGTGTGTGTGTGTGTGTGTGTATGTGTGTGTGCCGTTATGTGGCCAAACGATACATTCCTCTCCCGGCTGCTGAGCTGCTGTGTATGTGCTGGAACGTGGAAGAAGCAGCCCCCCCCCCCCACTCCTTCCTCCTCCACCCTCTCCATCCGCCCCCCTCCTCTCCTCCCCCCTACCTCTATATACGCCACCACCCGCCACCGCTCCAGCTCCCAGAGTGCCAGTCACACAGCCCCGTCTCTGCGCCATCTGCATATCAGCTCCAGCCTCGGCCAAAGCATTAAATTAAATCCCTGTTTGGGTTGATTAACAAATGGCTGGTGAGCTCACATAGTTATGGAGTTATTTATTTAATTGTCATCAAGGTTTTTTTTTTTTTTCCTCGACAAAGCAGGAGAGCAGAGGTGTGTGCAGGTGTCCCGAAGCCGTGAGCGTTAGACGGAGCGATGGAGAGAGACTGTTAAGTTTGAGCAAGTTGGTGTGACTCATTATTTCCGTTTTTCTGGCTGAAGTTCAGTCTTACCATTTGTACCTGTCGCCTAATTTTTTTTCCACGTTTCTCTCTCATTCTCTCTCCTTTCCCCCCCTCTGTCCTGAAATGAGTAGTTAATCAGTTTGCTAATTGAGTGACAGTGAGTCGGTGCGTTGCCGTAATTGTCCAATCAGAAAGCTTGGAACGGACACAATCACAGCTGATTCATCTCTGCCTCTTACTGCTAAATCCACAAGCTGCAACTGGAGGGTGTGCCAACAAGATTTATTTCTCCTAGAAATTCCAAAATAACTCTTAGTTAAAAGTCTAGTTTAGTTTTTAATCCTTACTTTGTCACTCACACTAGAAAAGCGGAAAACAAAAGATGTAAGGGGAAGACACTTGGACAAAGTTTTTGACTCTTCATCATACTAGTGGATGTGTGGTAGTGTATTAAGACCTTTTTGAATAATGGGTTTAATATTATAGAATTCTTTCCCACCAATAAGTAAAATGAAGAGAGGGATTTTAGAAAAGTATGACTATACAATAAAGACATCACATTGAGATGGAAGAGAGCACTTTACTGATGCAAGACTACATTTTCACACTCCAAAATAGTTTATCTCATCTTCCTAAATATCCTCTGTTCCTTAGATCCTTCAAGTCACCCACGTCCTGCTGTATTACTGATATCCCATCACTCTAACAAGAAACAAGAGACTCCTGTTGTCTTAAGCACTGTGTAGTGTAGTATTTACTAATTGGCCTTAAGGGAGAAGTAAAGTTGTGCAGAAAACTAAATGAAACTGTGGTGAGGAGTCCGAGAGAGATGGTGTGGGAAGGAGACCGGCTGTTCTGTTTTCTCCAGCAGTCCAAACTAGAGACATGTGGCTCTCCAGACAAGCTGTCCAGAGTGGGAGAGCTCGCTGGACTCATTACAGGCAGGGCCAAGACGGGATAGCTTGACAGAACACCATTGGATCATTCGGAGAATTGGAACAGTCGAAACAGGATTGTGTTAGTTTTGTGTGCGCACGTTATTCTGTATGTGTGTGTGTGTGTGCGCATGCCTGTGCTGTGCCTGTTTGGAAACGACGTGTGTGGACAACTGTCCATCTCTTCTCTCCGTCTGTGCCACCCCTGGCTGCCCCTTCCCCCGCCCCCCAGTGGACATGTACACACACAAACACACACATACACAATCTCCACACATAACGCGCTGTCGAGGCCCCGGCCAGAAGGATTGCTTAAATGTTTTCAGTTGCACTGGACAGCTGAGCGATGAAGTGGCCAGCCACAGGCTTCCATTGGTTGGACACTTCATCTAGAAACTGACTCAGAGAAATGACTGGACTTGGACCAGCAAACCAGTCATCACTGCCAGTTTATAATAGTTTTATCAGTTTAACTTTCTCTTCATCTTCATCCATTTTGTCAGTCAATACATCTCTTTCTCCTGTCCAGCTTGAAGTTTCTATTTTCCAGATGATCAGAGTCTGCAATTGTGAATTCACAGCTGGAACCTGTGAAGTTTTCGTTTCTCTTTGGCTCTTCCAGTTGAAAGTGGCCACACAGATTTATAAGCTGTCTGATGCAGATCTACAGAGGCTAAACACAGTAATAGGAATGTGTGTAGGTTTTCTGTTTTTGTCCTTTGTAGTGTGGTTTCTGAAAAAGTCACATCACCAACACACATGTTTATAAAATACCTCAACTTTGGCTCAGTTCACTTGCATTAGTAATATTTTGGTTAGCTCAGATTTGATGAGATATTCTGTTAAGCCTCCTTCCTCTTTTTCTACATTCTTTATCTCTTCTTTATGCATCTCTCCATCCCTCCTCCCATTCAGCCCCTCTGCACTCTGTTTATCGGTAGCAAGTGATCCAAAGAA
Organism: Trachurus japonicus; assembly: GCF_045865225.1. Lineage (NCBI taxonomy): Eukaryota > Metazoa > Chordata > Actinopteri > Carangiformes > Carangidae > Trachurus > Trachurus japonicus. The sequence continues at coordinate 12,004,883 of NC_140921.1, read as the reverse complement.
TATGCTTTGTTTCTGAAAGGAACAGGAGAAGGAAGCAGGAGAGTGGGTGGATTTGTGAAAAAGAGAAAAATAGAGACCGGGAGAGAAGAGGAGAGGAGAGGAGAGGTGTGATTTGGTAATCCTGATGACGCACTGGCACCCAACAAGCATCTCCTTCATCTTATCTGTCTATCATTGTCTCTCAGTGTGTCTCTCTGTCCCCTGTGTGATGTTTCAAGTCAGCCACTAACCCACCACCACCACACATAACACAGACACACACACACACACACACCTCTAATACCACCACCACCAGCAGCACCCAGAGGTACCGGCAGGGCCCGCAGTCGCACGGTCTCTTCGGCGGAGCAGGTGTTTTTCTGCGATGTGTTAACGAGCACGGCCTGCTGTCATTTCCGCTTTAAATGGATGTCACAAATAGAACACACACACACACACACACACACACATACACACACACACACATGCTGCCTATTCTCCTCCTTTCCCAGCGAATCAGCCTAAAAAAAGGTGATCAGAGCTGTTGCCGATCTTCGAGTGTATTTATGTGTACATGCACTTGCATATTTTTTTCTATTAGCACGGCTTCGGAAAGGTGTGTAAATGTGTGTGTGTCTGTGTCAAGGAACAGCTGGTCAATTAAAAGGGGTTGAGAAGAAGGGAACATTTGTTTCTGGGGTTTTTTTTATTATCATTTCTGCTGTTTTTAAAAGAGAAGGTGAAAAATGTTTACACAACTCCTAAGTTTGGAAAGTGGTGACTTGTCAGTTTCTTTCAACAGAGCTAGATGTTGCTTCAGTCATGTACTCTTCTACGTAATGACACACTTGTGCGCGCAGTTTTTCCATCCCTGTACTTGTACTCTCTGTACTCATCCAGCTACGTGTGAATCCATACTGTGGAACTATAATCCATGTGTGTATCCATGCTGTTTCCAGTAAGTGTTATCCGCCTCTGTGGTGGTGGTGGTGTGGTAATGTTTGACACTCATGTAATCCTGCAGCAGGTCATCTGATAAAGCTGTGGTGCCACCTCAGTCAGTGCCTGTCTGTGCCAGCCAGTTGGGTAATACTCTACGACCAGCTGCTCAGCAGATGTTGTTATTTGTTGCTCAGGTTTAAGAAAGGCTATTCTCTACGTGTAATTTACCTCATCTCGTCTCAATTCAACCTATTCCACCCTCTCCTTCTCCTCTTCCTTCGCTGGCAACCAGTGGTTTGTGTGTATGTGCATGCATTTAAAGTGTGAGTTTATATGTGGGCACATGTGTGCTTTTGTGTATGTGTGTGTGCGCGAGTGTGTGTGTATGTGTGTGGTAGAAGGGTCATCACCTCGACACCTGCCCATGTATCAGCCAGATGATGTTTCTGGCATAGATAGTTTGAGTGTTGTGCTGGTAAACATGTTTTTGTCAATTTTTACATGATAATCCGATCTGAATCTGGCAAGCGCTGTGGGAGTCCCAGAGATACTGTGTGGGTGTGTGTGTGAGATATCCTTTGGACAGATGAGCGTTGAGCTGACAGACTTTTATCTGTCTCGGGAATAAAATCTGTATTTAAAATCGTGACCAGATTCATTATTGGTATTAGTACTGTCCATATATCATCGTGGTCATTATAATCGTCATTAGCCTTCAGCTTTATCATCCCTTAGGTTCATGATCTGTATTCAGCTGTGTTTGCAGCAACTTAATCGATCTGACTAAAAATTTCCTCCCTCTCTTTGTGTCCATTTCTCTCTTCAGGTGAATACATAAAGAACTGGCGACCGCGTTATTTCCTGCTGAAGACAGACGGCTCTTTCATCGGCTACAAAGAGAAACCTCAGGATGCAGACCTGCCCTACCCCCTAAATAACTTTTCTGTAGCAAGTATGTTACCCTCTATATAAAAACAGCCTTACCACTGTGGTTTAATCCTACTATGCCTGTAGCTTTACACACATGCACATGACAGCGATGTGTAATGGGAAAAATACAGTTCAGCCATCCCATACTTACAGATTCACATCTGAAGGATACACCTCTTGATCCCTGATTAACTAATCTGGAGCTTTTTTTTGCAATGTATCCAAGTGCCCACATCTTCTCCTTACATCATCGTAGGCTCATAATTAACATTTAAAAACATACTGACCCACCTGTGAGACACTTACCAAATAATATTTCAAGTGTATTTTGGTCTACTCTGTTCCAGAAGCACTGATTCCCCCGATTCATCTGTGCAAAATATTTCACAGCAACAGCTGTTGATACACGATTGGTTTTAGGCAATGGTTGCAAAGTGTTTTCCACATGAAAGGTACAACTACAGGCCTCGCATTCCCTCTCATATACCAAAAGCCTTTGATTGTGACTGCAATCAGAAGGGTTAAAGGACAGTAACCTTTTTATTTTGGATATATTATTATCAGTCTTATGTGTAAGGATGGACGTGTCAGGTGACAGGTTGATGATGATGATACCGTGAGACCTGTGATTGACCCCTGTAGGGAGCATTTCAGTTTCAATTCCACTCTAGGTGATTGGGAATGAATGTTTTGCTTTAGGACACTGAACTCATCTCTTCCCATCGAGGGACGTATAACAGCCTATGTCTTTTAACTGATTATATTTTTATATTTCTTAAATGTCAATGCAAAGCACGTCTGTCATGTAAATTGCTGTGAGATGTTGCTGAAATGTTCTTGTGATTTCATCACACTGCTACACAATGAAATGGTGCAACAGTTGTTGCATCAGTTTCACTCATGGCGTGTCCAAACATCTTGTCAGTCATCAGTCTTCACTGCGTAGATATGTATTGCAGAATTCACTCAGGGCTCTAATTAACCATTTATCAGTATATCATCTGTCCGCACCTGGTTAACAAGCTCCACAGCGTCGTTGACATGTGTAATTAACTACTTAATGAGTTAACAAGATGAATTTTAATGTCTCACAGTCTCAAAGCCACTGCCACCACCGCCACCACCTCTCATTGTTCATATGATAAATGAAAATTGACTGTAAAACTTTGTGTTTGCTCTCCAGAGATTTTTCCTTTTGAATGAAAAATGGTACATCCCACAATCTGACAGAATATAGAGTTTACTAAATACTTACAGTACTCACAATTCATCATTTTTGGATAAGCGTAACTGTTTAAGACACCTAACTTAAAACTTCAAATCACTGTACATTAAATTAGAGACCATAGGCTGGTCAAGTATGTCATAGTTTAATTTAGTTGTTTACTCTGTCTCATGTCCATACATCTCAACTCAATTTAAAATGTATGTATATAGCACATTTAAAAACAACCTTAGTTGCCCAAAGTGCTGCACAACATACATAGTCAGGTGCTAGCAATATAGATAAAAACAGCATAGATCATCAACATAGAGTAACAATAAGATAGGACAATAAGACTGGATTGGAAATGAACAAAGGTTTTAGTTAGTTACCGGTAGTTAAATCTGGTGAGTCTTCAGTTAAATGGCTTTGAAAGAACAGTGCACTGAAGATTAGTGATGGACGAAATAACTGGAGAGGCCGAGGAGAGTGGAGGGGGAAAAAAAGAAAAGAAAATGATGACGAATGGTAGAATACAAGCTGATACCTCAGAGAAAATGATAAAGAATGGTACAACGAAGGGCGGAGGAGGAGACAGAAAGATAGGAGTCCGGAAGGGAGGACAAGTCGGGGGAATGAGCGATGGGAATCGATCGGAGGGGGCAGAGGAAGAGAAAATTGGAGATGGGTGGGGGGAAGAGAGAGAGGACAGAGATGGAAGGATGATTAGGGTGGAGAGCAACGGATGGGAACAGGAGAGAGGGATCGGAGGGTGAGGGTTTTTTTTTTCGTGGATGAAATATGGGGGAGAGGAAAGGAGGGTGAGGGAGGAGAAGAGGAGAGGAGGAACATACAGGGAGGAGGAGACGAAGACAGGATTGGTAGAACGAGGAAACAGAGGAGAGGAAAAGAGTTTGCGAGGAGGACAAGCCAGGCCATACATCCGGCCCCGGCTGCTTGGCACAGCACTGGCACTGCCACATCTGTTGCCCAAAGCTGGGAGGCCAGGTGGCATGTGTGTGTGTGTACGTTTGTGTATGTGCATGTGTGTGTGTTTGTTTATTTGTGTGTGCCTGACTGTGTGTGTGTCTATGTGTGTGTGTGCGAACAACAGAAGTGGTCAGATGGAACAGAGATGGTACAGGCCTGTTCCCTGCAGAGGGACTCATACATACAAGCCTGTCGCTCATACACACACACACACACACACGCACATGTGCACACACGCACGCACACACACACACACACTCGCATACACCCACTAAACTGCTACACAGATTTCAGAATTGCCTGCTGTGGCAAACTACCCAATTTCAGCTAACATTCAAACTTCAATATCACTTTTGTGTGTGTGCGTGCGTGCGTGTATTTGTGTGTGTGTGTGTCTCCGTCCAGGCGTGGTGTGAGTATTTTTTGGCATCAGCCATAGCATGACCTTGTTTTCTGGCAGCACAGCAGGCCTTTTTTTTCACAAGTCAGGTAGTAACTTCTTTGTGTGTGTGTGTGTCTGTGTTTGACTTTACATTGAAACTCTGCTGTGTGTACGACCTGAGCGGTGTTGTCATTAACCTTCCTGTCTATATTTAGGCTGAGCCGTGACGTGCTGTGCTGTGCCACACTTAAACAGGAAGTAATTGGAAGACGGGGTAGGGAGGTGAGAGGACAGGAGAAGGAGGGAGGGGGAGAGAAAACAAGTGGAGGGAGAGACGAGGGCAGGAGAAAAGGTGAGGAGAGGATGACAGGAGACGAAAGGAGAGCAGAGGGGAGGAGAAGGCAGAGGAGAGGAAGAATGGAGGGTGATATATGTAGAACAAAGAAAAAGTGGGGGAAGATGAGAGGACACAAGATGGATCATTATGGTATTTTACACCAGCTCTTGTCCCCAGTAGCCACAGAGACTGCTGAGGGACAATGAAGATGCATTCCTTCCCACAGCGAACCCACAGCCCCATCTGGCCATGTGTGTGTTCGTTTCTGTGTTTGTGTACTGCATTATGCATTTGTGTAATAATGGCCAACTGTATTGCCCATTTTCTCAGAAATGCGTCTCTTCGGACATTCGCCAGATGTGTATCCTCTGCAACACATAATATCTCTTGGCAGCTTTGAGACATCAAATAAAAAGACTGTATACTCTCTTAAATACAATGTAAATAGAAACTTACAGTATATCTAAACATATTCTTATTTTAGTAAAGAGTAGACCTACATTATTTCGCTTTTAGCCATTTTGACCTGTCATGGCAGGAAAGGCATAGGTGTGACTAATAACAATAACAGTGTCTCCCATCTATTCAGGTGTCTCAGTAAACTGTGATAGTGTGACAGAGAGCCAGCCTGCACAATGTCAGCAGCCTGAAACAGAAAAGGCTACCTGGAATTCATCCTTAAATAGTTGTATTTTCACCTGTGAGATATGTCACAATGTGGCATCTTTTCTATTGTATGCCAGCAACTGATTTGGCTCAGATTTCCTCTTGTTTGGTGAGAAGAAGTTCGGCAGATCAAGAGGATTAGGGCCTGACTCTTATGGGATATTTAGGGCCAATATTGGGAGTAAAGAATTCCAATAACAATACATGTCTATACCCTCAAATATTGTTCAAATATTTAAGATAAATATGTATTAGAGGCACAACTTTTACTATTTAAAGATGAATAACTTTTATTATTCAAAACGGGATTATTGCAGCATTGCAGTAAACTTGCAGTAAAAAGGGCTAAGCCTGTAATAAATAATTACACACTTCCTTTTCACAAGCATCCATCAGTCCTATAGTATGAGATAACCAACAACTCAATGAATATAACACATATATTATTTTTCTTTAGTGTACAACGAATGCAAGGACATTATTTTGTAAATTAAACCCAGCCAGTTTGCTGCCACAAAGAAAGTGTTTACATCCATTCTTATCAGCCAACACATTTTTCTGAGAAACCCTCAAATCAGATGATTACATTGGTCAGCCTATTAATCAGTTGGGACCTATTTATTGGTACAATAAATACTAATCCCCCCTATTTGTTACTGCTGTATCTTTCTGAAATACAGAGACTTTGAAGGATTTGAAAACATTGTAAACCCACCCTTTTTTGTTCCAGTTAAACTTACTTCCATACTTTACATTAATATACACAGCAACAAGTAACTTGATGAATATGATGAATGAAAATGTAATTGTGCTGAAAGAGAGCCCTCTCCCTCTGACCGCCTGTTTCAGAATGTCAGCTGATGAAGACGGAGAGGCCGAAGCCAAACACCTTCATCATCCGCTGCCTCCAGTGGACCACAGTCATCGAGAGGACCTTCCACGTGGACTCGCCTGATGAGAGGTCAGTCCCCCCGAGGATCTGCTCACTTCTGAACGCATCTTTCCAGTCACTGTTGGCCAGTGAACAATGAGGATGTCGAGCAGCGCTTTCCTGTGAGAGCTCTAATCATATCTCCTACCAGGCAGAGTCTGGCTGGATTCAAATGTAGATGCTAATATCATTCAACAGGAGCTGAAAGTGGGGAATAAACTTTTTACCTGCCATCTGAGAGCTAAGACACTATAGAATAATAATTGACTGCACTCTGCCTTAATTGCTGCAGACTGTCTGACATTTGTCTTACAGCAGCTATTTTAATTTTTTAAAAAGAAAAAGAAATTGTCATTTCACTCGTCAAAACCTGCCAACAGATAAACCAAATTGTTTCAAAAGCCAGATTTTACTTATATACTTAATAGCTGTGGTTGGCAATTTTAATTGTTTCATTTTAACTTCACACATAACAAAATTATTAGAACATAATATGCAATTTCTCAAAGTCAAAGAAAGTAAAATAAAAATTTAAACAAACATTTAAAGCTTTTAAATGTTAATGGGATTAGGCTGTATGTATATCATGTGGGTAAAAGTATCATCAAGGGCAGAAGTATGTATGAGGAGGTTTGCACAGTTTGTGGGTTTTTGTGTGTGTGTGTGTCTGAGGGAAAGAGAGAGGGTGAGAGAGACAGAGTGGAAAGGAGACCTTTCAAGTAGCGTCGGCATAAATTCTCCAGCTGCTCAGTTCCTTCTGAGGAGCTGAGGTGTTTATCTCCAGAAAATGAACAGCTTTGCCCAGAAGACCACAGATGCTTCTGTGCATCCTTTGAGTTAGTGTGTGTGTGTGTGTCTGTATTTGTGTGTGTTTTTCAAGTGCGTGTGTGTTGCAGCTGTCTGTCTAAGTTTGTTTGTGCTATACGTCGCTTTCTAATAGTTTCGCCTCCAGATAATCAAATAAACATTTCATTATTTGTTTATTTTGTAAAGCTACACATACACACACTTCAAGACATGACTGATCCAGATGTGTGTACTGTATGCTTTGTGTGGTAGAAGTGTGTGTGTGTGTATAAGGATGTGTGCACCATTGAAGTTTAAGAGATAGACAGAAGTGTGTGTGTGAGTGTCATCCTTTGAGTTATTGTGTGCGTGTGTGTGCACGCGCTCTCTCCACAACTGGATGTTTGTGTTTCTCTGTGTCTGTGTGTCTTACTGTATGTGTTGTACTGTACCCGGGCTGGCAGCGCTCCAGCTACCACAGCCCCAGCCGCGAGCAGAGGGGGTGGCACATGTTGGCATGGCGCCCGATTGTAGGCAGGCCCATTATCTCTCATTAGCAAAAAAAAAACTCATTATACAAAAAAAACACTCTAACCAAGAGAGAGAGGGAGAGCATTTATCTGCTGCCTGACCTTGAGAGAGTTCCCATTGCTTTTCATGTAGCTACACACAGACACACGCACACACATCATGGGTGCCACAAATCGAGTGCTCCATTGTCGTAGACGGAGTGTAACTTGAGTTTGCCCTTGTTTTGCAGTGTGTAGGGTATGCTCAGAAGTCTTTGCAGTAGAAAGGGATTCAGATCTTAAAGACACACTGCTCTGTTTAGGTTCACATGGATGTTCTTCCAGATCCTTCAAGGAAACATATGGGCATGTAACTCAAAACAAAACAAAAGACACTGGGGGTGATGATCGTTTGGGAGTCAAACAGGTGTCATTATTCTGATCTTTTATCGCAGCTTACAGGGGGTAAGTGTGTTTGAAAGTGCACACTCGTAAATCCCCAGCTTGCTTCTCTGGAGTCCAGAGGATTTCTGAATATTTGAATATCATCTTAGGTTCACCTCAGTTCGGGATCTTTAGCGTTTTCAGCAAATGTGTACCGCTGCATGTGGCGCTGGATTAACACTGTTTGAGGGAAGATTCAAAGGAGACTTCTCTCTGAACCCACTTCAGTCATGAGAGGAAACAACTTTTTTGACATTTTCAATTTATGTTTATAATTAGAAATATCATTTAATAAATAACAACATTGTCTTCATACAAAAATAACCAAATTTACATTTTCAGGACACTGATAAAAGTATAATGTATTTCACATAATCCTTCTCTTCTCTTCTCTTCTCTTCTCTTCTCTTCTCTTCTCTTCTCTTCTCTTCTCTTCTCTTCTCTTCTCTTCTCTTCTCTTCTCTTCTCTTCTCTTCTCTTCTCTTCTCTTCTCTTCTCTTCTCTTCTCTCACCCTGTGAAAAAACCTTTATATTCATCATCGTTAAATACAGTTAACGCATCTACACATTCTGATGCATGCCTGCTACAGATGATGATCACATACACACACACACACACTCACACACAAACACACAATATCAATCTCACATACTTCCTCTCAACAGATGTTGAACAACAGTGCTAATGGGGAGTCAATGGGGAGGAACAATGTCAGCAAACAACAATGCATTGTTCCCTCTAATGCATGGGTGTGCGTTTGTGCACATACACACACATCACCTTCTCTCTCTCTCACACACACACACACTCGCATACACGTTCACACACACTCACACATGCACAGACTGGTAGGCATTAGTTCTGCTCCATGATCATTGCTCATTTGGTTGATTCTCTAGTTGACCATGTTTCCTCTCTGCAGAACAAATAGGTGTTTATGTTAATTGAAAACACTTTGGCGCCTTTGGAAACCTGGTTAGATAAGTGCACTCGCCGTCCTACTGGAGAATCTGTGACCAATATTATATTTAACACCTGTGTAATGTATTGTCACCAGGGCTGGTTTTAAATTCTGTATTACTGTATCACTGTATGTATTATGCTGTTTGATCAGTTAAGCATTTCAAGTCAGGCCAGTGGTTGACAGGGCACTGGGGCACAATAACAGGAGCACTTGTACAATATCATGTTATCTGATACGACAGCCCTTTGATACCTTTGCCTCTACCATGCAAATGTTCAATCTCTGGTGAGACTGTATCAGTGCAGTGATCGATAAACTTCTTTATTGATTATTTTCCTTCATTAATTATTTGGCCTGTGAAATATTAGAAAACCATGTAAAATGCCTGTAAGCAAGACCTTTGATAATTTGGTTCTTGGAAAACTACTAAATAATTTATTTTTATCGGGGTGGCGAGTGGCGCAGTGGGTAGAGCAGCCGCCCCATGTAGAGGCTATAGTCCTCGCAGGCGGCCCCGGTTTAAATCCTGCATTGGGCAGCCCTTTCCTGCATGTCATTCCCCCTCTCTCTGCCTCCCCATTTCCTGTCTCTCTCTACTGTGTGCTATCAATAAAAGGCATAAAAAGCCCCCCAAAAAAACTAACAGATTTTTGCACAATTATTTTAATTGTTAAAATTAGCTATTATCTGAGTTTTTTTTTTGTCTTATCAACGTCATCATTATGTGGTTTGAATTTCTATTCTCTGTGTGTTTTTATTCTGACCTTTCTTTTCTTTCTGATGTTCTGTTTCTGTCTCTATTCTTTTGTTATTATTGCAAGCACACAATGGAAAACTGTGTTGTGTGTAAAGCGCTAGATAAATAAAGTTGTGTTAGTTTGACTTGAGTGTCTCCATAAACCTTATCTTGTTGTATGTTCTCAACCCAGAGATGAGTGGACAGAGGCCATCCAGATGGTGGCTGACAAGCTGCAGCGACAAGAGGAGGAGAGGATCCAGTGCAGCCCTACTTCCAATATTGACAACATGGTTGAGGAGGAAATGGACATCTCCACCACACACCACAAACGCAAGGTAACACAAGAGACAGCAGAAGCAAACATGTACAGAGACAGACATACAAACACATTCACACTCTGAAAATGCAGAAATGATTCCAGCTGTACTGTTGCTGCTCATTGTCACGTGTCAGTGTGTTATTGCCTTTGACTGCTTGCAATTTAAAAAAAATTGTCCTCTCACTCACATGTTTGTGTCAACTAATGACACGGCCCCAGTCACAACAAGGGTGTAAATTGGTTTTTCCAAATTATAGCCATCCAGCAAGTAAAAGCAGTCATGCAAAATAACTTTTGTAAATGTGGTTGGTATCAAAGCAAAGGCTACAAGTTGGTAAAATGTATTCGACATATTGTAAAGTTGACGAAACAGTCTGAAGTACAGGCAGCGCCCCCCGCAGGCTTCACGGTTCATTACACACCACACTGTAAAGGTTTTGTCAGGTGTAACTTTGTAGTTTGTTGACGTCAGAAATGATGGTGGCTCAGAAGATTGCCAGGTTTGCGCTCTGCTGCTAAAATTATTTTTTAGTCCCGACCACAATTTGCACCATTTATCAAAATCTATCAAGCACAGAAGGTTGGCATCAAATGTCTGGTCAGATGAGTAATCACATAATCACTTCATCACATAGTTCCTGTTTTATTTTATTCAGGCAAAGTTCTTGGCTGCATGTTTTATATTGAAATAAAATAAAATAAAATATTGAATATTTTACAAGTTTGATTTCTTTTTGTAAGAAAATGACACACAACCCTGCGCTTCTAATGGAACATCAAAACTCCCTAACATATCAACTATTCACCTTGAGACATAGATGAATTGCTGATTGTTTTTCTGTGTTTTCCTCTCTCTAGACAATGAGTGACTTCGACTACTTGAAGCTGCTGGGGAAGGGAACCTTTGGTAAAGTAATTCTTGTCCGAGAAAAGGCCAGCGGGAAATATTATGCCATGAAAATTCTTAAAAAAGAAGTCATCATAGCCAAGGTCAGTCTTGCACAGGAAGCTGTCCATCTATTTAGTATACTTATAAGTTTGTAGCACTCAAGGCTTCTTTTCTGGCTATTTGAAGTTATGAGTAACAGTTTCAGACGTCGCTATCTGTTGTTTTTAACACTCAGAGTGCTCCTCGGCTACTTTCTTATTTACCTGTCTGATTGAAGATGCTTTCTCCTCATTGTGTCTGCACAGGATGAAGTGGCTCACACACTCACAGAGAGCAGAGTACTGAAAAACACCAGACACCCCTTTCTCACTGTAAGTACATCAAACACCCCAAAACAACTGGTGTAATTCAGACATATGTGCATATTTAAATGCACGGACATCTTTTTTTTAAGAGCGTGTGAAACATGCGCCCACATACACACACACACACACACACGGGCAACATACTGATCTCATACGTACCTGTGTCTCTGGTGGCTAATTACGAGTTAGACGGCAAATTGTTGTACATTAACGACCGCATCTGTTAGCTTTACAATGCATCTTTGATGTACACATGCACACGCTAGCCACTGCTCATTTTTGCCACACTCCTCGGAAACACACACACATACGCAGACACACACACCCTGTCGTGAGAGCAATTACAGTTCACATCTGAGTTTACCCCTGTCACACCTGCAGCCACAAAGAGACTCAGACCAACTGTTCTTTTGTCTAGCAGCTTTCTCCCTTGAAAGAAAACACACGTACACACACATACACGCACATATACACACACAGCTACTTCACACATTTGGATATTTGCTTTGAATAAGCAAATACAGACATAAACTGTTTGAAGCTATGAATGATCACGTTTTGTTGCTCCTGCTGTTTTAGCTAGAATGGGACCAGACTTCTCGCTGGGTACGAAATCGTTCTCTCCGTCACTTCGCTGTTCACTCTATAGGGAGTCAGTGCATGTAGAAGACGAGTACATAATGTGTTACTCTGCAAAATCTGAAAAAAACTAACAATATTTGATACTATTCAAGTGTGCAACTGGTTATGTCTGTGCTGCTAGAGAAATAAATGAGAATCTATTGTGTCAGTAAATGCATCATGGTAGTTGGTGCAGCACTTTTTCCATTGCTTGTTTGATCATTTGAGCTCATTATATACTGTAGGATTTAATACATTTCATAAATAACGGGCAATTCAGCGAATAAAGCAGATGCAGCACTGATATCAGCGATGGGTGAAAATTGCCCGTTACATGGTGTTATGTTCGTGACACACAAAAGAATCAGATCAGTTAGTATGTAAATTGTGAATAGTGTTAAATACCATTTATGTGTTTGTATGAGTGCACTCATCGTATGTTTTTTATGTGTGTGGCTCTCATTGCAGTCATTGAAGTATTCATTCCAGACTAAAGACCGCCTCTGTTTCGTCATGGAGTATGTGAATGGAGGAGAGGTGAGAGACGCACACACATACACACACACACACACACACATGCAACACACACAATCTTTATGCTCTATGTGGTTACGCATCTTTGTGCTTAAAACAGCCAGTCAAACCACTGCTCCACCACACTAACTGACAGAGGCGCTCCACCTATTCTCCCCTAAGCTCAAAACTGTCTTGAAACTCAGATGGCAGAGAACCGGCAATGGCTACATACAGTATTCACAGTGTTTAAGAAGATTTATGTTTAGTATATATGCATTTCTTAGCTTTTTCCTCTTAATTTTGAGTAGAATGAGTAAATATTTATCTTAAATAATGATTTTATATCAGGGTTACTGCGAGTGTATCACGCTACGGTGCTGCAGATGCCAGTGTTAAACCAAACTAAAACAGACTGTACTCAAAGTGTAAATGAGTCATTTTGAATATTATTTCAAAGATGTTCAAAAACATTTGTCGGGGGTTTTGTTTATAATTTTCTCACAGAAGAGTACGCAATTTCTTTTTTTACATTGAGCCATACATTGTAATTGGAGTATGCAGCACAGGAATGTTTAGACGTGCAAACACTCAGGAAGTGAGTGAAGTTTCACTGTTCGATTGCTTTCTAACACAGTTAATTTGCCAACCAACTGGCCTCTCGCTTGCCTCCTCGTCTCTCCTGCTTGTGTCTATTTATGAACACACCTATGGGGCAGATACAGCCAGAATGACAGTCGGAGACGAAATGAGTTTGGATTCCCCCACTTTTCCATTTCTCAGATATTTAATCGGGCCGTTTTTGCAATCTTGGTTCATTCCCTCAGTGTAACTGTCACCTGCTCCCCTCCCAGTTATTTAGGCAGTTCAGCCAGCGCCAGGCCTGAGCAAACACACACACACTCACACACAGAAAACACCAGCAAACACACACACACACACACACTTAGACAAACACACACTGCAAATTTTTACCTCAACGGACGAATTGTGACCACACATACCACACAAACATGGACACACACAACCCATTACAAACCTGCCACAGTCACAGCTGCCAGTACACTGATGAAGGCCCACCTGTCGTGTTGCCCCCCTCTCACTGCATCTCTCTCAACACACACACACACACATAGACACACATAGACACACACTACGCATAGACACCTTTTCAGCAAGGTGGTCTGTGAGCATCACTCCAGCGGCCATATGCAAACCTCCCTGAACAATTAATGGGGAGATGTGTGCCCCTTGGCCTCGTGGGTAATTTGTACGACTTGACTGGTGCGGCACAGCAGGCTGGTGTCATTTTGGTGCCACATGTGTCGCAGTGTGACAGTTACAGATACTTGACAACTGACGGCTGGGGAGGGAGGGAGAAGGAGAGAGAGAGAGATTTGAAGGGAATATGAGGTGAAGCACAAAAGCAAGAGAGGAGGAGGAGGAGGAGGAGGAGAAGAGACGGGAGGTCGAGGCACCTGGGAAAAACAAACCAAAAAAGGAGTTGTGGTCTCTTTAAAGTAAAAAAAAAAGGAAGAAAAAAAGACCCACTTGCCAAAAACAGAGGGATGGATATGAGAATGGAGTAAATGAAGACGGAGGCTCAAGGGGCAAGGCCAGTTAGGCCACTAATGAGTGATGCACTGGAGGCAGTTGGGACGGGAGGTGGGGAAGGGGTTGTTGGCGGCGGTGCCAGCGGCGGTCGGCCTGTCTTTAACTAGACTGGTGTATTGATTAAACCCTTGATTTGGCCCCCGTCACCAAACTCCACGCCAGCGCCGTGCCAACCTAGCCCAGAGGGTAACATGGAAGAGGTATGCGACTGTGTGTGTGACTGTGTGTGTGTGTGTTTGTGGTGAGGGTGGGTGGAGGGTAGTGGTGGGGGTGAGGGGGGGGGCTACTAGATGAGGCGCCAGCTGCCGAGTGCCTCCACCCGCCCTCCTCCGAGACACCTCCCTCCCTCCCCCCACCCAGCCCCTCTCCACACGCAAACCTCACACGCACACTCCCGCTCACCCTCCCCTCCACTATCTATCATCTCAATATGGTGCGGGCAGCCAGTTTGTGTTGTGCTAATTTCCTCCAATAAATCAGTAATTATTGCTGTGCCGTCCCTGCTGTCTCTCCCCCCTCTCTCTCTTTCTCTCTCTCTCCCTCTCTCTCTCTCTCTCACCCCTCTCTCTTCCTCCCTCCTTCTCCCGCAGCTGTTTTTCCATTTGTCCAGAGAGCGGGTGTTCTCGGAGGAGCGCACGCGCTTCTATGGCGCCGAGATCGTCTCAGCTCTCGACTACCTGCATTCAGCCAAGATTGTGTACCGGGACCTCAAGGTAAACAGAGACAGAGGAGGGAGGCTGGTTGCGGGGCATGGATGAGAGTGATCAGCTATTTGAGGGAAAACTTTTTTTTAAGCCCCCTCCCAACTCCCAATGTTTCCACAGTTTTTTTCTTTCTTTTCTTTTCTTTTTTTTTTTTTATCCAGGAGGAGACGAGTGGCTCAGGATGTTGGGTAATTAAAGAGAGGGAGAGGGAAGAGCTCACACAGACATGAAGCAGTAAAGAAGTGCAGGAGGCAGAGGCAGTGAGGGAGGGAGGGAGGAAAAAAGGAGGGAGGCAGGGTAGGGGGTGCTGATGCCACAGAGGTAGAGAGGTAGATGGCTCTGTCTGAGCGTCTGCCTGGCAGCCTTGGCCCCAGCCCTGCTCACAGCAGCCAAGAAAACAGAAAGGAGAAAAAGCTGACAGAGAGCGAGAAAAACACTTCAGCCATTAAAATTAAAAGGTTGAGTGGCTCCACTACACGCCTGAAGTTTAGTTTCCTCCTCTTGCGTCGAGTTTGTGTGTCTCAGTGTGTGTGTGTGTGTGTGTATTGCCACGATGTGGGGTAATACAGTATGGTTTTCCTTACCTGGCTGCAGCAGCGCTCCTCTTCAGAGCAGTAAAACCTTGACTCCACCGAACACAAAAAAGTATCCGTCAGTTAACGAAGCAGTTAAACATGAGCATTGATTCCCAGTCATGAATGATGAGAATGAAATATTTTTCAAAAGCTTTGACAAAAGCTCTTGAGATTAATTCAAGCCAGTTCCCCAATAAATGCATTGTCAGGATTGCAGTTTTCTCTGTTGTTTCCAATGCTGTTGGATATTCTGAGGGGGAAAGTTGCATTGTGGGAATTACTGTTTATTTTGTTTCTGTTCCAGTTGGAAAACCTGATGCTGGATAAAGATGGCCATATTAAGATCACTGATTTTGGCCTGTGCAAGGAGGGCATCACAGATGCTGCTACCATGAAGACCTTCTGTGGCACTCCAGAGTACCTCGCACCTGAGGTAACACTCAATTTTCTGCTAATCTGTTTTTCTTTTTTGTGTGGCTTTCTTTTGATCTCATTTTTACATGTTATCTTCTGTTCTCCCAGCCGCGCATACAGTACCTTGAACCTCTCCATCACCATTATTTCCCTGTTCTTTATCTGCATGAAAATGTTTCTTTCATGCCTTTAAATTAATTCACGATCAGTGTTTTTAAAGATCTCTGTTTTTCTGCTTCTTCAGTCTCTTCTTCGCTTCTTCCTTTGAACCTACCACCATTTTATCCATGTATACATTATGTTGTCCCATTATCCAGTAAATAATGAGTGCAAAAGGAGCGCAACCTCTCATTCTGGGGTCCTTGACATGGCGACCCTAAAGGTCTGAAGTACATGTTAGATTTTAACATCTTCTTATAATATAATAGAAAAATGAATAAATAAAATAGTAAATGGAAGGCGTAAGCTGTTAATGTGAGTAACTTTAATGTTCCTTCTTATTTAACATTACTTCAAATCAAAGGAAGTACTGTAAACTTCTTCTCTGGCACATATTTTGTGGAGTATAGTAGTTCAATTAATGCAACAAAATGACAGAACAAAATCAATTTAAAATTGTAATTCTGTTCTACTTGCATTTCATCATCTTTGATGTGTTTAAACACTTATGAACAGTACATACGGTATATTTTAGTTATTTTGTGAGCATGGGACTGGCTGAGGCTTTGTAGTACATGAAAGCATCTGTGGCATCCACAGGCAGTCTTTCCATGGGACAGCGTTTCTGCAACGCTCACGGTTCCACCAGGACGGCCACTGTGAACTGTGGGACTCATGTTGCCCACTGCACAGCACCTGTTTCTCTAACAACAGCCCCAGCTGATCAGTTTAGCTACCGGGATCATTACTGATCTTTGATAAATGGGCTCTAATTTCACAGAGTACACACAAACACACCACGCTTGAATTATGAAGAGTGATGATGCAGGTCCTCTCACAGCCACATACCCATAATACCTTGTGTTTTGTAACGATGTTTGAAAGCCGCTTTATCTACGTACATTTTCATTTGCAGATTTCACAGGCGAACCGTTTCCATAATATCAGGGTGAACTGTAAATACGCAGCTTATGCGTGTGAACGAGGGCACTGGATGAATTGGGAAAGGGCAGCGCACAGACACACAAAATCACACACAAAAACAACCACACACACAAACACACTACATTCTTGTAATAATTTTTTTGCAGCCATCCTCTGTCCAGCCATCAGCGGGTTAGATCAACTGGCGGGAGCGTTGCAGGACTGTGGGTGGTGGAGACAAAGTGATGGAGATGTGGAGATGAAAGCAGGAGGGGAGAGGCATAGTGTATATCCCACTTGAAAAAGTATGGAGGACAATTTGGCGCAGCATTTTGTGCTTTTTTTTTTTTTTAGAGTCCCTTCCTTTGCGTGCCAAAAGCTGATTGGAGGCTGTTGGTTATTTTTCACAGGATGTGCGTCTGTGTGCGTTTTATGTGTGTGTTTGTGTGTGTGCGCGTGCATGTGTGCTGTGTGTGTGTGATTGCAGTAGAAAGTGCGGGCTAAAGCGAGGCAGATGGCGGCAGATGGGCGAGGTTGGAGGAAGGTGCTCGGAAAAAACCTGGAAATCTACACCGCCGCCACTCGCCCGCCCGCTCGCTCTGCTCGCCCGCCCGCGTGTAAAAATAACACAGTTTGCTCGGAGCCAAGTTACAGAGATGCAAAGTAGCCGGGATTAAAAAGAGAAAGGGGGAGGTGGGGGTTGAAGACAGAGGAAGATGAGAAGGGAAAGAAAATATTTCAGGGTTACAGGAGTGAAATTCAGACAGTTCCTGTGTTTGCCGTCAGTGAAAAGGGCAGATGAGAAGTGTATAAAAAGGGTTTGTGTCTGCTGTGTGCCTGAAGGGAGTCATGCACATACTTCAGCAACACAGCACTGAAATGTGAATAATTCTTCAGCCAAACTTTTAAAGCATTAGATTGAAGTGTTGTTTGTTTCAAGGATAGTCAAGAATAGAAAAAAGAGATTATTGTGAGATTATTGAACAATAAGCTGTATAAGGTCCTTGTAAAGGGATGGAACAGGATCAGAGAAAACACATGGGGAGTGTTTTTTTTCTGTTTTCTCATATTTTTTTGTCTTTGACACGTTTGCTTGTGGCTATGTTTTTTGTTTAAAGTGTTGAAGGGGATGGATTTGGGCTTCTTTCCATTTATTTGTATGTGTTTGTTTTGTTTTATTTGTATGTTTTATATGTTGGGTGTTGTGTTTTTTTTCTTCTGTTATAATATAAATGTATCATAAATTTGCACCTAAAGATAGTCTACAAGAATCAATATCCAAATGACCAGAGATAGAAGATATGTGTTTGACACCAACAATATGTGGGTGTGTGGCGAGGTGTGTGTGTGTCTGTATGTGTGTGTGTGTGTTTGTGTTCCCCGCTGGGTATCTGGGCTGGTACAGCCACAGGCTGTGTGTGCCCCTCGTCCCATCTAGTGCTGTCCAGGCTGCCAAAACCCTTGTCCCATGAACAGCTTCTAGCTGCCACATGGCTGTCCCAACAGGGACCAGGAGAGGACAAGACCTTCTCCCTCATGGCTGCTTTTAACCAGTCCTCCTCTCCTCTCCTCTCCTCTCCTCTCCTCTCCTCTCCTCTCCTCTCCTCTCCTCTCCTCTCCTCTCCTCTCCTCTCCTCTCCTCTCCTCTCCTCTCCTCTCCTCTCCTCTCCTCTCCTCTCCTCACCCCTTCTTTCCTTTCCTGCTGTTTTATCATTTGTTACCTTTTCTCTCTTGTCCTATTTATTTGTCCTGTATTTTTCTTAAATATACACACATAACCACACATAGTGTTCACATACATAGTGTTCACACACACACAGAGACACACACACTCCCATGCCTCCATGCCTTGGGCTGTGGGGCAACATTCTGGCTCTGTGTGGATTAATCTGCTCCCTGCCTGCAACCGAGCTGCCACCACTTTCTTTGGTCCCAGGACACACAGGACACACAGAAACACACACACACACACACACACACACACACACACACACACACATACACACAAACACACATACATATACATGCCCAACTGGACAGCTTTCATTTGTATACATTTCTATACTTTTTTTTGTACAAAGACTCAAAACACAGTGCATTCAGCCCTGTAGATCAGCATCGAAAAACAGCCTTGTGAGCAACTCTGAATTTCATGAAGTGCACATTGACTGTCTGTGTGGGTCTGTGTGTGTGTGTGTGTGTCTGTGAGTGTGTGAGTGTGCGTGTGTGTCCTCGAGCTGCAGGGACTGAAACCACACCAAACATCTCCTAGTTTGCCTCACTCTCAAAACTTTATGAATTTGATGAGGACGGATAAATATTCCATCTGCTGTGCGTGTGTGTGTGCGTATGTCTGTGTGTGTGTGTGTGTGTTGTGTGTGTGTGTGTGTGTGTGTGTGTGTGTGTGTGTGTGTGTGTGTGTGTCTGACAGTCTCCCAGCAGTCTAAGCCAGTGTTATCCCTCCAGCCGTACCAATCAATAGTATATCTGGAGCTGGCGGCGCACTTCGTTCCCCCAGTTCTTCTCTGCAGCTGCCAACAGGGTGACCAGCTTAATGCACACGCACACACTCACACACAAACACATAGAGACACACAGAGATATTCACACATAAAACAACACACATAACTCTCTCTTATTCACTTCCATGCACATGTTGACTTGCAAAAACCGAAGCAACCCTGCATCATTAGCAGTTTAGTGTCGAGTGCATGAGCTCAGTCAGTTAATGACTGTCTGAGGCTTTGAGCTGCTGTGTAAAGCTACAGGCAGCTGTTTGGTGTTTTCTCTCACCTGCTCTCGCACAATGAAATTTAGCATGATTTACAACAAAACTTCATCTTGACACTAATTAGGAGAAATGTTAGAAGAATAAGACTCTTCTACTCACCTTAATATCCCTCCATTGTGCTGTGGTGATGGTTAATTACAGTAATTCTCTCTCTCTGAGTGTTACTGCTCTTTGAAATGCAGGATTCAATCAATACCAAGATAATATTGGATACAGTACATATCAGTGATAGTGATGATGTGTATCTTCACTGCCCTCACGATTCAATTCGATTCGGTTCAATTTGATTATATGATGCATCACTATGTTGCCACTTGCCACACATGGCTTTTCATTAATTAACCTAAACAGTCCGATAAATATGATTCCTTTTTATTTACATAAAATAAAACAGAAAACTTCATTTAAATGCACTTCCACAATACAGCAGCTTCCTTGGAGTCTGAACACACCAGGAAAAAGGAAAGGCCTATAGCGTACTTTTATTATTTATTATTATTTAAAGGTTTAATAATCAGGGACAATGCACATTAATAAAACATCTGCTGTCCCTGGACTGATGTTAAGTACTGTAGTCACCCTAAAAGAGAATAAAATGATGATTAAAGGTGCATTTGTTAATTTTTCAAAAACAAGATGTGAATCTTGGCATCATGCTTTAAAATAGAATAAATCACTGTCTCTGTGAACAACGTCATCAAACCTGAATGAATTATATGAATTTTAAAATCGATTATGTGACATAAATGCATCGATTCAGAATCGTCCCATTAGGAATCTCAATGCATCTTTGAAACGATTATTGTCGACACCACCTAATCAGTGACTAAAACCCCTGTGTGGGAGTTTCTTTCTGTTTAAAAGTTGTAAAAATCCAAAGCTCAAAGGTCACAGGTGTGTGTCAGTCTGAATCATCACAGCACAATTACTTAGATACAAAGTTATATTTCAGGATGATTCATATTTAGGTGATTCGTGTTTTACTTTGTCCGTCAGTTTGCAGTTCGTACAAACAAATCTCTAGTCAATCCAAGCCATTAGTGTTTCTATGACATCTGGACTACAGTATAACGTATCTGCCGCCATCTTGTTACCGCTAATGACAGGTATTAGTTCAGTCTGCAGTACGCTGTATAGTTTACTTACACAAAAACATGTTTTTGTCTAAGTATGTTTGTGCATGTTTGCATTCACGTGTTAGTGTCTTTTGGCGTGCGCTCACGTCCACTGTGCCTGGTCCATTATTAACAGTGAGTGAGATGTTATTATTATTGGCGAGATGTGCAACATATGCTGTTCTGGCTGCTCTCCAGCCCTGCCTGTCTGTCCGTCATTCACACACACACACACACATGCAGCACAAGCATGCACGGATACATGTACACTCATCATGTTAATAAGCTTATTATGTTAATAAGCAGCAGCACCTGAAATGCCTCAGCTTCTGTGGCTTCCTCTCTGTTCCTCCTCTTCCTCACTCCTCCTCCAGAGGTGAACGACGGGCGCGTGAGAGGATGAAAGCGAGCGAGAGAGTGAGAGAAGGCATGATTAGAGGACGAAAAAAAAAGCAGGATAAGGCCGGATTGGGAGGACAGCGCGAGAAGAGCAGTCAGGGAATTGGAGTTGTAAGGCAGCCCAGACACGAGACTTTGATACGGGACTGATTTCCTTCACAGGAACTCTTTCCACTCACACACACACACACAGCGGCTCTCAGTACAGTACCTGTGTTAGCCAGCTTGGAGGGTGGACCGGCCCTGACCCGTGTTGCGAGCTGTTCCTGCCTTTTCCATCCAGGGACGTTCCTGTCTGTCCCTGCCAGGAGAGCGTCGGTGTGCCAGGGAGAGCTGGCAGGGACCAGAGGGGCATCTGGTGGGCCACGCCAACACACCGACTCCCTTATTGTAACAGGGGCCTCTGAAGACCTGCTGTCCCATGATGTTTGCCTCTGTATATGTGTCTCTGTATTAAGAGGGGGGTGGGGGGTGGGGGTGGAGGGGGCATCTTCTGTTCATTACAGACAACTTTTATTGTGTTTTTAGTTGATCCCCACAGCAAAATGGCATATTGACTCTCCACTGCTTCCTTTCCTTCCTCATCTGTCTCTTAACTGAATACCTTGGGCGCCGTCGTGCATCGTCCAATAAAAGAAGAATAAAAGCAGATGTCCAATAAAATAAATGGTCCCATTTAAATAAGCTGAATTTGTGTTATTATCATTATGGGTTTTTTTTCTCTCTCTCCTGTCCTCAGGTGCTGGAGGACAACGACTACGGCCGGGCGGTGGACTGGTGGGGTTTGGGTGTGGTGACGTACGAGATGATGTGCGGCCGACTGCCGTTCTACAACCAGGACCACGAGAAGCTGTTTGAGCTCATCCTCATGGAGGACATCAAGTTCCCGCGCACGCTGTCGGCCGACGCCAAGTCGCTGCTGTCCGGCCTGCTCATCAAAGACCCCAACAAACGGTGTGTATGTGTGTGTGTGTGTGTGTGTGTGTGTGTCCTTGGTTAATGTACTGTGTTTGTAAAGGTCTCTTGAAATCTAGAGATATCTAATGACAAATATGAATGAGAATAATTATTTTTCCCACATAAGGAGGTCAATGCTCTTGTGTTTTTGCAGCTAGAATACTAAAACAGTCTTTAAACGTTTATCTCACAGGCTGCAGTCAGTTCAAAATGCTGCATCTTGAATCCTCAGTGCTCTAGGGGAAAAGATCACATTACCCTCCCTCTATTGGCTACATATTACTTTTCAATTGATTTGAAATTTCATTTTTAACTTTCAAAGCCTTGTACCGGACTACATCAAGGGCTTTTTAACCCCTTATGATCCCTCTCAGATCAACAGGCAATCTGAGTCCCCAATGGAACAGTTTCACCGCTTTTTCTAAATTTTATTTACAAAAGCGTTTATTTCTGCCTGAATTAAAATTTTTCATTCAACTGTAGGTGCTTTATTAATAAAGATTATTATTATAGGTATTATTACTTGGTGGGTTTCTAAAGGTGTGTTTCATTCACCTGAGGTCTTCATTCTTGTGATCCTCTCATTGGATAATTTTCCCTGCATATATTTTAACACCACCAACAACAATAAGCAAGAACGACTTCTGCCAGAGAACGTAATAAACGTCTCTTTGTCTCCTTTCATCAGTTTGATCATTTTCTGTCCTCCCACCCCTCCTCTTCCTCCAGGCTCGGCGGAGGACCAGACGACGCTAAAGAAATAATGAGACACAGCTACTTCTCCGGTGTCGACTGGCAGGATGTCTACGACAAAAAGGTACGGAGCAACACGATGGTGAAGCCATATGTCATTGTTTGTCTATAGAGGGTCAGGGTTAAACTGATGTAACACATGTCACACGATTAATGCACATGATGTGCTGCATGAGAGCAGGAGACAGGAAGCCGTATAAAGCTCAGGACATTATGGAGAGGTGTGACCTCGTATCCCTGAGCTCTCTCTCTCGCTCAGCCTGTGTTTGCTCATATAACACCACTGAGTGTGAATCAGGCAACACCTATAGCACGTTAGACAGTTGCTGAGCTTCCTCCCTTCACTTCTTCTTACTCTGTCATCTCTTTTCCTCTCTTATATTGTTTCATCTCTTTGCTCTCCTCTCCTCCGTGGAGTTTGGTGTCCTTCAAGCAGCTGCTCTCTCGTCTGAAACAGCGTTCAGCCACTGGTGTTATTGTCCTCTAATCTCTCCGCTCTCTGTCTCTGTCCTCCTCCTCACCTCTCCGTCCCAGCTGGTCCCTCCCTTCAAGCCTCAGGTGACGTCAGAGACAGACACCAGATACTTTGACGAGGAGTTCACAGCCCAGACCATCACCATCACTCCACCAGAGAAATGTGAGTCTCTCTTCTGTGTCTTTTCTTTCTCGCACATGTACACACAAACATATGCCACTTAATCAAAACTTGACAAAATCTCACTTTTTTTTTCCTGTTTTACATAAACTGCAAATATTCTTCCGTGAAGAGAGAAAATATGGAAATAGACAGTAACAGAAAAAGTGAACTCTCTGGTGTGGACGCTGTGTTTATCAAGTGTTTGGGAGTTTAATATTGATGTTGAAATGTTAACCCTCCAGGGACTACTGTATGACCACGTCAGCGTGATCAAAACACTTTTCAAAGCATCGTAACAAAAAATAGGTCACCTGGAGCGCTGCCGTCAACTTCACTGGAAAGTGCAGATTTGAAACTCTCCCAGTTTTTTGTTTGACGTTGATAGACCATGTAAAATCAAAGATATGATACTGTTAATTAGATATTACAAAAATATTTACAGATGGACAGACGTCGGATTTTTTTATCTCGATATATTCGTTGTTTTTTTGTCATTTCGAATCATCCAATACTACTCTACGTGATGTTTGTGTATTTTGGGGCCTAATATGTTAATAAAGTGGGTTAAAGTGAAAAAATACTCATATAGGAAAAGTTATGCTGAGAAAAAACATGGGTATGGTGAATATTTATCTATGTGGTAGGTAAAATCAAAAGTATTCAAAAACAGCCAAAACAGGCTCAGACCTTTAAGGGTTAAAACAGCAAATAAGAGATGTACAGTATTGTTTATGTCTGAGTTGATAGGGAAGAGTACAGTAGATTTTCACTGATAGAGTTGAAACGTTACTCAAACCGTAGCAGTTTTTAAACAATTAATCACCACTCTTCTTCAGGTGAGACATTTCCACTCAAATTAACCGGGGGGAAAAAACACTCAAAAAAGTGCTGTTGTGTGTTTATCTGAGTGTCTCTGTAATAGTCCCGCAGGCCACATGCAGCTCTTCACAGCCTCTTTCCAGATAAAGATACTGGTTTCAAAATGATCGCCACTGAATAATGCATGAACCGATGTGTTTCTCTGCGCTAATGTGAGGTTCCACTTGTTTTGTAGGTCGCACATCAGTTAGTTAGCGGGAGCTTGGCACGTAAAAAACACACACACCCGTTAATTGAACTGCGTTGTGTTCAAACCTACAGCGCAGTTACAACAGCTTTGGTTTGTTGAACGATATTTGAAGACCTTCAGTCAACATTTTGATGTTACGTTCTCATATTTTCTGCTGCCGGTCCCAAACTATGGAACGACCTCCCACTGTCCATTTTTAAAACTCGTCTTAAAACCCATTTTTATTCCTGGGCTTTCAACGCAGCATGAAACTCTGCTCTTGTTTTAGTGTTTTATTGTTTTAACACTGTTTGGTAACACTTTATAATAAGTACACACTATTAAGCATTAGTTAAACATTAATAAATACTGAATTCTTCGTTTATAACACATGAATACTCATTAGTATGTAGTTTATAAATACAGTTTGTGCTTATCAATGATGAGTAAAACATTTGTGTTTATAAACTACATACTAATAAGTATTCATGTGTTATAAATGATGAATTCAGTATTTCATTCAGTGTGGACCTATTATAAAGTGTTACCCACTGTTATTGTCTTTATTCTTTTTATGTCTTATGTTCTATTCTTATTCATGTACAGCACTTTGTTCCAACTGTTTAAAGTGCTTTATAAATAAAGTTGAGTTGAGTTATATTCTTATATCAGGTCATTGATTACATCTAAATTCACTTTTTTTCCCCCTTGTCTTAGTTGACGAGGACGGGATGGACTGCCTGGACAACGAGAGACGACCGCACTTCCCACAGTTCTCCTACTCGGCCAGCGGGCGGGAATGAATGGTCCGTCGTCACGGTGACTCCATCACAGCTGGTCTCTGAGGTCATCATTGTGGGACAAAAAAAAAAAAAAAAGGCCCACAGCTCTGGACCGACCAAGATCAACAGTGACTTGAAGGATTTTGCCCTTCTCCTCCTCCTCCTCTCTTTTTCACCTCTCCACTTCCCTTCCACCTTCTCCTCATATTTATTTATTTTTGTGAATCCCCCTTTTTACAAACAACTCCAAGGCAAAATTACCCTCGAATCCTGCACTGAACCCCCCTACCCCCCTTCCCCAAATAGGCGATCCGAGCTGTGATGTGATCAGTTAATATGTAACGTCCCTTTAATGACGGGGCATCACCGGTGGCCTGCTGTGCTTTGACATGTGTCGGTCCTGCCAAACTCTTTAAAAAAGGAAAAAAAAACAAAAAAAAAACACTCCCGATCGAGTTTAGACAACAGCTGCTGCATTTTTACGCAGACGTTTCTGTGGTTTTCTTATCCGTAACAAGGGGAGATACAGCGTTTCAAGTCACTCCAACCCAAACTGCCGATAAACCGGTTGTATCTCAGGCTTTTGCAAAACAGATACTCAGACTCGGCGAGACGCTCGGGTCTGATTTCAAACCCTCACGTAATTCTGGGATCGACTGAGGCTGCCTGACGTTGAGGGAAACCGTTTTGTCATCAGTGAGCAGAATCCTACACCTCATGTTGTCGAGCAGGATTTGACTCAGGTTTTGCTCAGTGCAATTTATTATTATTGTTGCTGCTATTTCAACTACTACCACAACAACTACTACAGGTACTATTATCACTCCTACAACTACTATACTACTTAACCCCGGTGCTACACTACTTAGCTTAATGCTGCAGGTCATTACACAGGCGCCAGCAACACATCAACCACCTCTATTAACGTCTATGCTTGTACAGCTGCAGAACAGGTGTTGCTACTAGTCCTAATGTAAAGCTACTACACAGCTCTGTAGAGTAAGATGATGATAGGATGTCATGTTTGTGCGACTGTGTGTGTGTGCGTGCGTGCGTGAGCGAGGTACGTCTATGGGTTTGTGTTGTAAGGTCGCATCTCAAAGCACAGCAGCTCAGGAGGATGACACCCCCCCCCCCCCCAAAAAAAAAAAAAAACCTGAAGCTTTACCACATTACCCACAATGCAGTAGTGCAAGGTGGTCGATAAATCCATCGCCACAGAGGTGAAAATGAGAGGAAAACAGTTGGTTTGAATGTTTACCCCCATCCCTTAAGAAAAAAGAAACATTTTTTTTTATTTATTTGTCAACTTGCAAGTCCCTCTTTGAGTTTCAGTCTCCTCTGTCAAAAAAAAGGGAAAACAAAACGTAAACGGTACGCGTGCTTCGACGATGGAAAAAGCTTTACTGTGACATATTGTTATCATGGCTTTGGGAAACCACACGGCTGTACCTCTCTGTGTTTGTGCAGGAAAGGGAAACTGAAAAGAGAAGTTTCAGGTCCGGGGAGATCTGAGATGAGAAGAGAAAAGAGAAATAAAGAAAGAAAGAGAGAGTACACAGGTGAAAAGCTCCAAGAATGATACGATATGAAATATTTATAATGTGATAATTTATGAAGTATTGATGAGCGAGGTAACAGCTAATCTCCTGTTTCCTGTGAGTTTCTTATGAAGGATTTAAAAAGAAAAAAAAAACATATTGACCTGTGAGGAGGTATGCATCAACAGTTATGGGTTTACACCAATCACAGCAATGGCGATAATATATATATATGTTCTATTTATTGTTCTACTCATCGGTTTTATATTTAACTTTTTCTATTGTTATTACATTATTCTAGGAAAAAAAACTTGTTATTTCTTAGGGCTGAGAGGAAAAAGGCACCTCAAGAAACAAAAATGGCTGAAGAATGTAGGAGGGAAAGCAGATAGCCTTCCTGCTCCATCGTTTATTTTAATGATGTTTTATTTTATTTTTTTTCTGTGTGTGTGTGTGTGCGTGTGTGTTGTTTTGTGACCAAAATGTGACGGGACACATTAAAGTCAGATGATAGTTTACTGTGAGCTTTAAGGACATTTTATCCAGATCATTCCACAGGTGTTTTATGACAAAGGCCTGATTGGTTATTGATACAAACCCCCCACCATGTTTAATCTTATTACCGCAGGTGTGTGATGGTGAAGTTGGAGCCAGAGTTCAGAGAGAAAGAAAGAAAGAAAGAAAGACGACGAGGAAGTTGAGCAGAAAGAAACACAAGTGCAGCACAGATGAATGTAAAGCAGTGAGGATCATGGGAACAGGCCGAAGCGTAAGTGTTAACTGTAAGTGTGTGTCGAGGAGGAAGTCTGATGAGAGGAAGAGGAAGATGAGTGTTTTAGGTACGAAAAGCGACTTTGTCGAGGTCCGTCTGTGTTTTTCCTGTTGGTCAGACTCCTCTGTCTTTAACGTGTCCTGTCATTTCTCAGGTCTGGACTTTTGTTTGCGGTTGTTTTGTCGTCACGTCTTCCAGTCTGACCAACAAAGTTGTTGTCGTCGTTTTTTTTTTTTTTTTGTCTGTTTGTTCCTTCTTTTAAATCTGGGCCGGGTAAGCCTTATTATGGTTTAAGCTCAGAAGAAAAAGAAGAAGAATAAGTCAAAAACATTGACATGCAGCACTCCAGAATCAAAACAACAGAACAAAAAAAAGAAAAAAGAAAAAGAAAATCAGGAAATATATTTTTAAAAATTTGAAAACTCAACAGCATCATGTGGAAGACGACGTCCCGGTCAATATCTGGATGACATGGATTAAAACGAGAGCACCAGTGGCTGCTCTCTTATTAGGCTTAGAAAAATTGTATTCCAATATATTTATTTGAATGTTTTTATTATTATTATTATTATCGTTCATGGATAACTTGAATTTCTTTTCTATTTAATTTATTTGATGTCATTTTGTTTTGGAGTTTAGCAGTTAGGGGGGTGTAGTTGTGTTTCACTCTGCAGTCTAAAAGTCTCCAGAGACTTCTAAATAAATGCCTCCTTTTTTCTTTTCTTTTTTTCTTTACAGATAATCTCTTATACCTGTTTTTCCGCTGCTCTAAAAGTCCATATGCTTTACTCTTGCACATCCATTAAATTGCTATTAGCTAGCAAAGGCGCTTTATGGCACAGAGTATAAAAGGATGGCGCTGGCCTGCATGCTGTAGTCCTCCTCTGTCTGCACTACGAGTCCTGAGTCAAAGTGGCACCCAAAAACTCTTATGAAAAATACTTCTCTGTGATCGATTGAGCCTGTCTGGCAGCAGCCGAATAGTTCAAAATCAGTAACAAATCCCACCCAGCTGGCACGCTCCGCAGGCTCAAGCAAACACTCCCAAGTATTTGGAAGGATTTCAGCTTTGATTTGACCCAGGTCTGCGAGCGACTGAGGAGTTCTAGCTGTATGTGCACGCTTAACGCCAAAATCATTAGACACCAGAGTTCATAAAATACCGCTTTGTAGCTTTGGCCACAGCACTTTTCACATCCATCACTTTTTATATGATTCAGAGAAATCTGACTCTGCTCTGCTTTAAAGGAAGATTTTTAGCTTTTTTTTTTTTTCTTTCTCTTTTTGATTTAAAGTATAAGAAAATGAGGATTTTTTAAAGCACATCTCTCCCCTCCTCATACAACTGATAGCTTTGATGCTGCTCTAATGTCTTAGAGTTGGTAAAAACCTGGCTGATTGTGTCCCCCCACATGCCAGAGACGAGTCAAGTGTCGTCCCCTCCCTGCAGAGTGGGAATATTCAGGTGTGGTCAGTGTTTAAACTGTAAAAAAAAGAGAAAAAATCCACTGACGCCACTGACAAACTCGTCTCTCGCAGTTCAAAAAGTTTTCCCCTCTTCTCTCTCCGCTCCTTCAAACCTGCTTCAGATTTAAGTTCATTTTAGTGGCAGCAACAGTGACCGAGGCCGAGATCATAAAGATATAAAAACTTTTCCTCCAGCGACTCTTCAGAAGAGAAGCTGGAGTTTAGTAATCCTCTTCATCATCAATGTGGTTTTTTTCCCTTTCAAAGACTACTGTACGAGCCAGTTGCGGGCACGTGTTTGAGTTGTGGTCACCAAACAGAGCTTCTTTAGACTGGATGCAGAAAAATTCAGTTTGAGCCTCCTCACAGCTTTTACTGGTGCCCTCGACTGGTGGGACTCCACATCCATATCTGACGCTGCACCGACAGCGTTCACTCTTAAAGCTGCTGCTGTTTGTACTGTACATCTATCACACAACAGATCTGACTCCAAGAGTATTTGAATAATATGTAAAAATCCTTTCAAAGACCTCAGCTGCTCTGTATTGATCTCGCCCCGTTGATAATGAACCAACGGCATCGGCCAAAAATCACAAACTGCGCTCCGCCTGGTGTTTAATGCAGATAATAAGTCAACAGCTCAAGTGTTTGGAAGGATTTCTGAAAGTATTTGACCTCATGTCTGCGACAGAATCCCTCCCCTCTCTTCTCTCTCTGGTACTAGTCTGCTATCATCATGGTTATTAACATGAACAAGCATGAGATGCATTTATTTATAAACAGCAAACATACAAATATTACAAAGTGTAAAAAGTTTTAATTTCATGTCCATGTCCATCTAACTGTAGCTTTACAGTCGTGAGAGACGTTTTTTTGCGGACAGCTTCCAGCTGTTCGCAGAGCGGGCCACGTTTCCCCCCGAAAGCACTGTAATACTGAAGTCAGCTCTGCTCCGCGTCGACGAGGCAGCGGAGCAGAGATGATGTTGACTCTGAGACAGTGTCGGGAAACTCAGCAGATCCAGAAAGATTCAGAGAAAAGCAGATCAAACAGCCTTTTTCTGTCCCTCATGCTGTCAGGATGCAGTGCTGCTGGCCGGTCAGGCCGCCAGGATGTGAAAACAACAGATTACCATCAACATGAAGCTGTTTTTTACACTGTACATCCTTAGTATTTTTACACATAAAATGTATATGATAGGGATGCACATTATTTTCCTTCTTACAGACAGCTTCAATAAAGCACTATGTCAATCTGCAGCGACGGCGTCGACTTTTTGTTTCCTCTGTCACCTCGTAGACTTCCAGCTCAATTAAAATTTAAAAACATTTTTTTTAAAAACACAATAAAAACCCTCAGTTTTTCCATTAAAAAAGTTTTTGTTAAAATAACAATAGGCCGTTCTGAAGGATGATGATAGCACCAGTCTA
Source organism: Trachurus japonicus (assembly GCF_045865225.1). NCBI lineage: Eukaryota > Metazoa > Chordata > Actinopteri > Carangiformes > Carangidae > Trachurus > Trachurus japonicus. Next base: position 11,974,290 of record NC_140921.1, on the reverse strand, counting down.
TTTATTACATTTCATTAAAAAAACTATTACAAATTTAATGCTTAATACATCTCAGTACCTCACAGTAACAGTCAAAAGATCTGAAAAATACGATTTTTCAGCTCTGATACAAAAAAGAAGAACAAATGTAACATTTAAATAATATTTGTGACAATAACGCACAAAGAAAGAAGAGTTCTTCATGTTGTTCTGGTCTCTGCACATCACTGGTCACATGAATCACAGTCAGTGTCGTGTTTTAACATCTACAACCGTCTCCGCAGTGGAGACGACACGCTCACGTGGACACGGTGTCCACTCGTCTGGTGGTGGGAAACTAGAGAAAGACACAAACACAAACACCACATGAGTAAATCTGGTATCCATCTGAATAACGGCGTAATAACGACGTAACGTCATGGTAACGAATCAGGACTTGATCTAAGGCGACAGGATCATTAGTCATGAAGGGACGAACGTCTTCGTCCTGATTTTAACTGACAATTATGAAGTGCTCCCGCGGTGAAACGACAACATCGCAAATTCATTTGGTAACAGCACAGTGAGTCACAAACACACACCGTCTCCGAGTGTGTTTGTGTGTGTCTCTCTGTGTGTGTGTGTGTTTGTGTGTGTCTCTGTGTGTGTGTGTGTGTGTGTGTGTACCTCTATGCGTAGGTTCTGCATCTCCTCCGTGAGTGTGTTTCTCTCCTGCATCAGCTGGTTCTGTTTGGCCAGCAGCTCACACACCTGCTGGGCGCTGCTCTGACAGTGACGGTCCAACTGCTGCAGCCTGCAACACACACACACACACACACAGAGAAAGACACACACACAATATTGACTTATACTGTGTGAGGAGAACGAACCCTCCTGGCTGACAAAAACCCAAATGTTGTAAATATTGAAAGAGCGGCTGGATCCACAAAGAGCTTTTAATATCACTGGACTTTGTGTTGATCAAATAATCAACACTGTCGACACGAGTGCGACAGCAGTGTGTGTTTTATAATGTGAGTCGTACAGACGTGCAGGAGCTGAGAGACACACTCGTGATCCGACAAACACACACTTCATCAGTATCGTATGAACTGATCAGATATCGTCCAGATGTGAGTGAGACAATCACAAGACGCACACATCCTCCGAACAATTAAAATTAGGTGCTGGACCTCAAAGAAGAGTGAATCAAAAATAGACAAATAGAGTCCGCACACTAGAGTAGCTCCCTAATGTTTAATGTGAATGCCACCACAAAGCCTGCACAGAACAATTAAAGCAGAAGAAGTAAGTGATCCGGTCGTTTTAGCTAACTTCCTGTCAGCCGATGGAGTTAGCAGCCCCCGCCCTCGTCCCTACGTCACCACATTCACGCGCATCCCTTGGCTGCACACAGAGAGGACCACCCCTTCATGCCGTTCTCTCTCCTCATTGGATAAAGGTTGGAGGATACAAGGAAAGTTTTCTCCTCGGCTTACAGCAGAAGAGCAGAGTGACTGACAGACCCGTGTTTCAGACCAAACACTCTATAGAAGTGATTGCCGTCGGAAGATATAACTATTTAAGACTTATATTAACACAAATATTCCACTTACTTCTGCTTTAAATCAATTCAAGGGATCATCTGTCAGGTCATGTGATGATGACATAGGTGTCAATATCAAAAACTGGTGAAAAAATGTAATGTGTACTTTATGTGGACCTACTGTGCTGCTCTCTGGGCCAGGATCCCCTTGCAAAAGAGATTCTGAATCTCAATGGGATTATTCCTGGTTATCGTCCTCAAATGTCTTGTTTTTGTCCACAAACCAAAGAGAGACTCAGTTTATTGTCATAACGGAACAAAGAAATATTCACATTTAAGAAGCTGAAATCAGAGAATTTTGACTTTTTTTCTCTTAAAAAACGACTCAAACCGATTACTCGATTATCAAAATAGTTGACGATTAATTTAAAGGGACAACGAGGAGTTTTGGAAAGGCGCAGCGTTTTCACACTACATTTATGAGCCTCCGTGCGCACCGTGAAATTCTTTGACCGGCACAAGACAGACTCATGTTTTCATTCATCAAGAATTAAAGTCAGAGGTTCGAAGGCGATCACATACCGTCGTAGTTCCGAGTCCGACCATAAACGGCGATTCGGCGGCGTTATTCTCATGACTCGCCACGAAACCGAAAGTAAAGAAACGCTGGTCGGCTCGACCAGCGTTTCTGCCACTACTAATTAATAACAAAATAACGATAGAGACAAAACGATATACAGTATTTATCGAAAATGGGCCCATTAACAAGTGTGGGTAGCGTAGATTCATCCACATTAACGTGAAACTTTTTTATAACCAAATAGAAACTCCTCGTTGTCCCTTTAATAATTGATTATTGTTCGATTAATTGTTGCGGGTCTACACTCATCTGCTGCTCTGATGTGTTCCCTGAAAACAATCAACAACAGGCTATACTACTGCTTCATGAGTATCAATAGATCTATTGATTAATATTAGACAACACTGTCCTGTAGTCAAACAGTCTGGTGGTGAGAAAGTTGTGCGTTTGTGTGTGTGTCATTACTGGGACGTCCCAATTAGTGTGTCCCCTCTGACAGAGCCGCCGCTCCAGCAGCAACAATCGGCTCTTTCACTGCTGCACTGGGATCAGACTGTGTGTGTGTGTGTGTGTGTGTATGTGGAGGTGGTGTGTGTGTTTTCCAGCTGGGATTTGGGGGTGAGAGTGTATGAATAGTGTGTGTATTGAGTGTGTGGTTGGGGGCAAAGCGGGGGTGGAGGGGGGGCTGTTAAGATATTTCCCACCAGCAGCTCATTATTTCATTCATTCATTCATCCATTCAGACACACACACACACACACACACACACACACACACACACACACACACACACACACACACACACACAAACAAGCACACACACACTCCCCTGATAATTAGGCAGTGGAAACTCAGCACTGGAAAACACATTTGCATCCTCAACTAGTTGTTCATATTTACCTTTCTCTGTCTCTCTCTCATTGCACGCACACACACACACACACACTGACTCTAAGGATGACACACACACACACACACACACCTCTGTCTATCCCTTAAACTTCAGTGATACACACATCTTCATACACACACGCACACACACTTCTACAACAAAACACAAAGCAAACACACATCTGGAGCCGACAGTCATCATCATCGTCTCTTTCACACTTACACAGTTCTGTGTGTGTGTAGCTTTATAACATAAACAAATAATGAAATGTTTATTTGTTTATCTGGAGGTGAAACTACTAGAAAGCCACAAACAGCACAAACACACTCGGACAGACGGCTGCAACACACACACACACACTTGAAACACACACACACACAAACACTCAAACATTTCCTATTGACTCCTATATGATCCAGTTGTTTGTAATGGGTAGTACAGTAACTACAGTAGTATAACTCAAGAAGATAAGATACATTATTAATTTATCTAATCTGAAGTTTTCTTCTCTTCTCACACCTGAGGAAACACCTGCAGACAGATGTTCACAGATGTTGACAGATGTTTTCCATCCACTCTGATGATGAAACAGGAAGCAGCTTTGACAAAAACCAAACAAAAAATCTGAGTTTAAAGCAGAAGTAAGTGATATATTTGTGTTAATATAAGTCTTAAATAGTTATATCTTCTGACAGCAATCACTTACATAGAGTGTTTGGACTGAAACACGGGTCTGTCAGTCACTCTGCTCTGCTCTGAGCCCAGGAGAAAACATTTATCGTATCCTACAGTTTTTATCCAATGAGGAGAGAGAACGGCATGCAGGGCTGTGTGTGCAGCCAAGGGACGCCGTGAATGTGGCGTCGTAGGGACGAGGACTGTTATGGTGCGTTCAAGGAAACTCGTAACTCCTGTTTTTCCAACCTGTGAAGTCGTACCAGTTTGATCTGGTACGAGTTCACCGGTCGGAAGTTACGAGTGGCCGTTATAGTGACTTTCACCGGTAAAACAGGTCGGAAAAACACGAGTGGGTTGCCTGGAACGCTACAAAGTCGTAAGTTGTGACTTGAAGCTGTAATTTACGATTTCAAAAGCCTGCCTGGAACGCAGCATTAGCGAAAACGACCGGACCACTTACTTCTGCTTTAATTTATCTAATCTGAAGTTTTCTTATCCTATCACACCTGAGGAAACACCTGCAGACAGATGTTCACAGATGTTTTCCATCCACTCTGATGATGAAACAGGAAGCAGCTTTGACAAAAACCAAACAAAAAATCTGAGTTTAATCATCTTTCAACTTTTTGTCTGTCGCTGTTTCAACAGGTTCAGAAGGCGACAGGACGATGATGATGATGATGATGATGATGAAGGAGGAGGAGGATGAAGAGACTTGTGGCCTGGGGCAGGGGGAGAGGGGGGGAGACGGGGGAGAGGGGGGAGACGGGGGGAGAGAGAGAGAGAGGTAGCTGGGGGGGAGACAGATGCCCCTGCCCTGCTGGTCATGTTGGCAGTGGCAGGAGCTGCCTGTGTGTGACAGACGGGGGAGGAGAACATCCCGACTCCCCCCAACTGCCCCCCGACCCACTACCCCCCGACCCCCCCTCTCACCCCCCCACAATCTGCTCCCTAACCCCCCCCCCTCCACCTCCTCATTGTCCTCACTCACTCTGCCCGGCGCTGCTTCCACCGCAGGCTTTAATCACTCTCCTCCTCCTCCTCTTCTTCTTCGTCCTCCTCCTCTTCCTCTTCCTCCTCTTCTTCCTCTTCCTCTTTCTCATCCTCCTCTTCTTCCTCCTCCTCCTCCTCTTCCTCTTTCTCATCCTCCTCTTCTTCCTCCTCCTCCTCCTCCTCTTCCTATTCTTCCTCCTCCTCCTCTTCTTCTTCTTCCTCCTCCTCCTCCTCCTCTTCTTCTTCCTCCTCCTCCTCTTCTTCCTCCTCCTCCTCCTCCTCTTCCTATTCTTCCTCCTCCTCCTCTTCTTCTTCTTCCTCCTCCTCCTCCTCCTCCTCTTCTTCTTCGTCCTCCTCCTCCTCTTCTTCTTCCTCCTCCTCCTCTTCTTCTTCTTCCTCCTCCTCCTCCTCTTCTTCTTCTTCCTCCTCATCCTCCTCTTCTTCTTCTTCCTCTTCCTCTTCTTCCCCCTCCTCCTCTTCCTCCTCCTCCTCTTCTTCTTCGTCCTCCTCTTCTTCCTCTTCCTCCTCCTCTTCTTCTTCCTCCTCCTCATCCTCCTCTTCTTCTTCTTCTTCCTCCTCATCCTCCTCTTCTTCTTCTTCTTCCTCCTCCTCCTAATCTTCTTCCTCTTCCTCCTCTTCACCCTCCTCCTCCTCTTCTTCCTCTTCCTCCTACTCTTCCTCTTCCTCCTCTTCTTCTTCTTCCTCCTCCTCCTCTTCTTCCTCCTCTTCTTGCTCCTCTTCTTCTTCCTCTTGCTCCTCCTCCATCATCATCCTCCTCCTCTTCTTCCTACTCCTCCTTCATCATCATCATCATCATCCTCTTCTTCCTCTTCCTCCTCTTCATCCTCTTCCTCCTCCTCTTCTTCTTCCTTCTCCTCCTCTTCCTCCTCTTCTTCCCCTTCTCTTCCTCTTTCTTCTCCTCCTCCTCTTCTTCTTCCTCCTCATCCTCCTCTTCTTCTTCTTCTTCCTCTTCCTCCTCCTCCTCTTCCTCCTCTTCTTCTTCCTCCTCCTCCTCTTCTTCCTCCTCCTCCTCCTCCTCCTCTTCTTCTTCCTCCTGGTCCTCCTAATCTTCCTCCTCCTCTTCTTCTTCTTCCTCCTCCTCCTCCTCCTCCTCTTCCTCCTCCTCCATCATCATCATCATCATCATCAAGTGTTTGAGCCAGCTTCTTCATCACACACACACACAGCTACGACCTGCCCACCTCCCTCCGTCCAGTCCCCCCCCCCCTCCTCCTCCTCCTCCTCTTCCTCCTCTAGTCGGCTGCCAAGCTCCAGTCCGGACCGCCACCATCCCTCCCTCTCCCCCCTCCCACGCCGTCACACACGCAGCACCGCAGCAGGACGCCACCACGTCACACAATAACACACACACACACAGGGAAAGAGCTTCCTGCTGCGAGTGAAGATACAAGATACTAGACACTAAGAGCCGATGCGATGCAGGAGATATCGGCCACACACACACACACACACACACACACACACACACACACACACACACACACACACACACACACACACACACACACACACACACACACACACACACACACACACACACACACACGGAGCAGAGGAGCTAAAGGTCAGGAACGGAGCCTGTTGTTCTGAGGCTGTAAATGTTTGATGAGGGAGGTGTTGGGAACGTCCTTTAGCTCCACGCCGCCAAGCTAATCGGACTCACACTGAGAAAATGCCAACACTCGTCCAATCACGACCTCTGATCTGTGAGCGAGACGATGGACCTGGCCGCCGCCCGGTCAGCGCTGCTTTCTGTTCGTTAACAGAGAGACTAAAGGGATAAATTCACTGATTCAGAAAATGTGAACCACAACCGTTCATATGTGGAGCTGTACATTTAAAAAATACAGAAAACAGTGCTTAAAAATCCACCAGTAACGTTTCTATCCAGAGACGTCGTCCCTGTTGATCTGTATAATCCACCGAACAAGACAGAGCAGCAGACGCCTCCAAATATGGGTGAATAAAACCAAACGATCGCCACAACCAGCTCTCACAGAGGTTCATCATTTGGACCAGAGGTCGACTGATTAATCGGTGATTAGGAATATTTTATAAACAATATATATTGGCAGAAGTTTTGGCTCCAAAACACTCACCGTTGGGCTTATCACGATAGACACGATCGATACCAGTACCAGTGATTTTCCACGATTATCGATATTTATTCGATTCTACGATGAAAAACAAAACAAAAACAGAACTCTTGTGCTTCTAAATTCACTAGGCCTACTTTATTTTTATTTTTTTAAAAGACAGTTTCACATCAAACTTTCTTGTATTTACATTAAGCTTAACTGTGATTCAACGGCTTCTCAAACTGCACAGCATTTAAAGAATTGGCAGAAACATAATGTAATAAGACGACTAAGAATAAGCTTGTCTTCATTCGGTCCAAATTCAAAACACGAACTTGCAGAGCGTCGTGTTTCCAAAAACTTGTGGTGCACATGACATCAGGCAGTTGGAGCGTATCAAAGTCCGGCCACGATCACATACTGTAACAAATGGACCGTGAGTTCGACTGTAGCTGCACCGAGACCACATATTGCTCAGACTCACACATGTCCGCGTCAGCCCCGAGGTAAATTCGTGCAAAACCGCTGATGCGCGTTTCCATCGGGGGCAGTTTTTCAGCAAGTAGTCTCTGCATTTACCGCCAACTCTGTCTTGTAACGTTCCGTTATTATCTCATAGTGTGGTGAATGTGCAGGTCACAACTTGTCCACCAGAGCGTTTTGGAGTTTTTGGATTGTGTATTAATGAGTTTGATGAGGGAAACCAAGAAATCCCATTAGCCTCTGTACAGTAGCGTAGCTCTGAGCAGCTCACGGCTCTGCTCCGCCGTTCTAAAAATAGCTTGCACCGACAATTAAAGGTAACGAACCTACTGCTACGACTATAGGGATTATGACAATGGGTCAATTCACCAAAATGTTGAACTAACACTTTAAAAATACGGTGTCTTACATTTCCCATGATGCAACTTTCCTTATACTTGATCTGCCTCTTACACATCCACATGTTTAAAACTCAACATCTTTCTCCACTGTTGAGTTTCTTAAATATAAATGTTACTTTATCTTGCGTCCTCATTATTCCACAAACTGAAGCTCTGAGCAGTAAAACAACCCAAATACAGGTGTTGAGGAGAGACACACACAACATGATCTGTGTGTGTGTGTGTGTGACGTGTGTGTGTGTCGTTCAGTGCCAGCCGGCGCTCAGACACACACACCGGTCTGACGGTAAGTGAGCTGAATATCCAGGCAGCCAGTAAATCAGTCGGTCGGGTCGCGGCCTGAGATGTTTAAAGCGGCTGCAGGTTGTAAGCTGCAGGTTTATGTAATGCAGTAACTAAAGCTTTGACCCTGGCACGAACACACACACACACTCACTGACACACACACACACAACCACACACACACATACAGAGTGTCTGGTCAGAGAGCTGCCAACCTCTGGCCTCCTTATACAACCCACACACACACACACACTCTCTAATCCACCTCCTGTCTCACCTTGCATACCCTGTCTCAGAGGGGGGGTGTGTGTGTGTCCATCAGTGTGTGTGCGTGTGTGTATATCAGTGTGTATGTGTGTGTGCGTGTGTGTGTGTGTGTGTGTGTGTGTGTGTGTGTGTGATTATGGCAGCGCTCCTTCCAGCAGCTAAAGCAGAAAATCCAATAACTGGCCTCTATCGACTGGCACACTCATTAATTAGGGCTTAATACGGCTTAATGCTCGGGCACTGCCCTGCACTAACACACACACACACAGACACACACACACACACACTGCGGGCTGGCTTGCCGCTGCCCGCTGCCTGGAACTGGCGAGGAGAGGAGGAGGAGGAGGAGGAAGGATGAAGGGATGGATGGAGGGATGAACTGAGTTAACAGGATGTTCAGGTGGAAGGTGGCGGCGAAACACAAACACCGACGGTTTGTGGCATCGGACGGGACGAGGTGTGTGTGTGTGTGTGTGTGTGTGTGACCTGGTACCAGGACACCACCTGCTGGATCCCCTGACTTACTGACACACACACACACACACACACACACACACACGGACGACAAAAAACCACCCACACGCACAACAATAACTCCTCAATTATGCACTAAAAGCACCTGAAACAGCTTCAGGAGTGAAAACGCTGCTGTTTGTCGTCGTTGTTGGCGGCGTCATTGTTGTCATGTGTGTGTGTGTGTGTGTGTGTGTGTTTCTCTCTCTCCAACAGACATAATAAACGCTGGTTTTCGCTGGGAGGCAGTTTGCAGTAATTTCCCCCGACGGCCCCGATAATCAAACTCTGCACCTCGAACCGCTGCCTCTCTATTGACTGTTGCTGCTGCTAAGGAGATTAATTACAACACACACACACACAGGCAGACACACAGTTCCCTCTCTGTGGTATACATCAGTCGTAGCCCACAGCTAGTGTCTAAACTCTGCTGTGTGTGTGTTTGTGTGTCTGTTTGTGTGTGTGTGTTTGCATATTTATTTACAGGTGGAAGCAGCAGATCTCCTACAGGCAGCGGTCCGAGGGGGAACGAGCTGCGAACGTCACGTCGACAGCGTAACAGGAAAAAAAGGAAAAAGGATCTGGAAGCAGCAACGTTCACGTCTGTCATTCAGAAAAGCCCCGTATGAACCTGTGTGTGTGTGTTCGAGTGTGTGTGTGTGTGTGTGTGTGTGTGTGTGTGTGTTAATTACCAAACAAATCAGCCAGTGGAGTGTGTGTCGCTTTAAGAAGAAAATATTTACTGGACGGCGCATACATTATCAAAATGGCATCAAAAATAATTATATAAATAAATATATGAATAAAAAAAAGCCACAGAGTGAACTAACGTCCTACTGTACAATCTGTGTGTGTGCGTGTGTGAATTTGTGTGTTTGTGTGCGCGTGTTTCCAGGAATAACTCCGCTCACGTTAAACCCAGGGAGCGCGTTAGACGAGGTCTAAAATTAAAGACAATGAAAGGCCGTAATTAAAGAGCAAATTTTTAACTGCGCTCCTGTAATGAGACACACACACACACATACACGCACACACGCGCACACACGCACACACACACATAGAGATACAGCCACAGACACACTATCATAGACAGAGGAAATTAGGAAAATTAAATAGGATTTGTGTAAGAAATTAAGTGTAAAAATCAGATTGAAAACATAATGATGAATCTGTGTGTGTGTGTGTGTGTGTGTGTGTAGCATGCAGGGGGCCTAGGGGGTAAAGAATGCAGGCAGACGGCCTTGGCTTGCCTGGTTACAACAACAATGCCAGGGGCATGAAGGCTGCAGCTGCCACACACACACACACACACACACACACACACACACAGTCACTCACACACACACACAGACGCACACAAACGCAAAACATGCACACACAACCATATTTTGCCCAATCCCCGGCCCACCACCATCACCACCCTCACACCCCAGCGCTCTAGCTAGCGAAATCTTGGCTGGCACACAACTGCACTCAAGAATCTGTGTGTATATGTGTGTGTGTGTGTGTGTGTGTGTGTGTGTGTGTGTGTGTGTGTGTGTGTGTGTGTGTGTGTGTGTGTGTGTGCCTGAAGGCGTGCCCCCTCCTCCTCCAACCTGTCATGCCAGTTGTTGCTCTTGCTAACATGCACGTTTGACATGGGAACACGATTGGTGACACTGTGTGTTTTGATCAGGACGGGAACGACGCTCCCTCCCTCCTTCCCTCCTTTCCTCCCCCCTTTCCTTCCTCCCTCACTCCTTCCCTCCCTCCCTCCCTCCCTCCTTCCCTCGCTCGCTTGTACTTATTTATTTGTCGTTCCCTCTGTGCGCTGTGTGTTCAGTCACTGCTGCAAACACCTGACTCTTGTGCACTCTACCTCTGTAACTTTACATATCAGCATCAGCATCATCAGCATCTTAGTCTTTTCCTCCCTCTCCAGCTGTCTGAACCTTTTCTCCAACTTCTCCTTCGCAGACAAAATCACACTAAAAAAAATACAAAAAAAAACACGCTTAGCATCTAAACATCTGAATACACAGGTTACACTATATACCGTATACACCATTACAGTGTATATACTTCATATTAAATCCATTTTATTGAGCTTTGAAGTGAACATACTGTACACTATCAGAGCCACGCCACTTCATTTTAACAAAACCAGGTTTTCTGCAGCTTCCAAAAAGAAAGATAAACCTCAGAGGAAGGTAAAATGTTTTAAATTTCAAACAACAAAAGTCAAACATATTTTCTTTTTCCTGAAGAAAATGTTGTTTTAAGATATTTTTATCCAACTTCTCCTACTGAAATGGTCTTAAATTAATTAAGTTTACACTGTTTTTTACTTGGAAATCAGCTTTAAAATCATCTGTGTGACAACTGAGGATGTTGTTTTTCCTTTTCCAACTCGACACTGATAAGAAGGAAAAGCTGACAAGAGTTTCAGATGTTACTTAAGATGCCAAACGCACTAAAACTCCACAGTTCATCTGCAGCTGTGCTGATGTTGAAGTCGACACTCAACTGAACCTTTTGGGAAATTTTAGAATAATGTTTAATGTCTCTACAACATTTAATCTTTCACTTCAGCTGAAGACTCACTGCTGATATTAGTTTTTTATTATTATTTGTGAGTGTTTCATCAGTTATATTTTGTTACTGTTGTGGTTGTTACTGTCCTTGCTTTAAAAGGATCTTACTGTGAAGTATTTTGTGACTTTTATTTTGAAATCTTTATGTCTGAAAGAGGCAACTAATTTATGAAAGTTAAAATGCATCACAATTTATTTAGTAAGAAATCATCAGTGGACTAAACCACCTCTGCTTTTTAAATGTCCCCACCCATTTATTTTAGACTACTTATATATTTTTCTGTCTTAATTTTTTGGATTTAAATTCAAATTGATTGATCAGTTTTCATTGATCTGAAACAATGTTTGTTGAAGTAACTGATCTTATGAACGTCACGTCTGCTTGTACCGTTGCCAGAGTTACGTTACGGCTCAATGTGGACGCAGTCGTAACAGAAAGTCTGAGCTCTGACTGAAGTGATGTTACTTTGAAAACAAGATCAGATGAATCAGCTGATCCATGGACGACAGATTAAAACATTAAAAAAAAAAACCTTAAGCTCTGTGACTTCATTTTAAACAATGTTATATATTATTACAGGATTTATAATTTGTTTAAAATGTTGTTGTGAGCTCTTTTACTCTTTTATCAGAATATACGTAAATGCTGTGTTAAAATGAAGTCCTATTGATCTATGTTGATCCTATTGACCCTGTTGATACCCTGTTTGGCCAAACAGAACTGAGCTTTTAGTCTAAACCTTTATTTTTATTTTTTTTAAAACAACCTCTGATTGATATCCTCTATTTTATGTTGTTTACTTAAAATTTTATATTCCATATTTTCTTCTTGGTTATAATCACATCACATCAGGATGTAATCCATCATCCAGAGGCTTGAAATGAGCATTTCACCATCAGATGACATGTAGATCGTTAAAAAGATAAAAAAAATAAAAATACTGGTTAGACAGATTTCATTAAAAAAATGAATAAATAAAAGGTGATAAATGGAATAATCAATTAACCTGTTTCAAATATACACTAAAAGATCAAAATGACTCTTTGATCTGATGCGACTCCTGTGAGCCGGGACACAGAACAGAGTCATTATATATGAAGCCCAGCGTTTGTTAACCTTTTTTAGTTACATTAAACAGATCTGGGAGGGGATATCAGAAATATATTCAGACTCTGGCCAGAAAAAACAAAAAAAAACAAAAAACAAAGCAGTAAACGGCAGAAGTCGCCTCTTCTTTCATTTCATCACTGTGTGAACAGAGGTTTGCGAGCCGCTGCAGGCTGTTATATCATCTATTCAATGTCAAAGTGTTTGCTGCCGAGAGGCCTGCTGACTCTTTTTAAGTCTTGTGTTTAGTGTTTGCTTTTTGCCGGCATCAAAGTGTTTTCAGCTGCTGTTACTTTTAACATTTTTTTCCAAAGAAGGGGGGGGGCAGGTGTTTCCGCACGACTTTTCTAGTTGTAGTTTTATGAAGTAGTGTTAGCGAGTGTCACTGACTGGGGCTCGAGATGTGACGCTTTGCACAGTTAACGCTCCAGCTTGCAAGCCTCTGGCTACAGCCCGACATCTGAGCTGCAAATCTGTGCGTCTCTATGTGTGTGTGTGTGTGTGTGTGTGTGTGTGTGTGTGTGCGTGTGTGTGCGTCTGTGTGTGTGCGTGTGATAGAGCTGTAAAGCCACCGTTTGACAATGCTCTTTCAGCAGGCCGCCCTGCGTTCGCTCCCGGCTACAGAAGCCAGCTGGGCAATGCAGAGATGGAAACGATGAGAGGAGAAGAGAAGAGAAGAGAAGAGAAGGAGAAGGAGAAGGATGAGGGATGAGGGATGGAGAAGAAGGAGGGAGGAGGAGGAGGGAGGACGACTGATCAGCGCCATCCAGAGGTAAGAAGAGCGTGAGTGTGAGAGAAAAAAAGGAGAAGAAGTTTAATTATGAAATGTGGATCAAACTGCTCCTCTCTTTTATGATGGAGTTGACATTTTTGTACCAGGTGCATCAGTGAGAATTATTATTGTAATAATAGATGATAAATTTAACTTTACTTATTTTCCTGGGTGTATCTATAAAAATAGAGATATATATTACTGTTTTTTTGTTTGTTTGTTTGTTTTTACAAAATGCTCAGATGATGTGTGGGAACGTGTCTGGACCAGGTATGTTTGAAGAGTTCGGTAAAAAAAATATATATATATAGACCAAAAAAACAAAACAAAAAACACCTCCCACTGCCTCCAACGTCGTAACGTTCCTCAACGTTTTCTGTCACACACTCAACTTTTCTTCCAGGAAAAAAAAAAAAAAAAAACTGCTGTTATTTCCTGATTTTTTAAAATGCATGAAGAGAGAAATAGAAAAAAGAAAAAAAGAAAACAGTGCATATGTGTTGAGTAAAAAAGTAAAGAGGTGACAGCAGTGATGTTAATATTAACGATCTGTGGAAGCGTTTTAATTGTTCGTGTGTAAACGCTGCACCTCACACTGGGCCTTCTTCATCATCATCACCATCATCTTCCTCCTTTATGACCCCCCCTCTCTACCTCTCAGATCACACACACACACAGTTGCGCCTCATCATCTCACACACACACACACACACACACACACTCACACACAGATGAGACAAATGAAAGCTGTCCTGTTTTCTTCGGCCCAGCCGCTGCCAACTTCATTTGCAAATGAAAAGTTTTGCGAGGAGCGTCCTTTTGCTTCTGGGGCATGGCAGCACACTGTGTGTTTGGGGGTGAGCAGGGGGAGGGGGAGTGGGGAGTGGGTGGGTGAGGAGAGACGAGGGTCTGACAGAGGGTGTGTGTTGTGTGTGTGTGTGTGTGTGTGTGTGTGTGTGTGTGTGTGTGTGTGGCAGAAGCCCAGACGAAGCAGCCCTCGCCCGGGGCTTCGCTGTCCGCCCGCGGTAGCAGCAAGCCTGTTCCTTCTTCCCCGGCCCGCCGCGACCATTTGTTCCATTAACCAATCTCCTGGAGCCTCTGGTGCAAACACACACACACACACACACACATCCACAGGCATACATACTTCAACAACTGCTTGCACAGCTCATGCCACACATGGCCCTCCATCCCTCCTCCATCCTTCGCTCCATCCTTCCCTCCCTCCTCTACTTTCCTCCAGACGCACGCACCATCTTTCTTCTTGGAGGCCATATGGCCCAGTGAAGCCTGTGGATCTACAGGCACATCTGCGTATATGTTGCTGCTCTCCTTAAAGGGCTGCACCGTGAGCTCTCTCACACACACACACACACACACACACACAGAGGACTGATGAACACGCTGCTGTCACTATGTGTTGGATAAGCGAGCGTTGGTGTTATGTCGGTCTGTCGTACATGTGTGTGTCTTCTGCGTGCGAGAGAGAGAGAGAGAGAGAGAGAGAGTCTGTGTATGTGACCTAAGTGTGTACATGCGTTGTGATAATTGGTGAAACAGGCTGCGAACAGCTGTGGGGTGAGAAAAGGTTACATGGTGTTTGGTACGGAAAGCAAAAAGGGGAGGAGGAGGAGGAGAAAAGAGAGGAAAAAGGAGAAAGGAGAAGAGAGGAGTAAAAAGTTGTAGAATAAAAGAAGGTCAAAGGGGAGAGGGAAGTGGAGAGAGATGAGAAGGAGGAGAGAGGGCAGAGGGGAGGAGAGTTACAGAGGAGAAACAGTAAATCTGCAGCACAAACGTAAAACTTTTCCCTCTGCATCAGTCTGTCGGAAAGAAAAAAACACCAACTGAGCCTCATTCTTCTTCTATACACATATCTATACTTTTATAGAATAAAAATAGAGAAATTATTTTCTTTTTTACAGTGAACCATTAGAAAAAGTTGTAATTTCCAGTCAAAAATAGAAAAATAAAAATTAAAAATACACCAGACATTTACTCTCTGGGTCTCGTTTGAGTGTTTTTTTCTAATTGTCATAATGTGGTTTCATTTTATAACTGTTGCTGGATCATATTAACATATTAAACCATATGAACCTAATGTCTCCCTCATTATTAGGACAGGATTGTTTACACGACGAAAAACACCTGACATGAGTGGGAAACATTTTACGAGCCATAATAACCTTCACCAGCGCTCCAGATATTTATTAATAGATGAGATATTTTCTCATCTCTGTCAGATCTTCCTCTCTGAATTCATCGGCACTAAGATTTCTACTTTTTACACTATTGTGTCAACAAATCACACGACACTGAGGAGTCATATTCATATTCATTCATAATGTTAAGATCTAAACTTCAGAAAATATGCATTTTAATTTGTGCATCTGTAATGTCACACCTATACCAAGTTAAAGGTTTTTTTATGTTGTTTGTGTTTCTTTAATTATATGTCATAGATTAATACAAAATAAAGTTGTAGTTGACCTAGAGAATGCAAATAAAATCTGTGCCTTAAACATTTCCAGTTGTTCTCACATATGTAAAATAAAAATGAACTACCTCAGCTGAGATTTAATATGTTATTTCTTAAATCAGATTTAATAAAAAGACTGAAAAATAAAGATGTACAACCTTTAAATGAACCGTATGAACTGTAGTAACAGTAACTGTCTGTTCATCCTCCCTAACTCCATCTCTCTCTCCATCTCTCCACCCTTCTCCTGCTCCATCCCTTCATTTCCAGGCAAAAAAAAGAGAGAAAAAAAGAAAACCAACAACAACAACACAGAAATAGTGAAATAAATAATTAAATGGTGCAGCAAAAACATTGTGTGCTAAAACCCCTGTGTAGTTTGGCAATCAGCTTGCCCATGTAAAAATAAATCAAGCTGATTTTCCAAATGTTTTGTGCGTGGTGCGCTGTTGCCGCTCTTCGCAGCACAGATTGCAGGCCGATGGAGAGGCTGTGGGGAGGGGCGGGGCGCTGGATATTGAACCCACTTGCACCAGCTTGTTAACACGTACACCTTAACCCTCGAGCGGCGCGGCAGGGCGCCCGCCGAGCCGCTCGGGAGGCCTGCAGGGACCAACTAACATATACACCAATGTATAGAAGACAGACACATGTACGCGGAGGATTAATGGGGGAACAGGCGTGCTATTCAGGACGAGAACAGCGCCATATGTAGAGAGACTGACTCTCACACACACTTTACACGTGATTATATAGCACATATACAGAATAGAGATCCACAAAGTTGTGTCAAACAGCACAAAGTTCAGTCCCGTCTCTGTGGATTTACCACAAACTGCAACACATATAACTGGAACGCAGCCCTGATGAATACAGTGAAGCTCTTCTTTTTTATATTTGTTGAAGCTCAAACTCGATGTGATAATGTTTTTTTAATTTTTTTATATTTGTGGCAGGACACCAGCTGTAGACTTTGCCACCTGAGGTAGGATCAGCACCACAAATATACAATCTCTAACATCACAAAAACTCAAATACCAGCTGCGACGCAGATCATCGTAAAACGTGAGTCATACCTCTCTCTCTCTCTTTCCCTCTCTCTCGCCTCCCTCTGCTGCACCGCTCCGTACAATAAGTCATTCAAACACAACGCTACATTACCAAAAAAAAAGCCAAAAATACATTCATAAGTATTATTTACTGATCGGGAATCGAGGCGCACACGCTCACGCTCGTCTTGTAAGAAAATCAAATACAAGAATGTGGTCAAGCAGCTTTAACGGTCGCTCCAAAAAGTGACCTCATGTAGAGCTGAACTCCGGAGATTTAGAAATATCAGGAGGATTCATCAACCAACTAAGTGTCAAAGCAGAAAATAAAACTCACTAAATGCCAAGAGTGATTATTGTGGTTCAGATGGGAGAAGAGAGAAGTTTAGGTGCCAACTTCCCAGCCAATCCACTTTTGGCAGCCAGATTCCTGCTCTGCTAAACCTCCTGAGAACATGCAATAGCAAACCATACACACAAAGAGAGACACACACACACACAAAAATACCACCATAACATATGTGCAGAAACATACAGAATATTCATACCTCACACTCCTTGACAACTTAGATTGTTTTTCTTTCCTATGAAACGCACAAAGAGAGTCACACACACACACACACACACAACCGGGGAGACAGCTGTGACTTGGTAAACTTTGTTTTTTGGCAGCGTCTGACTGTCGACAGGTTAACACCGGTGGGTGGTAGACAATATGTGGTGTCAGTGATGGAGCAGGAGAGAAAGGGTGAGCGAGTGTATATGTGTGTGTGTGTGTGTGTGTGTGTCTGTGTGTGTGTGTGTGTGTGTGTGTGTGTGTGTGTGTGTGTGTGTGTGTGTGTGTGTGTGTGTGTGTGTGTGTGTGAGTGTGTGTGTGTGAGTGTAAGACAACGAAGGTGGAGTTGGGGGGGTAGAGATCCTGCAGAGTGGGGCAACAACACCCACACACTCTTGCCCACATTGAGCAGAGCCAGGCTGCATGCCAGGCGCCCTGTGGAGACACACACCAACTGGGCTCCACACTCGGGGAGGAAGAGACCCCCGCAATGCACACACACACACACACACACACACACACACACACACACACACACTTCATAAACTATGTACAGATACTTTAACATAAGCCAAAGATGGAAGTAGTTTTAAGTGCAGCTTTTACGAGTCAATATTTTCTTAGTTTACTTTGTTTTTGACATTGAAATTGAGTTTTAAAATTCACAATGGAACAAATAAAGTGGGACGGACGAGACGACTGCAGCCTGGCAATTATTTTCATTATTGAGCTAATATCGACTAATTCATGAAGTGCTTGGTCCGTAAGATGTCTAAAAAAAACACAAAGACTTCAGGGCGACATCATTCATGTCAGTTTTTCTCAAACCCAAACACATTCGGTTCAGTGTCATAAAGAAGTACAAAAAGAGCAGCAGGTTCATTTTCTGTAATTGATTGATCCGCTCTTCACTGCTTTTGCTTTTTTTTTTAGCTTGATAAACCTCTGAAGCCCTGTTGTAAACTAAAGTTCACCCGTCAGTGATGATTCATATGTGACTGAAATCTCAATTTACTGATAAATACAGAGTGGCATGTGAAGAGGAAACAGAGAATTGATAAATTATGGGGTATTCTCGACTTTAAAAGTTTGAGTTTATCCCAGCTTACTCCTCAGTCACAATTTACTATGAATTATCTCCTTGTTAAATTATTCGCTGTGAAACAACGCAGCCATAAATAAATAATCTGATATGTGACCATTTAACACTCTAATTATAAAGCCCAACCATCTCTCTGTGCTTCATCTTTAGGTTTTAATGCAGTTACGGTGCTTTGGACCGCCACAAGTGACTGATGTGAGTCTATGAGTGGTTTTATTCTCTACACTTTATTATATAACAAAAAAAAATAAAGTTGCTGCTGTCTTTGATGAGAGAACAGTTTGACTGAGCAGCCTGAGGAAGCCGACAGCAGGACACAAAAACTGCTGTGTCAACAAATATTTAAACAATCCTTATTAAATAAATAAATAAAAAATCAACATTAGATGTAGAGAGGACAATGGACTGGTTAGAGACAGATTGTCAAGAAAGTTTTTTCTTTTTTTTGTAAATCCCACAAGAACGCCATAAGTAACAGTACAAAAGGTTTTGATTCATGTGTGACAATACACACACTGATAGACAATGATAGGGCACTGTTTTCAAAAGCAAAAATGCTTTTTTTTCCTTTGCTTTGTTTTTATTTAAAATAGGTGAATAGTATATTAGAAATAGGGTAGTGCTGCTCCTCTGTGGTGTGTTTGCTCACCTGTCCTTCATACGCTGGTGCATGCGACCGTGCTGGACACACTGCTCCTCCATGTCCGAGCAGCGAGCTCTCAGACTCGTCACCGTCTCCTCCAGGTGTTGCCTCTCCAGGGTCAGCTGCTCCAGCTCACCCCTGCACACACACACACACACGCTATGTTGAAAATCTACTTCACAAAGGTGCCATGTAGAGCAGGGGTGTCAAACATGCGGCCCGCGGGCCAAAAACGGCCCGGCAGAGGGTCCAATCCGGCCCGCTGGTTGAATTTGGCGTAAGCATAGTATTGTTGAAATTGCATATATTTTTTATCAAGAGATTTCAGGTTGTTCATAATATGTTTTGTAAAAGGAGAGTTAATCAACTGTAAACATCTTAATAATGCACTAAAACAAAGGGAAAAATTCAAAGTTCTTCTCATTTATAGGTTAAAATACTATTATTTCACTGGTCCAGCCCTCTTGAGATCAAATTGCGGCCCCTTTTGTGGCCCCTGAACTAAAATGAGTTTAACACCCCTGATGTAGAGCAATGCAAAGAGAATGAAACACAATTAGTCTATAGATATTACATAACTTTATAAATCACATAATGCAAAGTGCTTCATAATATACAGTGTCATGCAAAAGATGACACATTCCCTTTATATTTTAAACAATATAATATTATATTTTAAACAAGGGGTGCAGCAGGGTGCTGCTTTGTTTCCCTTTCTCGCTCTAAAATTGTAGAAGCAAAGAAAATAATACATCGATATTGCTTAAAATATTGTAAAAGAGTGTTTCATGTTAAACTTTATTCCTTTTAGAGATCATTTAATCTTCCACTTGCTTAACTTTTCACATTAACAGACATTTTGACCAGGGTTTCCCAAGTTTTTGCATGCCACTGTACAGTAAGTACACTGTATAAATGATGACGTGGTCTGTGGGTGAATCTTGTTGATGCATGTCCTGTTCAGAAATCTTTCCCAAATATGTCATAGATTAAGGATTTGTAAGAATAAAGAGCTTTAATCATGCCTTTAAATTGTTAAGCAGGGTCAAATATTTACATCATTTACTTCTCAGTATTATTTTTGGCAAACCAACCCCTTATTTAAAGATGATTATTTTTTGTATCCTGGTTTTATTTGATGCCGAGAACAGAAACAGGCAGAAAAGATGGAAAGAGAAGGAGAGAAAGAGAGAAAGAGAAAGAAGGGCACGACCTGCACTAAACCTCCTCAGCTGGACGCTACAGTTGTGTCGTTTTGCATTTTGCATCGATGTGGCAAAGCCGCCCTGAACCTCATTTTCTGCTTCACAAGATGAAACGGGGCCACTCACTCAGCAGGTGTGGACCTCTGTACGACTCGGAGTCGGCGAGACGAACAACTGCAAAACAATTTGTCTGAGTTTTTCTTTCTTCTTTCTTCTTCTCCTTCTTCGTTTCGTCCTGCTGCAACTGTCTCAGTGTAACCTCGCTCAGCCCGACTGAGACCATCCAGCAGGACTTTAACCGCTACACTAGGCTTAGACTCCAGGAGCTCAAACAGCCCACGGCTCCACACACACACACACACACACACACACACACACACACACACACACACACACACACACACACACACACACACACACACACACACACACACACCAACATCGCACTGCTGCTAAACTACATAACACACACACACACGTCATAGCAGTGTGTCAGCAGCACGTATGTGAAATCTGCATAAAGACGCATTAAAGGAGGTTGTTATTACTGTGTATATACATGTGTATACTACTGATGTCCATCATACAGTAGGAGGATACAGTACTGTGTGCTTCAGTGTGTGTGTGTGTGTGTGTGTGTGTGTGTGTGTGTTGTGTTGTGTTGTGTGTGTTGTGTTGTGTGCACGTGGCTGGTGAGGCCAGTGCGGTCTGGCAGGGCCAGATTGGGGGCTGTCATGTGACTAATGTGCAGCACAGCTCCAACAGCTGACAGGACACTGGGTCCAGGGTCACTCTCATACACACACATGCACAACACAACACACACACACCACATACAACACAACACACACACACACCACACACACACAGGCAGCCCAGATGGAGAGCTGTGCAGGCCTGCTGTGACTACTGTAGCATCAGGTTAACAAGAAAACAGGTCAGACTGGAAAGCAGTGTGTAGTATGTTGACATGCTCCGTCCAAACTGCCTGAGTAGATGATGCTTCATGAAACGATGACACGGATGTCCAGCGGATCAGGGGAACAAAACAATGGACGAGAGGAGCTCTGTGTGTGTGTGTGTGTCTATACGAGCGCATTTTGACTCGCTAAATGAAACAGTTTTCATGGGAGAGTAGACAAACAGCGAAGTTGGGACGTAACCCACCGAGTCAGAGAGAGGAACTGAACGAGAGCATTAATGTGCGAACAAACGGGAGACGTGATGACAGGATAATAAAAAAAACCAACAAAACAAACCTGCTGTTTTCTGTCAGCTCTTCCAGTTTGGTCCCCAGTTTGCAGCACTCCTCCTTCAGCTTCCTAATCAGGGAATTCTGGGAACTCAGCAGACCGTCCAGCTCTGCAACTGCAAACCAGTCATGAGAAAAAAAACGCTTCAGTTACAGTGAGGTTAATCATTTCAGGTGACGTTACACAGTGACACATACTGTACAATAAAATACTAAAATAACCACGACTTCATACTGTTTCTAGTTTTAAGATTCTGTATTTCCCTCCCTCAATTTTGAGTATATAAATGTTGGCTATTTACTCTTGATATGATATCATAGTTCCTAGAACTGTTGTTGATATACTAAAAAAACTATATAATTTTTTAATAATTGGCATAGTTGCCCCTATTTATACACTTCTAATCTTTGTTGCTTGAGACTATAGTTCTCCTTAAAAAATGTCTTTATAAAAATATTAAATATTCTCATATCATGTAAGACTTTATGATGTGTTTATGTGTTAATTGAGTGTTGTTGACCTCTGACAGGTGACGCTCATCAAACGTTGAGCCTCCCAGTCTCCTGATTGGTCAGTTGTATTGAGATGTTTTGA
This sequence comes from Trachurus japonicus, assembly GCF_045865225.1. Lineage (NCBI taxonomy): Eukaryota > Metazoa > Chordata > Actinopteri > Carangiformes > Carangidae > Trachurus > Trachurus japonicus. Next base: position 11,952,267 of record NC_140921.1, on the reverse strand, counting down.
TATGCCTGATGAAGGTCACATTGACCGAAACGTTGCTTTAATAAAACGATAACTGAGAGTGAGACAGTGGGCGGGTTTTGCCTTCCTCCTACGCACCTGTACCTTCAGGTTTGCTGAGGCCGTGCACTCATAGTTTTAAGATTCTGCATTAACATAAAAAGACAGAAATGTCACAGTAGATGCAAGTATGACATTCATTTATTACGACTACACGGTCCGAAACTAAAACTAAATAATCACTTTTTCTTCTTACGATTGATTCTGTAAATTGTGAATTAAACTCTGAAAACTTCTTGGACAGGAAAAACATGGCTGGGTGACTGCTCCCCGAGCCCACACAGGGAATCCGTGCACAAACAAAAACCTGACATCACACACAAAAGTGGAGTAACACTTTAAAATGAGTGTTATCGGCTGCGGTAAACTTTGGGACCGTAATGAAGCGCCAGAGGAGTTTTTCTTTGTCACAGTGTGAGGACCGAAAAACTGTGACTAAGATTTTGTGTGATCCTTTCTGATCTGCATATTTCATGAGGAGGAGGATGAAGAAGAAAAAATATTGAATTATCTTTTCTTTTTTTCCAAATTCAAAGATCAGAGGAAGTCGCACATGAGCTCGACTCCGAGGTTTAACACCACCTCTTCCTACCAGGATGTGTGTCTGAATTGTTTTTCTTGAATTGCCGAATAATTTGTTAAAATTTTAAAACTACACTAAACTCATGGATTTTTTTTCGGGTTGTGCTTTCATTTAAGTTAAGTGACATTTGAGAAGAAAGTACAGCAGGTTTCCAAGAGCATCTACCACGTTGAGCTGAACAATGAAATCTATTGTAACAAATCGTGCAGCGAAAGCGAGATACATATGTCTCTTTGAATGGGTTCCCAAAAAAAAAACGCTTTTGTCGACACTCGCATTAGAGTCACAACAGTTCAAACGAGAGGAGGAGATGTACAGAGGGAAAACAGAAGTACAGAGGACGGAGGATGGAAATATAAAGTGCGTGAGTGGGGTAAAACGAGACGGAGAAAGAGAAGGGAACTGTTGTTTGAAAGCGGTTTTTCTTTCTCCTTTTCCGCCCTTCCTGCCACGTCCTCAACCGCTCATGGGGGCCTCTTTCTGAACAATCCAACACTGGGCTTTTCATCGTTCCTTTGAAATGATCCACGTTCCGCTCTCCAACATATGTCTGCTCTTTTAAAATAACAATGGCTGCCGTTTGGATTGAGGCAATGATCCACCTGCTCCCGCATTCTGTTACAGTCAACCGAAACCAAAAAGAAAAACACCAAGGACTCGCAGTCTTTGAAAAGTAACTCAGACTTGTGAAGAGTTTGAGGTTGCTGGTTTTTTTTTTTTTTTTACATACAGTACAGTAGATATTGTGGGGGGAAGAGAAAGATAGGGGGAAAAAAATAATAGAGGAACAGCCATGATGCGCTATGATGAGTACCATTTACATGCATGTGATTCATGGCATCTATGTGTCACGGAAATGCAATTAAAATACAAATAAAGTAATTATGACTTGGAGAGGTGTAGAGGTTAATTGATGTGTTTCCATTAATTTTTCACAGGCTGCACGTTGCACCTTTAATGTGAGATGCTCTATATACCGCGGGTGTGAAACAGGCGGCCCGCGGGCCAAAACCGGCCCGGCAGAGGGACCAATCCGGCCCGCAGGATGAATTTGCCAAGTATGAAAATGACTTAAAAGACAGAAGGGGCATAATATTGATGAAATTGCACATATTTTTATGAAGAAATTCATAATATATTGTGTAAAAGGATAGTTCATTAACGGTGAATATCTTAATAATGCACTAAAACAAAGGGAAAAATTAAGAGTTTTTTATTTATTTATAGGTTATCATGCTTTTATTTCACTGGTCCGGCCCCCTTGAGATCAAATTGCGCTGTTTGTGGCCCCTGAACTACATAAAATGAGTTTGACGCCCCTGCTCTATATACTGTATACAGTCACCATCCCTCAAATCCCTGCCTGCCATAGATAATGCATGGGAGGGCAGAGACACTGGATGCTACCGGGAACGAAAAACACACACAAATTCACAGCCGTGCACACACACGCGCCGTACACTCAAACAAAGTTTTGGTCAGTGCTGGAAAAAGTTGCATGAAGAATGCTAATTAGCGGAACAGGCTTTGAATGCGTCTGGCCATGCGTAGTCCAAAAAGAAACCCTGGGACACAGAAACACAGCAGAACTGGCACTGGAAACAAACAGAGGAAAAATGAGGGAGGGAAGAGGCATGGCAGGGGAGGGAGGGAGGGACGGAGAGAAACAAATATCTGATATCATCTAGAGGCTGCTCTGTACGCATTTACTCAAAAAAGAAACATGAAAAAAAAAGGGGGGGAAAAAAACTCTGAAAAAAAGGTGGGAGGGAGCGGAGAAGAAGAAGGGAGAGAGAGAGAGAATGAGAGTGAGAGTGAGAGTGAGGGGGGGGGGGGGGGTGGATGGAAGGACAAACGGATGGACAGAGAGGCGGGATTTGGAGAGCAAGAAAGCTAATTATCCAGCTCGTCTGTTGGGTTGCACGGGGAGAGGAAGTGATGCGAGCTACTAAAGGACGTCCACCACTCCATCCCCTCCCCATCCACAGTTTCCTGCTGTGCTCTGATGTCAGCTCTCTTTAGACAACATGTGTGCTGCCGACACGCGCCAGAAACAGACCCTTTGTTTATCCCCCTCCCTCCCCTCCCTCCTTTTCTCCCTCTATACCCTCCATCATCTTTGTTCTGCGTACCAGCAGGCTCCCTGTTTGTTGAAGTTAACCACAGGTAAATAAAAAGACAGGAGAAGGGAGGGAGGGAGGGAGGGAGGGAGGGAAGGAGAGGGAGAGTGAGAGGAGCTGCTGAGGGTGGGTTGGTGGGTGTGAGGAGGAGGAGGAGGTGGAGGAGAGGAGGAGAGGGGGGCTCCAGATGGTGCAACAGATGTGCTAGCAGCAGCAGCTCTGCTGTGCAGGCAGACAGGGAGCTCGGAGCTGGGTCTCTCTCTCAGCGCTGCTCCCATCACCTTCCCTCCGCTCTCTCTCTCTCTCTCTCTCTCTCCTCCTCTCGTGGCTTCTGTTCTTCTGCTCTTTTGAGGTCACTTCAGCTTCAGTCTTGTTTTCAACTCAGATGATTTGTGTTCCTGTCCCCCCACTTCCCCCGTCTCCCCCCACTCCCCTCCCCCTCCTCCTCCTCCTCCGACTCTGCTCATGTTGAGACGGAGGTTAGCAAAGGTGGCACAGTGAGGAGGGAAAACCATCCTTCAAAAAAAAAAAGAAGATGCAGGTTCAAGACCCTCCCCCTGCTGAAGCGTCCTTGAGGAAGAGACTGAACCGGTCCCAGCTCCTCGGCTGTGACGCCGTAACTGACCCTGATCAACTCTGCTGTCGCTGTTTTTGCTCCGTGCCGTTCTGGACGCTCCGACTCTGTGTGTGTGCTTCATCCTATTGATTTGATTTCGCCCCTTTATTCTCTTTCTGCTTACATCATGTAAGACATCTAACTAACTAACATGTCTCCATACGATAAAACCTACTGATATGCAAATTTGTGAACTTGCTGCAATGCAATGCCTGTCTCTTCAGTGTGACAACCTTTTAATAACACACACACACACACACATACATACACAGACACACACACACACTTTGAGAAGTCTCCCTAATATCCACCAGATGTGGCTCCACCATGGCTCCCAGTCACGATCTGCTGCCTCTCTCGCTGGTGCGCCGAAGGCCACCAGAGGCAGAGAGACTGACTCAACTGACTCATCTGAGCTGAGATTTACTGCCACATCAAATTAATTTAATGTGTAGTGGTGCATTTCATCACTTAAGAGATTTTGTCCCATCTTACCAACAAAAGAAACCCACCCGGAAGAGGGGAATATGAGGATTTTACCTTTTGTGAATACACATTATTCAGGACATAAGAGGACAGAAAATGATGATAACGAGAGCAGCAACTAAACCGACAAACTATCAGATGGCATGTTTATCATAAATGAGGCTAAAATTGTGTATTCGATAGGTTTATATAGTAGAAAATGGAAAAGAACAAGTGGAAACTAAGTGTTGCTGCTGAAGGACGGACTGCCTCTGAAGAGATGTGACTGAATTACCGGTAGATTAAAATATGAGTTTGCTACTACTAAATGAAATATGTTCGACAAACAGGTCAATGAAGGTAAATGTTCAGATAAGACGACCACTGTTAGTCGAGTGGGTGGAGGCGCTCACCTCTCCGCTGGTGTCGCGCCTCCGTTTGCTCCAGCAGCGCCGCCAGCTCTCTCTCCCTCTCCCGTGCGGTAGCGGTTGCTGACGTCATTTCCTCCTCGTGAGCCCGTTCTGCGTTCTCTCTGTCCTGTCTGTGGAAAAAGAAGAGGAGGAAATATTTAAAACCCACAGTCGCTCTTAGAATAAACAGAGGGGGATAAACTAGTCTGTTACAAATCCAACCTGACATCTTCAGTGCAATAATGATTCGTCCTTATTTTGCACTAAGATCGGTATATTTGTTTTATGAATGCTCTATATACAAACATAGCGTCAATCACTGCAGTAGCATGGCTTGCTTGGCGACGGGTAAAATCGTTTTTCATCCAGATAGTGTCACTACATGTTCATTAGTGCCTGAGACTGATTACTCATGTTCTGCTATCAGTGGAGCATGAAAAACATTTCCACGTACCGACGGCTACAACGTCTGTCTTAAACATATTTATTTCATCATGTAAATTTGAGGTGTATTTGGAAACATAAATATAGATATAGAGTCTGTTTTTGTATTTTTGTTTTTTGACTGACATTAGCTGATTTTTTTGCTCATTTTGCAAACAACACTGATGTAAACAACCCTAATAATCACTTAGATTAACTGGATTAAATGCACTTAAACACATGTCAATCAATCTCAGGGTGACAGCAGCAGACTCAGTCGGTGTTTTGTCGGTGGAGACGGACAAATCACAGATTGTGCCTATAAGTGGCTCCTAATATAACAGACTATGACATAAAAATATAATATACATAACATGAGCAGCTGTGAAAGCAGTGCATTTAATAATCACTCTCAAAATGAAATGTGCAAAAGCTGAAGAGTGAAATAAAAAATGCCTTGGATCACACTCAAATGTTTCTGTGATCGGGAACAGAACATAATATAGATAGATATAGACATACAGTATCTTAAGACCAGCAGCTGATTGATTAGTGCATTGAGACGCACTGTTTCTGCTACTCGGTGGGGGGAAAGGTTGATTTGTGTGTGATGTGGAAAGGAAAAGCTGATGGATGAAACACAGAGGTGAGGGGAGAAGAGGACACACTGTTCGACACGAGAATTAAGGAGAGGAGGGAAAGGAGAATGACAGAAAAGACTCAGGGGGTAGAAGGGTAGAAGTGTCAGGCCACTGTCAGCCCCAAGACCCCTGAGTGATACTGCAGCTGTCTACAATACCAAACACACACACACACACACACACGCACACATAATGTCCATCGCTTCAGACTTAAAGCTGTATCCTGTGATCGTATAAGAGCCGAGGGTACGGTATATTTCTGTACGTGGCGAGAGACGAGAAAAGATCCGTCTGCTCTAGTCTGTGCATTCGCTGCAAAACTTCTTTCAGTCTGATGCAGATTTACTGAATCCACACTAACGCTCTTCTATGCACTATTATGAGTATTATTAATTACCTGCAGGGGATTTGACGCTACATTTAAGTCATCTATGTGTCACGGAAATTATATTAATACAATACAAATGAATGCAAATAAAGTAATTATGACTGGGAGAGGTGTAGAGGTTAATTAATGTGTTTCTATGAATTTCTCACAGGTTGCACCTTTAAAGTGAGATACTCTATACACAGTCACTCACCATCCTCAGATCCCTGCCGTAGATAATGCATGGAGGGCAGAGACTAGATGCTGCAGAGGATGAAATCTAAAAACAGTACGCACAACATACACACCGACGCAGATTAATGGAAACCACACTAATGCTCAAAAACACATAAAACTACGGTGATGTACTGTAGCGTCAGCTAGTATTTGACCTTACAGAAGGTCTACATATGATTTTCTATACAACTTCGGAGCACACACCTTCACAAGCGCCACCGCCGACGTATTTGGTAGCGATCACATCGGTTTAATCACGACTTTCATTCAGCCTCGGTATCAAAACTGAGCAGGTAAGGTTGCGAGCGAAGGTGCTTGTCCCCGCTGGCTTTGAGCAACGCAGCATTTTACTGTTTGAACCAAACTTTCCAACTCAACTAAATCCAAACGCAACCCAAACAACAGAGAAACAGACAAAGAAGGAGAGAGAAGAGAGAGGAAAAAACTACAAAGACAGGAAAATCGAACAAATAAACAGAAACTCTTCCTGAAGTCCAAAGGCGCTAATGAAGAGAGAATTCTCCAGTTTTAAGTGAAAACTTTTCTCCCCTACAGTGCTTGGCCTGCATCTCTAAAGTGACCGCGTCTGTCTGTTCCTTCGTGTGTGTGTGTGTTCTCCTGCTGTCCTGCTGTCTGGGGTGTGAAAGCGGGTGGCGGGTGTGCAGGGGACACAAGGAGACTGTGTGTGTATGCGTATGTATGTGTTTTTTTTTTTTTTTTTTCCTGTGTGTGTATGTGCGTGTGAGTGAATGAACCCCCGCTGGGCTTGAACAGCAGCCTGAGCCACCAAAGCGCACACCAGGGCTCAGCGGGAGATGGCGGGCAGGCGTTGCCAGCCATTTGGTCCTGCAAGAGGTTCCAGGGGGCCGTGTGTATTTGTGTATCTCTAAGTGTGAGTGTTTGTGTGCGACTGTGGGGGGGGGTGCAGGAGGGGGGGGGGACTCTCACCAGACCTGTTTACCCACCAATTAGCATCAGACAGACCGCCAGAAAGTTCCAGCAGTCAGCAATAGAGTGGTGGCGAGGAAGGAGGAAGAGGAGGGTGATAAAAAATTAAAAAAAAAAAAACAGAAGAAGATAGAAAAGACAGAGAGTTACACATTTGGCATCTGTTTGGTCTCGCTGATCTAATGAACTCACATATGAGTAAGTCTTAATAAACTTGTTCACAGCAGAGTTGAGCACAGACTCTCCAGGCCGAGTCGACTGCACGTTTCTCTCCTGTTGGTTCGTCGTCGTATCTTCAGGCCTGAGACCGTCCGTCACCGAGGACCGAGTTAAAGCTGAGAAGTCGAGCTATAAGTTCGGTTGTTTCTTTCCCATTGCATGCGCCATCTTGTATCCCCAAATCCAACGCAACATGTTTAGTCGCAAAAAACGCTCTCACAAAATGGCTGCTGCGATGAGCACTGTCAAATTAGAGCATAAAAAAGAAGAGAAAGCAAAGGAGAGACATCAGCGGAGAGCCAAGCCCTGGAGCGAGCGTGGAGGGCGACGGGCAGAGCAGAGGCTGGATATGTGGGGCTGGAGCTGGATAATTCTCCCTGGACAATAATCTGCCTTCCAGCTAATTGGTGAATGGGCTCTGGGTTGGTGCCTGTGGCAGGAACTCTTGTTTGGGCCTCGGAGGCAATAGACTGAATATTCAGTTAGAGAGGATGGCTGGGCCTGTTTGTATATGCCTGGCCTGATGCGCTGCAAGACAGCTTGATAAGTGTGGCGAGAGCGGCATGGGCCGGGGGCCTAAGGTAGGCTGGAATGGCTCTGGGGCTGCGGCCAGGTACAGTGGCTGCTGGGTAAGTGGGAGGTGGCAGAGGCGGTGGCTGGCTGGGCTTAGATGGCCGGGGTGGCGGCGGCGAGGAAGAAGAAGAGGGGGGCGCTGCCTGCCTAAGTGGGCACTATTCAAGCTGTTGCCCATTAGATGTGGGGTGCCAGGGCCTGACCAAGCGCGGAGTTTGCAGCACCCCATGGTGCAGCCGGCATCCCACGCCAGAACCACCAAATGCCGCGGTTTATCAGAGAACGAGCACAAATTGGAGTCAGACGGTGGACTTGGAGGAATAGAAGACATTTGCCAACGCCAGACACCACTGACCGCTGTTTTGGACTAAAGTAAAGAAGACTATATTCTCTCCCTGAAAACACAATATCACTCAGAGACACATGCAAACTGGAGCGACGCACACAGGTGCATGTGTGTTCATTAACACACAAATAATGAGGACAACTCTTTGCAGACATGTAAAGTCCACAGACTATGTTTTGATATGTAAAGAACATTAAAATGACTGATGAAGCACTGCTGAAGTTGAGTTACAGTTTGGAGGCATCCAGTTACCAAAACCGAAGTATAAAGGTGAAGAAAGATCTCGTCTATACATCCACGACATAAAAACTAAAGAGAGCAGTCCCTGAAACCAGTGCATATTGATATTTATGCTCTGCCATGAGCCTGTGTTGCAAAATAACAGGTGTGGAGTGTGAACATACAGGTGAACAGATTGTTAACCAGCCTATAGCACAAACACACAAGCTTTGTTCACGACAAAGGAGCCCCAGTGTTGTAAGACACTGATGATCACTGCAAAGAGATGGAGCAGAGAAACATGAGGCAGATGGATAATAACACTGTTTCTCTCTTATCAAGGACCGTCTATACCAAACAGTTGTATTTATAAGTTTTACTGCGACTGTGTGTGAGTCCATGAAGCCACCACTTTCTATTCATTTTAAATATTGTGAAATATTTTTAAAGTACAGTAATGCTTTAAAATCATTCATATCTTCAGGTACTTGCAACAAACTAACAATAATCTCAATGCAATATTAAAATTAAAGTCATACAGTCATATTTATTTAAAGACCAAACTATTAGATTTAGATTCAAATCATTATTTGCACCTTTAGCTCAAACTATGAATTGAGTCTGAAGATGACCCGGTGTTACAGATACAGTGAGTGTACTATTTAAATTACTCTAAAATTACAACTGTTTGCTATTTGCTTGAGTCTCAACTGCTCAAAACGGTGACACCCGTGATGATTCACTCTTGTGGAGGAATTCCAGTGGATCCACAGCTATTTATGATAGACTGCATCAATCAGACGACATTAATATTCAACAGTTTGATATGCAGAACTACAAAGATGATGCCTGATAATGTGTGACTATGCTTTTTCCTTTTTTTTTTCCATGTGTGCAACTGAGAAGATGGTGAGACGGAGGCCTCGTGCAAGGCCTGTCTCTCCAGCCGACACTGCCAACAATAGACGAGCGCACCGCGGAGAAAACGAAGTGACATATTGAACATTTGCTGTGCCGCTGCATTATCAGCAACGCCGCCGCTTACAACAAACATCTGAATTGTTTCGTGTAGCAGACGACACGCGGCGTCGCACAATCTTTTTCTCACGCACCTCGATGTGTTTTAGCACATTTTTATTAAACCTCGGGGTGATGTAAGTCAGTCACTCTGCTCCCCCCTCCCCACCTCTCCTTATCCCCCCTCTTTCTCCTCGCTGCTGCTCCACCTTATGAAACAAACACATCAAAACGCACGACGAGGGATCCTGATGTCGCTTCGCTGTTTGTTTGCCCCCTCTCTGCCCAGCCCATATTTCTATCTACAATATCTGTCTATCTATCCGTCCAGAGCGTTCTCATCTTTGCTCCGATCTTCTTCTTTTTTTTTCTCTTCTGCTGTTTCCATCTCTCCCTGCTCCCTCCTCTTTTCCCTCCCACCCTTTTTTCCTGTAACTAAACTGGCTGTGTCTCTCTCCATCTGCTGGTTCTTCCTTCAGCGGCCCTGCACCTGTTCACACCTCCTCTCCTGTTGGCCACCTCTTCTCTCTATCCCCCCCTCCCCTCCTCTCCTCCCACCCCTCCTTTATCTCTCTCTTCCTCCCTCCCTCCCTCTCTCTCTCTTTCTCTCTCTCTCTCTCTGCTCAGTGCGATGCTGCCAGGCCCATTCCTGGCTCAGTTAGCCTCTCTGTCATTCAATCCATCTGTCGGCAAGTCAACTTTGTTTACAGCGGGCGGCCCAAGCCTCTTTTCTTCTTCAAGGAGCGCTAAAGCCCCCCCACCGCCACCAAGGTCAGTGGCGAGCCAATTGTGCCCGAAAAACAGAAAACTGCAAATGTTAAATTAGCAAAAAAAAAATGAAATATGCTACCCCTTCCAACACACACACATACACACAGTATGGACAATGACACTATTTAAATATGCACATCTTAAAAGCTGTTTTTAAATCTCTCATGCATATGAATAAATGCATGCACATATACACAGACAGTTATAAATACACATAACCCCCGCAGAAACAAACATTTGCTGTTAAAGCGCACATTCCCTCAGAGGAAAAAAAAAAAAGAAACAAAAAAAAAGAGAAAAACAGCTTTAGATTGAAGTAATTAGCTGCTGATTGGCCTCTGTCATCATCTATCTGCTCAGAAAACAGAACGAGAGAAGTTTAAAAGTCTTAATTGGCACAGATGATTGGTGGTCTTAACACGGGAAGAGTGAACTGGCACCACAGGCATCTGTGGTTTTTTTAAAAATAAACACACAGCATACGTACAATATGCTCCCCTGCTGACCCAATCCAGAAACCCAGGACTCAACGTCAGTGTCAAATCTGTGCCCTACAGAAATAGTTGTGGGTAGCATATGTGGCGGAGATGGGGGTCAAATCAATTTCAGCTGAGAAGGTAAACGACTGCCGAAAATTAATTATTTCAAATCGGGATAACAGTTTGAAGTTGCTTTTCACTGACCTCTGTGTGTACCATTCATACATTTGCCTACTGACAAATACAGTCTATCTATCTGTCTATGTATAGTACAGTAAGATTGTGAAAGAGAAAAATTCTAACACTTTCTAATTGATTTTTTTAATCTATCAAATATGTTTAGGGTTAGGGAAGTATTTTTATCTACCTATATCTTTGTATTTTCCTCACTCATTTGTATATCACATTTTATTTTCCTATTCGGAGCGCTGATCATGTTTACTTTGTTGGCCATGTCAAACTAATGTCAGTAAAATGCACAACTGTCTTGCTTGGTTGAATGTAAAGAACAGATTTATTGCCTCATTACTTATTTTTATTAGAAGAATATCTGCGACTAAACTGCCAACGGTTTTATACAAATGCCTGTCTTTCAGTTCGGATGGACACGGTTACAAGGCATGCTAGGGAAGGTAGATTTACTCTACCTAAAGTGAAAACAAACAAGATGAAAAGTACGGTAATGTACAGAGCCACGGTGATATGGAATGCTCTGCCAGGACATTTTATTCAAGAAAACAACAAATATAGATTTAAAGAACTACTGAAAGAGCATTTACTAGCCAAACAGCTCTCGGTGTCTGTCGATGTTTAGTTGAGGCTACTTGGTACAATCAATTAGTGTGATCCAAATTCAGTTTTTGTAAATGTAATATAATGGAATTATGTCGAACGTATGTTGACATATACCTGGCCATCTGACTATTTAAGACTTATGTTAAAAGCTGCATTGTGGAGGTACTGTTAATCTGAATTAGGTCCTGTAATATGTGAATGTTTTTGTAGATCATTGTTTGTTTTTTGTTTTCTGTTTGTGTGTGTTTTGTTGTGTGATGTGTTTTCTGTGATTGTGTCCTACTGCAGTGGAAAGATAATTGTGTTGGGTATGGACTCCAGGAAGAATAGCAAAAAGCCAAAGCTAATGGAGATCCAAATAGATGAAATGAAATGAAAAATAAATAATTTCTTCCAATATAAAAAAGATGATAGAGAAAGTTTTATATTAGTTAAGAAGAAAGGTGTGCAAATTGAAAGTTTGAACCACATGAAGTGGTTTTTCTCCTGGTGTGAGCACAATCCACCTGTGTTGGAATTCACTTCACACCTGAGACGAGCCTGGTGTTGTTTCCAATGGCCGTCACCCCTCACCCCTCCCACTCCCACTCACACCATTATGAACTTGGGGGCAACTGGCAGGAAGGAACGAGTGCCACCTCTCTCCAAATCTACTCCTCATAATAATCTTCCGTGAACTCCTCCTCCATCATCCCTCTTCTCCTCCTTTCCTCCACACCCTATAACGAGCCCATCGCTCCTGTCCTCACTCTGTGTTTTACTCCTGGGCCATTAGATCAGACGCCCAGAGAGGGAGAGGTGGTCATTGAGGTGGAAAACAAAGAGAGGCTTTTTTGGTGTTTTTTTTTTTTTAACTCAGCGGGTGGGACTGGGGCTGGAGATGGCACCGTAGGGGGGCTTGTGCCCACCTGGTGCCCGCTATTGTATACACACCATCCCTGGCCTGACAGCTTATTCCTCCTCTGCTTCCTCTACTCACTCTCTAAATGAAAACTTCCTCTGGATTCCTGTAAAACCAATAATTCCCACACCTCCTCTATCTACCTTCACCTCATCCAGCCTCATCTCCACTTTTAATCTGCCATGTCTTTCCCTAAACCTTTCTGTCAGACTGCATTAACCACAGCATTACTATTAGAGTATCACGGTCATGTTTGTATTTTATCCTTGAAGCGTTTTTCTCACAGCGTTTTTGTGGAATGAGAACATCAATATGCAACAATGCAACGTTGTTATATTTCACAATGGGCATAATTAGAAACAGCAAACTGTAGATTGCAATTCAACAACAGGCCTTTTGAAGTATCCTCGTCTCTTTGAAAAAATTACAAAGGTTTTTTTTTTTTTATAGCCAACATCACAACTTATATGGACTGTCTTCTTTTTATGATTGCTTTATGATAATCATTATAGCAGAGACAATAAACAGCAACATTGCCTCTTATTATTTCAAAGGATTATGTGTGGGCGCATTAAAAAAACTAACACTGACTGACTGCAATTGTTTATTTTATTTGAGCTTTCTCTCAGATGTCATGGAACATAAACACAGCACCAAAAAGTGGACGAGCATAACTGATTTCATAGGAGGCATTCCTTCAAATAGCTGATGGCGAAGCCTCACATCCAGTGCCAGATGCGTGTTTCCCGTCCACTGCTTCCCTTATATAACTCACTCTCTCCTCTCTACTATAATTCTTCCTCTATCGTCCACATCTCCAGTCTCCTCCACCTCCCTCCCCATCTCTTTCTTGCTCCTGTCTTTTTGATCACCCAGATAAAATCTGCAGATGGGGGGGGGGGGGCAGTGTCCTACTACCTCCGGTACGAGACACTGCTTGGCACTGTTGTTCCCACAAAAAAGGGCAACAGAGAGAGAAAGGGATGGATTGAAGACAAGAGACACAAAAGAGAACAAAGGGCAGCTATATGAAGGATAGGAAAAAACCCGAAGAGGAAGAAAAGATAAAAAGGAGGCCAGATCAATCAGGTAAAAAGAGAGTGACCGAGGTAAAAGAGAGAGAAACGAGGGGGGGGGGGGAAGAAGAGCAGAGAGGGGTTCTGTCATGTTGGATGAAAGCTGTGCCTACTGGGCAGTGGGCACGGTGTAGAGTCACTGATGGTGCCACCCTCACAGCAGGGATGTGTGAAGGCACAAAGTTGACCAGATGACACACACACATGCACAGAATCCATGCACACTGCACCAATAAGCAATAAGCAGCAGTACAACCCTTAACCCCAACATTCAACACTCAGATGTATACAGTACATAACTTGAAGAGGCAGCGGCGTTACGCATCCACTGTACGAGAGGGAAGGCGAGAAACGATGAACCCAGAATGCGGGGTGGGTGGATGGGTGGTGGGTTTTGAAGGCAGGCAGAGGGCTGGTGGTGGTGGTGGTGGTGGTGGTGCTCTCCCCTCCGTTCTCTGTCCTCCAGCCGTAGTGTGTGTATGTAGGCCAGTGTCCCAGGGCACACTTGGCTGGGGTGACAACAGTTGTAGCCGACAGATTTGCCTCCATCTTGCCTGAGGTCTCCCAGTCAGCGATCTGTCTATTCCATCCATTCCCAGCCCCGCAGGATGGACAGATTACAGCTCTGCCTAATAATCCTGGTACTTATGGTGTGTGATTTTTTCCACTGCTGAATTTTTAGCGTCCACACTTTAACCTTTGTTGGTTTATATTTCTAGCGCAATCAAGTCGATGCAGCTTTAAGGTATCCTCACAGGAGGGCTCGTAGTGTCATTTATAGCAGATGATGGGTAGATAAAGTGCTGAGGGGAGATGGGCACTTGTCTCCAAGGAGCCATCTACCTACAATACATTGACTTGCATGAGTCAACAGTAGAGAAAACAACTCAAAGGATGAGAGCAAGAGGCACACAGGTGAAATGACTTTGACAAGGAAAAACAAGGAGAGAGCCGTTTGTTGGTGTTTGTCATCGACTGCTCCCCCCAGACGAAACCGTTCATCCTGCACTCATCTTGAAACGGATTCAAACCTCCCTCTGTCATGACTGATTTAATTCCCTGGTTGTAAAAGATCAGTTTAAAATCAAACCAAAACACTCAGACTGACTGAAATGAAAATTTTGAAAAGTTAAAAAGCTTCAGTCTTGGAAATTTGTTAAACGGTGCTGATGTCAAACAGTCGGCTAAACGCTGAAGGTCAGGTGGAGAAGTTAGGCAGTTTCACAAGCAACAAGATTCATGAAATGCAGCAACAACAACCAGCTAAGCTCTGCACCTCTCTCTCTCTCTCTCTCAGGTGTCATATGCTCGGTGCATTTGTTGTAACCGTGGACAAACTAAAAAAAGAGCATTTAGGTGATCAACACAGTTCAGGAGCTACAGCACAAGAAGAAGGTCTGTGCTGTTTTTGTTGCCTTTTAAGTATTGAATGCACACAGACTATGCACATTATGTAATTTAAATGTAATGTTTGTGTTTCGTTGTCCGTTATATGACGAAGCCAGGCAGTTTTTGTTTCAGAAAATGCAAAATGTGAAGTTGTTTTGGGTTGATGATGAGGTAGAGTTGGAATGGTTCTCCAGAAAAGAAGTCTTTACGATAGCTACTTTCATGCCTGGACATTAAGAAAAAGTGAATTGTTTATGCGAATTCCATGTGGTTTTTTCTGGTTATTCTGATGATTTTGTTTGTTGTCTAAATATGAAATGTGTCTTGTAAGCCCTTATTTGGTGCATGACACTTAAATAAATATAAATTCATAAATTCAAAGTCATGCACACACATGATACTTCATTTTTTCAATGTCAATATGTATGTATCAAGGTTTTATGAAGATAGGATGGGTTTAAGGTTGGGTAGAGGAAATGTTCACGCTCTAGACGCCATGTTTTTTAAAGGTTTTTGGACCGCTCTTTTACTAAAGTGGATTAAAAATGGTTGTCATTTCCACTTGTTAGTGCCCAGCTTGACAAAAATACACATTCTGTTTTAATTACTGTCACGTCAACTAAATGAACACACAAGTAAACTCATGATTAAAAAAAGACCAGAGAAAAGGAAAAAGATGCAGCAGAGAGAGTGAGACAGTGTGACGGAAAGACAAAAGGAAACGAAGGGTCAAAGAAACTGAAAGAAAAGATAAAAGACCAGGCAGGTCTCAGCAGACTGAGCGAGAGAGAGAGACAGCAAGAGTGCGAGAGAGAGGTGAGAAGGCAGGATGGCAGAGAGGGCACTCCGACAGCGAGGAGAGAAGAACACGGCAAGGTCTCGTCACCAGGCCAACGGGCCCACCACTGTCAACATCATGGCACTCTGTGGTACACACACACACACATACACACACGCGGCTGGCCGACGGCCCTCCCAGCTGCCCTATCCGTAACTGTCTGATTAGTTGTGCTAAGCAGCCCCTCCCCTGCCAACCATGGTGCCATCTGCTACCCAACAACATGGCTGCCGACCAGACAAGCGCACGCACACACACAAACACACACGCCGTTGAACACACAAAAACACACACACACGAACGAGCGAGCTTCATACCTGGCACTGCCCCGCTGCTGTCACACAGAGACACACACATCAAAACTTAACAGACACAGGTGTAGCCCAAAGGTATCAACGCTTAACATTTTGCACAAAGGCGTTTGTGTGCACACGCAAAAAAACGCCATCGCACTGTGAGCTCACACGACAAGCATGTGTTCACGCACACACACACACACGCAGAAAGTCACACACACAGTTGCTGTCGAGGTTGTGTGTGTGTGTGTGTGTGTGTGTGTGTGTGTGTGTGTGTGTGTGTGTGTGTTGACAGTGGTTAGGCGCAGTTATGCCAGGTAGAAAGAAAGATGCTGTGCTCAAGTGTGTGCGCGCTTCTCTGGCAGAGCTTGAAGGTTCATTATGGCCCCCACCTCTCCTGAGCGACTGCAGCCCGCGTGGCGCCCCGGCCCTTTTATTCCGGGCCGTGATTGGACAAGGGCCTCCCACCGAGTTGGTTTGCAGCAGTTTTGTCGCGCCCAGATTTCGCTCGCTGCTCAAAGCGAGCCTCTGGCGGGACGCGGCATCTGCTGCCTCACCTTCCTCATTTACACTTCTCCGCCCTCACACACATACACGCCGCTCTGTTTCACCGCCTTTCCAGACCTTGCTATCATGATGCACGACCGAGGGAGGAGAAAAAAAAGAAAGAAAGACAGAGAGAGAGAGAGAGAGAGAGAGAGAGAGAGAGCGATGGAGGTACAGAGAGAGAGCAGCAGCGTGACATGTTTAATAGAGTTTGGGGAACTTCGAGAACAAGAGTCGCAGTGGTTGGTCCAAAGCTTTATCTGACTCTTTCTCTCTTCCTCTCTCCACTTCTTCCATCATCCATCCTTCTTCTCATTTCAGGACCAAAGACATGAATGTGGTATAAAAACCCACTCACCCACTTGGTTAATATTGATCAATATGCATGATCTGTCATCTCATACATTGTCTCCAAGTGTTGAATCCATTTGTACTGTTCATACTGTGTTTACACCTGCTAGACGTGGGTGAAACAGTAACGTGCTACATACTGCAGTGCAGCGAGGTCATCGCAACTGCAACAAATATGCAAATAAAAATCACAGCATTCAGTTGACGACACTTCATTTTACACTTTCTGAACTACAACTGATACATTGTTGAAAATATACAGCGCCTGCTTTGCATAAGTATTCATTCCTCTTGAACTTTTCCACATTTTGTCACGTTACAAAGTCAAAGTCCAGACCTAAATCCTATTGAGAAACTGTGGCAAGACTTGGCAACTGCTGTTCACAGACGCTCTCCATCCAAGCTGACTGAACTGGAGCTGTTTTGCAAAGAAGAATGGGCAAAGGTTGCAGAATGTAGATGTGCAAACCTAGTAGAGACACAGTCTTAGGCCGCGTTCAGACTACAGGCGAATCTGATTCAAATTGGATTTTCTCAAATCAGATTTTTAGGCCTGACTGTCCGCACTGTTTTTAGCAAGTGTCCAAATCGGATTTGGCTCTGTTCAGACTGGGCCACATTATTGACCGATCTGACAGGTTGCTGTAGCCAACAACGTCGGAGTGGAGGCGTCATCCAGCGTGTGTATTGTGTGACGTCATATAATTGCGACAGCGACAAGAAGAAGAACAACAGAGCCATCCATGAGCCATCTCCCCACAGATTAATGAGGCAATTTGTTTCGTCCTCTGTCCAAGGAGGACGGATGTTTTCGACGTCTTCCATTGACTGCTCCATCCCGTTGCTATCGCTCCACAACTCGAAATAGGCAGGCGGTCAGAGGGCAGTCTGGCGTGGTGTAGAGTGACGTCATGGACCGTCAAAACCGATCTGAGTGTTTGGAGCTGTTCAGACTGAGACGTTGCATCTGTCCAAATGCAATTTTAAAACTAACTCCCAAAGGTGGTTTCGATCCGGTTTGCAAAAATCGGATTTCATGCGATTTTGTGACGGTTCAGACTTCAAAAGAGCTCCGGTTCCAATCTGGATGGGTTAAAAATCGGATTTTGGCTGGCAGTCTGAGTTTGGCCTAAAAGACTTGCAGCTGTAATTGCACCGATAGGTGGTTCAACAAAGTATTGAATCATGAACACCATGTATCATTTTCCTTCCACTTCTATCTATCACATAAAATCCCAATACAATAGATTCAAGTTTGTGGTTATAGCGTGGTAAAATGTAGAAAAGATCAAGGAATATACTTTTGCAAGGCACCGTCACGTCAAAGGAGGGAGGAGGTCTGTTGTCACAGAGTTCGTTCAATATCAGCGTCGTTGCCAGGGGGAGCCCAAACTTCCCAAACCGGAGATCACACTGCATTCCCAGGACAGGTGGGACATAGAGCCTAATCCCCTCAGTGTGTCAGATTTGCCACGGTGTGTCCTCCTCCCAGCTGGACATGCTGCTCCGCATATCTCCACAGGAGAGCATCCTGATTACATGCCTTTACCACCTTAGACGGTTTTGTTTATTTTGAAGGAGCACTACTGTCCAGACTCCTCTTCCTCTTTGCATCTACAAACTCCTCTTCTCACGTAGGTTCAAGAGATCCTTAAACTGCAGCTTAATAGTCAAGGTTCTTCTCTGAGCTAAGAACAGTCTGGTTAAGCTAATTTCTTCTTTTTTTGTATCTGACAGTTTTCCATGGACTCTTTAAAGCCAGGACAGGGTTCCCCTCTTTTCTTGAACTCTTTTCAGCTGCTACAGTCTGACATACATTTGAATTTATTAAAGGATAGCCCCTTGAGATGTAGCATCTCATTTTCACTGTACGCCATACATTAATAAATCCTCCGTCCCATTCATGCTTTGGAGAACTGTTCTTTTTGACAGTTACCTTATTTTGTACAAAATAACCAGTTTGTTTCTATGTGTATTCCTCTCTCACCCCCAGAAGTCTGATTTAAAGATGTGCAGTCTATGGCTCTAATTTAATAATCTCTTACATGCTTAGAAATTATGACAAAGTTATCATAGAATAACGCAAACATGTTGTTTTTGTTTTTAAACCACGCCTACAACAGCTCTCTGCTGCTCCTCGCTAGGCTTTTCCAGGACATTTGACTTTTTCCATGTGTTTTCCTTGACTGGAAAATTGGTCAACCATTTTCCAGGTTTTCCAAGTTTTCCAGGAGGCATGGGAACCATGCAAGAGGAAGTGTTTCCCCCCGGTTTTCCCATTCCCATTCACACACACACATGAGGCTGAAGGAGCTTCAGACATCTGAACGACACACAAGCCGATGAAGGTTTCTCGTGTCCACCAGCAGGTTCTTGGATTGACACCACTGCAAGTCTGTGCAAGTTTCATCGCATCCGATCTGCCTGCAAACTTCCACGCCTGATCCAATCCGCTGCCAGGAGGATTTTCTACTGTTTCATGACAAACAGACGAAGATCAAATTATATGAGCGGTCATGTTTCGGGCATTTTTCTCTGGCCGTGGGATCCACAGTTAGAAGTTTTAGGTGTCAGAGAGAGAGAGTGACAGCAAGAAAACTTCAAATTCACTCCACTTTTTTTCAGCTTAAGGTCCATCCACAACTCCAACTAAGCTTCCTCATGAACATGGATGCTTGATTTCATGGGGATAACAGAACTGGTGGAAGATTTGGGGCCTTGCAGACATTTGACTTATCCCAAACACAACCCAGGCGCACAGGTCTCAACTGACAATGGATACACGACTACACAACGCATGCAAACACACACACATCTATCCATTCATATGCCTTGCTGGCAATGTGTAGAAACAGAAGTTATGCTGGGCAGTTTTCACCGCGGCCTTTGGGATCTGTGATCACAACGCAGGGAGAGAGAGAGAAGGCCGGATGGAGACAAGGAGAGAAGAAAAGAAAGAAAGTGAAGAAAGACAGGAGCAAACAAACAAAACAAACTTAGTAAAGCCCTCTGCTGGGCTGGGGCTGGGACTGGAGTG
Organism: Trachurus japonicus; assembly: GCF_045865225.1. NCBI lineage: Eukaryota > Metazoa > Chordata > Actinopteri > Carangiformes > Carangidae > Trachurus > Trachurus japonicus. Next base: position 11,932,547 of record NC_140921.1, on the reverse strand, counting down.
TGTGTGTGTTCGTGTGTGTGTATGTGGGTGTGTGTGTGTGTGAGGCGATGTGAACAGAGTGGCAGGGATTAGGACAGATCCTGGGCTGTCCAACTCACAGCTGGCTGATGATCCAATCCTGGAGCGCAGCACAGCGCACCAGCCGCCATGGGACCCAACGGATGCGAGCATGCATCTGTGTGTGTGTGAGTCTGTGTATACAGGCATGTGGATCCGACTGATGTGCATATCAGTGTGCACATTTGCAAGTATGCAGTTGTACAAACAAATATGTGCGTGTGTGTGTGTGTGTGTACGTGTGCGTAAAGATTGTGTTTATTAGAAAGGAAGGAAGGGCTATCGGAAATCAAACAGAGGCTGGCTGTGCTTCATGTCCCCTGTTTGAAGACGGGCTGTGATCATTTGGGCCACGAGAGGAGGACAGAATGAAAGAGGGGGAACGAGCAAGTTGCAAAGAGAGAATCAAAGAGCTGCCTTCGAAGGCTGGTCACACAAATGGCTTCCAGCCTCACGACTCAACAACACGCACAAACACAGCTACACAAACCAGCCCACTGCAGCTACAAAGACTGCTGCATGACTCTGTAGTGAACAACGAGACAGAGGGCAAACTGAGGCATGACTACGAATAAACTACACGTACTAGTTCAGCAGCACAACCCCAGAAGGCCTGCAGATGGACAGACAGAGACAGAGGCAGAGAGAGGGAGAGACAGAGGCAGAGAGAGAGAGAGGGAAGGGGACAAACGCTTGGAGGTTTATTTGTCTGGGTTGGAGCAGCATGACAGAAAAGCAACAGAGATCATGACAAGTGTGTAAAAAAAAGAGGGGGGGGGACTAAACCAAAAAGACACACACACAACGCTCGCTCTGAAGAGGGACAAAGGCTGCGACAGAGTTTCAGCAGGTGTGTGTGCGACAAGTGGATGTGTGTGGGTGTGTGCATCTGTGTTTGATGCTTGATTTTTGTGCTGCTCCCAAAAACATTTCCAGGTTTCCTGTTGGTTAGATTCCCTCCTTCTTCTGCACAACTATATCTTCAAAATTGTGATAGTTTATCTAAAGGCTATGGATGTATCAATTAGGGCTGCTTTTTCCGATTCATATCGATCTTCATTTAAAAGATTTGATATTGATTCATAAAATCCTTAGATCGATCTTTTAATGTATGCAATTTCTTGTTTCCTCTGTAAGATCAGCCCGATTGTAATTATCACCCACAACTGTACTGAAGAGTTGCACTGTTTACTTCTGTAGTGGGTCATGTTAAATACATGTGCATTAGTGTAACAGCTTTTGGGTCAGTTCTTCATATAAACATTGATATTTTTGATAATGCACCAGGTTAGAGAGTTTCTGTGAAAATCTCTTTCATAACCGAGCAAAATTGGTATTAAAACTGAAATATCTGTAAATGAATCAATTCAATTCAATAAATGAATCAATATCAAATTGATTCAGTGAATCAGTAGCGATACCCAGCCCTAGTATCAATGCACAGAGGGAAAACAATATCCCTCACTTGTCCTTCTGCTCCAGTTCACAGAGACAATAATATGCAACTTACGTAATGGTGAATATATTATTAGAAAAGTGACCTAGTGTCGACCTGCAGCTGCTCCGAAGCTGCAGACAGAGTCATCTGTGGGTATTGTACCTATCCAAAGGCAAACTATGCTTCAACACAAAAGCTTCAGATGATCCAACATTATTGTTTAAATTCCTTGTCTAACGTCTCCACAACTTTCCTCTCTGTCACAGTTATGAGTACCTTTGTCAGAGGAGAGATGGTTCTTTGCTGTGAGCTGTCATGTCCATACTTGGACAGTTATCATGTCTGCGTCTCTCTGTGACAGTAGGCCTTTAAGTCTGGCTGCTACCAGAAGTGGTGGCACAACATCATGGAATAAAAACTCCTCAGTTTTGAGCACACTCACTGGAAGTCAGCGAATCAGCATTGTTTGGTATAAATATTCTGATAAATCAAAAGTGAGTATCATGGAATCACTGATCTCAACATTGACAACATGCTCAACTTTAATGATTACAATCCAAAACACATCCAAACTTTTAGAAAAATTAGTTCCTTAATTACCTCTGTTACTGTTATTTAGATCTCTCCCACAAACGCAGACATTTAAACTGACATTGGCCCTTATCAACACCTTTTTGTTACATTTGCACGTTTATCGCTTCAGGGGTTTGTGGGTTTTATGATGATTGGACCTGTGTTTTTTCATTTCCGGTGAATTACAATGTGAATTTTTTGCTCTTTAAAAGCTGCGATGCTGCATGTGAACATGTAAAACCCGCTTCTCATGCGGTACTGTAGGAAAAGAAAAAAAAATTACATATTAAATCAGCATCAGAAGTGGCTTTCACTGCTAATGACCAAAATTGAATTTGAATGGCTACATGCTCAGCCAAGTCAACAGCTGTCAAACATCTAGTCTGCATCTGCGGACAGATAAAACTATAAACTCTCTCATGCACATACACCCGCACACATGGCGGTAAAATGGTTTAGTCCAGTGGCTCCTCTAGCACAGGTCAAAGTCATCATGTTGCCACATTAATATGCATGTCATTCTCCACAGCTGGCTGCAAAATACACACACACAGACAGAGAAAGACACACACACACACACTCCTTGCTTCATCCCTTAAAACACATCACAGCCCACCATGCAGCCAGTGTGTTAGCGCTGGCCAGTTGACAGATAAACACACTTAAACACAGATCAGAGCCAGGAGCAGCAGTGGACACACACTCACCACCAGGATGACAGACGCATAAACACAAATACACACTCACTCGTACTCAAACACACACACACACACACACACACACACACACGTAGACTGAACAAACTTGCCTCCCGCAGCCTTCAGCACCACAGGGCACCACCGCCACATCTGTGCCCATCTCAGACACCTCGGCTGTGGGCAGCGGGGGTGAGAGAGTTGCCCTGGGCGGCTGGCATGGGCTGGCGTGGCCCTGGCAGTGGATGGTGTGGAAGGGAACAGCAGCCAGCGAATGACAGGAGAGACATAGGGAAGGAAAAGGAGAAAGGAGGAATGGCGGAGGACAGGAGAGATGGGGGGCAAAAGATACGAAAACGAAGGAGTTGGAGAAGTTGTGCTATGAAAATAAAAAAAGGAATTATTTAAGTTATAGAGGACGATGAAGGAAGGACGAGACGGAGGTAGAAGAGATGAAAAGATGATAAGTGCATAGATGGATGGGTAGGATGGATAGATAAAAGAGGAAGAGAAGGAGTCAAACAGGGACACGGGGAGAGAGAGAGAGAAAAAAAAAAGGGAATAGAAAGATGCAGCAATAGAAAGAAAGAGAGAAGATGGAGATAACGGAGGGGGGAGAGCCGGTAGCGCCCGTCGTGAGAACGGGTGCAGGGCACTGGCAGGTGGCACGGAGGCCAGGCTGTCCAGTGACCATCAGCCACACTTTTTCTGTGTGTACATGCATGTGTGTGTGTGTTTGTGTGTGTGTGTGTGTGTGTGTGTGTGTGTGTGTGTGTGTGTGTGTGTGTGTGTGTGTGTGTGTGTGTGTGTGTGTGTGTGTGTGTGTGTGTGTGTGCGCCAGGGACAGAAGAAAGGCTCAGGCGCCATTTTGGCTCTGCTGGAGCTGTTGCTGGGCTGGGCACTGGCCTAGTGGCACAGAGCGGGCAGTGTGTGTTTATGTGTGAGTGTGTGTGTGTGTGCGCGTGTACGTTATGTGTGTGTGTGAGTGTGTTGCATTATGTTGTGGCATGCTTAACAGGATTAGAGGTGACCTGGTGAGGTCCAGTTGGTACCGGGACCATGGCACAGCGGCGCGCATGTGTGTTTATGTGTGTGTGGTTTGTATAATAGGATTAGCCGTTACCTGGTGCGGTACAGTTGGTGTGCTGGTCTGAACTGGACTGGACTGGGCTGAGCTGGGCAGGAGCTGGGCAGAGGGGAGCACTGTGTGTATGTGTGTGTGTGTGTGTGTGTATATGTGTGTGTGTGTGTGCGCGAGTGTGGTGGCATGTATAATAGGATTAGGTACTACCTGGTGAGGTGCAGTTGGCGCTGGGCGTTTGCCAGCTGTTCTGCTAGGCTCAGGGCTTCGGCCTGCCATTGGCTCCCGTCCTTTTGGACCGCCTCCAGATGCTGCCGACAGCCAACCAGCTCTGAGCTCAGCCTTTCCACTTCCTGTCCCGCAGAGATGGAAGGCGAGAGGGAAGAGGTGGTGGTAAGGAAAATCTTTCACAACAAACCACCTTATGCCCTCAAACAAACACAATGTCAAATGCTGATTACAACGAGTTTAATCATCGAAAAATTCAAAAATAGTTTCATTTTAAATGATGAAACTGTATTTTAAATATCAGAGAAATTCATAATCTTCTATGAGGGAAGTGCTGTGTCATTGAAAAGTGTAACCATGACTCCTTTTGCTTATTTAATAATTATTTCCACAGCACAATTGACCCTTGTAACGATTATTTGAATAAATCCTTAAGTTATAAAAAACGTTTAACGGATTCTTTTTGGCTTCTCGCACCTCCGTACAGCTTCCCCCAAAAAACGGTACTTACTACATAAATAACCAAGTGCACGAGCTGAAAATTGGCAAACTTTTAAGTTATTATTCTAATTCAATGCAGCTATTAAATCTGAATTAATGAACGGGTTCAGCGCAGACGTACCTGTGCAGCCTTTTCCATCTGTCTGCTGGTCTTGGTGTTGAGCTCTCGTAACTCTCTCTCAGCCTCGTCTTTCTTCAGCTGGGCCTGGCTGAGTTGATATCGCAGCTCCACACTCACCTAGAGACGACAAGCACCGATCAAAAACAGCCAGTCCCTTTATTGACAAATTTTTTACTTCCTGTCCATTTTTTATTGCCCCCTTTATCATCTTTGCCTTATCTTGAAATGTATTAATTTGAATCACTGGAGGTTTCTTTCTCAGTCAAAGGTTCACTGATTTAAATAAAGTGTGTTATAATACTGATCTACTGATCCATATTTACATATTCAGCTCATTTGTTTACTGATTCTTATTCATGATATTCAAAATTACTACTTTGTGCCTACTGCTGTATTTGCTTTGATTATATTTATCACCACCATTTATCGCTAATAATAACCCCAAAAATTGTAATCATAAAAAAAAACTGTGGAAAACGACACCTCGGCCAGGTATTACATTTGCTGAAATGAAACGTTTCAACCAAAGTCTTGGTTTAATCCTACTCTTGCAGCTTGCTTTGCAGGAATCCGGTCAATGCTTTCTTACCATACATATACACATATGTGATCATAATTATACATTACAAAATGATTAAAACCTACTAAGCATCAACAAATGAAGATTAAACCTCTCCTTAACTTATTTATGCAACTCCTGCAACAGCCAGAAAATAAACACTGAAATAGATGAAACTCTGCTGCCATCCACTGGATTTAACGAGGCATTACAGGTCGACTGCACAAAGGCGCTAAAGTATTTTATCTAAAGCTGAGGTGACCTGAAGACAGAGTAGTGCTGGACCATGTTGTTACAGTGAAAACTAATGTATCGGCACAGTGCCTTCTTGCACAATGCACACACACTGCACCTTGGTGTTGTCTTGCTCCTGACTGGTAAGTTTGTGAAGAGCGTCTTCCAGCTGATTGGTCAGTGAGCTCTTGTCTCTGTGAGCTCGGTCTAGCTGCCCTTCCAACTCGGCAACACGCTGGGAGAGGCTGGACACCTGGTACACACAGTTGTTCCATTGACATTTCATTAAAAAATAATAACATCTGTGTTTGCCCACACTAAGACTATACTATATATAGACCCATGCATTTACTATGCAATAAAATTGAAAAAATTTGAATCTGGTTGTAGCTACGAGGGCTGATGTTTAGTTTTATGCAATTAGAAAAACAGAAATTCTGATTGGAGCTACGAAAATATATAAAGAATAGTTTCATTCTTGAGTTTTTTATGCACACAAAGACTTAGTAAAACAGGATTTACTGTATTTGCGAGCTCATCTTTCTGTTTGCGGGCCTCGCCACGACCCTCTTCTCTGGCCTCTGTCAGTCTCTCCGGCAGGGCCTGTGCTTCTCGTTCCAGCTGTTCCCTCTGTCGAATCAGCTCCCTGGACAACTGCCCACACTGCACCTCCACCTGCACGCATACAGATACAGTATCGGAGGTTCACCAGAGGTAACCACCCCATAGTAGGAGGATGAGACACAATTTCAGAGGGCAACTTGAGCGAAAACAGCTGGAAATGGCATGTATGTGTTTCCCAGACCCTTGCTTTGTGCAGGTTTGCTTCTTCCGCCATCTCCACGGCCTGTTTGACCTGGAGACATGCAGACCACTCCCTCTGTTGCGCCTCCTGCTGACTAGCCCTCACAGCACGCAGGGCCACCAGCAACTCATCTCGTTCTCTGGAAGATCAACAGACAGGAAAATCCACAATCAGCTTTAAAAAATAAAACATGGCACGCTTAATTGTGTCTGTCTGTCTTTGTACATGTTGTTTCATATGTTGCTAAGCACAAGAGCTGTCAGGAAATCTCTTATAGACACATAATTAAGAATTGTCAACAACAAAAATCTGCATTGGAAAGATTATTATACATTTAAGACTTAAAATATGAAGACTTGAGCCACTGTGGCTAACTTGTGACTGATCTGCAGTATGTATTTGTGTGTGTATTGTGTTAGTACTGACTTTGTGAGCCTGTCAATAGCCTGGACATGCAGATTTGTGTGAGTCCCGGCCAACACAGCTTCATGCTGCGCACACTTCAGACACAACCCTGACACACGAGGAGCTCCGTCGGCCCTCAGCGCTTCCACAGCCTGTTTCTCCCTGTGTCTCAGGCGAACCTTCACATCCTCACACTCCTTCTGACTGACTGACAGATCCTTCCTGTTGATGGAAGCAGCAAAACATGAGATACGGACCAGGCAGAGAGAGAAACAAGGCAGAGATGGGTTGTGATCTTTATAAGAGAAAAGGCCTCAGTTGTTGCTGGCTACACAAAGTAGGACACTGACCGTAGAGAGATGACCTGAGCCTCCAGGCTTTCAACCTGGGCCTGGTGGATAACTTTCAGTTGTTCCTAAGGAATATAGACAATTTCAGAACAGACAATATATACAGCTTTGAATAAGAATGAGTTGAAAAGGATGACATGTGTGTCCAAGCAAATTTCTGTTAGTACGATAAATAGTAATGTTGTGACGGTTTGTATAAATTGAAGTCAACCTTTATTCCCACACTGTACTATACAGCCTACAAGAAGGATTACTAGTCAATCAATTTCCTTACATATGTAATTGTTTTCAATGAATTATTATGTATTCTTCTATGTGAAATGCATGTGAAAATGAAATGAAAGTTTTTAGAACAACTGCTGTTTCAATTTTTAAAGAGATTCAGCAGAAGTCAATATGCAAACTAATGCACAAACTAGGCTGGGAATACAATTTGGAAGCATATACATTATTTTAAATGAACAAAATGAGAACTCAGGAGTAACAAGAGGAGCGGAGAGCACTGGTCTATTATCTTACCAGCTCATTTTTCCATGTGGTGTGTTCTGCTCTCTGCAGCACGCTGTGGCCTATATTCGAGGTCGTGTGACCGTTGGCTGCCGTACTCTCATTCACCTGAGAAACACATCAGTGCAGATGATGAGTCTCTTTTCCACAGGTGATTGTTTAATCAACAAATCCCATGTCATTTAGAAAAAAAATATATAACACAAGTGTATGATTTGGCACATTCAAGCACATAAATACACACAGTACCGAGGAGTTTCGGATCGTGTAATCTTTCAGAGATTCATCTAAAGCTTTGGCTTTGAGTTCTGATTGCAGCTTCTCGTTCTCCACCACCACCACTCTGATCCGATGTTTCATCCCCACAAGTTCCTCCTGAAGTCACACACACAGAAAATTATCAAAACTTGTCCAAACAGGACCGCAAAGTAAATATAAACATACATGTGTGTGTGCACATACTGTACCTTGCAGTGATTGACCTCAGCCTCCAGGTGTTGAATGTACTCTGACTGGTTGTGAATCATTGGAACTAAATCTTGAAAGGCGGGTAAAATGGGCCTTCCTTCCTGTTGCTCCCTCTAAACATGGGAAAAGAGCGGTGAGCAAAACTGAGACAAAACAAAGTAGAATAGTTTTTTTTTTAAAAACATTTCTTAGGTCTAATGCACTGAAATGTTTTGCCATGCAATAATAATAATAGTATTTATATAGCACCTTTCATGCAGAAAATGCATCTCAAAGTGCTTGAGCAAAACAACATCAAACAATTAAAAACAAGAATATTAATCGATCAAAGGCAATAAGACAGGTGATAAACAATAAAACAATAGCAATCATACAAATAAAAGTTAGCCAGAGTTAAAAACCAAGTTAAAAATGGATAGATTTTTAACATTAACATTAAGAAAAGTTGCCATTCTCAGATCCCTAACCATATACTTTTTTCTTCTTTTTTTTAAGTGTATGCTGGACGCTCTACCTTGGATGGAGACTCTGTCTTTGAAGGTGAAAGAGAAGGAGGAGGAATTTCTCTGCCTTGCTTCAGCAGGAGGCTCTTCAGTTGATTAACTTGAGCACCAAAAGACACAGAAGAAGCATGTTATTACAGCTTTGTGTGCTGTCTGTCTGTCTGTCTGTCTGTCTGTCTGTCTGTCTGTCTGTCTGTCTGTCTGTCTGTCTGTCTGTCTGTCTGTCTGTCTGTCAACAGGATTACGCAGAGGTGAAACCTCCAGGTGCTGCTGCTGCTCTACGAGGACAGAGCCTCCGTCACACCACAAAAACTAATCACCGAGTCACCTGCTTCGCTCTGTGTCTTTTGGCTCCATGCTGCCGTGTCCTCCTCTGCCACGGCGGAGAACAGGCTGCCATGATCGCTGCCTCTGACCTCCGGCCCCTCCTCCCCGTCCGGGTGCAGGTGCTCCAGTGCACCGCTCAGCTGCTGGATGCTGCGGTTGGCCCGCTCTGACACAGATATTACAGATGTCTGTCTCATTATTTCTGTGTGTGTGTGTGCACAACATGCCAGTCGAGTCATTGTCACCTATGTTTCCATCAAAATAACTAATCAATTTTTTAATTTTTGTCATTTAGCTCAGTGGATACAGCAGGCGCCCCATATGCAGAGGCTACCGGTAATAGACCTTGCAGCAACGGCCCCGGTTCGATTCCACCAGTGCTGCATGTCCAAAAAAAAACGTAAACGTAATCGTCCCCAGAGGGAAATTTGTCTTAGACATGTCATTCTCTCTCTCTCCGTCTCCCCATGTCCTGTCTCTCTACAGCTCTCTACAGCTGTCCTATCAATTAAAAGCATAAAAAAGCCACACAAAAAATTACTAATCATTTCTGCTGAGAGCATTGGTTGATTTTGTGTGTGTGTGCCAGGTTACTGTATATAGCTACTGACACTGTCACATTACAGCACAAATTTAAGAGGGGATGTAATCCATGATTACAGAAGTTTGAATATCTTACATGAATAAAAACAATTCAATGTTAATTTTACAGTTTTGACTAAATATAGCTGTGGATTTTCACATTTAAAATATAAAACCTCAGTGCCCTGCTATGTCTCTTTACTGACAAATAGTGTGTAGTATGTGTGGGTGTGAATGTGTGTATGTGGAGGGTGGGTAGTTTTCGTCTTGGCTGCAATGTTTTTAACCTCTGTGAAGCACTTTGTGTTTCACTATGCATGAAAAGTTTAAGCTTGAAGTTTAAAATACCTGTTCATTATCAATTTACACACCTTGGTGTCCTAGGTAAATGTTTTATAATGCCCTTTTAATATTATCTATCTGAAATGAGTGCACAGCAGTCTCATCAACAGGTGGCAGTGACACGACTTCATCATAGTGTCACAATCATTTCTCTAATGTTACAGCTCTACTGCATCATTCACCATTTATAATTAACTCCCAGCTACTGTTCAACTTGACCACTGTATGTTAGTTAGTTAGCCTAACAATTAGCTTATCATTGTGAGAAGTAGCCTATTATATTAAGTTAAGTTAGCAAATTAGCAGAAACATAAACGTCAACTTACGTCTCAGCTCCTTTAGATAAGCCCCGAACTGCTCCTGCTCCTCCTCGTCGGAATCCAAACGTTTCATTGATTATTATTATTATATAATTCACGTTATTTCAGGTTTTGTTATTAGCCCAACATGCTAACACAGGCTAACTAACTAACTACACACCCACAACAATCATCACGCTCCGTACGTACGTCGACTCGTAACCAACGGTCGTCGGGTTTCAACGTCGGTGTGTTCGTTTTATAAAACCTGTGCGCTCCGCCTCAAGTGTTACAATGTAACTCACAGCACCGCTCGGGTGCGGGGTTAAGTCGGTGTGTAGCTAAACTTCAAAACGAGGCAACCTGCTGTCGGCTCACACTTCCGTATTCGAAGACGCTGGGAGTTGTAGTCTTTTGTAGTCCTTCGTTTTTTTTTCACTTAAAGGTACAATATGTAAGAAATCTAAAGCAACTGGCCGTAAAATCGTCCTAATATGTCACAGAGACTCAGGAATAATGTTCATATAACATGATGAACTCACCAACAACAACAGTACAGCCAAAATATTCGCATTAAAAAGAATATTTTGCAGACTGCAAATCATGTTGATGTTTTGGCATGTGGCACCGCCCACCGCGCCGTCTACAGTCAGTACAGTCTCAGCTGCTGCCGACTGAGCTAACAACAATGGCGGAGGAGGCAACGAAATCTAAAAGACCTCGTTATGAATCACAGAAACGCCTGGATAAAATGCGAGGCAAAGCGAGGGTCTATATAGGAGATGCATTTGACCGGTGGAGAGAGTTGAAAGCTGAGAGGAATTTGAAAACGGATGCAGAACTGGCTACTCTTCTCCTAGACAGGTAAGTTAAGCTTGGCTAACTAGGATGGACCATAATAGATCCATGTGGATGGACATTTCTAATACTTTTAGCCGGAAGCACGTTTGAAAATCGCTGAAGCAGCAGGAAACAAAGGAGCAGCAGGACTTCCAGGAAGTAGTGGAGCTTTAACTCCTTGTTTTTATCCTGTTTTATCCAGTGGTGGCACTGTTGCACTTTGTTTGTTGCTTGTTGGATTGATGTTTATTGTTGTCCTGTGTCTTGTCCTGTGTCACCCATGTTGTTGGTATCTATGGGCTCTTTGCACACTTCAACTACTTCCTGAACTTAATGCTGCTCCTTTATTTCCTGTCTTACATTATTGGACAAACTGATTAATCCAGGTGTGTCTGACCACCATTGTGACTACTCAGACACAAATCAGTTCGTCCAATCATGTAAGACAGGAAATAAAGGAGCAGCATTAAGTTCAGGAAGTAGTTGAAGTGTGCAAAAAGCTCATTGTCACTCTTTTAAATTATTATGTTGTTGTTTTTGCTGCTGGCTGCAACGTAAATTGACCTCTGGGGACAATAAAGATATATTGAACTTGAAGCTGTGCATAGAGCCCATTGTAGAGCCACTCATTTATGATAAAACGCTCATCTCTTTATAGCTACATGGGTCCAAGCACCTCCACCCCCACTAAGAGGCAGAGACTGGGGAAAAAAATCTTGGCAACTCCATCACTGTCAAGTATTGGTGGGGCATCATCTGATACCCTTTCTATCGAGGAAGGAGAAGTAGGCCTAAATGTAAATGAGAGCACCGCAAATTCCCCTGCAGAGCTACAGGAAAGGTAAATATAAAACCTCATGATCCTTGTAATAGGATTAAGGAAAATAATATAGGTTGAACATTTCCTTTTTCTACGATCCACGCTTATGGTGACAGTCATTTCTTTCCCCAAAAAAGTTTACAGGACTTTATTATCCAGGATAATGAGACCCAGACTATGGATGAACGTCAGATAAATGACCTGAGGAACAGTGTGTAAGTTTCACTGAAAATGCCCGTAGTAGTAGTAGTAGTTTGCTGATGTGCTTTGATTGTTTACATGTTATAATTTCAAATTTGACAGTGTTGATTGGGATGATTGTGATGAGACTGAGGAGGATATCGGAGGTGATGGCAGTCAAGATGAGGACTACGTTCCTTGTATTTGTGTTCGGTATGTTACCATTATTTTGATTCTCATTGCTTCATGATCTTTAGTAAACATTGTTACACTGCAAAAACTCAAATATCAATAACATTTGTCTTATTTCTAGTCAAAATGTCATTTCTAGTCAAAACAAATCTCATTATACTTAAAATAAGACTTATCACCTAAAAATTGACTTGTTTTTAGATCATTTTCACTTGTTTCAAACCAATTTTCACTTGACATAACTAGAAAAATCTGTCAGTGGAGCAAGTTTTTCTTCCTTATTAGCACAAGCGAAAAGCACAAAAAAAAACCTGCTTTCACTGGCAGATTTTTCTACTTATTTCAAGTGAAAATCTGTTTGAAACAAGTGAAAATTATCTAAAAACAAGTTAATTTTTAGGTGATGAGTCTTATTTTAAGAGAAAAGAGATTAGTTTTGACCAGAAATTAGACATTTTGACAAGAAATAAGACAAATATTCTTGGAAAGATTTGGGGGTTTTGCAGTGAATATTACTCTGAATAATTCTCTCTCTTTAGACACACAGAAGAGTTATTCTCAGAGAACTAAATAAATATTCAAACAATTTATGTAATTATTGCTGCTACACCACTATATCCTGTAACTAATAAACTAATGCATTAGTGCTAATGTAACTAATGCATAAATTTGCAATTGCTGTCATATGTTTCATGTCGTAACAGGATGGGTGGAGCATTGCAAACACCACCAGACCTTGACAGTCTGCCTGTAATAGATGCCAGTGAAACTGTACATGACATCCCAGAGATGGAGCCCGACCCTCCAGCGGTTGACCCAGCCCTCCCTCAGCCTTCCTTTCCTTACGTACCGGACGTCATAACAGAGGACGACCTAATCGGGAAACGTGCCTCCATTGCATATGAGGACTGTCTGAAGCAGCTAGCGTCATTCCTTGTGCTGCCGCTCCAAAAGTGCCCTTACACGTGTGGTTTCAGCCAGGAGGAGTGTCGGCGCCGCGCCCCCTTTGAAGTGTCTATCACCTACAGTGGCACTGCAAGCATAATGGAATGGGTGAGTGGTTGTAGTCACACAACATTGCAAACTAGTAGTATTTCTGAGACACTGGAAATTATGCTTTCAACGTTGTTCATACAGCTCTGGAATAATAATAAAGAGACCACTCCAAACTGTTCTTAATGAATCAGCTTCTCTACATGTATGGCAGCCATCGATCCCAGTGTCTATTGAACTCCAAACACAAGCACACCTCACTCTACTTAGCTGATCACCTGAACCAAATCATATTTAATGAGGAAGAAAGATTATAAATAAATAAATCAAAAACACTGCTGAGATAAAAAATTGGGATTATTCCACCAATTTTGATTTCTAAACTCTTCCTAAGTTTAAAAAGTAGTGTTGTTTTAAAATGAATATGAACTTGTTTTCTTTGCATTATACAAGGGTTAAAAACACCAGAATTTTTTTTGTTATTTTGACCTGTTGCCATTTTCTGCAAATAAATGCTCTAAATGACAATATTTTTATTTCCAATTTGGGAAAATTTTTGTCAGTAGGTTATAGAATGAAACAAGTGTTCATTTTACTTAAACACATACCTATGAATAGTAAAACCAGAGGAACTGATCATTTTGAAGTGGTCTCTTAATTTTTTCCAGTATATGTATATTATCATTAGCAGCACATCTGTATTTTGCAATGTTGAGTAAGTTGTGTTTTATTCATTCGCAGACCTGTCCTGTTGGCCATATCGTATGGAGGTGGTGCTCACAGTCAGCAGTGAAATACGGGATGCTGGCGGGGGACTTCATGTTGGCCACCAACATCTTGCTCTCGGGGAGTAACTATGCCAAAGTTGCTCTACTGTTTCGTTTCATGAACATGGGGATGGTGGACCCTACTTCATTCTACAATATTCAAGACACGTATTGTGTTGATACCATCAGGGAATGTTGGGAAGAGAAGAGAGCAGAGAGCATAGAACGCCTACAAAACACGGATGTGGTGATAGTAGGTAATGTGAAGTTGTTGTTTTTTTTTATTATTATAGGACTCAGTGGTTTGTTGAAGTTTGAATGTGATGTTCATTGAAAATAATCCATTATTTACCATTTCAATAGCGGATGGAAGAATGGACAGTCCTAGGCATTGTGCCCAGTACTGTACATACACTGCCATGGAGAATGACTCCCGAGAAATAATTTCCATCGTGACAGTGGACAAAAGGGAAACGGAGGGGAGAAATTCTGTGGTCATGGAAAGAGAAGCATTTGTGCGGACAGTCGATAGGCTATTGGAAGAGGTGAAGCTTGTGGAGGTCTGCACAGATGCCCATGTCCAGATCTCTGCCCTAATGGGTAAGTATTGAAAGTTTGTTAGGAATCTTACAGGAAAAAATAAATAGTAGTCATCGTTTTATTTATTTGTTTGGAAAATCAACTGTATTTACCGTACATAATTTTCATTTAATTTTACTGAATCAGACAAAGGAAAGTACAAAGACCTTGGGATGCAGCACAGCTTGGACATGTGGCATGGTGCTAAGAAATTGGCCAAAAGGATCCATTCTGTAAGTGTAGTTTTCATTACAAACACTTTTACCATGATAATCTAACTTGTGGTTTGTTTTGATGACTGTTTTATCTTTACATCCTAGGCTGCACAGGTGAAAGGTCAGTCCAGCTTGAGCCATTGGTTGAAGGACATCGTCAACCACTTTTGGTGGTGCTGCAAAGAGGCAGATTCGTACCAAGAATTCATTGTAAGTTGTCATGGTTTGGAAACTACTTGATTATCATTTTTTGGAGAAAGTAAAGGTTTATTTCTAAGAAGAAACCGAGCAGTGTAATAACAATATGCTTGTGGACAAAGGTAAAATAATATATATCTGTTTCTATAATTTTAGACATAAGCAGTATATCTTGTACAGTGTGTGTGTGCTTGTTTTTGCAAGTAGATTATTTTACAGATACTGTAAACAAAAAGTCTGTATTTTTATTGTATAGGTGTGTTCTCAAGAACTCAATTAGTTTGTGAACAAAAGCTGTTATCTATATGTATATATATTTTTAGGAGCTGTGGTTTGGACTACTACATCATGTCACCAATGAACACAAGTGGGTGCTGGGCAGCTGCCAGCATGCAGACCTTGAATCTGGGGGAACTCAGCAGTGGCTTGTGAGAGGCTCCATGGCACACGACGCCCTCAAAGCCGTCGTTAGAAACAAGCGGTGGCTGAAAGAGGTCCACAAATACCTAAGATTTAGGTAATTTGACTGTCTCTTTACTAATAAGGATGTTTGCAAAGCTAGAAAGTAATTTAAAGTACTAAATATTTGACAATGGTTGTTGTCCCCATCTACAGGTCCACTGCTGATCTGGAGTCTTTCCAGAATCATATCCATATGTATGCAAGTAAGCGTACAGCATTTAGCCCATTAGTGTTTGAGGCCCGAACAATCCTTGCCGCCATGGATTACAATTTCCATAAGGACAGGCCAGACTTACTTAAATCGGACGGAGGCAAACAGTAAGTCACTTGCTCCTTGTTCCATGTATTTATTTTTTGAAAACACTAAAAAACATGTTTTGAGGAATATACTAAGATATCATGTCCATCACCACTTTGACCTATTGGCCTCTGGGCGGCGCGATCAATCAATCAAATCCCACTTCTCAGCTTCCTTTCCTGAGCTGAGATATTCTAATTACGTTTCTTTCTCTCTCTCCCCGCTGCTTCTACGAATTTCAGGTACAAGAGGCTGTACAAGAAAAATGCGAGGACGTACACGCTCTACACTGTGAAGGCCACAAAAACATATGCATACATCCCAGAGCTGCAAGCCAGGATTCTTCAGAAGAGACTATTGGACATTTAAAACCATGTGCTCAGTAAAAGGAAGTCACCATTTTTTTTTATTTGTCATTACCACAAGAGCAACGAGACATACAAATCTAGACAGCCCGAGATGTTAAAAACCTCTACTAAAAATAAAATGCTACAGTAGCCTACAATAATAAATATTTCTATGGACTACTTATAAATAATAGTAGCCCAAATAAGCTAGTAAATACTGGCAATGTAAATGTAAATGTAAATGTAAATGTACTTTATTTATACAGCCCTTTAAAACAAACCTTTCAGTGTACCAAAGTGCTTTACAGTGGGTCATAAAAGATAAGAACAAAATAAAAAAAACAATAATGATGATAATAAACAATACAGGTTGGCTGTACCAAGCAGAATTGAATCAACTAAAAAATTTGACCAAAATAGAAATTGTTTTCATTGCCTTTTGGTTTTCCAGTCCATCAATAGTGGTGCCATATTGATACAGTTCATGCAGAAAGTGTGTAAAACTTAGTTTGGAGTCTGTCCTCTTTTCTTTCTTTTTTTATGAATGTCAAATTTACTTAAAAATAAATTAAGTTATATATATAAAAAAAAAAGTTTTCTTCTCTCTTGTTGTCCTCAAAGCAAATAAGAATGTCTTTTTTTTAGTCATTCATTCTTGACCAATGGTTTAATCAGGACACTTCTTCTGCAGCTCACACAGTTTCTGGGGTGTTAACTGTGGAGCAACAGCTCCCCCTGGTGGACAGAGCGGAGATGATTGAAACTTGTGCTCCAGTCTCCAATTTACTTATAAATTAATCTAATGTGAGTCAGACTGTTTCCTAAAAAGTAAAACTGACTAATTTTAAGCTATACACAATCATCATAAGTGTAACTGGACTGTCTCCGGGGGTCTAGAAACAGGGCCAAGCGTGTAGCCAGGCCCAAGGCCACACTGCAGTACCATACTTTTAAAAAAAGTCTTCTTCTTTTTCTTCTTCTAGATTGAAACCAAAGCATAAAATAACAAATAAAGTAGTCAGCACTTGTGTAGCCTATATATTACGGTACTTGTTTTAATTGCACACAGCAATTCTTGTGGGTCTTTCAAACCCAAGCCTCCCAGTCCATAGTCAGTGTCATTTCCCACAGAGTTATCCACCTGGTTGTGTTGAACACTCAGGTCCACCATATTGTTATCTTACATTTCACATTCATATAACTGAAATGTTCAGCTACCAATTACAGCAAATACTTTTCATATCCGCTTATTATTAGAGAGCAAGCTCTATTAATAAACTGATAATCTAGTATATCGGATCATTCTGTCTTCCTTACTGTAATGTACACAGAGTAAAGAGCCACAGTGTGATGCTGTAGTGTTTTTTTTATTGCCATCAAGAGTCTGTTGTGGTGTAGTAAAAAGAGGACGATGCTCTACTTTCCCTCTGAACCTGCAGACTTGAGTGAGCGAGCAGTGGACTTCCTCGACACTCTTTCCGCAGCTTCCTCAACCTCTGTCACAAACACACGTGCAGTAAACAGTTTATTATTGAACAGGTTTGTATCCAAATATGTTATATACAGTATTCATTGTTTTCATTGGTAGAGTTAGTCTTATCATACAGTTTCACAGAAAGAACAGAAGTGAAATGTTTCATACTTATTGGTAGCAGGTCAAAGTTGCCCAGCGGTGGTTTTTGAGGAAACGCCCCCGTCTCTGCATATTCTATTTTTATGGCCTCTATCAGCAGATCAACAATTTTCTCCTCAAGCAGACCTGAAAGTAAAGAGAAGGTGACAACAGGGAGTTTTTAAAAGTGTAAGGTGTGTATTCGGGGCCAGGTCTAGGTAGTTAAGAACGATCTGTTCCACCAACCAATGACATGTACAACGTTGTCCGCCAACACAGTGATGGAGTTTTGCATGATCTCAGTGAAAAAGCTGGAGATGGCAGACATCAGCGGGTCCAGCACCGTCTGAACTTCAACACACTGCTCCTCCAGAGAGTCGGCCAGAGAGCTGTACGTCTCCAGCTCAGACTGTATAACATAGGAACGACAGAGGAAAAGAGAGATGCGGTGGTTTAGAAATCAGATTACAGGATTACAAAGTCTTAAATTTGATGTTCGTGAGATGTTGGTATGATGCTGTCTCAATCTGCTGCTTAAAATCAGGAAGTCACACTGAGATTGAGATCTCATCGCCAGTTAGACCTTAGACGGAAAATTAGGTAAATAATCGGGTTCTGTAGGCTACATACTCTACAAGAACAGAGAAATGGGTTTCTTCTTTCTTCTCTAGGGCTCAAAGACAAGAATGATGATTTTCTTGCAGCTTCTTCTTGACACATCATCTGGGCACAACACGAGAGCGTTTTGGAGTTGTTGGATTGAGTGTTTGATGAGGGAAACCAAGAAATCCCATTAGCCTCTGTAGCGTAGCTCTGAGCAGCTCACGGCTCTGCTCCACCGTTCTAAAAATAGCTTGCACTGACAATTAAAGGTAATGAACCTACTGCTATGACTATAGGGATTATGGCAATGGGCCAATTTGCCAAAATGTTGAACTATCCCTTTAAGCCACGGCTTTTCATTGATATCATATCATCACTGTTACTTAGAAAACCTCATTTCATTCCAGGCAAACACCACCCTGCTGTTTTAGTTTCATAACAACTGAGATCATGGAGATACAAGGTTTGCACGGAAAAAACATGTTTACTGATTGTGAGCTCCTTCAAACAGATCAACAACAAAAAAAATAGACCAATAGTTATGAAACCATTAAATAAAATACAGCGAGTTTTGTTTGTGTGAGACTCAGTGTAAGAGCCAATGTGTGGAGGATATTTAAGTTAACATTTCCATAGTTTCTAATAAATATATCTGAATATAGTATCGTTTTGAAATTCATAGATTATATTTTCAGTGTTTGTGCACTATGTTTTTGAGAATGCTCCTTTAGTTTGTATTTAAATTACGTCACGTGCAGCTCAAGTAGTTTTGGATAGAACTTTGTGAGGAGGAATGGGAGCAAAGGTTTTTCTACCGCATGATGAGTAGCCTACCTATGTACGGAATTGAATTTTTCTTAAAGTAAACCTTTTGTTTGAAACAGATACATCTCCTTTTTTCATTAGTGTTTTTTCATTAGTTTCATTAGAGCACTTACCATTTTGTGGCCTTTGACCCCGTAAGGAAAACCACAGCACTCACCTCCAGCTCCTGAAGCAGGCTCCCTTGCAGCTCATCCCGTTGTTCGTTTTCTTGCTCAAGGAACAGTATGTCACTCTGAAGGAGAAACCAACCACATGCATATGAATAAATTAAAAACTACAGCAGGTTAAACCGTGTCTCTAAACACAACTGATGGGACCGTGCACTCGCCTTCCTCTTCTCTATGCATCTCTTCAGGCTGTTCTTTCTGTTGTGCTGCTCGCTGATGTAGTTGATGTAGGCGAAGTTCCTCTGTTCGGTCTGACTGACCACATGTCCTATCTGACCGGGGTCCGTCTCTCCGGTCACTTCCACCAGCGTGCTGTGAGCCTGCAGGTCTGAACCGGCTGCAGAAACAAATTAGAAAAGGGGGCATTTTCACCCTAACCACCGAGCAGGTTTCATTTCACAGGCCTCCGAACCAGCCAAGGTCCAGCCTAAGCCCCCACTGGGCCCCAAGCAAAATTATATTTTGGGGCCCTCTGTTACTGCCAATAGGCCTACTGATTATTAATCATTTACACACCTACTAAACTTATTTTGCTAACCCTTTACTTATGTAATAATGTCAAGAAATAGCCAAGAAATAAAGATCAATTTCATAATAATGTCAAGAAATATAGCCAAGAAATAACAATTGATTGCGTAGAAATAGCCCATAAATATCAGTCAATTGCAGGGAAGGACTTGGTGGAGAAAAATTCTGGCCTTTCCCCAAAAATTCAAAGCATGAAAAGCATGTGTGATCTTTTTGCCTTCATGAAAAACATGACATAACTATGAAATTGACCATTATTATTCGGCTATTTCAAGACATTACTATGCAATTACTTCTTATTTCTGGACATTATCACATAATTTGCGGCCTTGTAAGTTAAAGGGTTATCCTCATTTCATTTTTCTAATCTGTCATTAGCCTACGAATCACCATTCTAACTTGGCATGTTTTTGGTTTTTTTACCCATAATTAATCTAAAATGTAACAAAATTCAGCTAAAAGTGCATCCTGGGGTTGATTTACACTTACTACCAAAAGAGAACATAAACCAATAGACAATGCATTTACTGTAAATACATCATCTGTTTTTGATCTGTTTTTTTTTTTTAATGAACTGCAACAGCAATGTGCAACAACGATTAAGAGTTTTTGTGTAATTACGCAGATTTTTCTCTTGGGGTCGCCAGAAGTTACGCACTGCTTTAAAAAGTGAATTCCTCTTTGGGGCCCCCTAGTGGTCAGGGGCCCTAAGCAGGTGCTTAGTTCGCTCACGCCTTGGGCCGGCCCTGCTCTGAACTAACTTTTCTCTGAAGCTTCCTGTTTAGTCATGTTTAACAAAGATGTAACATTATATCAACAGGTTTCCAGTAATGAGGCACAATAACAGTAAAACCACGACAGTGAGTGAGCTCAGTGTGAGTCCGGCTTCTTACCTTCATCCTGATGATGCAGCTGGTTCTCTGTAACAATGACAAAGTCAAAGCATGAGGTCATATCTGCTTGGGGTCAAATTAGAGAGTGGACCTGCTAAAGCTTTGATAAAGATTGATCATACTGCTCCTCTTGGAGTCTTTATCAAGCACAGCGTCCCGTAGCTTCGTCTCCATGAAGACGTGCAGTTTGGCCGCATGTTGGAGCTGCATTTTTTTGTTGATGAAATCCTGCGTCCCCTCGCCTTTGGACTTTCCCAGCTCCTGAATTTGTGTTTCAGCTTTTGACCTGTATCACACAGCAACACACGCATCAGATATCATCACAAACTCAGCCCAACCAATACACTCCTTTCCCACAAGCCACTGCACCTCCTGGTGACGGCGTCGGAGAGCCTCTCCTGCAGCTGCTCCATGTAGCTTTGCTGTCCAGTTAAATGTCTCTTCAGCTTCTGTTCGAGGTTGCGTCCTCTGACTTTATGCTCGTGCAGATAAGCAATTTTCTTACGGTAATGTGCATTGCAGCTCATCATCTGATTCAGTATCATAGTGTCCTTTAGAAGACAAGCAAAGAATTAGATTAGATGATGAATTAGAGGTACTTCATGGTTTTTTGAGGTGTTTACACACAAGTCAGCTCTTGTCAAGTCGCTGAGACAATAGAAAAGGACATAAACGTATATAAAGTGTGTAATAAGTCTGTTTTGTTGTGTCATTAGCATCAGTACCTGGTTCAATTTGTTTTCTAAGAGGCGAATACGGTTGTTGTGGCGACGATGCCTCCCTCGGTTTTCGATTATGCCACCAGGAACAGCTGACTTCTCTTGAATGCTGCTCTTTGTCGCAGCAATCTGGAGGAACAAAACATACAACAACTCTGTGACACAGTAGAGTAGAAACTGTAGCCAATCATTACATTATCTCAAGCAATTTGCCTGGTAAAATAAAGGTTAAATAAAAAAGTAACAGTAAAGTATATGACGTGTGTTCAATACTGTGCAAAGTGAAGTTGAAAGTCAATTCTTCAAATCCACTGGCTTCTATATTTGATCAGACAGCAATCACAATACACTATTCTTCATACTTCTTCATACTCATACACATTACTGTACAACCTCTACTGTGTCTGCTGTTATTATAGCATCATTACTACTGCACAGGGCCGTTGTATAGGGGAGATAGGTGATAATTCTCGGGGCCCAGTGCCCAGTGGGGCCTACAAGAAAAACCCCAGTAGTCTAATCTTTGTATGGCTGATTTTTTTCTGCATAAGACCCTGACTAATACTCATAGTAATTCTGCATTCAAAACAAAGTAGGCTAAATAAAAAATGATAGTACATGCGTAGTCTAAGAAAAAGTGGAAAAGTCTAAAGTATTCTTTCAGGGGCCCCAGAATTCCTAGCAACGGCCCTGCTACTGCACATGCTAATTTTGTTGTGACTCTGACTTCTGAAACAAATTATAATGCATATCATATTGTAACTTATTTCATTAAAGTTGAAAGTAAGAGGCCCACAATCACACATTTAAATGTTTTTTTCCCCCAATGCAGGTTTTTTTTTTTTGTAACTAACTTATCATTTTAAGATTTTCCGTTGTTTATTCTCAATCTCAGCAGACTAATTATGTCATATCAGTCATCAATAATGATGTCTGTAGCCTACAGTATACTAATAGGGATTTAACATTATATCCCACAAATCCAAAAAGCAACAAAAACAGACTTTGATTTTTTTGCTGCTACAAACACAAAAACAGCTGCTACAGTAAATCTCTCCATTAACTAACTCATCTGACCCCTCTGTCTCTCTGAGATCACTTATTAAAAACAGCTGCATTTCCAGTTAAATACACAAACAGCAGGTATCTCACTCAAACAAAAGAGATATCCATCTGTACGTAGAGGCTTATGTCTGGAAACGTACACAAACTATAAACACTTATTGAACTTATTCGGTAAGAGATTTATACATCTGTCCAGGTGTTTACCTCCTTTCCCAGAGAGCCCAAGTCATTCTTCAGCTGGCTGATGAGCTGCTTATATTTCTCATTTTCCCCTTTGAAGTAGTTATATTCCTCCTCAATGATGTCTGCTGCCATGTTTTAACCCTTTCTAAATATATATCAACACACAGGTCCTCTCTTGACCCAAAGCAGATTAAGTTTGGTGTATTATTGTTTGACTTTTATTTCCAACATAAACATTGTAAGTGTCGTAGAATGTTTATTGACATCAACAATGGGGAGAATTCTTAACCATGAGTGAGTAAATGGTGCGTAATGACACAATAACGATGCTGTTATTGAAAATAAAAGTTATTATATGTAACTTTTCCTACATTATGATGTCTAAAAAATAACTATGGTGTATATTTTTTTGCTGTCCCAAGTAACATTTTGAGACATATAAACCGTGAAAGTGCTTTATTGCCTCTTTGGGCCTGAAACTGTTTAACTGAAACCACATTTGGAAAACAGCTGGTGGATATCTGAGCATGGGCCCCCTATAAGTAGACACACCTGTTTCGTTGAGGAACACAACAACAACAGGAGAGGAAGGCTGAAACCACAGGATCAACAATGTACACCACGTAGCCTATTGTGTGGTAATACATGTGATTTCCAATGTAGAACTGAAAAATGACATATAGAAATACAGAAAAAAAAACATTGTCATAGGGTATATAACCCTAAGTATTTCAATCTAGTAAAAAAGTAGGCCTAATTAGTTTATTTTCACTGTTTCTGAAGTTTTTAAAGTGAAAAGTCAACAAGATCAAGTAGGCTAGTTACGTCCAATAATCTGCTTAAATCTATTAAATGTTTACACAGTGTTTACAAATGCTAGATAACTGGACGTAAGATATACTAAAAATACATTTTACATCTGCACAGAAACTGGCAGGCAGAGGTTTGGAGCGAGCATATAGACCCCAAAGAGTGCTTTCAAGTTTATGCCCCCTTGTGGTAAAATGTTGCTTTTTTTGGATAGTTTTCTGGACAACTGGGTAATTTCCAGTCTCCTTTGTTCTTTAGACTGGGAAAGATAACAATCTAATGACTGGCATAGGGGAAGTACTAATGCAACAGACAATACGGTATACGGATATGAATGAAGAGAAAGACGTCTGTCGGCTGTAAATCCACCAGAGTGTTTGTCACTGATCTGCTGCACGTTGACCTCTTGTCACTTTCACTTTTTTTCTTTTTTCGTGGAGGTCCAGTGAGTCACCCTCAGACTAGACACACGCGTGCAAAGTCTTGCAGGCAGAGATATCAGATCACCGATGCAAGGTGAATAGCAGGGCGATCACTTGCAGGATTACTCAGAACTGTTTTCAATTAGACCATCTGGTTGTGAAATCATGGACATTTCGCATGAACACACCAGCAGTTTGTTTTAACCCCTCTTATGTGAAGCAAATACATGAATAATAAATAACTATAATGTAATATAAAGCAGTTTAAGGACTATTTTTTTTAATGTTTGATAATATAACCGGTATTCAACTATTGTAAATGAGACATTCAGAATTGTTTAAAAGGATAATGAACGATTGGCTGTAATAGGTGTCATCATTTAAAATAAATGAATGAATAAGAAACATTGAAGTATTTGTTCATTAGACTAATTTCTGCATTTTAGTTTTAACCTAAAAATGTGAAAAGTTTTCCCAAGTTCTTGGCAAAAATGACACAGACTTGGGGGAGTTTCAAATGACATAGTGAAGAAAAGGTTTTTTACTTTGTGTGTGTATGTGTGTGTGTGTATGATGCTGTTTGGTGGAAGGGTGTATGATTGTTGCTGCCTACAAAAGGGGTCAGACAAAGGTAACCATGGATACACCCTCTTCCTATTGCACAATGACAGATAACTTCCTCTCGAATGAGTCTCGCCTGTACTTTTGATTTTTGTGACATTTCAGTTTTCGGCAGAAGAGGGGCGGTGAGTCAGACCTCGGTGGGTTCATTCATGAGGAGACATTGGGGCTGTAATCTAGATTTGACATTCCCATTCACAGTTTATTGTGACAGCTCTTGACAGCTGCTGGTGTATGTTTGAGTTTACCGTTGTGTTTTTGCCCTGAATAAAAGACGAAAGAAAAAAAAAAGTCATAACCCAAGGATTTCAGGGTGAATGCCTCACTGTTACATCACGTTAGGGTGAAACAGAGGTTCGATATCCCAGGGGCCAGAGAGCGCCGCGCCCCCAAAGCTCCACATTTACCACACTGGGTTTGTTTACTACCAGTGGAAGGAAAAATAGTCCTGTTATTTTTAGATACTTGTGTTTTACTAACAAGATTATTCCAGTTTTAAGTTGCTGCATGAAATCCACTCTAAAACATTTCTATGGGAAATATTTTTCTCTTTTTCTTAATTATTATTGAGGAGTTACCTTTGCTGATCATGTTTATATGAGCATCTTATAAAATAAGAGGTGCTGTATTGTTACAGATTTAATTATCAAAAAAAAAAAAAGTACAAAAAGGTTCTTCCACAACCAAAATCAACACTGAATCCAACAGTAAAAACATTATTAAAACAAAGCTAAAATAAAACTCAACACCCACAAGGGCCTTTTTTTCTCTCTCCTGTACTTTTACTTTAGTGTAATTGTGAATGTGACAGTTTTAGTCATAATGGAGCATTTCCACCCTGTGGTTTCTGACTGTGACTTCTCCCACCACTGTAAAGTACATCGTTAACAAAGAGACGTCCCGCATGTTTTGTGTTGTGTTGCAGTTGTGTTTAGTCTGTTCACCACCACAAACTATAGGAACAGAAACACTGGGGTTTGTGTTACTTAAAGAAAAACTAGGGCAAATGTTGCTGTGTCAGTGTGAAGGGGAGGGGGGGGGGCTAAAAAAAAAAACCCTGACCATAAGGTCATTCAGCATTATGACATCATTTCACATGAGCAACTGATTAGGAGGGTTAGAAGGTTTATTTTAACATTTATGAACATTTATGACATGAGTATCTTCCACCCATTCCAGTAAGGATGAGCTTGATTTTAGAGTTTATTGATTTTTGATTGTTATGTGATTCATGTTTGTTTTATTTTTTGCCTTTATTGTGACAGGACAGGAGAGTCAGACAGGAGACAGGAGAGTCAGACAGACAGAGAGAGAGAGAGAGAGGAGATGATGTCATACAGCAAGCTGCCACAGAGCCACCAGGGCGCCGTCTATCATGTTATCATTAGTTAAATGGATTAAAAGCAGACTGCAGGTTTCTCTAAGGTGCAGAAAGAAGAGCAACAGGAAACTGAAAAAGGTCAAAACTTCAGCAACAAGTGCAGTATAAAGATCAGTTTTTATTAACAACTACAGTATAAATATTATATTTTACCTTATACACTCAGGTGCTGCTGGAGTTGTGACCTCTTCAATGCAATTTTTTGATTCAAACTGAATTTAAGATTTCAGGGAACAGAATAGACTATTATTTAATCCACAGAGGAATGAGCACAGGTCAGTTTGTTTTACATATGACCTTTTTATCCGAGGTGACGCATCTTGTGTATCTATCATTTACATGAATGGTGTTTCTTGGGACTGACTGAGCGTCGTTGTGCGTGCCACGACAGCTCTGCATCTTTTTTACCTCAGATCTTTGGTCATGAGAACAGGCTTTTTGGAGTGCGGTTATCATCGTATACGCTCGCTTCATAGAATCATTCTCCTTAACATGACGGTTGCACGGTCGGTGTGAGGTTCACTGCGCCACATCAGTGAGGCATTCACACGTCAACTCCTCAAACAGCGCTCATCTCGTCTGCAAAGGGAGCAGTTGCAGTAGGGAGCGTTTGCATGCCGGGGTATTTCCAGGAAACCACATTAGCCTACAATCTGACTGTGGTAGCAGCCCACGCAAAAACCCTGCAGTCCCACACTTTGGTAAATGTCACCTCTGGTCTGCCAAATGTATATAAAATTACCAGTTTCCCACCTGTCACTGCCATATAACCCCCCCCCCCCTCCTCTCTTTATTCTTCAAACTCCCCCTCCCACTTTTTTTTGTGTGTGTTAAAACATGACACGCTCTGACTTGAGCCTGGAAAGAACTGAATAAAGCCAAAAAAAAAAGTACCTAACAAAAAAAAAACATCATCATTTGAACCTTTTCTTGTATGGAAATGTGTGACAATGAAAAGAGAAATAAGAACAACGGAGGCGGAGAGAAAAGAAACAGAAGAGGAGCTGTAACCCAGTTACAGCATGGGAAAATGGTGCACTCTTGCCACATCTGAAACAGGCCTCACTTCTTAGCGATGATGTGACGCCGGCCTTTGTAGCACCCACTGTACTTCCTACACTGGCTGGTGATGGATTCGGTGCCAATGGTGGACGTTTCTCAGCAACAACAACAAAAAAAGAAAAAGAAAAAGAAAAACCAGCAGATTTAGGCAACACTCACTCACTCAGGCGATGCTGTAATAGGAGTGCAATGTTTAACTGTGAAAAAGCAAAAACTATGTGTGCACATGCTTGTGTCGTGTACACATATTCTGTGGTGGTGTAAATGCACATACAAAACACACACACACACACACACACACACACACACACACACACACACACACACACACACACACACACACACACACACACACACACACACACACACACACACACACACACACACACACACAATAACTACAGAGACAAGAACCACATCAGACAGATTTCAGATTTCTTAATAAAAATAATTCATTTCAGGACGACATATAAATAATTATTGAATCACACAATACAGATATTTTTGATATGAATAAATACTTAACAAATAAAACCAGGCTTTTTTTTCATACAATACCCTATTGTCGAAAGGTCACACAAAGAAACTTCCACACCGTTTGCATGTTTTGTTACACCTTCTGCTCGTAAGCGGATGCTCTTCCTACTGTGGGAATGTCCCTAAGCGAGTCGGAGTACCATTCCTAAATGCCTCAGCAGCTTAGACAAGTCATGTGCAACTTATGTGATCATCTCCCAGTCGAACTCAAGAGTCGGAGCCCCCGAAAATCCTCGTTTAGGGGGGAGAGGGGGTCCCCGATGAGCCGACCGCAAAATTGGCCTTTTAAAATTGATTAAGGTTTGTCTAGAGGTGATTAAAGCACACAGAGATCTACGCACAGGCCGTCAACACGTGGGCTGGCCTGACAGCTTTAGATACAGTTGAATGAAAAGGCAGACCGAGAGCCTGTTTGTCTATGCTTTCCTAACTAGAGCCACAGATAGACATCATTCGGCCTACTGCGGTGGAAATCTCCAGCAGAGTTGAGATGGGAATAATCCACTTCATACCACATTGGAGTTGTACCCTTGGTTAAATGTTTGTATGTTTGAGTTTTCAGGTTATCAATGCAGATAAAAAGGTTGTTGATGCTTATTCTGGGACTTTCAACATTGAGAGAGCTCGACAAGCTCTAATTTAAAGATGTCTATGTGTGGCACTCTAGTTAGTTCAGAATGAGCCAGGCTGGTCATTTTTAAGGAGGTAACAACAACTGTTTGGCGATTGATGGCACATGTAATTCTTTTTTTTTTTTTTGGCAGAAATAAAACCAAATATATCAAAATACAATTAAAAAATCCCCAAACAAATTAAAAAAAAAAAAAAAAAAAAAAATCCAGGAATGTCAGTTTTGCGTATTCCAGACGCACACATGCGCGCGTTTTGTGTTTTTTTTGTTTGTGTGTGTGTGTTGGAGATGAGGCATCGGGTTGGAAGGTCCTACAATATGGACCGAGATCCATATTCACAAAAAGCGTTTTTATAAGTGGGGGCACTGATCCAGGTTCACCGATCAGAGCCCCTCTGGTCCATAGAATTGTAATCACTACTTAAAGGCAAAAAACTTATCGAGGATCGATAGCCTCAATACTGTGCTGTTGTTGCAGCAGCACGAAACACATTCAGATAAACAAGGTTTAGCCAAAGCAGGCGATGGGATTGCTCTCTGAAGTTTTTCAAAACTGTCGCCTTGGCACATCCAGCGCGGGGTGGAGCAGAGAGGAGTGACTTCTCCTCTCTCTCTCTCTCTCTGGGGGTTATTTATACCTGCACTTCACCTCAGGCTGGGGTGGGGTGGGGGTGCGTACAATCTCACAGAGCCGTGTTTGCATTATGCATGTGTGTGTGCGTGTGTTATGTGCCGTGTGCATACGTGTGTCGTGTTCTCACTTCTCTAGTCTAGAGTTGGCAATCCCCTCTTCTGACAGGACCGGATTTACTACATTGTGTGCATTCCTCTTGGTTATATGTGTGCGTGTGTGTTTTTGCGCATGTGTTTATGCGTTTCTAGGTGCTTAAGTGGTCAGTAAACAGGAAAACAACGTCCAAGGCAACAGATCTGTTTTTTTGGAGGAGGAGAAGAAAGGGAAGTAAGGAGGAAGGAAAGGAGGAATAGAAAGAGAATGAGTCCTGTCTCTGCTGTGTTCTCTGCCTTCTGTCTGCTGACACCGCCAGCGTGTTAGTTGGCTACAATGGAGAGGCTTGTGTTTCTGTACATGTAGCACCAAAACTAGCAGGGGCCTGCCCTGTCTGTCTTGCACTGTTCAGACACTTGGGTCTTGGTTCTTAACTTTTCCATAGCGAGCAAATTCACAATGACGACTTCATGTGACAGAGAAAATAACGATACTAAGGTTAATTTAGCCTCAAAATATAAACTGCTATAACACTGCTATCGACTGACTAATGGAAGAAAATCTATCCTTGATCCATTTTACAATATTGATTGCAAGAGGCGATTGTTTTTTTTGTTTTTTTGGCAAATCATTGTCTGAGTGACTGCTTTTTTTGAGAACGAAGCTAAACAGTGGTTGAACAGCACTTTATTTCAGTTCCAGCACTTAACTTGCTTTGCTTTGCTTTGGGGCCCCAGTTTTCCTCACTTCTGCTTTTACCGCTTCCACAGATTTTAATCACTGGGCTTCCCCAACTTCTGCATCATCCCTCACTCTACAGAGCAAATGCTAGACAGACAGACAGGCAGACAGATACACAGACGGGGTAAGACAGACTGACTGACGGACGGACGGACGGACGGATAGACGGACAGACGGGGGGTATAAATCCTTGGCTGTGGTCTAGAAAGCAATGTCAGATGCTTCTCGTTATGTCAACATACAATCATTTGTCCGGCACGATTTCACTACGTACCTCTAAATACATATTGTACACAAGAGTTAAGTCAGTTGCTCTGACATGTAGCCAAACCTCTCACCGTGTTAGGTGCACAGGGCACATCAGATGATAATAATTGCACAAAGAGGTATTCTGGAGGCCATGTCTACTGCGAACATACACACACACACACACTCCCCCCCACGTACACACATTCTCTCTTCACATTCTACATGGGGGGTTTGATTTTCAGGCCATAAGGTTACTAGTTAGTCACTAGCTAGTTAGTTAGTTGGTTAGTTAGTATCAGAGGTGCATTGACTGGCATGGGGCGCCCACAACAGGGCAGCGGCTCTAGCGTGCTAGCGATGTGTCATCGTCATCATCGTCGTCAGGTTTTTGCGTGCATGGGGTACGTCGTACTGTGTGGTCAGCCGCGGTAGATCTGTTTGAAGTGGTCGCACTCGTTGCAGTAGCCCTGTTTCTCTTGGTTGGCGTAGTGGTCGCAGCCCTGCGTCCGGCACCGCTGCTTGGACTTCTCTTTGGGCGCCTGCGCCCGCCTGCCCACCTCCCGGCCCCCCTGGCCTCGCGTGTGGCACTCTGGGCAAAGGTCTGTGCAACCCGGGGACACGTTACTGCAGCCGCTCCGCCGGCACTGGATCTGGGTCTGGGTCTGGGATTGCTGTGAAGATCTGGGTTTGGCTGCTCGGTCACGCTTTTGTTCAGATTAAAAGAGAGAGAGAGCAAAGAGAAAGAGAAGAAAGGTCAGTTGCTAAATGTGCACCAGCAGGATATTGCGAGAGTTGAGAAAGTAGGTGATTAACACAGAAAAAGGAAGACCAACTCAAATAACAGATGACTAAAGCGAGGTAAAGTGCAGCAGAGGAGACAGAGTGTACAAGGCTGTGGCCCCTACCATGACTAGAGGAGGGGAGTGTGGTGTGCGATGCGCCGCTTGGTTGAGCCGTGCACTTTGCTCTTTGACGTAGCACTTGTCGCAGTAGCCCTCCAACATGGCCTTGCCAAATGAACCGCAGCCAGGCCCGCGACACCGCGAGGCGTTCTGGAAACCTGCCTCCACGCCATGCCGGCTCTGGACCGGGGCAGCGGGAGGAGTCATGTCTGAAACAGACAGCAGCCAACATGAGCAGCGCCCTATGTGTTTTTTACATTTGAATTTAGACAAAAATCCAACAACAACAACATATCCAAACAAACTGACACAGGCTTTTTTATTTTTTGACTTACGGTGGTTAGTCTGATAGTCTACGTAGCAAATAGTGCAGAAACCCAACTTCTCCGGCGTCCCAAAGAACTGGCAACCAGATCTTTTACACGGCCGGGCCAGAGGGGTCTGCCAGGCTGAGGCGTGCCCTGGGGTTATGGTGAGGCATGGCCGCTCGGCGTCCCGGGCCTGGGTCCAGGCCGAGGACGAAGCCTCGGTCCGGGCGTTGCTCTGCTGAGGCTCTCCCCTCTCCGGAGCCTGCTGTCTCTGCATGCAGGGTGGACACAGCCCATTGAATATCCTGAACGCCTCCTGTCTACACATGCTGCAGCGATCCGCCTCTGTCTCGCAGCCCCCCCACTGGGTCCAGCCGGAGCCCTGGGCCGGGTGAGGGTGAGGGACCGTCGGCCCCCCGTTGGGGCCCGGCAGCACCGTAGCAGCCGCCGTTCCAGCTCCGGGGGGTCCGTGGTTCTGCCTGGAGTTGAAGCAGCGTTCGCAAAGTCCATCGTGCTCCACGCTGAGGGTGAAGACGCAGCCGGGTGTCTTGCACTTCATGGCGTGAGTTTCGCTGTACAGGCTGAGGCTGGGAGCGGTGGGCGGGGCAGAGCGGGGGCTGGATATCACCACCGCTCTCCCGGACGAGGACGATGGGGGGCTGTTGCTCTGGGCTCCTCTAGAGCTCACCTCAGTCTCTGCTCCCCCGATCACCGCCACTCCACCTTGTACCCCTCCTCCCTTGGTCTGTACCACGCCCTCTATCCTCGCACCTCCTCCCGTCGTGGCCTGTCGCTTCTCAAAGCACTCGTGGCAATGAGGCTGCGTGTCCACGGAGACGTAAAAGGTGCATCGCGGCGTGGCGCAGCGGATCTCGATGAGAGAGAGCTGGGAGACGGAGAAGGGCGGCGGGCGCTGCGGCTGGGCGGCCCACGCCTGCTCCTTGTCCTCCTGCCAGCGCTGGTACTCGTGGTTGACCAGCTGCAGGTAGTCCTCCATCAGGTTCATGTCTTCAGGGAGGTTGCCTTCATCCAGCCTTTGGACAGAGACGCACAATGTGGGTCACAACTGCACTTAAACCATTAAAACCAGTCGCAAAATGCAAAACCACCTTCATACTTATTTGTCTGTCTACTGGACAGGAGCTCATTGTCTTTATGTACCTTGCAGCGTTGATGATCCGTAAGACATCGTGGCCCCCGATGACAGGGATCTCCACCAGGATCAGGTAGTCTTTGAGCAGCCTTTCTTTCTGCGGCTGCTCCTTCTCCATCAGGAAATGAACCTTCAGCTCCTCAAAGTCCCCCCGCCCCGGGTTGATCAGCGGTACCGCTCGGATCTCTGGGAAAATTCAGACCAAGAAAAACCATGAGCAACCTCGTATCAGGCTTTTTTTTGTGTGTGTGTCTTTCTCTGTTTATTATCTAACGTCTCTCTTTGTGTTTCTTACCTGGACCGCTGTCTTTGATGGTGATGAGGGGCGCAAAGTGCTGGGAGTCGTAGCCAAGCACTATCGGGTATTTGTAGCACTCTGTGGGCTGCCAGTGGAGCGGCAGATAAATCCCACCCACATTCAGAGGAGAGATGGACGAGCCAGATTTCATACTCCTGACCACCTGGTCTGTTGGACGAAGAGAGATAAGAGAGTTATCGGTGAATAAGAATAGTCTAAGAACAAGTCAATTATGTTTTTTTGTCCACGTTTTGTAAGACATATAGTTAAAAGGAAAAAGGGGGATTTCAAATGTGGTTTTAAACAAGTTTCTGCAAATTCACCCTTCATACAGTTAATACAGTACAAAGGAGGTGATACAGTGAAATCAAACACCATGAAGACTTCAAAACAACTGGCAGGAAAAAGAAAAAACTTGAGGGTCTGGTGGTTGAGCAGATACCTTTACCTTTCTTTATCACTGACGAGACTTGTTGAAACAAGACCACTGAGTCTTTGATGACAAAGACAAAGAGAAGAAAACATCCTGTGAGATGATACAAAAAAAAAAAAAAAAGAGACTACCTGCGATGACGATGATGGGTCTGCGGAGAATGTTGGAGAGGATGAAGATGTGAATGTCCTCAAGAGAGTCAAACTGGAGGCCGTTGCTGCTGGAGACCGGAGACGCCATCTTCACTATCTTTTCCCACTCTTCCTCCCAGTTCTGAGATGAAGCGCAAAGGATTTGTTAGGATATAAACTTGTCCACACATGTCATCAGCCTTTTTTTTTTAGATAAAGCTTCATGCAAAGTAGTGGAAAATGCTTTTAAAAGATGAGATTTGTTTATTTTATCTCCGTACCGTGGTGGTGTATCGAAGTCCAGTCTGGGTGAACTCCTGCGACTGCAGCAGCTCTGCCTGGAAGCGAGCTCTAAATCCACCAGTGTCCGTCTCTTTCAAAACGCCATGGAGGGCTTTACGAAGCACCAGGTCCGTGTCCTGAACGCCCAGCATGTACTGAGAGGCCGCGTGCAGCAAACAGTTCCCATCTCCTACACACACACACACACACACACACACACACACACACACACATATATACGATATTAGCACTGCAGGTAGTTTAATTTATACATAGAACACAGAGTTGTATAACTGTGGTCACGCAAGTGCAGTGTGTACACAGCACACACAACAGACAATTGCAGCGTGCACACAAACACACAAGCGTAACAAAAGTGTGGGGATTTCCAGGCCGCCAGGCTGGTTGTTGCTGCACTATCTGGTGTCTAGACTATTATATGACCACACATACGCACAAACACACACAGACACATCACACAGATAGTGCTTATATTTCTGTGCAGCTGGCGTGAGAGAAGGCTCTTAATTTACCTTTGGTGCATTTAAAAAAATTTAATCATTTAAAAATAGAAAACCTATTTGCTCCAAAACTATAATGTTGTAGTTGCATGTAGTTGCATACTCTACAAACCATCCAGAGGGATAAAGAGTTTGTTTTTCATCGAGCATGAGCAGCTAAAACTAAAAACCTTGACATTTTTCTTTAGTCTCCTGCATCAGCGCTGGGTCTTTTTCTCATTGTGAAACAGGAGAGTCCATGTTTGTCAATGTGTGTAGTCCTTATAAAAAAAAAAATAAAAAAAACCCTGTTGCCACACTAAACACAGGAATTTCCCTGCGCGCTAACTTCTGCCTTTTGTGCGTGTGCACGTTCCCCTCCAATGATCCCAACGCATCAGTGCTGCTCAGCTGGTCCTGGACTTTCCACAGGGGCGTGGCTTGGACCGGATGGAATGTTATCTTTCTAAATACTGCTATCAGCCCGAGATAAGACGAGCAGTCGCATGCACAAACCTATACAAACGCACGGCATGAGGGGATCTTCTGATCTATCTTTATGATCCATCGTTCCGTTTGCTAATTTTCTTTTTTTCTTTTTATACCTGGCAGCACCTGAAGTAAACACACCTTTCTGTAATAACACATCTGCATCAACAAGAAGCTTCCAGACCGAGATCATTTTTCCGAAAGTAATAGTTGTTCGCTATGCAAAGAACTTGAGCTATTTAAATCGCAGCTAAGAAAATGCTACCCTACAACACAAGGACTCTAAAAGCCCGTGATTAGTGTCATGCCACAGGCCAAACTGTGATCAGATTTCTCCAAATAACATTAGCTGTGGTGCAAGGTGACTGTAATGTGAGATACAGTTGTTTTCATTCAATCAAAGGAACATCCCACTGTACTTTGAAACAGAAGCACATGTGTTGTTGTTTTTTTCCTCAGACTAGTTTCGAGCTGTTGTTGCGTTTCGGTGCTCTTGCATCACTCCCAACCCAAAAAAAAATAAAAATAAAAATGCGCAGCTCTCTAGTGAGAAGAGGCATCATCTTCAACTCGCACCTCATCCACAACAAAAACACTGTACATACCAAAATAGGCACAAAAACCAGAGTATGCATGCAAAATTAGTTTGTTTCATGCACGTTTTTTTGACCCTGACTCGAGCTGCCGGACGACTCAGGATGAAAGACTGGGCTGCTGATCCCACCAGTCTATATATAGATACTTCCTCTGCTGGGACACTTCCTGAAAACACACAACCAGTGTACGACCGACCGACCACACTCTGTCCTCATCCGTCTGCCGTTCAGGTGACACGAGTTTGCAGTGTTATGGTTTCCAATTGGAGCCTACGGTACATTTCTGTCACAACTGTGTCTTTCACGATCCCACTTGTCGTCTGAAAACTATTAATCTAATAAGACTGGACGAACGAGAGTATTTTTTGCCCGTGCCTTGAAAAAGAACAGAGTTTGGTGCCAAATCATGTGGCTACTACGTTATGATGAGAAACCTTGAATCTGTACTTATAAGGCAGAACACAGTAGCAGTGTGTGTGTGTGTCTGTGTCTTGTGTGTGTGTGTGTGTGTGTGTGTCTTCTCTGCTTCTACAGTATGCAGAGTCAGTGTATTGTTGCTTAACAGATCCCGCCTGTTGGGGACACATGACAGACATGGGATGCTGTTTGGGAAAAACCCACGGATGCATCCTAGACATCCAAGACAGAGGACACACTGACTTCCAATAAGACATTTCTTCAGTGGGTGGAAAAGTGGCGTGAAGCAGGAAAACGGATATGACCCTGTAATCTTAATTGTCAGGGAGTAAACACTTAACAAGGATGTTTTTGCTCTTATTAATGGTCAGATTTTTTTATTTCCCAACCCAGCCTCGGATATTGGGAATTAAAAAACGAGAGGTTTTGATCCTTTCTAAATGCACCCAGATGAAGACTGGGAGAGTAAAACATTTTGGGTTAACGGATAAATTTTGGTCCCAGACGACGCGGAGACTCATAACGGTTTTATGATTCTGAGAAGCTTAATTAATACGACCCGCTCTGACTGGATGTTCAGTGACGGACTTCTGCTCCCTCACGTTCTCTGTGTGTGTGTGACTGTGTGTATGTGTGTGTGTGTTGAGCTCCAGTGACTCAGCAGCAGTCAGTCAGTCAGTCCTCTGTACGTGTGTATGTGTGTGTGTATGTGTGTGTGTGTTTTGTCCGTCCTCTGCTCAAAGTCACGTCTGGGTCCTTCAGAGTTAGACTCCGGCTCTACGCTCTGTCTCATCTTTCTGACATCATCTTTGTAAGCCAGGAATTTCCATCCAGGTTACTGGCAGCAGAAGTCTAATAGTTAGTCATCAGTTCAGGGGTCTTTCTAAAGGGGAACGATGGATTCCAGTAACTACTGTATTTGTTATTACTAACTAGAATCGGAAGGGCCTCTTATGAATGTGCGTGTTTCACAATTTCAAAAAAAAAAACGATCACGTGAGCACAAAACATCAAACAAGTTCCTCATCCATCCAGTAAATGTTCAAAGGAAATTCAGGCACGGTAACGATGCCTTAGTTTTAATTGCTTCCTATAACGAAAGAATGAATCTATTTCCTCTGGAAACTCACACAGGTTTAACTTAACTTAACTTAACGCTGCACAATTTCCGCTTCCTTCTTCAAAATTTCAAGTTTTTCCCCTGATCTAAATATAGACCTACACACCACATCTATGTGTTAAGTTGTTACAATGCAGATTAAAAGGCCAGCAGAGATGATGAGACACGTTGGGTTTGGTCAGAAGCACAACTGTCGAGCTGTGACACATCTCAGAGTCACAAAGACATAAGTCAGGCAGGTGGGGAACTTCAGGTGAAATTTTCTTTTTTAAAAGATGTTTTAAGATCCTCTGACATTCACACTCCCTACACACCCACGCAGAAGAAGAGGGGACATACCCCTAAAGGTTGTAAATGAAAACCTGTGGAAACACTCGGGTCAGAAACATCACAGACAGTAAATAACAGTCCGGCATGTGACGCCAGAGAATTTCCCAGTACTGATTACTATGATCAGAAGTAATCAAGCCCAGGTTTGAATGTTTAACTACCCCGGGATGTTCCCGTGTTACAACATCCACGTAACAGAAAACATGACTTAGCAAGAGGCTGACTGAACTCAAACACTCAGCTCGGTAACAGCAAAACCAAAACGGGGGGCTGCTAAATGAATGTATGTATGTGAAAGCGGAACCTGTGTCCCTCACTCGCTGTCATTTACAGTAACCCTGCTTGTGAGTAATGACTTTTGAGAATTAACATATCAAAAAAGCCCTGGCTTCACAAATACACACACCTCCCTCTTTGTCATAGAAAATGAAACTAAACCAAAACACATCCGTTCCCTGAGAAGAAGTGAAGATCATCACCACCACCACCACAGTTCCTGATATCATGTTTCGTCAGCTCCGAATGATGTGCTTAACTTTGCATTAAAGCAGAAGTAAGCGATCCTGTCGTTTTGGCTAACTTTTTGTCAGCCGATGGAGTTAGCAGTCCCCACCCTCGTCCCTACGTCACCACATTCACGCGCATCCCTTGGCTGCACACACAGAGAGGACCGCCCCTTTATGCCGTTCTCTCTCCTAATTGGATAAAGGTTGTAGGATACAAGGCAAGTTTTGTCCTCGGCTTACAGCAGAGCAGAGTGACTGACAGACCCGTGTTTCGGACCAAACACTCTATATAAGTGATTGCCGTCGGAAGATATAACTATTTAAGACTTATATTAAAGCAGAAGTAAGTGGTCCGGTCGTTTTCGCTAATGCTGCGTTCCAGGCAGGCTTTTGAAATCGTAAATTACAGCTTCAAGTCACAACTTACGACTTTGTAGCGTTCCAGGCAACCCACTCGTGTTTTTCCGACCTGTTTTACCTGTGAAAGTCACTATAACGGCCACTCGTAACTTCCGACTGGTGAACTCGTACCAGATCGAACTGGTACCACTTCACGGTCGGAAAAAAGTTTCCTTGAACGCACCATAACAGTCCTCGTCCCTACGTCGCCACATTCACGGCATCCCTTGGCTGCACACACAGCCCTGCATGCCGTTCTCTCTCCTCATTGGATAACAACTGTAGGATACGATAAATGTTTTCTCTTCGGCTCAGAGCAGAGCAGAGGGACTGACAGACCCGTGTTTCAGACCAAACACTCTATGTAAGTGATTGCTGTTGGAAGATATAACTATTTAAGACTTATATTAACACAAATATATCACTTACTTCTGCTTTAACACAAATATTCCGCTTACTTCTGCTTTAAACACCAAAAAAACCCTGCGAGGTAAAACACATCCACTAACTTTACTTTGGAGTGAAACATCACAGAAACCTTGCAGACGACGAGTCCCAGTGAAATCGTTCTCACCGTTAGTGCGTAGCGGCACCATCTTCTTCACCTCCCGACACCAGTTGAGCTTCTTCTCCTGCTCCAGCGAGGCCTGCATGGCTCGGTCCAGGATGGCGGCCTGCACCACCTCCCTGAAGGCCTGCGGGAAGTGGTTCATGGCGATCATCTCCAGAGTGTACCGGTGCATGCCGCGCAGGTGGTGCATGAGGCCGCCGCTGGTCGGCGGCTTCACCACGTCGTTGGGCACTCGCTGGCGGATCTTCACCGCCTTCAGCAGGTTGGAGACGAACAGGAACTTGGGGAGGAAGTTCTGGCCCTGCGACATGGCGGTGGACGGGCGGACGGACGGCGGCGGCGGCGGTGGAGGGGAGGAAGAGGAGCGAGGAGGAGAGGGAGAGGAGCAGGAGCAGGAGGTGGAGGGACCAACTGCCGACGACCGAACAACGTGGAAACTGGATGGAGAAGAGGAGAAGAAGAGCAAATGTTTGTTATTTCATTCACAGTGTTAGATAGACTACAGCAGAAATAGAACAAGACTGGTGGTGGGAACGAGGGTGGGAAATTTTCACTGGAGATTCCCCTTCCTTATTAATTGAGACTCGAGATGCAATTTAATTTACAGTTTGTTCGGGAAATAACCCAAAACACAGGATGATCCCACTGAGTAGAGTCGGGGCTTTTTCGCTGGAGATGCAACTGGGCCAAATAGAATAAACTAGACAAAGAGCTCCTTTGTATCCTTGTTTGTTCTTTTAATTCTCCTTTTCATCTTGGTGGGTTTTGAGAGTTTCCACCTCAACAGGGCATCCCAGTGTCCCACTGAGCTCAAAGCCGGTTTCCAACAATAAACTGGTGTTTTCCAGACTTGGGACTGAGCGAGAAGGCCACCCAGGGCTTCCCAGGCCGCCGGGA
Source organism: Trachurus japonicus (assembly GCF_045865225.1). Classification (NCBI taxonomy): domain Eukaryota; kingdom Metazoa; phylum Chordata; class Actinopteri; order Carangiformes; family Carangidae; genus Trachurus; species Trachurus japonicus. The sequence continues at coordinate 11,893,473 of NC_140921.1, read as the reverse complement.
AGGTCACAGCGACTGCCCAGAGGCCTCGTCCCTCGCCCCCACACCTTTCTCTAGAGGGCAAAACTGTCGGCCCGCATTAAGTCTTTGTTCAAAACACAGGGCGAGCCAACACTTTGTTACAACGCCTGTGTGCGAGCATCAACACAAAAACAACATCTATAAATGTAAATGCAGATGTTGAAGCAGCTAAAAATGGAATTTAAAACATAATTGAATGATAAATAAACAACAATAACCATCCAATGCCAGTACTTTAAAGATATAAAGGTTGATTTTGGATGTATTGTTTTAAAAGTATAGTCCAAATGTGACACATGCAGGAACAATGTCAGCCCTAAAAAATGAAGAGCGTGCTGGCACAATATATTCAGCTCACAGGAAGTAGTAAGTGGTGGTCAGCATGTAAGGCCCTGGAGTTGTGCTGACTTGACTTCTTAACTTGCAGGCAACATCCTCAAGTCATCCAGACAGCGGTCACTGCTCCTTAAGTTCCCAAATGCAACATCTGGATGTGTAGTAGTGTAGCTTCCAGTGGTGGCCCTCTTGTTCCTTCACTATACTCCTCTTCTTCCTCTTCCTCCTCCTCCTCCCCCGGCAGCAGCAGCAGCAGCAGCAGCAGGTGCAACAACAGACTAGGCCATGCTAAAGGGGGGCTACTCAGTCACATGAGGGGACAAAACAACGGACACCTGGACGTCAAGTGAGCGCGTTGACACCGGGCATTAGTCGGTGGTCGGTCGGTCGGCGGTGTCGCTGAAAGGACTTCCAGGAGACAGACGGTGACACGGCGGCGTTGGCGGTGCTGTCGGCGTCGGTGGTGTTGGTGGTGGTGGTCGCTGCTGCTGCTGCGGTTTAGGGTTGATGATGGCTGGCTACACACACACACACACACACACAAAAACACAATAACAGAGGAGACTTTGCTGACGTTCAAGGCTTACGTAATCCCAATGACAACTACCTCCGAGACAATGTAGCGTCGGATCGCGCCTCACAATCACACCGCGGGTATTGACACAGTGTCGCGGCGCCGACGCCACATTTCGGCCGATTTTTTTTAAATGCCCCTGTAAATCCGCTGCTCGTCCGCTCTCTACCTCTCTCTCTCTACCTCTCTCTCGCTGGAGGAGGAGGAGGAGGAGGAGGTGGTGGAGGTGGAGGAGGAGGGGGGTGACGTCTTTGTAAACAATGGCTGTCAGAGCCACTGTCGTGAGCAGGCTTCAAGCTTCCTCCGCCGTGTCCCCAGAAGAAACACGACCATACATTTTTCCTACTCGAGGCCCCAGACGCGTTGTAGCAGCAGCAGCAGCAGCAGCAGCCAAGTCTGTCTCTGTCTCTGTCTCTCCCTCCTCCTCCTCTTCTGCTTCTCCTTCTTCTTCTTCTTCTTTGGCGAGAAACGCTGTCCACATGGGGAGGCACGGGAGGGGAGGGGGGAAGGAGAAGGAAGGAAGGAAGGAAGGGAGGAAGGAAAGGAAGGATGGGGTGTCTTACCTGTGTAATATGTCGGGGTAATAACATAGCCCTCCCGGATGCTCAGGCCAGTCCTCTCCGCTCCCGAGCCGCTTCTCTCGGCTTCACCGCTGCGGTCGTCGGCGCCATTCAACCCTTTAAGCTACTGTTTCCTTTTCCTTTCCTCTTCCTTCACTCACTACTACAACAGCAGCGCCACCAGTCTGCTCAGCTCTGCTCAGCTCAGCTCAGCTCAGCTCTGGTCTGTTTGGTTGTAGTTCAGTTCAGTGGGAGCTCTCTCTGTCTGTCTGTCTGTCTGTCTGTCGCCGAGCTCGCGAAGCCTTTCAAAAAGAGCACGCGCGTCTCTCTAACGTTGGTATAAGAACCAAAGAAAAGAAAAAAAGAAAAAAGAAAAGAGAGAGAGAGAAAAAAGGAAACAACCCAGTGAAGGGGATTTCCACACGGGGACTTTCCGTCCACCCATTTTCCTCTCTCTCTCTCTCTCTCTCTCTCTCTCTCTCTCTCTCTCTCTCTCTCTCTCTCAGTAGTCACTCACTCACTCACTCACTCACTCACTCACTCACAACCTGCTGGAGTTTAGTTGCATCCCGCCGCCGCCGCCGCCAGGGGGCGTGTCATGTCATCAACCCATCCATCCATCCATCCGCTCTGTCTGTCTGGGTCAAATACTGAAAAGCAGTTCCCACCTACTGTGCACAAAGGAGCCGCCACCGAGGGAGACAGACAGGTCGAGAAATAATAATAATAAAGAATAAAATAGAAATAAGAAATAGTACCGTAATCAGGCTGCAACGTGACCGGCCTCAGCAAATGAGTCAGGAAAACGAAAGGAAAAGTCATAAGTAGACTTTGACTCGGTGTTGTTTACGTGCATGCGTTTATTTATGTCTTTGTGCATGAGTGAGTGCAGGTAGTGCAATGATGATGATGTGGTACTGTTGTGACTGTTCAGGATACTTGGTTATAAAACACATTCTCTGTGTCTTTCTTTTTTCTTTTCTTTTTTTGCTCAAGGACCCTTCAGAAGCAGATCTGGGCCTCAGCAGCGTGATTCATTCAACTCATCTGCTTCCTCCTCCTCTCTGGTACAAATGTATACCTTGTCCTTCATGCATAAACAAGTGCAGTTAGAAAGTAGATTATGTTACTTATTTTTCCATGTGCATTGAAGTTCTCAGCCCACACGGGCGTATATAACAAAAAATATGGTTGCAGTAGGTTTATGTTAATGTTTATTTGCTATGGAGATCACAACATTGAGACTGTCCCAGTGGACAGACTAGATGCTTTGCATGGGTGTGTACAGCATACATGCTAATTTTCAACACCAGTCCATACAGCAAACAAGTTTCATAATCAAGCAACATCATAATGTAAATAAAGAAGTTTATCTCATGTGCAAAGTCTAGTTAATTAATTGTATTGACACAAAAAATTAAAATCATAATATTTGGGTCCAAACTATATACAACAAAACCCATAAACATACACACAAAAGAAGGTACACTCATTAGACCTGCCCATCTCCCATCTGGTTTTCCAGCAAATTAAGACAAGTTTGTTACATTAACTAAAATCTTTTTATCAGTGTTGACGAAGAGAGAGAGAGAGCTCAGCTCTGTGGAGTCATGTATGTACTTATCTACAGCTAAAGCCTAATCAAACCAGGAAATGTGACTTACAGCCCTCAACATACAGTGAGTCATAAAACATCCAATAGAGTTTGTTTTCAGCCTCTTCTAAATCACATTTAAGGTGTTTATCTATCAAATGTGATAGGCTAACAATATATTTAAAAATTGTATGTGCACATTTATTAATGCAAAATACATTCAAACAGTCTACATGGTAATTTATGTTTTCCTTATTCGTTTCTCGTTGCTTTTAACGACTTTTGGACTTTGCTGTTTATAAATCAGCACCTGTTATGGAAATGGAAATTCAATGCATGTGCATTTGTTACATTTGTGTGTGGGTAGATGATGGTTATAGGCTACTTGAATGTTTCTACACACACACACACACACACACACACACACACACACACACACACACACAGACTCTGACTATAGTTTGTTTTCCATAGTTTAGTTTTCTGCCACCACATCAACAGACCTCATCCTCCCCTCCCCCCTCCGACATCCAGCCTCGTCTGAGACGTTAAAAACCCTTGAACTCTTATTGTGTCAAATCACAAGTACCTTTGCACACCTGTGAGTTATAATGTGGTTAACAACGAGCTGTTTTTATCTGTGACTGTGACACCAACCGACTCCTGCGGCGGCGGCCGACCAATATAGACGCTCCAGACGCAAAGTTTTTCACAGCTCCACTTTTGTTCTAACTGTCACAGTCGTCTTTTTGGTGCAGTGTGTGTGTGTGTGTGTGTGTGTGTGTGTGTGTGTGTGTGTGTGTGCATGCATGATGGTCTAGACTTAAAGGTCTGGTGCATGTAGTTAGCATGGACAAACGAGTACAAACTGCTTTTGTTTATTTGGATGTGGGCGTATGTGAGAGACGGTCAGAGAGAGAAAGGTCAGTGTAGGCTTGCATTGTAGGTTTTTGTGGTCAATGATTGTTTATAGCAACAAAAAAAATTCTTCATAGTTTTTTAATTTGTTTAGCCTAAATATCGCACAAAAGTTGAAAATGCCCATTGCAAGCTCCCAGTGCCTGAGTCGATGCCTTCAAATTATAATATTATAATAACTTTATTTATATAGCACGTTTAAAAACACAAGTTTACAAAGTGTTTTACAAAACAACATATAAGAGACAAGTCACAAATGCCATAAAACCATAAGAGATGGACTGCAAGCAATACAGCAACACATGAACCCAACAACAAGTTGAGACCAGGAAGACTCCAATTAAAATGCAGTATGCAGTTAACTAGATCAAATAAATAAAAAGGGGGGTATACATGATAAAAAGAGATAGGATTTGATTGTTTGGTTGAAATTGTTTGTAATTTATCAGACTGGCAGTTTTGAATTTAAAATGTATTGAAATTACAATGGTAAAAAAAAAAGAAAAAAGAGAGAGAAAAGCAGAAAATCTTGCCCTCTGTATCAGTATTTGGTATTTTTGCTTGTTGAAAGATTTCTATTGTACTCATTCCACTGTACATCCTCTGTCGATTATTTTTCCTCTCTTGATGAGTAATTGTATCAATTGATAGATTTATATTTTTGTTACTAATACCGCTGCCATAACAACAGATCACATTTGTTATTATCATTTGTTTGGGATTTTCAGATTCATTTAAAGCCGCTTCTCTGGAAAAAGGTGTCATCCAGATGTTTGGCGTACAGATGTGGAAAGCCGTCATAACAGTTACTGTAAGTATAAATATTGTGTGGGAAAAGTTTCCAGATTTTTCCACCAGCAGGAAAGAACATTTTATCTTATCTACCTGTTGTTATCCAACCAAAGTGCTGATTCACTGCCCGCTTTCTACTTTCCTTTCTCATCCCTCATGGGACGATTCCTTGTTACCCTGCCCAAAAACACTGGAAACCACAGTTGTTTTCCCACCTACTCATGTGGGGGAACAGAAACTGGTCGTCACCTGACAGCATGGATTCTTGTGGGATGAGTTCACTGAGTCAGCCTCACCTTTTACCAACCAGAGCGGGCAACAGTGACATTTTGGTATCTACTGAACATCAAACTGAAGTCGTACAACTTCACCTTCCCTCGTGACATAGACGCCTCCTGACTCAGCGTTAGATAAATTCCTCCAGTCGGTTTTTTAAAAGGCCCAGATGAGACTGCTAGAGGCTATACTATAATTAATACAGATGATTTAATGCTCCAAACATGTCACAGGAGGTCACATGCAGGATCAGCACACGCCGGCTGACTCACGGGGTCGGGTCGGGATTATCAATAATATAATAGGTGGATGTGGAAGCTGTGACAGCAAAACACCACAGTCGTCAGCACGTGGGAAAGCCCCGAAATAATACAGTGGCCCACTTCGTTGTTGTTCCAAATCACCAGGTGGTTCAATACGAGCGATCATTGGTGTCCAAAAAATTTCACATTGTGTCCGTATGTGGAGGAAGTTTCTTTTTTTTTTAATCACCAAAAGTAAGAAACTCCCCTAAAATATCAACAAAGCTGAACTTACTGCTGATTAAATATCCTATTTCAGCCATATACTAGCTACATCAAGTTATATTTGTAAGTGTAGTTATACAGTCATGTGACTCAATGCTTTTGGGAATTTCCTCATAAATTCTGGAAAGATGAAAACATTCATGTCTATTACCTAATCAGTCAGATTGTTCCAGATCCTTCTTTTTCTTAATCGGCATCACTAATGTGCAGTGGTGGTGGATCATATCCAAGCCAATATAAAGTACTGTAGATGCAGGGGCTCTTTAGGCCTACATTTATTTGACAGCAGTAGTTACTTTACAAATTAGTATTTCATTTATAAACTCATGAAATATAAAATGTTAAAATGAGAGAAGATAAGATGATGCAGTTGAAGTTAACTCATTGTGGTTATTCCACTTTTATATAAGTCATCTGAGTACTTCCTCTTACACTGCTAATCAGAAAGCACAATACTTTTTCCATATGTCATACACCATAGCCTTTAAATGTCCATTTGTGCTGTTCAAAAACACAATAAAACATTTGAAAAATGAGGCATAGGTATGACGTATGAATGATTAAATGCATGTAGACTTCGATTCCCATGAACAAGCTGTTGATGATGTCATCCTGTCTTTAATCAAAAACATCATCAGTAATAATTGCTGCCTAATAAAACGTCCCATGTGAGAGCCAAGTGGTGTTGACGCCATCTGACTGATTTATTCTCTGGTAAAGGAAGCGGAGGTCACAGGCAGAGTAGAGATGTTCAGAAACACGCTAAAACATGAGTTGGGTCTGACTCACTGGGACTTTGACTGATCGTAACCTTCACAATGTTAAACAAAAGAATTGACGTCAGCTATGGTTCCTGAGCGTCGACCACTTTACTGCACTTTTTTGCTCACATGCGGTATAGAAGATGTGGTTTGCTCAAAAAAATAAAAGAATAATAATAATCTTTATTATGGACTCAAAAAAGTGGTCCACTCTCATACACATACACACTTAACATACAAGACAAAACAAAGCAGACAAACAACCAAACAAATAATATAAAATACAGTAATTTGTCATTGTTAGTTTAAAAGAAACAGTGCAAACTATTGTGCCAGTGCTTACGAAGCCTGGATGTGAACCGATATCCCATCATGGGGCAGGTTAAGGCCTTAATAATGCAGTTATCAGATAGAAAATAAAACAAAAGCAAGAAAAGCTGCACCCCACATGTAAAGAGCATGATCTGGGCCTGCTCTGTGTGGAAAGAGACACCAACAGCACATTCTCCTGAGGTTTATTATGAAGATCACAACAACCGAACATGTGGGGCAAGAAGACAAGACACACGACTGTCTAGTAATCCAGGCGGTTCACATTAATGTATAAGTCTCACACCTATGCATGTCTAATCCAGACTCATATGCCTCTTGTGATCTGACAGTGTGGCCAGTCCCGCACAGTGACTTCTGAACCCAGATCGTTCCATCAGAGCCCCAAAAGCCTCGGAGGCCCTGTCCCGGTATGAGGTGGCAGAACCGTGGGGAGAACCCTGCACGGGGAGAACTGTGAAGGGGAACATCTCGATTTTCTTCTGGCTCTTCATCTCGCTGGAAAGCACCTCGCAGGCGTAGCGAAACCAAACTCACCCCCACTGACAACAAGCACTTGACAAAGCTTTGTGTAGGGTGATGAGGGTGCGGGTTGACATTCACTTCACAGTGTTTCATTGTGATGTAGCTCTCTCTCTGTGTCTTTCTCTGTCTCTCTCTCTCTCTTTCTCTCTCTTTCTCTGTCTCTCTCTCCTTTTTGGGAGGGGGGGTGGGGTTGTTGTTGAACCTGGAGAGAGGAAGCAGTGTGGGTTGGATAGATGAAGGATGAAGAAGAAGAAAAAGAAAAAGAAGAAGCTAATACTGAATTACTGATCAAGCCTGACCTCTAGTGGCCTTTGTGTAGAAGCACACCTGACCTGGTAAAGCATCAGACTGTTTGGAGGGGGGGGGGGGGGGGGGGTATAAAAACAAACTACAATTCACTCAAATAGCCTACATAAATAAATACATAAAAATACATTTTCTGTGCTCCACTATGCTGAAGATTTACAGAGACTTACATTACACCATTACACCACCACCTACTTAGTTGGTACTTGGCTGCCTGTGATTAACTGGGGCTGCGAAGATTAATCACTTGACTGAAAATTAATCTGAAATCTGAATCTATTTTAATAATCAAACCATTTGCAGGATCCAGTTCCTCAAAATTGAAGATTTGTTTGGGGGCTTTCTTTTTGTCATGTCTTTTGGATTAATCTTGGTCCTTAAGAAATCTAACATGTTACAGACAAAATGATCAAACCAGAGTGGAAATCATTTGGTTGGTTGAAACATTAATGATATTTTCTTTTTCATGTTGTCTATTAACTTTGTGGTGAAATAAACTGACAAGGCTTAACTTTAATTTAAACCAGATTAAATTTTAGTTTACCGAACCAGTTTAACATTAAGAGAGATCCAATTGAAAGAACTGAGCCGACTATTACACATGGCAGTTCAGTTTTTCTCAAAGGAAAATAAAATTGAGCTCTTCTCCTGAGCTATCACCAGTAGCTACTGTTACAGTAAGCTAACTAGTATCCATAGCAGTTATACCCCCCTCTCCACCACTTTATCATACTTACTATGTTCTGCCAGCATTCAGATTATTTATATATTTATTTATGTATATATTCATTTAATTTTAAATGCGATCATGTGCACACTTGTCCCTATATTGATCGAACAGAGTTTAGATTAAGTTTAAACATGCCTTTACTAAAATAATCAAGGTTAATTTGAAATGGTGCAACAGACTCTGTCTTCATTTTAAACCTGGATTCATTCATTTTAAACTAAGTAAAGCCAAATTTTGTTTGGATCTAAATCAATCGAGCCATATTGGAGCACTATGAGTGATTTCAGTGAGCTGAATTGGCTTTGCAACATATTTCATGTTGGCTCGTATAACTTTCACCCCTCCCATTGTATGTCAATATAATTTATAGTTACTGCATGTGTGACATGCTTGAGCAGGTAAATCCACATAGTGAACAATGGAGCAGCATCACCCAACGATAAAACCCTGTGATCGTGTGTAGAATGAGACGGGACATGAAAAGGACATATGAAATGGGTGAGAAAAACGTACAGGCAGAAAAGTGTGTGTCCACTTCTCTCACTCACTGTATTCCTCACCCTTGTGTCATTTTCTCTTTCCTTCCCCTCCCTCTCTCCCTCTCTTTCCCTCCACCCCTCTCACAAAGAAACCAGAGCTGCCAGGACATGCTGAGCAAAGTCTCACACTCCCAGGGTGTGGCTCTCTGGGTGTGCGCATGTCATAATACATGACTCATATCTCTGTGTTATTATCATCTACGTTCTTCTGCGTGTGTGTGTGTGTGTGTGTGTGTGTGTGTGTGTGTGTGTGTGTGTGTGTTTGGTGACTGTTCCTATGAGTGTGACCATTATTTACAGTACAGAACAGCTCAGTTGGCCGGTGTCCCTAACACAGACTTTGACTGGAGCAGATAACAGACAGTCAGACTGAGTTTAATATTGCTAAACTAGACTTTACAATGAATTCTGGCTAAATTATAAAGAAAAATGGCCAACCAAGGAACAGAATCTAACCACTGAGCTCAGAAACGTTTTGTTCTAGTCCAGCTAACAAACAGCAATAAGTTTAAACAGTGAATAAAAACCTGATTTGTGAACAAAAATGGCTGCAGCCTCTTCAAACTCTTCATAAAAATGGTAGCAAATGACAAATTATGTACCACATTTCTCTTGTTTTTAGTTGTTTAGCACAGCTTTCTTAGACCCGAGTTAGCCTGGGGGTAAGGTGTCTAAAGTTTGTGGTTTGAAATGAGTCGGTTTATATTTTTGTATAACGGTCTGATTGAAATTAAATCAATAAACAAAGCTAAAACTGAACCTGTTCACCACTAGGCCTCAGGACAGGTGCATGTTTTTTGTTAACCAGGCTCTGACGCTTCAACGTATTCATCAGTTTGAAGAAAGATAACACACACACACACACGATATTGAAGAGCCAAAATGTCAGCATTAAGTAGGTTTTCATCAGTGTAGAAGAAACTGTGTGAGTGTGGGTACTTTATACACCCCCAAAATCTGGACAGGTGGCAAACGACAAGTCTTTGTCCAGACACGGTGGATCTTGAGTGGTTAAACATGTTCACTGCTGCTCGGTCTGGCTGAGATCACGTGACTGATGTTCCACCTCTTCACTTGAAATTCTTTGTCTGTGGTTGCTTTGTTTGCACAGTGTGTTTAGGATAATTATTGTGCAGCTGAATCATGCGCTGTCTTCCAATGGGCTTTGATGCCTCTGGCTGAATCTGTGCTCCCATGCAGTATGATCCTTACATGCACCTCTGCATTACACCCTGCTGCTTCTGTCTGCTGGGAAATCACAAACAAATGTCAGTGTTGCCAATACAGGGCTGTGGCCACACCAGCCGCCATGTTTGACAGACGATGTGGTGTCTTATGAGCTGTAAGAAGCTGTTGACGGAGGTTGATTTTGTTTATTCTGTTCATAAAACTTTGTCCCAGGACAAAGGAAACATGTCCGCCTACATCGGTGAAGTGTCTTCTGGTCGTAAAAGTTGTTTCCACAAGATTTGTGCACCTCCTCTCTACCACATTGTTTGCTACTCTTTACTTTTTTGAATTGATTATTCTTTATTTTGAACATATAAAAGAAGAGAGACAAGAAAAGACATATAAAATAAGTCACACATGTTATAGTTTCCCAAAAAAGATGACTTCGGCAAACCAACCACTTTGATGTCTGACAGATTTTGTTTTAAATTATTTTTATCTTCTTTTTTTCAATGGTTACTTTTTCACTGTGACCTCCTTTGTGCAAAGTTAAATAACAAACAGGTGCTAAAGTGTCCTAATACCACTGAATCCTTACAATTTGGGCACCGTGTCTTCAAAGGGCTATACACCTCCTACACAGTTCTTTTGATTATAAGTAAAAACACTCAAATTAATGCTGAGACATGGCACTTTTAACACATTATCCATTATTTCATTTCAAAGTAAATGTACATGGAGCCCAAAGAAGAAAAACTGTCAAAAAAAAGTTCTGTGACAGTTTTGCATGGACAAACAAAAATACCTAAAATTAACTTCTTCCTCTTCCTCCTCCTTTATCACTCTCTCCTGTTCCTCTTTCCGCCTCTTCACCCCTCGAAACATGAAAACACAGTCACTGAATTGTTCAAAAAAAGAAAAAGGAAAGAAAATTCAAACATTGTAACCTCTTCAAAAAAGAAACTTTTTATTGAATAAAAATACACACACACTACCAAAAATAATCAATTCATACTACAGCAGAAAAATAGCAGGGTGATTTCCAGAGGTGAATGAAAGCAGACATTCTCTACAGAACAACGTTTACCCACATAGTGACTAATAGTGATTAAAAAAAAGCTGGCAGCTGTCGAAAAAAACTCATCTTTCACCTTAGCTTCCCTCCTGAGACACACAGGAGGAGTAACTTCAAGTGCAAACCTGCCTGAATCTGTCCGTCCTTATCTGTCCTCAATTAAACACACAGGACCAGTCAAAAAGCTAGGACACACTTTCCAAAACAGTTCACTGGTACTGGATCGCAATTAAATCAGACTTAACTACTTAAACATAGACGATAAGTGAGATAATAAAATCCTAGTGTCACATTTTCACCGTTGACATTTGAATTTGGATTTAACGAGACAACGTGATGAAGAATCTAAGGCACAAGTTTGACACGGTCTATTATTGAAAGAGTCTCATGAAACAGCAAAACGACTACAGCATCATAATCAAAACTTACAAATGCCTTCTTTTTTTTTGTTTTAGAAAATACATGATTGGTCGTCTGTTTGTTACATGGAAAAAAATCTTTTCATCTTTCAAGGAATTCAAATTTTTTTAGTCTCTCCTCTGAATGCCCGCACCCTGAAGCAATGAGAAACGAGCAACTTTAACATTGTTCCCTTTAAACCAACATTTTTGACATCATTATTAAACAAGGCAGCATGCTGGAGTTTAGACTGAAGACTGATACAGATTTATTGATATATTTTTTTGCCATAAAATTCAAAAATGATAATGATGATCTTTTGAGGCAAATGTATTTTTAAAAGTCAGTATTCATCTTGATTGGCTTCCAGCTTAAAGTGACTCGGAAGCAACAAATGCCACTCAGCCAGAAACACCTCTTCTTCCTTGGTATCATACCAACCTATCATCACACAGCTGTGCCCACTCATGTAGTATATTTTTAGTATAGTGTTCAGAACGGATACAAAGACAGCACAGCAAACTCCCACAGTTATACCCCTTTGGTAATAAGTCAATATACAATTCTTTGAAACAGCAGAGGAGAATTGTCCAAAAAAACTAAAATATGCATGGAAAAAGGTGCAAACACAACTGTTCAACTACATATACATCTCCATATGTATAGATTACATTCAGTGGCAGAGTCCAAGCCTTTGCTTCCATCTCACCTTAAACAGCAAAAATACAGAAAAAAGAACTGAAAAAATCTCATTTTAACATTTTAACACACAGGACAAAGACCAGATGATGACTAATGATTCCTTTTTGCATCCTGTACAAACACTTTAGCTCTTTTACCAACATAAAATCAGGCTATTCTATTCTTTACACTTTATGACATCCCTTTAACTAAGTGCACTTGGGTGGTCTTGCATTGAGTATTACAGGTAAAAAAGTACAGTAGTTAAAATGAGAAATATGTTGTAGTTGAATGCAGAATGTGAAAAAATATAAATGGCAAAAACCATTGCTGACTTAATCTAAAATATAGGTCTGTACATCAACGTAGATGTAACATCCAATCCACAGTTCACTTCCTGTAAGATTCACCCAGTGTTCCCTGGATGTCAGAGGAGCAGGAGGAGTTTTTCCACCGTTAACTGAACTGGGCCATCGAGGATCTTTGGTGAAATGGGACAGTGTAAAAAAGTGTCAATGGCCGACGCGCAGATGGCGCTCTGAGTGAAAACCGGAAATGGCTGCAGTCGGGTGGATGTGCAAGGTTTTTGTCTTTAAGCGGAGGAGTAGATGTATTTGACTTTGGACTGGCCGCTCAGCTCGTCCTCGTAGCGCGGCAGGCAGCAGAAGAGAATGGCACAGCCGATGCAGAGGATGGTGGCGCCCCAGCCGAAGCCGTAGGCCCAGGTGTAGTAGTAGTGACCTTCGAAGATCTCCTCGTTGAACTTGACGGGGTAGATGATGAGAGCGATGATCTGGAGTATCACTGCAGAGAGAGAGACAGAGGTAAAGAGAGAGGTCAGGGAATGAGGGACGTTAATTCTGATCAATGGAAGTCGAGTTAGAAAACAAACAAAACAGGAAACTGTTCTAGTCTGTAACGCAGCTGGATGGAAACACAGACAACACCGACACCAGGGTGTGAAAATACCTTCACATCACTGTGTAAGCCTTACATAAACCAATCAACACCAGTGAGATGGAGGTGAATCAGCATCAGAACTGACGCTAAGACGCAGCGCTGGCACCGATGCACGACTGTCACCGGTTCCAGAGAAAAGGGTGCGACACCTATTCATCCAGACAGTGATGAGGTTTTTCAGCCCTTTACGCTTTCGTGTAAAGCAGGTCAACAACTTTTCGCTGAGGACCAGAGGGCAAATTTGATTTCACCCTGATTACTCCTGGATTTTTCCTCAAAGGAAATTAATCAGCTTTTGATGTCATGCGAGGCCAGGAGCGTGTCACCCCATGTACTTTGTTTAACCCCACTCACTGCAAGTCTTCCACTTCACAATTTTCAAATGCCTAACTCAGGGGTTTTGAGTTTACATTATCAGTCTGTTTTTTTTCTCCACTAATCCATAAATTATTCAATCTATAAAATGTTCAATTGTCTTGATTTGTCCAACCAACAGTGCAAAACCCACAGACACTCAGTTCACTGTGACAAAAAAGCTCAAAATCTCCATACAGAACTTAAATACTTCTTTTATAATCAAAATTGTTGTTGTTTTCTGCCAGTTCATAAATTAATTGACTTACGGCCACAGAGTTAAGATCTGAACAGCAACTCGTCAAGCGTTTTTCAAACACCAAAGTTTGAATATTTGGTGCCAAACAGGAGTAAATAATTATATATCTATACTGTCCATTACTATCCAAAGCTCAGATACATCAGTCAGTACAAAGATTAAGAAAAGCTGAATACTTTATGTAGCTGTCAAAGAACGTAACCCCACTGAAGAGCTGGTTGGTTGGTCATTACAAATTTTTTGATCTCCAGCTTCAAACTTTTCAAAAAATAACTTTAATATCTTTGTAATGTGCCTTAATAGATGTACGAGATGTGGCGTGTCAGTTTGATGGACTAGTTGAGAAACACACACACACAGACTTTGGTTTGAATATTTCATTGACTGTATAAAAAAAAGAAATCCTATAACTGCAATGCAATGATCAGAGTTTGATTTGCATGATCCACAGAGAGAAACTAGAATTTAAGTTATGATCTAATTCTTCTTTTCTGCATTTCTCACTGATGCATGAGTCACTTCTAGGAGCTAAGTGGTACATTTCTCTGTAGCTACAGCAGCAGTGTGAGGCAATTTCACACAGAACAAAACTCCCTCTGGCACATTTAAAAAAACAAAAAAAACAGGCATCACAGTACCTGTGAATTTCACCTGTCAGTTTAGCAGGGAAAGTTTGTGCAATTGCGTGCGTCTGTGACTGCGCATGGGGATGAGTCAACAGACTATAAACCAGACAAAGCCGTGGTAACGCCACACCAAAACCTCACCCTTCCCTCCTCTGACCGAAAATGTCCGACTCACACACTCTTTTCACACTTTTTTCCACTTCCTGTCTCTTTCTTAACGTCTTCTTTGTCTTATGTCACATTTGCATACATCATCGTGTTCACCTTTACTCCTGTCCACAAAAAAAAAAGCCCTCGAACACCCAGCTGTGTTTACCACCAGTGGTGCCACACAGACGGTTTCAGTTTTACATACTGTACCAAGGTGGTGTGTCATCTGCCACCACCGCAACACAATTGAATTACTGTGTGTCTGCCTGTGTGTGTGTGTGTGGCTCAGCACATTTTAAAATGATACTTGAATAATTCAGCAATAATAAATCTGTCTAGAAACAATGTGCTAACCGCTCAGTGTGATCTACAGCTGTGAAAGGACATTTCCTTCGATAAAGAGTTGTCCCAATAAAACTGTCCACTCAGTTTTTTTTTCTCCTTCTCTCATTTGCACAAATCAAACTTTTGAATCAAGCCCTGACTTTTGTTCTCCGACACACTTTAAAACAAACACACAGGCCTGTACATGTTAGTACTGTACTGAGGTGGTAAACCCTGAGGCGTGTTTGTTATCAGTTACAGAACATCTCATTTACTTTATTGCAACTGCAGCTGGATTATTGTGGATGCCAATCTACGCCTGCTATTTTCTATTCATGTGTGTTTGTGTGTTTGTGTGTGTGTGCGTGCGTGAGAGATCTTACCGACAACGATCAACAGTATTCCTATGAAGGGCAGCAGAGGGATGTTGAGCGAGCAGCACAGAGCCACACAGGAGATGATGAAGGCGATGACGAGGACGATGAGGCCGATGATCATCAAAGCAGCGACTGCCTGGGCCCAAGCTGGAGAAGGACACAAACACACAAACAGACAAATCAGTTGCATGCTTTACAAATGTGATGTGTGTTACTTTTCAAACTCAGTGTACACAGAGTGGTCACTCTTAAAATTACAGTCCTGTCACGTCCACCCTGAAACATTTTCACACTACACTGACACCGAGTCGAGGCGGGGATCATAATTTCCGCCGGGAATACGTGAACACGACGACGTCACCCTCAATTTTTATACTTTCAAGTTGATTTTCCTTCTCTTCAAGTTTCACTGAACATTGTTCCCCCGACACCGCGGTCCAGATGAGAGGTGCTGAGTTAATAAAAAACATATATATATTGACAGCTTCATTTGAGCGATGTTCAGCGAGCTTTACAACAGCAAGTGCTTTGTAGACACTGAGCCGAGACTGCTGGGACTGTATACAGCCCATAATCAAGAGCTGCAGATTCTTCTGAAAAGATGGTAGACATGAAAATAAGATGTCTCTGCCTTACGTCAACAGATATCTTCATGGCACGTCTTTCTTTCTTTATGTTAGGAACTGTGCAATATTGAATTTTACTGTCTTATCGTTGTTGATTGTGTGTATGTCTTTTTTTATCTTCATTGATGTTTTTAAACCACATGGAGGTTTGCATTTTAAATTTCGTTTGTACCTTGGTATGAATGACAATAAAAGGAATTCAATTTAATTCAATGTTATACTAGCATTACCACTGTTTATTATTATTATTATTAGACAATATTTTCAGGTGTCAGTCAGACCGAGGTGGGAAGCATTACAGCATACATGGTTCCTGCCTGGGAATTAACTCCGTCATCTACTGTATTGTGTTGCGTCTGTGTGGTCGTTAGTCACTGTTGCAGCTCTCCCTCCTTCGCACCACTCACAGCGGTGGTGGACACATGACAGCACATTCCACAAGTGTACTAAAGTTCAGGCAGGATATGGAGAGAGAGAGGGAGGGAGGGAGAGAGAGAGAGGGGGTAGCTGTCTACTCGCTGCACACACACCCTTCCACACCCTTCACCACGCACTTGCCTTCTTTGTCATTCCCTGACAACCTGAGGACACAGCCTCTATAAAATAAAAACTGTCTGAAGCAAGACACTCACATAGAAAGAGTGGTCGTGGATGTTTTGAGTTTAAAACTATATAAAAGATGACAGATGTGAACTGCTTCACATGAAGTCTATAGAAAGATGCTTTGTAGCATTTACATATCTTAAATACATATACGTATCTCAGCTTTTTGTTTGATTGTGCTCTGAGCAGTTTCATGGTGTCATGTGGGATTAAAATAAAAAAATATTCTATGCATCTAATCTCCATTTAAAAACATCCAAGTCAAAGTTCAACACACAAAACAATGATTAATCTCATTTAAAATTATGCAGATAGACCTCACATTTTTCTGCACACGACTCCAGCCAAACCCACTGTGCGAATTTTCAACACACACACACACCATTACACCCAATTCGCTGTAACTGGATCAGCCAACACCCTAAATTATTCATGACAACTGTGTTTGTGCGTTCCAAGTATTGCCCTACCTGCCTCAGCCCGAGGCACTTTTCTCACCGTGAACACATGGACACGGACAGAGAAACACACACACACACACACACACATACACACACCGGACTAGTTCAACTGGTTCAGGCTAAATCTCTTAACACACAATAATGTTAAGTGGCGTTCGAGCACGGCAACCGCACACTGTTCCTCTTCATTCCACTGTGAACTCCTCAGCACTGTCATGTCAGGACCAGTCTATTTCTGTCAGACTTATCTTGAGTTTTAAACAAACAAAAACTATTTAATGTGAGAAACTCCACCATAGTTTTGTTTTAATTATCCCTCTTCCAGATTAGACTACCCAACAAAATAACACGTGAGTGATAGTGAGCCACCCTCGAGGCTAGACACAAACTTTCCCACACACTGTGAAAGTTACGGCCTCAAAACAATAGCAAACATTAGTTTACTGTCACTGTTAGTGCCATGGCAACCTGACTGAAGATACAGTCAAGACCATTTCTGTTTAAATCGCACGGAGAGTAAAACCAAAACCCAAAATGATAAATATAATCAGCTTAGCATTCCAACTGTGGTTTTCTGACATCTTTATTATGCGTCATTCATCTGCACTGTGGTGGATTTAACGACGTTTAAACTTCATAAACATCCATCTTCACTGCACTGCTTGAGTTCATAAACTGAGGAGATAGTGATGCACAATCTGAACCTGGAGAGTTCGGCTTTTCAAATTAACATATTCATATTGAGACGGGAAAACAAGAGAAGAAACAGGCTCCACTTGTTGGATTTATATCAGAGTTCTTGTATTTTTGGGTTCAATAGTTCACGAATATGAAGAAGATTCAGCCTTTAGTCGATGTGTGTGTGTGTGTGTGTGTGTGTACTACAGCTTAGCATTGTTGCATTGTGTTCTCATTCCTGTGTGTTTGTTTCCCCTTTAACCCAGGAAATGCCTGTACTTCGCATTTTCAACTGGAGCTGCTCATCCTGAATCCTCCCACTTAATGCCAGCCAGCTGTTTAACATCTGTTTTCTCCATCAGATCAAATCTTAGGAGATTAGGCTGCCCCCCATGCACGTTTACGGTCAGTCAGTATGGAAACAGGAACAGGTTATTTACTGTAACACTTTTAGACACAAACCAAGTCTCCCACACATGTTGCATACCAAACAAATTGGTTTGTTCTACAAGTGCGAAGGGTTTTTCTTTTTAAACCTTCAGTTCCAGTCTTACAGTCAAGGATAATATTCATCAAACCTCTTTTTTTTTTTTAAAGCCTTTCATGTAGGCAGCAGGGATCAAGTTGGCACCCAGTCTTTCCTTGAACAGATCTTAATGGGACACCTGCCCAGTCGGCAGCTCTGGGAACTGGAAACACAGCACACAATGTTTCAGCTCTTACTTTAGAAAGTGCTTTTTTTGGTATCGGCTTGAAGAAAGATGAAAAGCTTTTAGTTTTAACTCAGCTGGTGACTTCAGTGACAGAGGTGGCCATGAGGGAGCGGTGACTTCATTCATGTAGGAGTGGGTAAAAGAGAAGAGCTCCTACTCAGGACTGACTCAATTACTCAGTTAGCCAACAACCATTTTGATACTATTTCAGTCTCTCTCTCCATTCAAGTTTATTAAAAACAATATTTTTGGATCGAGGGCTGAAAATTACTAGTTTAAATTTGTTGCCACTTGGAGCTCTGGGAAATTACGCTGGGTATTTCCTGATGTTTTATGGAGAAAACATCAAATTGAAAAAATTTTATTTGATGTTGGCAAATTAACCAATAATGAAAATAATGAAATGAGCTGTTGGGGAAATGTTTTCTAATAGCTCAAACGCTACTTTACTAAAACTAGGACATCTGAATTTCTTATTGTCTCATCACCACTGGTGCCAAATTGCCCTACCCATCTATATGAAAGTAATAAATCACTTTCCATAATTACTTTAAATATGTTTTCCCAGTGATACATGATCAAACATGAAACCGGTTTTAGTCCTGTCCCCACACATTCACTCATCTGAACCCTACAGCACAATGTCTGTTTGGTCCAATGCCAGTATTCACTGCATCCTACATCTGCACATGTCGTCTACGCCGTTTGTGTTTGTTTCCTAAGTTTTGACTCCACCAACATATTTCCCGCTACAAAGTGTTCAGACCACATCCGTGATTCAGGAACGCTCGGAGGAACCTCGGGGTGAAAATGTACCAAACATCCAGTCAGTGAACTTCTGGCAGCTGTAGTCGTCTTTTGTTCGACTACTTCGGTCCTGCTGAGACTAAAAAAGGAGACGCGGTGGAAAAACAGCAGCAGTACACAACTCAGCCCAAGAACGAAACGTTTTGATCTGAAACTTCAAATGAGACCAGAAGACACAAAATATACTGTAAACACAAGTGTTTTACAGGTCTCACGGACTGGATCTATGTCATCAGTGTTGAACTTGAGTCATTAAAAAGAGACGTCATTAATGTGTCATGTTGCGTTGTTGTTGCACAGCCCAACTTCCTCAAAATCTTAACCTACGTAAATTGTATCCGAGAACAGAGAATCGCCCTTTTTTGCCTGAAACCCAGTTTGAACAATTGACCAATTATCAACTATTTGTGGTTATAATTGAATTATTGATTGATTTGTTGACTACTGTGTTGCAGCCTACAACATTAGATCAAATTGACTCATGTACCAGAGTTTCATACAAGTTAAGAGAGACTCATTTGGAATAACAACCATTAGAGCTCTGCAGACGCTGCTATACAAGCTATAACCTGTTTCATGGCTTCCTCTGATACAGGTATATGTTTTGTGCAGAGAAAGACTGCGCTCACCGGTGAAAATCATGAAAATGAAGGACGGGAAACCATGTCTGTAATGTTGCGGATGTCTGCTAATGACGATACTGTATGGAGCTGCAGTACGTGCTATTAACGAGGAAACCTTCATGGCGTGTGATAAGAACAACAGTATCGTCTTTGTTGATGATATGGGTGTGGAACAACGCACACACACACACAACCTGAGAGAGGGAGTATGACAGAAGTTTGCTTTGCCCACAGCGACTGTTCAACATGTCTCAGTTCGCTGTCGGTTGGAGCTCCACCACTGAAGAGGGAAAAACTCATTAACACACTTCTGTCTATATACACACACACAACAGATCAGTTATCTACAATGTTTCCGTGTGTGAGAGGTAAAACAGCCATCTGAAAATCCTTCTCCTCTAATGGCACCTGGACTGTGGTAATGCACATTTTAAAGGACACAGACAACACAGTGTATGAATGGAGATTTAATATAATAGCTGCCGTCTGATTTCATAAGATTTTATCCAGTGTATTACTGCATCAGTCTGATACGACACTGTCCAGCAGCTCATACTGGATCACAATGTGCCTTAAAACCTGATAAAGGTGACATATTTCTGACATATCTCCAGGGTGTTCAGGACTTTTTCATCAAATCAATTTATTTTTTAAATAGCTCAGTTTCCAGTTTCTCTTCCTATTGCTTTCATTTTCTCCCACTGGCTCTCATTGAGTAAGAAGTACCAGTATTTGGATTAACTTCTTTTTAAAGCTTTTCCTTGTTGTAAAAACTGGTGCTGCGTGGCTTAGAGTCCACTAAACAGTTTGGAGAGTTGGATAAACTTGGCTTACAACGAGGCAGAAAGTTCAATAAGCATTTCTCCCACAATGACACATCCACACTTCACATGGTAAAAGACTAAGAGGCTTTTTTTTTTTGTATAAACTACTTGCATGAAACCTCTCTCCTCTCTCTGCTGTAGTCATTTGTCCAGGCTGGACATGATAACAACAAAAAAAGAGCAGCTATGGTAACAGTGAGGACCAAAGTTCAGCCTGCCCTGAGGCCTTCCTCCTCCACTCAGCCGGGGCTCTTTTTTTTTCCAGGTTGTTGACAGAGGTCGAGTACTTCGAGTTTAATTTTACATCCCAGCAACACACCATGTTATAATTTGTTCTATTTAACCACCTATTTCCCCCTATAATCTAAACATTTGCCAGTAATGTTGTTTGGCACAATCGACCTATTGTGTGTGTGTGTGTTTCTCTCTGTGTGTTCATGTGTGGTGTAAACCGACACTTACAGTGCTCCTCCATGAGAGACTTGCAATCCCACACGCTATCCCTGCCTCGGCACCGCTCCCACATACTGGCGTAGTCGGACTTGCCGTCCTCGTCCTCCACCCATCCCGAGGTGGCGGCGATGGCGATAATGTCAAAAATAATGGCGAAGAGCAGCAGCAGGGGCACGATCCACCTGCAGCGGGGGTAGGCGATCCCACAGCGAAACATGACCGACGATCGGAGGAGCTGGAGCTGGAGCTGGAGCTGGAGAAGTGGATAAGACGCAGCTGGACTGGACACCGCGGTGGAGGAGCTACTCCGGACGATTATATATCGGCTTGGAAAGAGTGGTGTTGCGTCTATACGCGTAAAGTGTATGTCGCTATGTGGGTGTAGGCAGGGCTACTTAGTAAAAGTGCCCCACCCGGCTGTGTAATGCAACCTGTGTCGGTCGGGACCTGGAGGGCTGGGCTTGTCTGCTGGAGCAGTTTTTTTTTTTTTTTGGAGCTGAGTCAGGTCAAGCCCAGCCCCATGCACACTGTGTCATATTACACATCCCCAACAAGAAGAAATACACTGAAACCGATGAGACACCTGTTTTAATAGACGCGCTGACACCCAATATGATGGTAAACGTGAGTGATTTGTAATTATAGGGAAACAACAGGTAGCGGGTGGGGTGAGAGAGAGAGACCAAAGGAGTGAGAGTTGAGTTTGTATAGTGATGCAATACACAAAGCTGCCACAAGACGACACTCATCTCTGTGCAATATAGATCAAGGAAAACCTGTACAGTGAGTACAGTTGTAGTCATAGCATTTCCCCAGTAAATGTATCAGATACCAAAGAAAATATCCTTTAGTTTAGGTGGTGCAAGAAAATAGAGTCACCACCACCGGCAATTGGAAAAAACATATCCATTACAGATTTGGAAACAAAGTCAACTTGACTTTCCTTTTTTGAGACTTTTTTTAAAAGAAAAAATCTGTATCATCATTTGTGGAATAGCTATAAAGTCTTTTGTGCAGTATTACCTATTTGCTATTTTTTTTAAATGAAACATACTAGGCTATGTAAAACTGCTGCCATAGTTACCATTTTGTTTAGTTTCCCCCACATAACAAGTGAAACACACACACACACACACAAACAAGTGAAAAACACAACTTTATGGAAGCGTACTTCATGCAGTTATGTAAAATAGATCAATTGTAGCCTATTTCTGTTTTTTCAGGATAGTTATCAGAAGTTTGCATGGGAAAAAATATTATTGTTACTTTTTAAAAAATAAAATCTGAAATCTTCCAGGTTTAAATAAATTGACAAAATTACAAATGAATGAATAAAAATATGAAAGGCTACTACCATACAGTCTATGGTTGCCTCTACAGTCTATGATGGTTACACACCTTTGTTTTAAAACATTTTTTTATATTATACACACCCAAAAGAAGCAAACAAACAAAAAAAAACATAAACTAAACCAAAAACCAAACCAAATTTGAGATTTCGTCGTTGTAAACCATTGGATGATGTAAATCTCGCAGCAAATCTCGCGCATGCGCACAAACATCAACAGAGCACTGCTACAACAAGGCTAAAAACAGAGATCAAATAATTTTTTTCCGAACAACTTTTCCATAACCCGTTTCGCAAATACCGCCATCTTGGACATCCCGCAATGCATTGTGGGTGTGCACCGATGCACTCTGGGATTGAAAGCGTCCAAACAACACCGCAGCACCGTGCTCCGCGGCTCTGACAGACGGGCCATGGCCGCAGTGGACACAGAAGATAACTTTAGTAATATGACGGTTAGTCATAAATGTAAACGGAATCAAAATAAAACTAGTGAAACTAGTAAATCAACTTGGAGTACGAGCGTTTATAAGAACCAGGCGCATATTTGCAACAGGCTACTTATTTTTGCAATGACCAGCACCCATTATGCACAGAACAAGGAGGTCACTGCAGGAACACTGGAATAAAACTACTTTAACCCCCGACATATCTTTATTGACATCAGACAATAAATACGACAGCTTGTCTGTGTTACCACGACACAGTCCTTATTAGTCCAGCACAACCTGTCACGCTCCCGTGTGTGTGTGTGTCTCTGTGTCTGTGTGCACCTGCAGGCGAGAGAGCGAGCGGGAGGAGCCGCTGACTGACAGGTGAGGACGCTGTAACACAATAATATTCTATTAAGGGATGTGAACGTACTAAAATATGTACACGTGTAAACTGTGCAATGCTTTCCGTTTTAAACGTGTACACGGTACGGTTGCCGCCCCCCCTCCTGACACATCTGTAACCTGTGGTTCGTAATCACGGCCGTAGCCGCTGTAATATGACGAACCCGTGTACATATTTTAGTTCACATCCCTTGTATATGACCAAATAGTAATAGGCTATGTGTTATAGCGTCTCACCTGTCAACAGCGGCTCCTCCTGCTCGCGATCGCAGACACACAGAGACGTGACAGGTTGTGCTGGACTAATAGAAGCTCTGATCTAGGAGTGTCAACATCTACACGTGTAAACAGATACACGGATAACAAATCATAACCGTTTAGAAAAATCAATAGTCGTTTACACGTCTTTTCCCCCCCTCCTCCTCGATCATTTCTCACCAATATATATTTTTAGGGGTGATAATGTTGCCTGAACTGCGTGTCAATTCCCCCCTCTATCTGCGCGTAGCCTACCGGTCTCTTTCCAGCTGTCCCTTCAGAATAAAGGCCGAGGGGGGAAAAAACAACAACAACACCGACTCCTCCGGCCTGTACTGCGAAGGAGACTCGGCTTTGTGTTCATATTCCATCTTAACAAAACCTCAAGCCCCGGTCCGAGTTAACACGGTACGAAGCTGGTTATCAACTTGCTGCTGACGCTCAGCTCAACAGGTGAGCAGCGTCTTCCCTCAGCTGAACATCTGTAGGCGGAGACGCTCAGAGAGAAAGTCAACAGCAGCGGATCAGCTGATCTCTCCCTCCGTACAAACGCAGACAGAGGCGGCCGCCTCAATATTTATAATTCAGAAAAAACCCTGGTAGTAAATGTTTTCGATCCGAACCTGTCCGGTCGTGCCCGGTCCGATGACTGAGCCAAGGGAAGAGCCGGTAGCCTAAGCTGTGGCCGTACATTTATTCAGAAAAGGTGTAGGCTATTGGTGCAGATTAAACTTGTAAATGAATGCTGCTCTCGATCCGACCCTTCCTTATTCTGACTCTTTTGAACAGTAACAACAACAGAGATTATATTATAGATTTTCTGTGCTGAGCATAAGAATTGTTTGAAATTAATAATAAAAAAAAAAAAAAAAAAAAAATTGTAAACGTTGACACCCCTACTCTGATAAGCTCCTGTGTCGTGGTAACACAGACAAGCTGTCGTATTTATTGTCTGATGTCAATAAAGATATGTCGGGGGTTAAAGTAGTTTTATTCCAGTGTTCCTGCAGTGACCTCCTTGTTCTGTGCATAATGGGTGCTGGTCATTGCAAAAATAAGTAGCCTGTTGCAAATATGCGCCTGGTTCTTATAAACGCTCGTACTCCAAGTTGATTTACTAGTTTCACTAGTTTTATTTTGATTCCGTTTACATTTATGACTAACCGTCATATTACTAAAGTTATCTTCTGTGTCCACTGCGGCCATGGCCCGTCTGTCAGAGCCGCGGAGCACGGTGCTGCGGTGTTGTTTGGACGCTTTCAATCCCAGAGTGCATCGGTGCACACCCACAATGCATTGCGGGATGTCCAAGATGGCGGTATTTGCGAAACGGGTTATGTCGCGGCTTCAGGACACTTGGGTCAGTACGGACGAGCAGTATGGAGGTATCTGGATGTTTCATAATGTGTGTTTTGGACGATTCAAAAGGGAGCATAATCCGCCGGCGCCGCCATGTAAATTGCCAGCCGGACCCCCCCTGGAACTTCAAAAGCGTTTTGGTGACTCAGAGAAAGTTCTCCAAACCCTTCTTTGGCATGACGGTGAGTAGAAAATTTGTGATTTAATCCATTTTGGGTGAAGTAGCCTGTTGTGATAGACTACTCACGATGTGTTTATACCGGTAATCTATCCTGACAAACCGGATACCTTCATTGCAACTCAGTAGCTGTGTGCATAGATATAAAATAGGCTAGCTGTCTGTAGCTAGCTACTTTTTATTTCCCGTCTCTCAGGCAACAGTAACCATAGATATTCGTTACATTCTACTCCAGAAAAAAAATAAGCTGTGCTTTTGCAACTCACAAACAAATAGGCTAATAAAATACTTCAGTTCATCATCAAATAACACAGTATGCTGCTGTCCTTAGTGTTCCATAGTGCCAGCTGTTTTGTTTTTTCAAATAAGTTAGGTTTAAGAATAATAAAAACTCTCCTTACTGTAGCCTTCTTGATTTAGTATTACCTATGTAAATATTTCTAAACATGGCAAGAGAACATTTGTAGATAAATGTGTCTAATTCTTTCAAGAACATTTTTTTTTCAAAACACAATCATCAGTTCATTCATTTTCATTTAAACGCATAGCCTATTCAAACTCAATTTTCATTCAAAATGCAATATTCAGTTTTCACAGCAATATAACATACAGGGTTCCTACACATTTGAAATTTCCAAATTCCATACTTTTTCCAGACCCTAATTTCCAGACTTCTCGGTAAAAGAAAATCAAATAATTCGTGATATTTAAGTAAATACCTGTAGACGTGCATAATATATAAAAAAGCATACAATTTATCATTTGTTTTCATTATTCTGAATGGGTATGCCATTATGCAACCAAATAATTTCCAGGAGATTGTAGCTCGGTACAATAGTGCATACAAAATAATTAACCCAAATAACTTCAGATAAGACCAAACCAAGATAAGATAAATAAAATAAATATATTTTCATACAATAGTTTCCATTTTCCATACTTTTCCAGACCTGGAAATGTATAAAATCAAATTCCATACTTTTCCATACTTTCCATACTTGCGTAGGAACCCTGAACATAGCTAATCTTTTTTTTTTTCATAAGAAAGTTATTAGTCAAAGGCTTTCCTTGGCTTAATCACACGGGCATATCTAGTACAATAGGGCCTGGCTCACTCACAGACACAGGTTGTTGCTGGTCATTTTCTGTGTCTCGTCCAGCGTCGTTCTCACTGATCTCTGGCTGCTGTTGTATGACAGGTGTGTGGTTGCTGATCAGATAACGTTGGTCTGTCCATCGCCAGTTCTGATGTGGTAGCTACGTGGTGTTTCAGCTGGTTGGATGACTGTTACTGGTTTCCATGTGCCATCTCCTTAAGTAACACACTGCCAGACACGACATTGATGTGCCAGTTTTGTAATTATATATAATTCCTCTAGGGGTTGACAGAAGTTACAAACTATAGCTTTAACAGAATCATACAAGCACTTTGTGACTTTTGTGCTGCGAAAAGTGCTATATAAATAAGGAATTATTATTATACAGTAATGTCAGAGTGAAAAGGGAACATCCATTTTTTTGGCAACTGTGCTAATGCTATGGGGTTTGCCAGCACAGTGTCAGACAGCAACTGTTCCTTGTCATTATTTTATGTAAGAGCAGCGGTGTTTGTCAGATGTGTGAAATTTAGCAAAATCCAAGGAACCTCTTGCTTTTCTAATTTATAGACTTAGATTATATAGAGTTGAAAAATTCCAGCAGCATTTAGTAGATGAAAAAAAAGTTTATTGTGCAACTTTCTGTAAAAAAAAAAATAAAAGAAACATTCCATGTCAGTTTATAATCCCATTACAGCGAGGTAATTACCCGTAATACCAATATGAAATACAACTTCAGTTCTTCTGTAATACAAGGTCAAAACAGAATGTAACAGACAGTTATTCTGTATATCATTATTCAGAGGCTTATGTATGCAGATTTTTTATTTTTTCATTTTTATTTTTTATTTTTTGATGATAGATAGATAGATAGATAGATAGATAGATAGATAGATAGATAGAGAGCAAGAGATAGATAGATAGAGCAAGAGATAGATAGATACGTAGATAGAGAGCGAGAGATAGATAGAGAGCAAGAGATAGATAGATAGATAGATAGATAGATAGATAGATAGATAGATAGATAGATAGATAGAGCAATAGATAGATAGATAGATAGAGCAATAGATAGATAGATAGATAGAGATGGATAGATAGATAGATCAAGATATAGATAGATAGATAGAGAGCAAGAGATAGATAGATAGATAGATAGATAGATCGATCGATCAAGATATAGATAGATAGATAGATAGATAGATAGATAGATAGATAGATAGATCAAGATATAGATAGATAGATAGCAAGAGATAGATAGATAGATAGATAGATAGATAGATAGATAGATAGATAGATAGATAGATAGATAGATAGATAGAGCAAGAGATAGATGGATAGAGAGCAAGAGATAGATAGAGAGCAAGAGATAGATAGATAGATAGATAGATAGATAGATAGATAGATAGATAGATAGATAGATAGATAGATAGATAGATAGATAGATAGAGCAAGAGATAGTTAGATTGTTAGATAGATGGATAGATAGACAGACAGAGGAAAGTGGAGTGGGGTGAAGAGAGGAGATGGGTGGAGCTACTGTTGTCCGACCTGAGTCTCACAACATGCAGCTCCCTCCACCACCTGATTCTCATCATTCTCCTCTTCTTTTCCCCTTTCCTGCTCCACGTTGGTCTTTCTCCAGAAACAGAAGCGTCTCTTCTTCTTCTGCTTTTTCAACAGGAGCTCCTCCACTTCTTGCTTTTCTGTCTGGAGTTCTTGGTTTTCTTTCTGCAGCATGTTGTTTTCTTCTTGGAGGTTTTTCTTCTCCACCTCCAGCATGTTTTTGTCTTCTTGCAGGTGTTTTTTCTCCAATTGCAGCACATTGATGTTGAGTTGGAGATTATTCTTCTCCACCTGAAGCTTGTTGTTGTCTTCTACGAGGTTGTTGTTGTTCACATGCAACACGTTCTTCTCTGTTTGCATGTTTTGCTGCTCCACCTGCAACATGTTGTTGTTGCCCTTCAGGGTTTTGTTTTCTAGTTGCAGAGTCTTGTTTTCCACCTGAAGGTTCTCCTTCTCTGTCTGGAGCACACTGTTGGCGGCCTGCAGCTCGTTGTTGTCCACATGCAACACGTTGTTCTTTGTCTGCAGGTTTTGCTGCTCCACCTGCAACATGTTGTTGGTGGCCTGCAGGGTTTTGTTTTCTACTTTCAGAGTCTTGTTTTCCACATGAAGGTTCTCCTTCTCTGCCTGAAGCACGCTGTTGACGGCCTGCAGCTTGGTGTTGTCAACATGCACCAGATTTATTTCTGTTTGCAGGTTTTGCTGCTCGACCTGCAACATGTTGTTGTTGTCCCTTAGGGTTTTGTTTTCTACTTGAAAGTTCTCCTTCTCTGCCTGAAGCATGCTGTTGACGGTCTGCAGCTTGGTGTTGTTCACATGCAACACGTTGTTCTCTGTTTGCAGGTTTTGCTGTTCCACCTGCAACATGTTGTTGTTGCCCTTCAGGGTGTTGTTTTCTAGTTGCAGAGTGTTGTTTTCTACCTGCAGGTTCTCCTTCTCTGCCTGAAGCATGCTGTTGGCGGCCTGCAGCTTGGTGTTGTCCACATGCAAGATGTTGTTCTCTGTTTGCAAGTTTTGCTGTTCCACCTGTGACATGTTGTTGGTGGCCTGCAGGGTTTTGTTTTCTAGTTGCAGAACATTGTTTTCTACCTGCAGGTTCTCCTTCTCTGCCTGAAGCATGCTGTTGACGGCCTGCTGCTTGGTGTTGTCTACATGTAACACATTATTCTCTGTTTGCAGGTTTTGCTGCTCCACCTGCAACATGTTGTTGGTGGCCTGCAAGGTTTTTTTCTCTACTTGCAGAACATCGTTTTCTGCCTGGAGGTTTCTTTTTTCCTTCCTCAGGACTTGGGTCTTTGCATGCAGTTGTTTCTTCTCATCCTGAAGAAGTTGGTTCTTTTCCTGCTGTTTTTCAGCCACTTGTTTCAGGATTAGCTTCTCTGTTTGAAGCTTCTTAATTTCCTTCTTCAGGAGATGGTTTTCTGACTGCCATTTTTTCTCCTCTTCCCCAAGGACCCGTTTCTCTGCCTGCAGGTTCTTCTCCATTTCCACCAGGCTTTTGTTCTCTGCCTGCAGCTTCTTCTCATCTTCTTTTAGGACATGGTTCTCTGCCAGTAGTAGTAGCTTCTCCTTCTTGAGGACTTTATTGTCTCCCTGAAGTTCTTTCTGCACGTCCTTACGGAGTTGATTTTCTGCCAGGAGTTTCTTGTTCTGGTCCTTCAAGGCCTGTGTTTCATTCTTTAGGTCTTTTTTCACCTTCTCCAACTCTTTAACTTTCTTTATCCAGGAGTCTTCTATATCCGCAAGCTCAGACAGCAACTCTTCTTCAAGACCGTTGTCATGCTCAAGGCTCCTGAGCTGATCTGAGGTCTTTGTGAGCGTGTGTGACAGAGTCTCATTAGAGTCCTTGAGCTCCTTGATCTGAATGTCCCTCTGTTTGACATTCTCTATCATCTCCTTTAACTTTTCTTGGGACTCCTCTGCCTGCATTTCCAGTTGCTTGTTCCTTGTCTCCAGTTCTTCCCTCTTAGCCTCTGTGATTTCTATCACCTTCATCCAGGAGACTGTATTATTGGCAAACTCTGCTTTGAGGTTCTTGATTGTCTCTTCTTGAGAGATTTCATCTATTTCGGTCTTACTGACCTTGCAGCAGAGGTCCCTTTGAATGAGTTGCTGGGTTTGAGTCTCTTGCTGTTGCACCTTGTCTTTCAATTCCACCACCTTTTCTGGGTTCTGCACGTGTTGTTCTGCAGATTCCTCAAGGTGGGGTATGTGCCCGTTAAGCTGACCTGGAACTTCTGCTCTGGCCTGAGGTTTTTCCTTTTTCTCCTGAATCAGTTGCTGGGTTTGAGTCTCTTGCTGTTGCAGCTTGTATTTCAATTCCACCACCTTTTCTGGGCTCTGCATGTGCTGTTCTGCAGATATCTCAAGGTGGGGTATGGGCTTGTTTAGCTGACCTTGAACACTTACTCTGGCCTGATGTTGTTGGCCCTGGCAGTCAGTGAGGTCCAGTTTTACCCATTTTATTTTGCGTTTGCTGGGCATTTTTTTAATGGAAGCTTGCCCTCCAGGATGCTCCTTGCTTGGACTTGTGGGAGTTTGTTGTCTCTCAGTGTTTGGACAACCCTGAGGGGCAGCTTGTACAATTTGTGCCCAAGTGATTTTTTGTTCAGCCATGACGTGTCAGTAGTCTTACTTACGTGTGAAGAACGATCAACGAATGCTGTGAAAATTACACCGTTTGTCTGAGCTACAACAATAAATAGCCTGTGAAGTTCTAACTCTATTGTGACATCATCATGACATCACGTTTTTCCCCTTTGAAGTCAGTTCCAGGTTGTGACATCATAGCTTATGTTGCAGGCCCTGACACATTTTCAAATCAAATCAACCTTTATTTGTATGGCACTTTTCATACATTAAAGGAATAGTTCACCAAAAACTGATATTCAGACCCTGTGAGGCCGGTTCGTAGTCCAACAAAAACTTTATATGCGAGTAATAGGGCCCGACACAAAAACGTCCATAAAACTACACAAAAACTATTTAATATTCCTCCACACTGCTCGTCCACTGCAATCCAAGTGCCTTCTTTTTAAAAAATGCTTGAGGATACCTGAGTCGTCAAATTATTTTGACTATGATAAAAACTGTGTGACCCACAGCAACTGACAGGAGGCAGAAACAATTCATCAAACATTACAACAATGTTTACCAGAAAACTTTAAGGATCAAAATGCACTATACAGTTCGACATTGCATATGTATGCACTGTATGCAGTATACAGTGCACTATCTCTGTCCTGTTACAGTTCAGTTATTTAACTTTATATAAGTTAAAGCAACTAGAACTTTATGCAAAAGGCTCTCATTTCTGCTGGTGTCTCTGTATGACCTATAGCCTACACAACAACAAATGAGGCCATCGGTGGGAAGATAACCTATTTCTACATAGTGTAACTCTCTACCTTTGGGAGGCAGTGGTCGGGTAGGTCCACCGGACGAAACGATTTATGGTACTCAGACCGGAGGAGACGGCACATCTGGCAAGGATATAAATTATCATTGAGTCGTTGTTTTGTGGGTCAGTAAAAAACAAGCTCAATTTCATTGCTATATTTTTGTCATGGCTGATGCTGGGACAGAAACCTACCTCACTCAACCACAGGGGTCGCCAAAATCAGCACAAAATTTCAATTCTTTGTAGTGCTTAAATGTATAATATAAATCATTAAAAACTAATCTCATCTTACAATGTAAAAAAAACCTTTCCGCCTATGCATCCATTAGTCTGACCTATTAAATTCTGTCAGCTGTCGTATGAATGAAAATCAGATCTTGCAACATTAATATCTTCAATGTTGTCAGATGTTGCATCAATGGTCACTATGGTCAGATGCAGCCTGTTTTTTAAATGTTGGTGTTTCAAAAGCTCACTCTTGTGAATTGTCTTTGAATCTGAATGACAGAGAGACATGGCAATACTGACAATAACATCTAAATCTGTGACTGTTAAAGCTTGTCTGCATTCAAGCAAAACTGATTCTGATGCAATACCTCAGATAAAAAACTGTATGAGGCAACAGAGTCTGTTACTGATTCACTGTCAGAAGCTGTCACCACATGGCATTATCAATTCAACTGCTACTACACTGATGTCCACAGTGGGGAGACAGAGGGTCATGTTTTGCTGCACAAAATGTTTGACAAAGCACATGAGAAAATGTACTTTTTTTATTTTTATTTTTATACTAAACATTAAAAGTAACTGATTCTGTAACGTGAACTCTAATTCTTGTTGGTTTTAGGTGAGCAGTTAAATCATCATTTATTCTCTGAATCAGAAATATGCAAATGGTATGACATTACATTTGTGATGTGGACATTTGCAACACAAAGGATGAATACAAATGCTAATATAAAACATTACAAGATGTGCCATAGTACAACAAGTCACAAAGTATTTATGTCCGTTGTAAAGTCACTGCTTGTGTAAAAATAATATTCAGAGGACATATTTTGAAATAATGATAAACAAATATAAAAGCATTACAGAAGTATGGTTCATTTTAATTAGACTGTGTCAAGCCACACTAATATTTAACATTGACTTCATGTCATAATATATGAAGAGAACTTAAAGTCCTGGACAAAATGCCATTCTTGGGATAAAAAACATTTAAAATTGATTAATAAATGACAAAAACAATTAAAAAAAATATATTAAAAAAAGAATAGTTTGTGTTGAGATTGTCTTCTAAACATCTTCACATAAACCAGGAAGTGATAATACAAAATCTTTGACATTATAAAGCCAACAAAAATGCATAGTTTTATACTCAAACTGAGCTGTTTACCTGAGTAAGTTTTATGGCTTTTTATTTTCAAAGATATTGCACAACAGGCAAATTATTTTCTAGCATGTCTTATCTTTAAAACCATCAGTCCACCTTAGCAGTAACAGTACATAATGATTTGCATTGAAATAACATAACAATAATATAACGATTTTTGACCTGTAAATCGTACATTTCTTATTTCTTCAAGGGTTGATTATCCAAAAGGTTCAAAATAACATCAACGTTTGTTAACATGTTGTTTTCCTATTTGTTGCCTGATTTATTGCCCATTTGAATTTTAAAAAGAGTTCATCGTCCACTTTACTGAAACAAAATCCTTAGCAAGAACAGTCAACAGCCATAGGATGGGATGTTTTCACAGTCACAGATTTAACTTCCTGCCTAGGTTAAGACCAGGAAAGCTGCATGTAGCTGTATGTCTTCCCCTCTTCCTGTTCTCAGACATGCAGACATCACACTATAGGGAATCTGTCCGGTCCCTGTCCAAGCAGTAGCCAGGCTTCAGTTACCATAGGTCTGTGTTGATAAGCAGACTTCCATACACTGTATTGTACTCGCAGACTTAGGAATGCGAATTATCTGTTAATGTAATCATATTCGGATATTTTTGCTTTGGTCCCCACTCCCCACACCTTTTCCTGTTTTCTTTGTTTTTGCTTCTATCCTGTGTTACTCACAGTCTTCTGCTTCCATCAGCATTAATCATTCACAAATCATTGATTTAAGTTAAGCATGTTGTGAGAAAAAAATGGGGAGCAATAGATTCCTTTTTTCATGCGGGGCGACTGTGACTGTAAAACATTGGGTGTAACATCTCTCCATCCCGCTGTTCTCCTGGGCTGGCATCCAAATCATGGGGCCGTGTCTGTGCTACTGCCAGAAGATCTGAAGTCCTGGAATATAATAACCAACCTGTACAAGTTCAGTATGACCACAAGAAAGTTCTTGATGGCGAAGAAAACCAGCATCTGGTGGAAGATGCGGAAGTAGCCCATGACAGTGAGCCTGACTACTAGAAAAGGCCCGTCCTGGATGAACAAGGCCTCCACAATGCTCCATATGTCTGTGCTGTGTTTTTTCAAGATGGAGGTCTCTTGGACGCTCGGCTCCTCCTCATCTTCTGGCTTGGAGGTTACCACTTAGGAAAACAGAGACAAAAACGCAAGAAGTTTGTTGGGAGGAAAGTGTGCAAAGTTTAGGGAGGTTGTCAAGTCAAGAAAAGGTATAATTTGTTACACTTCACATTTCCTTTTTGTACCAGCTGTTGTTGTCAGTACTGGTCTACATTCTTCAACATACGTTGTGACAAGTTAATAATTCAAGTCCTTAAGCATGACAACAGAGACAAAGGAACTTTAATTTGTATGTTTAGTTTTTTAAAACCAGAATTTAAAAGCCTAACCAGGGACAGATGCTGGAAAGTAGCTTACATCCCAAACTGAGCGTACAGCATCATGTCGATAGATGAGGTAACTGAAGTTACACTGTTATGGTTTGACTATAAACCATATTGGAGACTATTTTGGACTCTATGGGACAGTGCAGCCCTAAAAAATGCTGCAGGCAAGGGGTTGAAGATGACAATAATCCTAAACTAAAATAAACAGATGCTAGAGAACGGAATGTTAATTGGGTTGGAGATAAAACATTAGACATAATATACTGGAACAACTTGTTTGTGCCTGAAGCTAATGTTATCTAGTGCTCGTCTTTTAGCTAAAATTGGGCAAGAGACTCCTTAATGCTGCAGTTGGTAAGTCAAGGAAATTCTGGGGCTGAGTCAGAAACCAAAACGATACAACTTTCAGGCCCCTCCCCCAACCACTGCCAAGGTGGAGTCAAAGTTGGATTTTTTCCTAAATTACCTCTTTTTCGTGTACTACTGTACCATCAGTTCCAGCAAATATGACTAAATAACCTTCTGCCAACTAAAGCTTTCAGTGCTCAAGAATAAATGGAAATGATGCAGTCTGCAAGTCCGTAACAACTGGGCAAACTCTATCAGCTAATGAAGACCATGTGATATGACTAAAAACTCCAGAACCAGCTATTAGGTGGACCAATCATCTCTCAGCTACTATTTCCAAAGCCAAGAGTGAACTTTACAACTCATGTATGAACATATTGTGCTTGTGTCTAAACACGTTCTGTGTTCACTTGTAATTCAAACTCAGTAAACATAACCACACCCTCACACTAACACAGGCACTCCCACAGGAGTGGACCCAAACACAAATGCACACTATAGATGCTGAAGGAAAAGCAGCTTCATTTATAGAAGCAGGGGCATCGTACATTGAAATACTAAGTGGTCTTAATGCATTGTGACATCATTGATAAGAATCTCAACATCCAGTTGTAAATTATTAAACATCCGGTTATGAATCATTTAGATCATTGGTGGGGGTTGTCTTTTCCAAGAACAAAGTTCTGTTGTTTTAATGACATTATTCACACATATCCCATACTGCTTTTTCTGCCAGTCACCCCCTGAGCTCTCCCCACCTGCACAGGATTCACCAATTGGTCTATTCAACAGGTCTATTCATGCTTATGTGTTGTATTGTGACGCCTGGCTCCTTGTAGTTTTTGGCTTGTTTTACCAGATTTGTTTTACCAGATTTCCGTTTCCTTTTGTTTCTAAATCACTGAACTTTTGCCTTTGGTTTTTGCATTTACTCCTTATCTCTTCGCCCCCTTTACCTTGCTTGCGTCAGTTGTGACAATTCTTCCTGCAAACTAGAGCAGGCATAGACACTGATGGTTTTCTCTGCGCAGTGTACGACATAAAGATACTTCAAAGTCAGCTTTTGTCTGATAACAGTTTCCCCTCATCATCAGCCAAGATTTTGAGTGGAGAATTTGTCTAAATAAATGTTTATGTAATTTAGATGAGAACTCTTTAAGTATATCTTTCCTGTTCGTAATTTCTTCTTGTGGACAGTCTGTTTGTAAAACCGTATAGGTCTAGGTCCGCCAAATTTTGAGTCCTTATCCGTTAAGTAATTTTACAAAGAATAGAACTGGTGACCTGTCTTTTTCATATTGTCAAAAAAAAAAAACGTGTGAAAAGACCAAAGCCAAAAGATAAAAGTGAGTGAGTCACTGATAAAGCTTTTGTGGTTTATACGAGGCTCAGGAAGAGAAAACAGATTTCTTGGCTGATAATCTGAGATGGTTGAGCAAATGATTTCTGCTAAACTACGTTGCACTGTTTACTTACAGCACTAGCGTGGATGCTGTTGACCTACGAAATTGGTAAGACATCAGTAAACACACTGCTTTGATTATCCCACATGGGAAAGGGGGTTATGTGCAAAAAAACCTTGGCTGTAGCTGCATAATTAACACAAAAGCTGAAAGTGGTTTTATAAACAAACAGATACTGACCGGCCAGATGCAGGGGAAACTGCAACATGCTCCAAGTCCACACAGCTAAGATGATGTAGACCAGCTGAGGACTGCTGATTGCTTGACGACTGAAAATATAGTAAAAGTCTCGTGAATTTCTGTAAATACCAATGGGTTGCTGCTTT
This sequence comes from Trachurus japonicus, assembly GCF_045865225.1. Taxonomy (NCBI): domain Eukaryota; kingdom Metazoa; phylum Chordata; class Actinopteri; order Carangiformes; family Carangidae; genus Trachurus; species Trachurus japonicus. Next base: position 11,857,550 of record NC_140921.1, on the reverse strand, counting down.
TTTACAGCTGATGCTTTGACGTGATGTCAACACTTTGGGGATAGAGTATAGGGACACAGATTGAGCAACATGACCATAAAATTATGAAGATATTCATATGCATGCAGTGGAGACCCACAAAACTGTGAGAACATAGGCAATACCCGACCAGACACCTACTTTACATCCGTCAGCGTCTCAGTCGTAAATTCAAGTATGTCTGCCGCTGTGCCGACGAAAATTAGGAGAAGCTGTGAGAGCTCGTCGCGGGTGACTCCGCCTCCCAGGGGAAGCAGCCACTTCCCCACGATGAGGAGGATGAGCAGGATCTGATGAAGAGCCAGGATCCAATCATCGTCACAGACGGCCTGTAACTCCTGCTGTATGCTCTGGCCAAGGAAGAGAAGAGTCAGAGTTAGTTAGACGATATGAAAAGGTTTTCTGAGACGGCTGTGTCTCTTCAGTCAGGTAGCTCTCAGCTCATGAAATGCCACCTGTATCTAGTAGATATCGCCATCAATGCACCCCTAATATTCCTGTTATCATTGAGGTTTGAGGAGATTACAGTAACCGGGTGTTGCTTGCTGTTCAGTCCTCACTTTTTCCATGAATGAGGCCAGTGACACTGTACTTCTCTTGTGAAAGAAATCTTGCCCAAAGACCAAAACCAAAATTGTTTAGCAGTAATTCTTCTGGGCTAATGGGCGTGGTAGTGGTCTAGCTGTGGTTTATATAACATCTTATTTCAAATGGTCTCTCACTATTACTTACCACACTAGGTTTTTAGGCTGTTATATTTGCTATTAATGACAAAAATTGTGTGTGTTGCGCTGTGATCTACCGGCCCACCCTACTAATTTTCTTCTCTAATTTTCCTGACTGAATCACTGCTGTGGTTGTAAAGTTAATGCGGTAGCTTATTTTAGTTTTTCATGTCCTGCCTCACTTGTGAAGAAGTCTGTTGTTTTATACATGGCAAATTGTAGTGGAAGTCTCTGCCCTGTAATTTTAACAAGTTTGCTTTTAAAAATGCTTACCAGGCTCTTTTAGATTTTGCAGCACTTGGTTTAAGTTCTATAAATCCAATTTGTGGTTTTAACTGAGGAAATGAAAGCATTGAAATCTTTTGTTACCATCAGATCATAGTGACACGTGTTCATGTTGGTTTAAGTGCTGTTGTTAATATTGTGATATGATACCAGTTTTCCTTTAAGACATCTGGTGTTGGGAGTGGGTTTCTGCATTGTTATAAAAATGCAGATTCTTTGCATGTATTGTTGATGCATCCACTTTTCGGAAACACTAGCGATTCCTATGCAATTGGAAAAGCTTTGGTGTGTACAGCATGATGATTTCTTTCCTTCTACTTTACACAACTTGTGCGATGCACTCGGTGACTTAGCTAGAATAACTGAATTATAGCAAAACTGAAATGCTTGTTTCTGCCTTTGATCAAATATATATGGAAATAATTCAGATATTCAGTCCTGCAATTTCCCATTGTAATATATCAAAACTTCCTTATATCACTTAAAATTCAAGGCAATGTCACAGAAACATGTAACCCAACTAATAAAATGCATCCCCAGAAAAAGGATGAATTGCTTTGCACAGAAATTATTATTTTAATAGGAAAATCAATAACAACAGGACTTTGAAGCTGACGAAATGTCTTTTCTTTGCAAAATAGGGGGGTTTCTGAACAAATCAACATCTGTATTACATCTGTAACATAATGGGAATATCCCTTATCTTGCTCAGTTGTGTTTTTTTTTGTTTTGTTTTTTTGAATTCCTAAGGCCTGTATCCGGTTTATAATCTCCTGAGTGAGTATACTAGACACAGACAATTTGGTAATCTGTTTCATTATCTGGCCTTCAGTTACCAAGTAAGTGTCCAGTGGGATCCTATATTACCCTGACATTTGGTTTCTCATCAGATTAACAGACAGATCTTCCTACTGAAGAGCTAGACATTTTCCATGGAAAGCTGATGATAAGACAGAACTATGTTGGAGCGGTGACTCACGGTAGAGAAGAGTGCCACTGACTGGCTGCATTCAAGACTGACGTGAGGTGCATTAGCAATTTTCCTGAGAGCATCTTGCTGTTCTGCATAAACATTACATTCCCTCATTTGGCAGATGCTTTTATCCACAGCAACTTATAAGTGAGGGACAATTGCTTTATGTTGGCATCGAAGCTCATGTTTAGAGCCATACATATTGTCCATTATCCAAACTGCAGTTTAACTAGTTTCCAAGAAATACATAATGAAAAAAGGAGTTTTCAGTGTAATTCATTTCTAATCTTTGCAGCATATCATAAAAGAAATAAAATATGTTGTATTATAAGAAACACATTTTGCAGGCTTTCGCTCTTACCTCTACAGTCGTGAGGTTTCTCGAGGTCCCATTCTTGGCCTGTCGATAAGTCCAGTTTACATCCAGTTTTTTGCACTGTAAAAGAATGAAGGCAGCTTTTTGAGTGGATGAATTTCACATTCAACTTTCAAGCTAAAACTTGTCGCTTTCAGTTTGAAAAGAAAACATTCATGGAATCAAATTATTGAATTGTTTGCAAAGAGCTGGGGTTTTTTGCAACCTTTCCACCCACCAACATCTGTCAGTAGGTTATGTGTTTGGAAAACATGAAAATGGTTGTTTTAGGCAGTTACACACGGACAAAGAATTTATGTTTTTGGCGTGGAATACCTCCTTGAGGTGGCTGTCGCTGCTGTGTCGGTGGTGGAGCTCCAGGAGCCAGATGGAGGGAATGATACTGATGAGAAACAGAAGGATAGGCGGAGAAAACCTGGAAAACAACCAAGAGTGCATTGTCAAACAAAACTTTGTGAGAATCCCTCACAAATCCCCAGTTAATGTTGGTCAGTGATTATTACAGTTGTGTGAAGCTGAATGACTTGACCAGTGGGAATAGTCAATAGACAGAACATTATAATGACAGTTTTGATTGAGTGGGTGAATTAAATATATTTAGGTTTTGTGCTGGTAGCCTGGGAAAACGAAGTACTTGAAATGTACCCTTGGACTTTAAGAGGTTGTGATGGGCCTTTTCTTTTCTTATCTTACAGGTTGAGCAATTAATGAAGAAAATAATCATCAGTTAAATCAATAATTAAAATAATGAATTGCAGCCCTGGGAATTTCATTGTGACTTTGTTTTCAGTTCAATACCTCAGGAAACTCACACTCAAACATCTGTTTCTTGGAAGGCTAAATAATTTACCAGAATGATAGCATTTAATACATGGGTGTGTGCTTCTCTGTGTAGCAACTCATGAAGTTACGTTAACCTATGCTGCTGTTAATCACTTATAATGAAAACACATGTTAAGAGAATTACAGAGAATGAAATACAGCATATTGTTAGAAGGTTATTAGTCCAGTCTGCTCAGGACAGTCCAAGGGGTACCACCCCATCTTCACTGTCCCAATAGCAGTTAAACAATTGCTGTAGTGTAGAGGGACAAGCAGGATGTAGGGTATCTTGGGAGTTGAATGGGTTAAGGGCAGGGACATAAAATCATACTAATGTATATGTTTGCATTATATATCAATCCAATCCAAACGGAAAGGGATTAGCTTGAAACAAATACACACAATTTACCACCAAGCTGTGCACCCCATGCACACTAAGTAGGATACACCACTAATTGAATGCCATTACTCACCATTTGTAATCTTGTCCCTTCCGTCTCCTCAGAGTTATTATCATTTCTGCGACCAGCGGCAGAAAGAGGATAGTCAGGGTCCAGTAGTGTTGGTCCTTCACCATGGTCACCCTCCAGACCCCGAGCAGGGAGACCAGGAGGAATAACGCCCTGGTAATGACCGCGCTTATGAACTTAATCAGAGCCATCACGGTGGCTGGTCGCGGATCAGCGTCGTGCAATCAACGCTGCTTCGCCGTTACCCGTCAAAACTTTCACTCGCGACTGTTGCAAGCGCCCACAGTGAAGAGGGGGGGAACAATCAGCGTGGGATGAAGTTTTTAGGACAAAGTCCCAAAGTTTAAGCCCCGCCTATAGAAAGAAAATCACATGCATCCAGTTTTTTTTCCTCCTCACGGGGGATCTGATAGGGAAGAGTAATGGCGCAGCGGGATAAATCATGGCTCAATGGGCTGCTGCTGCTCCACAGCTCATTCCGGTGTAATCAGTTAGGCTATTTGTGGATGTTATAAGACAATCGAAAACGTTCATGACCCCCAGACCCAAGATTTAAAACCAGTTATCAACAATGATAAGAGAGGAGCCCATGCAGGGCTTGAATTCTGGTTGTGTGTGGTTTTATTCACTTGTGATTTTACAGTATCATACCTTAGTAAAAACGGTGTAACACCCCTATAATGGACTATAATGCATGATCTGTCACCTATAGCCTACCTGCTAACTGTGAGACTTTAAGATTTTTAGCAGCATTAGCCCCAGAGGAGGAGCCCAGTTTCAATATTTTGTTTACAAACTGTAACGAAGAAAACTCCACACTCTACCTGCTATGCTGTTTGATGGTGCATGCAATGCAATGCAATGACATATTTTAAGAAGTTCTTAAGTAGGAAAAATAAGAAATTCGTAAGAAATGACTGTTCTTAAGACAGTTCTTAAGAAAATATTGAGGAATTGCACTTAAGAACTTTCTTATGAACTTCTTAATTTTCTTCTTAAGACATTTCTTAAGATCTTTCTAAGAACATATTGGTGAATCCGGCCCCGGATCGCTTACTTCTGCTTTAAGCCTCAAATTACAGTTTTGCAAACTGATGTTTGCTAGTATCTTATTTTGGCATTAGGTTACATATTAGGTAACTATTGTAAGCTAATATTTACCTTTAACGTTAAGTTGCAGTTTAGTCAACAATAATTTGCTAGTTTCAAACTTTAGCCATAGGTCACAAGTAACTAATGTTTGGTAGTTCCTAATTTAAATTAGACCTATACTTTCGAGAAATGATGTCATCTAGCTGATGATAACATTTTAAATTTAGCTTGTCATTTCATAACCACATGTCATGTGCTCTGAACACTGGTGATTTGTCATGAGCAGTGACTAGTGTCTAGACACATAGGCCTACCTTGGCATCAATATAGAGTTAATTGTTTCACTTGATATGTATCTTTATCTTCCACATTAGATTGAATAACAGGCACTCTTGTTGTTTTTACTAAGGAATTCAAGTGACTCCCCTTTACCTTGGATAAATAGTTTAGCCCCTATCACTGTATAATTCACACTCTGGAGGCCACTGATCAAGAAGGAGTCATGTGGAAATTCTAATGAAATAATGCTCAACATGGTGATATTGTTTCTTATCCCCACATTGTATCAAATATTTGAACATCAAGACCTGAGTGAGTACACACAGACTGTTCTGTCCTACATCTCCTGTTGCACTGAAAATGTAACAGTGGAAAAGCGCATCCAGACCAATCCTAACCAGAAACCTTGGATGACGAAAGATGTGCAGGCGCTCTCCTCAAAGCTCGTGATATGGCCTTCAGATCCGGGGACAGTACTCGCTATAACACCACAAGAGCTGACCTTAAAAAAGGTATCAAAAAGGCCAAACAAGCTTACAAGAGGAAAATTGAAGACCATCTCATGGACAATAACACCAGACAGGTTTGGCAAGGAGTACAACAAATCACCAACTACAAGGGCAAAATAACATCCAGCGACACAAACAGCAGCACCTCACTGGCAGATGAACTCAACACCTTCTTCGCCCGGTTTGAGGTGGAACCTCCAACCTCATACACATGTCCCCCTGCCACAGGCACCCAGGCACTGACTGTCCAGGAACATGAGGTGAGACAGCTGTTGAGAGCAGTAAATCCCCACAAGGCTACAGGCCCTGACAAAGTACCTGGGAAGGTACTTAGGGCCTGTGCCTTCAAACTGGCTGCTGTTTTCACAAACATCTTCAATCTGTCGCTAGCCCAGGCTATTGTCCCACCCTGCCTTAAATCTGCATCCATCATCCCAGTCCCCAAGAAGTCTGCTGTACTCAGTTTGAATGACTACAGACCAGAAGCCTTGACTCCCATTGTTACAAAGTGCTTTGAGAGACTTGTACTGAGACATATCAAATCCAACCTCCCCCCAGTTTTTGACCCCCACCAATTTGCATACAGAGAACACAGATCCACAGAAGACGCTATAAACATAGCACTCCACTTCGCACTCCAGCACCTAGAGCACAGAGGGGCCTACGTGCGAATGCTCTTCATTGATTACATTCTCATCAACAAGCTGCTCCTCCTGGGCATCCCCAGCCAGCTCTGCACCTGGATCAAAGACTTTCTTTCTGACCGTCCCCAGTCTGTCAGGCTGGGCCCCTACACCTCCTCTACAATAACCCTCAGCACCGGCTCCCCCCAGGGCTGTGTGCTGAGCCCTCTGCTCTACTCACTATACACACATGACTGTACAACTACCCACACCTCCAACTCCATAATTAAATTTGCAGATGACACCACTGTGGTCGGCCTCATAAGGGAGGGGGACGAGACCGACTACAGGGACGAGATACACAAACTGACCGCATGGTGTTCCATAAACAATTTGACATTAAACACAAAGAAAACAAAAGAACTGATATTGGACTTCAGGAAGAGCAGAACACATCATACACCCATCATGGAGACTGTGTGGAAACTGTCCACAATTTCAAATTCCTGGGCATCCAAATATCTCATAACCTCTCTTGGTCCACAAATACTATGGACATTGTAAAAAAGGCACAGCAGCGACTTCACTTTCTCCGAGTTCTTAAGAGGAACAACCTGTGCAGGAGGCTGCTGGAGGCGTTCTACCGCTCGGCCATTGAGAGCATCCTGACATATGGCATCACGGTGTGGTATGGGGCATGCTCTGCAGCGGATAGGAAAGCTTTGCAGAGGATCATCAAAGCAGCGGGAAAAATCATCGGCTGCCCCCTCCCCACACTTGAGGATATTGCTCACACCCGCTACCTCCGCAGAGCAGAAACCATTACCAAGGATCCCTCTCACCCTGGTCACCACCTGATCGCCCCCCTGCCCTCAGGCAGGCGGTACAGACAAATTAAAACACACACAAACAGACTTCTGAACAGTTTCTTTCCCAAGGCCATACACTCCCTGAACCAGAAGCACTGATGCACTTTGCCATTTGCACTGTTATTTATAGCCTATTTATATATTTTTATACATTTTAGTTATTTTTCCTGCTGGCCAGAATGGTTGTGTATGTGTTTGTTGTGTATATATATATTTGTTTGCATTTGTTGACACAGAGGCCACTGGCAATTTCGTTGTATTTTCTTTTACAATAACATATAAACCTTCTATCTATCTATCTGTCTATCTATCTATCTATCTATCTATCTCTATCTATCTATCTATCTATCTATCTATCTATCTATCTATCTATCTATCTATCTATCTATCTATCTATCTATCTATCTATCTATCTATCTATCTATCTATCTATCTATCTATCTATCTATCCCTCTATCCCTCTATCCCTATATATCACTCACTTTCACTCAACTTAGTCGCACTCCATATTTTCCCCTTGGTCATAGTGTAGACTATTGTGTGCACAGGAGAGGGCAGTATCACGTCATCTGTTCATTCACCAAGAATAACAATATCAAGAGCACTTCCGCTGCAGTTTAATTCCAGGAAAGACAAATTTAGAACCTTAAAGTGATGTAGAGGACTGATAGTCTGCACATTAACATTTCAGTTATATTACTTATATTTGTATGATCTGTGTAGGTTTTATAAGGTTTAATCTGAAAGGAATATAGCTGCTAGAGGTAATAAAGGTAGTATAGAGTAAAAATGTTTGTTTCAGTCTGACATGTGGTGTTTAAGTTAGTATATTATATGTCCCCCAAACCAGTACTTTACAGGCTACTTTAGTAGATGTAGTTGGTTATGTTGCACAAGTGCCAAAGTTGCATTTATATACTAGAAACTTCACATTTCACAACGGATTGAACTCATACAAAAATAGAAAAAAAAACCCAACATACCAAACTAGTTACAGGAAACACATATTGTTGTTTTAATCAGTTAATCCTTTCCTGCATTTGGCATTGGCCATTGGGATTTGGTCCAATATAACACCATGATCATGTAGTCTAATCACATATCTTATTATCTCACTATGCAGGGAATAACACATCAGACGAAGTCCACCCTGGCTTCCTAAGTCTAAACACACACGCGCATGCACACACGTCATTTTGCCCTACTTGGCTGCACACTGAGTTGATTTATATTCAAATCAGTCCAGCCAGGCAGTGCAGGAGCAAGCAAACAGTAGAAAGGCCTGTGACCTCGGAAAGGAGACAAACTTTTCCTGTCTTTGTTCCAAATTGTCTTTCATCATCCCTGGGTTTGGATCACGTGAGACGTTCAGGCACCGAATTAAAGTAGGGTAGAGAGTGTCCAGCAGGACACAGCAGGAAGAGAGCTCTATGTCACACACACACACACACACACTGCATCAAACAAACATTGTGGGTTGAGTTTATGCTGTTGTCAGCCGTGGCCGGAAACATTATGTTTTTAGCTCGTCAGTCACTTTCTCAAACAAGATATTTCAGGAACATCCCCGGGGGCTTTATTCAAATATGACACAATCATTCACTCGAACGATTGATTTAGAATTAAATAGTCAAAGGTCAAGACGACTGTGACTTCATATCCTTCCCATTATTGTTGAGTAAAAGATATCAAGAATGCCTGGAAGGAATTTATTTCATATGGCATTCGCACTTGGACTCAAAGACGAATTGATTTATGAATTTTGTGGTCTAAGGTCAAGGGTCACTGGCATTCAAGAATCCATGCATGGATTATCATAAAATCACATAATAGCTTTGGTTGAATTCTTCCAAAGACTTTACATGACAGACATAAATGTAAACTGCAACTTGCCCATGGTTGGTGCAGGGATAAAACCACCAGGCGGTAATTTTAGTTTAAGAAACCACTGCTGTGTTTTTGTGTAGCATGTCCCTGCTGTTTATCCAGTTTCCTGGTTTCCAAGCTATTGAAGTCTAGAATAGACAAAAAAAAAAGAAAAAGAAAAAAGCTGCACTTAAAAATCAACCCAATTTTAGTAGCGAGTGTTCCCTCTTTCACTACACTACAACATCTCACTCTGTCAAGGAGTGGGAGAGGATCAGTCAGTCAGTCATAGACAGAAACAATCCCTGCTCTGTTGACTGAGACAGAAAGGCCATCCAACATCATACCCCAGGCTCAGCCCAGTGTTAATACCCACTGATTCTGTGTGAGGGTGCTGTTCATGGACCCAGCTACTTGGCTGTGTGCAGATGATAATGACAGGGATGGCCAAGGGGGCTCCGGTCACTGATCACAGAACAGTGATTCCCTCTATGCTACTGCTTCAGTCAGCACTGATACAAAGCTACAGAGCTGCACTGTTTGCTGCATCAGCACAAAAAAATCATCTGTGCTATGTAGAATAGAGTAAAATGGACCACAGTGGAGCACTGATATGGATCAACTGTGAGATCAGGGTTTGGAATAATACTGGTTATAATCACTTAGAAACGATAAAGAATGATTAGAAATAAAAGTGAAATGAGGAAGCAACTCATGGGGCAGACTTACGGTCTCAGTGAAACTTATTGTTTACATACCGAGATAGATGATCACAGAGGCTTGACTGCACTTGTCTAAACCTGGTTGTTTGCCTTCACTCAGTTTCTACCTGTGAGCTGCAGTGTGAGCATAAACATAAATCCATCTAAACATGTTCAGCTCCCCTGCCTTCATCAGGCTGGTGTCTGAGGTTATTGTTGTTAACACTTAAAGAAAACAACCTCAGGTAATATCCTAATGGAGGTGTGTGTTGTTGTTTATTTTATTTTCATCACATTTATGCACTGACATTCTTTCAAGCAAATACACAATTTTGATTGATTGATAGTCTTTCAGAAGGTTTGTCCTTTGTGCAGCCGCAGTTTTGTTATCACAGTGACAACAACTGCCTTGTCTAGCTGTGGATAGAGTCAAGTCAAAGACGACTGTCACATACTGTTGGCGCCCTACCTCCTCAGCTTCCCCAAAAACCCTAATTGGTAATTCTGTTTAATTGTAAATTTGTTATGGGATTTGCTCCACTACCTTAGCGGGTCTCTTAATTAGCTGGTGTTGTGGTATTGACTTGTAGAGGAGACCTGTGTCGAGATCTTGTGTTAACAACTCAACTGTTTTGATAAATGGTACTTAATTCAACAGAACATTGTATTTAATTAAAATTATCACAATCACAAGTGAAATGCAGCTTCTAATGGGTAAAAGTGGCCATGGCGAGTGTATACAAACCTTACCCCCATATATATGCTTTATATGTTGTATACACATTTTAATTCAGTCACTCACAAGTGTTACAAGTGTTTCAGGTCCACAAAACACTGTGTTTTTGAAGTGTTGTCATGGCAGAATACATAATTCCTTGGTATAATAAAGCCGTATTTAGCCTTGAGTTTCCCCTGTAGTAAAATAGATGTGTTGAGTCATCACGCCTTACAAATCTGCTAACCCTCAGATTTTCATTTGCCTCAGTAGACAGTTTAATTGTTGCATGCCTGAGCAGGTGTTTAAAGTTTTTTTTCATCCTGATGAGGGGGAATTCAAGTCGAAACACTGACTTTTCAAGCATTTAAATCAATACTAACAGCACAATCAGCAAAATATTAATGATATTGGAGACATTTCGGGTTGTAGCTTATTCTGCAACCCACCCCTGGAAATTTATTTTTTTGTAAGAGCTGAGAGAAGTCCAGCTTTTATCAGCAGTTTGCGACCAACAGCTACGCCTCTACTGGCTAATTAATAACGTAGCTATTATATTACACTGTAAATTATCCTTGTAATCCTGTGTAATACAGCTGTCACCAGACTCCATGTTATTACTGTTGTAACCCAACAGGTGGCACTCAACACCACGGCTTCCAGGAGGGGGCAGAACAAAAACAGCCCTGAAAGTCACACATTTATTAGTCAACCTGACATTTCTGCCAATGGACAAAAAGCACAGCACGTTACGTAAAGAGGAGGGGGCGAGACTGATGAGGTGCTATTTAAATTAGAAGCTATTGCTCAATGAGTGTGTCAATTTATTTTTAGGGATGAGAAAAAATGTTGTTTTGACATTGCACAGTTACCACAGTTCAGTGGATATAACTCATATTTTCCAAAAGAGAGCTCCTTTTAAGGAGAAACCACTGAATCTACTCCCCTGTTGTTTATTCATTTAATTTCATGGCAGCTGCGCCTGCTTTAAAGCCTTGTCAGGAACAACATGAGTGGATTGTTTCCCCCCCAAATATAAACTTTCTTTAAGCAGCGTAGGTCATGGGGGGAAGCAGGTGGCTAAATGGTCACACAGCTCTGCCCTTGATTCTCTCCCCTCATTTCAAAAATACTGTTTTGACTCAGGGCCCTGCAGAGTCACACATGTCAGGCATTTGCATGGGAGAAATTGGACTTAAATGGGTAACACATGACTCATTCTGTCTCAGCCCCGACAGCTGCAACAGGCCAAGCAGTTATTGGACAAATATGATTCGCCTCAGAACAGAGCGAGTCTTCAAAGCTTTCCCAGTGTGGAATCTTTGACGTAAGCCGAAAAATAAAGCGATATTGAAGGGGATTTAGTGTGAAACATATTGAGTTACATTCAAAACATATCATGAGTATTCATTTTCCTTTCACTCGCTGGATTTTTCTTCTGACCTTATCCTGACAACTGTTATGAATTCTGCATTAGCAATCAAAACAAAAGACTATTATGCAGCACGGCGCTGGGTTGCTACTTGCTGCTCGGCTCATATTCCCTGTACAGTAAACAGCCCACAGATGTTTTACATTGATATTAACAACCTTAATTTGTCCTGTGCAGAAAAAGGCCAAGCATAGCGTGGGGATTAAGTTCTCAGCCATGTATCACACACAGCACAGACAGCAATCTCATTTAGCTTGAGTGAAGTTTACAGTGAGTGGGTTTTGCATAGGTCATTAGTTGTCTCAAAATACCCCCCTGTCACCATAGCAACTTCAAGTGACTGCTAAATTGCCTTATAAAATGAGATAAATTATTAATGCTGCGAGTTTTTTTTTTTCTTTAATATGTGTGCACAGGCTCTGGGCTCTGAATAAAATACTGTATTTTGTCTCCCTGCACTGCTGTAATGGAACAATTCAGCAGTTGTCAGTAATATTTCATAATTTATCTTTTGTCTCCGTACTTAAATAGGCTGGTTGCTTTGTCCTGATTTGCAGATATATCAAAGGGATTACACAGATTACAACAGCATTGCAGAGATGACAACTGAAGCGTTTATTCAAATAGAATATCTTATGACAGATCTTGAAAATTGCCTGTTTAAATGGCTGCATTGTAATTGACTATACACAGTTATTTGACATATACATAATACATGCAGTGCTCTCAGCCCAGATGGGAGGTTGACACGCACCAGTGAATAATCTGATTATAGATGTCTGCTGACATTTATGCCCGTTTTATAACAATCCAGTGTTTGACAGAAAAGGCAGTGGTGGTGATGCATTACACAGATGGTAAACGCTGAGGTCACTGTCCTCAGTGACTTCATAGTCAATGATAGTTTGACCACTGGGTGCAATAAAGTGACTGATGTTTCAGACTCGCCGACCAAATCATAAATGCTGAGATCGGGTTCTGTATTAATGTTTTCCTCAGATGTGGAGGTGACACTGCGACTTCTTTCATTTCTTTTTAGTTTTAGTGGTGCTTGCCTCAACTCTCTGTACTGAAAACATCCATAACTCGCAGGCAGCTGTAACTCAATCTAACAAAATGCCTTTTCAATCACTCTCATCTTTTATAGTTATACCCATCAGACATTTACATAAATACATTATTCATGGTTCTAATCCCGGTTTCAGATGGGGAGATATAAAATGCAACTATGCACATGTGTGTATGTGTGTGTGTGCGTCCTGATGCAGATGGAATGAAGCAGCCTATTTTGTTTGTGGTTTGCACATTTCTGATTCAGCTGAGCACTTTCCATCAATGAGGCAAATTTACATTTGCTGCGGTAGTAATAACCCAAAACCCATAGTGATGTTAACACTTATATACACTCGAGTTCACGTTGCCCTGCCGCATGATTACATTTGTGTGGCGCTTAATAAAATGACTCACTTGACATTATCAAACAATTCAGCTGTAATAGTGGCCCATGAATGTGAAATTGTGTTTTGCAGGCAATTAGTTCATTGTCATGGCAGTCATACAGGCTGGGCCAACCAGTGTTTGCCTCATGAATTACTAGGCCCAACATACATAGAAATATAATATATTAAGCATGATCAATAGGCAGAGTCATGAATGGATACAATGGATGGTTTGTTTGAAATGAGCGACCTCGATGTTGAATATTGTAATTGAAAAAGTGGATTACAGGAACCGTAAATTATGCATAAAACATGATGAGGTATTGTAGCTCAGATAAACGAGCGTGATATTAGATAAGAAGCAAAAGATAGAAATGTTTTCTTTTTTTTTTCAAGAGGCAGTCTATTCTGCTGTGAAGAGTAATAATCCACACAGTTCACTGCATGCGGTAGCTCCTTTGATGTTCTGAAGATATCACTGCATCACAGATATTTATGAGCGAAGTCAGTTAATATTCAGCCTACAGTACACTGGCTGACACCTGCTAATACACACAGAAATCATCTCAAATAGCCTCCAGATGAACATGTTGAACTTAAGTCCTGATTAAAAGCGATCCTTTCCATAAACTAATTGGATTTCTCGTGCCTGTGCCGTCCACTGTAGGTGGACTCGTATGTGATTGAATAGAGGGAAATGTAACACCGCGTTATAATGAGTCTAAGAGGCTAAAATTAGCCCAGCGACATCACTCTGATCTCCTGTTACCTTTCCTAAAGTCATGCTGCAGACGAGCGGCATTGTCATGTGATTACAGCAGCACAAAGACGCAGGTGTAAAGTTACTATTGAAACGTGTTCCCGTGGACAAATTCACTTGATGGATTTTTAATGTCCCGGGGCTTTCCATTGATGATAGATGGATATCCACCGGGGTAATGCGATTGCCTGTGTGGAATGAGTAGGACGTGGAGTGCGTTGCCTTCATTTCTCTGAAGCTTTTCTTGCTCGAGTCTTGTGTAGATTTTCAGGATGACCTGACACTTTGATTAGAAATGTGGATCCTCGCGTCACCTTGAGGGCTTTCACTGTATGTAATGTAAAAAGTGATGTAATGCTTTTCCAATATATGCACCACCTATATCCCTTCACTGCCCAGTGCTGCTCAATAAGTCTGACTCCCCCTCCAGGGATCTTTCCACCAATTTATTAGATGATTAATTTAGTAAATGTGAACGCTTTAGGAGTTTTTACCCTCTAATGATATTCTCTTCTTTGGTAGAGCACATTTTACACATTTCACATTATAAGTAAAGTACATTAATTCAAGCACTTTAATTTGTAGATATTCGATATCATTGAAATAATACATTCATATTTTAATTTTCATTATAGTCTCTAATTACTTTACATGAAAAATACCTGATGTGGTCTGATGTATTGACCTGATTAATTCTTCCTGCACTGTTGAACTTGATATGTTATCATTACATAAGTTTATTAAACTAAAAAACATAGCAATATAAGTGTAATAAAAGTAAACACGAACATCGGATGACAAGTCAGTGCAAATGTCCATATGTGACAATGTCTATAATAATAGTATATTTTTACATTTGCGTTGGCAACTATAAAGTTATATAATAATAATGTATCCAAGTTATTACTTTGAATAGTTATTTAATATTCTTTTCTTTGAAATGTTTGTGTCTTTGTAATGAAAAACATGTACAGTAATAATTAGGTGAATCCAGAGTGCTGCTGCTGCTGCTGCTGCTGCTGCTAATGAGTGTTCAACAAAGCCTAATTTGCACCTCCAATAACAGATTCCACTATAAGCAGTGAACCCTGACACTTATCACCACCTCTTCTCTTGATATTGTGCAATATATTATCTTACCCATCCATCGCCATGTTTGCACGTCCAGCAAACACAGACCATTAACATGCATTTGTCATCACATGCTGGTGGCAGCGTGACCTCTTTCTTTCTTTCTTTCTTTAGCCCATCAGCTTTGCTTCTCAACCATCGAACTGGCTATATCTGTCTAACTATTGTGGATATTAACTACTTAACTTTGACCGTAAACTGACCAATCGCAGTGAAATCTTTCTTTTGGCAAATAAATAAGTAACTATGCTAATTAGGTCATTTTAAAGCTAAAATACTAAATATTAACGATCTTTGAGTTTTGGACTGTTGGTTGATCAAAACAAGACAGGTCACCAAAGGCTATATTGGATATTGGTTAATTGATATCCTGTAAAATGAACAATAGATATATTGACAATAAAAAACAGTTATTAGCATACAGTTGTGTATTCAATTATATGTTATTATTTCTACGTAACCACTTATTTCATGTAGAGATAACTTCATATTTATGTTGTAAAATATTTGATATCTTTTACATTCATTGCTCAATGTGTGAATGGATTGTAACTGAACTTACAACATTACGCCACACCAGTCTCATGTCAGTGATATTGCTTGGTCATGTCTACAGTATACCTACAGGGTGTGAGCATGAGTGCAAGCAGGATGCAGCCTGCAGTTCACTGAGCGGCCACCAGGGTGATTAATAACAAGGTTTTTCTGAAAGTTACACGTGGAGCCTTTAATGGGGAATAATCAGTGCAGATTGTTGAAAGTGACTTCTAATTATACGACAGCTGCAATGAATTATGTATTATTATGTCGAGCAATTATTTTCTCAATTAATTGATAAGCTGTCAGGTTGTGAAAAACGGGCAGAAATGTTGCAGCTCATGCTGACGTTTTCAAATGTCTTCAACAATGAACAGTTTCATTTCTTGTCGTAGCGTAATAAAGGAACTCAAAGTGTGAGGTAGGACCCTAAGAGTGTTGGTTCAAGTTTATTTTTGCAGCCGTCTATTAACTGATTTCCTAACCTGTAGCTCGTTCTGCAGCAGTTCAATAGTTAAATTGTATTTCAAGGCTTATTCCAACTATATTTCATATTCATCGTCCAGTCATGTCAACATATGGTCACAATTATGCAGGAATATGCTTTTTTAATGGCTTTTGTATTGCTTTGCTGTGGTTGAAACTGTAACCCCAGCTCTCCATTTTGAGGTGGCTTTCCAACCACATTTGCGGCTCCCTGCTGAGGCTGCCTCATTATGTGGAATGTGGAACACCTGTGCTGAGAGAAACTAACGCTTTACCACTTATCCAGCCATTGTGTGTTTCTGCTATAGGCAACAAATAAGCAAGTACCCTCCAGTTCTTCTTTTATTTCCCATAACAAGGCCCTTTCAGTGCCTACCCTTTGTGGAGAGTTTTCAGGCGTCTTTGCTCACTCACGCAGACAGTCAACACATATTAGCCGCAGCGAGAGCAGGTTTGTGTCACAACTTTTTTTTTTGGAAAATGAAACAGAGAATATTCATATGATGAATGGTTTTATTTCACTCAGCCGCTGAGTAAAAAAAGAAAACAACAAAAAACAAACTTGTGAGCTGTGTTTGCAAAAGTGGAAGAAGAAAAAAAAACTGCTAAAGAATGTAAACTGAGCCTGAAGTGGAAAAACCTGTAAGATTCACAGCCCACATGCAGGCTGGACTCAGAGGGGGTTACTTTCAGATTTACTAAAGGGGATTTAAGCTGCCACACTTGGGCATGGAGATGGTGTAACACGTTTAATTCTTCCCAGTGCGCCAGAAATTGATGTAGAGCTGTTCAATATGGCTTAGAGAACATTTCTCAACCTTCTTATTTGTCTAAAAGTGATGCAAAGAATCTGAAGGACCCTTATTTTCATTCATATTCATTAATTTGACAATGTAAACAAGGTAAATATGTCTCGTTAATGTCTAATATCAAATATTATCTTTAAAATGATTTGGAGAAACAGGTGAGATTGTAATTTTAGATTTTTATACTCGACATGCCTTATCACTCAAAAAAAAAAACCTCTCAATTTTAATACATACTTTTTCATTTGCTTTCAATAAAGATTTCTCAGTGTGGTGCTTCATTCACACCAATTCAACATCAATATCTGCATCACAATGTTGCAGTCGCTGTTGGGCTCTGGCTGTTGACAAGCAAACACTTGCAATTGCCAGATAAGAGCTCGAGTGGTGCCATTGATTAACCAAGGACTTCATTATGGTGGCTACCATTAACAATGCAACCCCATTGATTCAGCCAGTGAAATGGCTGTGAGAGAAATCAGGAAAGATAACACTAAGAGCTGCGGTTTATATTGGATTCACTGCAGGAAGCCCCCAACACTGCTGCAGCCGCATGTAAGACAATGAGCCTCTGTGTAATCCACCTTTTTACTCCGAGCAGATGCTCTAAACCGGTACTTAAAATATCTAAGTGTCACAGAGCATTGCCTCAGCTATTTTAGTATTAATACACTGTGTTCTGAATGGAGCAGTGAAGAGAGGCTCTCATGGCAAATCAATGTATTCATATCTGGTTTTCAAGTATTTGTCATCATCTGCATGAATCCCATTGATACAATAGGTGTAAATCATTTTCTATCACCCTTTGTGTGTCATTGATTCATCAGCACCAGTTCCTGTCTGTGTATCTTTAGGAACAGCAGAATAATAGAACAAGAAGAGGGAAAACATGTCACGGGAAAACACTAAACTGGATGTGAATCAATGTTGCCTGTATGCCTCTGCCCGTCATTTCTGTGGAGGAAAAAAAAGCGCATTGCGTAATACTGTACTTGAAATAGCTGGTGTCAGAAGTAGGCCTATGTCGCTGTTGCATGCTCTGTGATCTGAGTAGTGGATAAAAATGCAGGGCAAAGAGCTGGATGACAGTGGGGGAACAGCACAACGCTGTGGACTGAACGGGTAGTGCTTCTCAATTATGTGAATAACTCCAGGCAGCAGATAAAATACAGCTGACACATACAGCCGGCGGAGAGCGAAAGGACAATGAGAGCACAGATGTAAATAGAAATCTTGAAGTTTGTGTAACTTGGTGCAAATATCACTGCGACATTTAATAATTCATAGGTTAATATTTGTCTCCTAGTAGCCTAATACCTCGGCTGCTGTAATCCTCTGGTGTTTATGATAATAAATATTTATCAACATAATTATGTAAGAGGCTTTGATGCTGGTGCAAATATAACCCGTGTCAAATATAGGCTACATCCCGCTGTCTTCACAAGGTCGGCGCTGCGTTTTAACGTGATTTATGTCCGGATAATGGACCGCCTCGTGAATTCTGTCTCGTGACGTCCCGCTTTCTAACGCGGCCAATTTTTTGTCTTTTCATGCTCGCCTCGAAAAAAAAAAAAAAAAAAAAAAAACATACATAAAGGCCATTATTTTTCAGCATTAAAGCCAAACTGAGCGCCCGAGCCATATCGCATATAGGCTGCCCGGCTCCGCTCACAGCGAAGCCGGCACCTCACGGGTCCCACATTGCCTTTTGAGGAATCATTTGATAACCCTATTAACTTTCATGTAACATTGTTTCTTGAAGGCATCCACAGCAAGAGCCTCAGTGTCATTACTGTGAGAAATGTGCTTTCATACTGAACGTCTTTTACAGAAGTCCTGGAAGATACATAGTCCCAGAAAAGCCTATAAACGTTGAATATTAGCATAAAATATGTTTTTAAAGGAACCAAAATGTTCATAAATGACCATTTTCTTTTTATATACAACTACAACTCAATTATGATTGAAAATATTTGAGATTGTTATAGTTATATGATAATATTGTGTCTAAAAGGTTGGTGACGTTCAATATTAAGCCATAGAAAATTATAATCACACATTCACTCAATATAATTAATACACAGGCTTAGATTAAGTCCATCGGGAGGTATTTAATCCAAAAGACATATTTTTTAATCAGCCTATGTCGACTGTACGTGGTGTTTTAAACTCTACAGAGATACCTCCCTTGCAGGACCTTCGGCAATCCATTCAAGCCAGCAAGTTTGGAGAGCGTGTTGAGTTTAATCAATTCATAACGTCGAGATGGAGCCGAACTCACTGAAGGTAACGTTTGTTATCAACCGTCGATTTATTTCATTTTCGCATTGCGCTAATCGCCACCGACTGTAAACTGTACCCATGTTCCCAATCCGCCAAACTTTGACACACATTTTTTTTTGTTTTTTAGTATGACCACATCTGTGTATATGTTGAACATCTAAAAATAGTTCCATGATAGTGATTGTGTGCAGGAAAAAAAGCTGAGATATTGTGATGTGATAGCTATCCATATAGCCAGCCGTGCGTTTTTAGTTGGCACAGGGATGTTTGAAATGTTTGTGTCCACCTATAGTTAGGATTTGTTTACCAAATGACTCGATAAGCCATTCATTAATTTGTCCGTATGTGTGTTTTTTTTCTCCACAGTGGGTGGGCTCGTCTTGCGGTTTACATGGACCATATATATTCTATAAAGCCTTTAAATTTAACCGGGACGGCAAACCGAGGATTCTGTCTCTCGGAGACTTTTTCTTCGTCAGATGTAAACCGGAGGATCCTATTTGCATAGCGGAGCTTCAGCTGCTCTGGGAAGAAAGAACAAGCAAGCAACTTTTATCAAGCTCCAAACTTTATTTTCTACCCGAGGATACTCCCCAGGGACGGACAGTCACTCATGGAGAGGTAGGGTTATTCATCGCCTGGTGAATACTTGTGTCTGATTTTGGTGTTTTCCCTGTGTTTTGTTGTAAGACTGTGTTTCCCCTCTTGTTCGCGAGCATTTTTTATGAACCAGCATCATTCCTACTGCATTAGGAGTTTGCGGTGGATAGCTATTGCATGGCTGTATTAGTCTATAGCGGTGACACAGGCGTCCGTAAACGCACCCATCGCTACTGACGTTGATGTATCTGAGCAGTTAAAGGTTTGACCTACAGCGGTATTTTTGTTCTCCTCCAGTTTTACTTTAGCCTATTTGTCTATTGTGGTGTCAACTGCTGAATGTGCACTTGTCCAGCTGCGCTCAATAAGGCTGCCGCTGCGCTCTATGGGGTTAATTGTGTTATAAAGGGGGAAAATCCGCAAGAATCCTGCGCCGAGGCTCTTGTCATTTCATTTCTTGGTAAAAAAGCGTGTCAAATGCTGACATATGGGCGGAAATTGCGAAACGTATAATGAATGCACGGGATCAAACTGGCTCAGATCGGTCGCTACGATAGTTATTAGATATTTTGTAATGCCGCCTGATGTTGAAAGAGGCAGAGCGAGTAATAAAGCGTGGCAGAGCAAAGCCAGCGCTGACACGTTTTAACTACTCTCCACGCTTTGCATAATTTTCCATGTGGACATTTCCATCCTCAACAATGTGAAACGGGCTCTGTGTTACATTAAGGCGTTGTTGGCACAGAAAAAGCAATAGCTATGATTGACTGTGGCCATATGTGGCGCTTGTGATCCGGTTACATCGTTGTGCACTGAATGGCATTACTCTGATTATTGAGAGTTTTTCTCACCGGCTATAAAACAAATGATGTTTTGTTTCCCCCCTCTGATATTCTTCAGCCAGCGACAACAGCACTTTAATTACTACTCTCTGCTTTTGATCACTCGCGGCTGGATGGAAATTATTCTCTGCTGCTGTTATATTGTTTATAGGGAAGGACAAAGCCGTGTTTGTACTTGACTCTTCCGCTGATGGTTTACTTACATTCTTTCCTCTTGAGTAATAGAGTGGCTATCACATTTCCCTTTCATGAGAAAGATGGCTATTTATGGCCATTTGCGGCAGAATTCTTCTATGAGCGGGTATCATCTCTTGAAGCGCTCTCGCTTTAGCCTTTAACACGCTGCAATTATTTAGTAATTACTTTGAGTGCATGCATCGCCGATTCTGAGGCCACACTTGCGCAACGCCATGTCAACTCCGCCCCTTTCCCAAAGACTTATTTGCATTGCAAAGTGCTTACATTCCAGTCCATTGGGTATATCTACCGGGAGGACTGCACTGCCAAATGCAAATAATCTTAATGGAATAAAAAAAAAGAAAGAAAAAATCTCAAAGAATTTGAGACATAAGGAGAAGCACAGCATGATACATCTGCTGCAGTTTGTGTGTTTGATAACAGAAAGAGGATTAAAAGTCATTTTTCCTGCATGAATTATGGAGCAACTTGCATCACAGCACACAATCCTGCACACCAGAGACAGATGCTGCTGCTTTGAAGTTGCACACTCTGATTACAGAACAGGCCCAGACTATAAAATAATATAATTTGGAGATAATACGTTTAAGTGCAATGTTAGGTGCCTGCAGGCTGATCTCAATTAAAAGGCCTGTCAAACCTCCTGCTCTCAGCAAACCAGACTAGCCTACTTACTGTATATTACACAGTGGAAATTGCCCTGACAACTTCAAGTCAGTTTATGACCTTCACTGAGCCCATTCAGATTCTCGCTGACTTTGCCCCATAACACTAATCTGCACTGCATGAGTCAGCTAGGAGCGCTTACAGACGCAACCCATAATCCACAAAACAAACAGGAAGGAAACCGGCCGCACAAAAAAGCTGTGATATTAAAACTCTCCGGCTGAGTGATGTGTGTGTGAAAAGATTGTTTGTTTTCAAAATGTAAACATTAGAGGAGAGTTCATTTTTAGGCACGCTGGGAAGTGGAGTTTATAAACCACACATTAGTCAGTTTTCTTCAGGGCTCATAAATATAGATTAATGGCTCTGGAGTTACACTGAACTGTAAATCTGTAATTGACCGTCTGAAAATCAGGAGTTCAAATTACCCTTCTGACTCATACAGATAAGGACGTGATAACTTACAGCTCGCAGGAAGTGTGCTATTTTCAAAGAAGGTTTTTAAGTGCTAAACAAGCACAGACAGCGGCAAGAGCTGAAGCCACAGCTTTGGTATCACTGAGGCCCATGACATTTATTCCTAGATCATGTTAGATTTACTTTTGAATATTTTCACACAACATAAAGCAGAAACAGTTTGTGACATTTGGCACATAAACAGCCGCTGCTGCGTCGCTGCCTTTCTCTTATGTGATCACGCCTCATATCATGTAGATAGCTATTATCTCAAGCCTGAAGCCAATATCCCCCCCAAATACCAAAAGGAGCAACCTTTTCAAGACTTCAGAACAGGCGTTTTTTATTGAACTAGCTTGACAGGATTGGATTACTGATTCACTTGTGTTCTCAGTGACGAGATGTGATGTAATTTCCTGGTTATTTCTCAGGTATTTGTTTGCTCTCAGCTTCTCCTGCGCTGTGTTTGCCGTGTTTTGCTGCGCTGTGCAGTGACAAGAGGAACCAACCCATGACCTACTGTGCTTGTTTTTCTTCTGTCACAGGGTTGGAGGTCAATTCCTTTTAAATGCAGCCAGCTTTAAAAATCCACTCGGCTTTGGCTGGAAATAAAAAAATGGTGATTCATTGAATAAACCTTCGCTTGCCTGCCTGGGCTGCCTGTGTTTGCTTGAATAGGTGATAAACAGATCCGGCGAAAATTTATTAATCTATTTATACTGAGTTAATTATTAAGTCCATATGTGGAGGAAGCTCTATTTTTCATTGTATCTCTGCCTGACAAGCAGTGTTTACCCTCACCAGTTGAGCTCTGCTTGCTCTTTAAACAGGCTTTGTGTCGAGTTGCTCACCCATTATGACAAACCCTCTATTGGGGCCTCTGCTCTATTTGTCTGCCTGCAAACTGCCACCGACTAAACAGTCACATGTGTTTTTAAAACTCACTGAGTGACACATTATTTCTTCTCACTCCAAATGGCCTGCCTCTCCTGCTGGTGCTGCTCCCCGCCTGTCATACTTTCTGTTTTTGGACCCCCCCCCCGATTTCAGGAGAGAGAGCTGTTGGAGATAACAGCTCATCGCACACACAACACCCACTTATTGTATACTCTTCTGCTTCAGGCGGTTAATTGCTTATGCTTATCTTATACTATATATCCCACTTTACTGCAAATACAGCAAGGAGCTCTTAATGGGAATTCACAACCTCGGAGAATATTTCTGGATCATGTTATATTAATGTGCTATTATCATCACCTCTGATTTCATCTGACCTCTCTTCTCCTCTATTCTGTCCCTCTAGCTGACAAGGCTTTGGCGCACACACACACACACATACACACACACATATACACACACAGATTCACACACACACTGACAGGCTGGGGACTGCAGCACTAGGCCAGTATTGATTGCTGTGGAAAACACTTTGGCATGCGTCCAGAGCCATTTCTTCAGTACATGGCAGTAGTCCATGCATGTGTTTCAGTGCTTGGAAAGCCAGCTTGTAGGGAAATTAGATTGTATTCATTTGCTGCTTCTTTGATTTTTCCTAAGGGAAAAACCCTGAATGGGTAATTCAGGCATCTGGGATGCTAGTTGTGTTAAGTGTAAGTGGCTTAGATATGCGACCAGCATTTTGATGGATAAGGTCATTCAGCTGAATGACTGGAGTGTAAATGTGATATGGCACTTTTTTTTTTTCTTTTTAAGAATATCCATACAGTACTGCTCTCTGGTCTTGGCCAGTCTGTGTATTATACCAAATCTCCCCATTCATACAACAATGGCAGGAATTTAGAGGTGGTGTTATGTGATGTGAGTGTGTGTATGGATGTGTGTGTGTGTGTGTGTGTGTGTGTGGGGGGGGTTAGTGTGCATTTGTGGCGTGCGCGCATGTGTGCCTCCTCCTGCCGCAGAACAAGTCATTAACTCTGAACACTGCCCTCCAGTGAATTCCTCACCATTGCTGAAATAGCATGTAAATTATTACCAGCTTTTTAGGATAGTGTAATTTAAAACCTTTAAAATGGAATACCCCGGACTTCAAAGGCTATAAAAAAAAAAAAAACACGGCAATAACATTTCCCATTGGTTTGGGAAGTTGTCATTCCTGTCCTTCACAATCTTCTGATTCTTTTCACCAAACTGTTTTGTGTCTTCGTTGCCTAAGTAATGATACGTTACAGCAGCGCCCAGTTTGTCAACACACAGGAGACTTTTGCTGCTCTTTAGCTGGGTTTTTTCCACTTTGTCATTGACTAACCACTTGAACAGGCAAACATTTGCCTTGATGCATGACTCCAGTGCCCCCAGCTACAGTGGATCGTTATTATAACCTTTGAGGAGAATGCAGCCACACACGACACAGCTCTTGCTTAATACTCAATCTGATATTTTTGCACTCTTTAACTGTAGATGGAGCATTTTGAACCGTCATGCATTTATTTACCTCCTTCCTTTATGTGCATGTGTAGGTGTGTGTATGTGTGTATGTGCTAAAATACAAAGGTACAAAGCTGCAGTGATTCAAGGGAGCTGACACAGCTTTTTGGTGGTGTCACCTTACATGATGGATGCCTCTCCCACTTTCAGGAAGGCTTTGAAAAACTCCTGTTATCTCGCTATTTTTCTCTGTCATTACAGCGGGCGCAAAGAATGCTAAGTTCATATATCACCTCGGCTCATGTAAGAGCAATCTCTTAATGGAATCAGTGAATAAAAGATGAGTTCAGCACCCCGCAGATATTACAGCAACTTTTATGCATATGAATAAACTGCATGCATCAAGTGCCGGAACATTATGTACAATAATTTTCACCTTTTTAAATAGTCTACCTTGAACTCTTTGTAGTCTTGAAGTGGTCTCAAAAAAAAAAACCATATTCTAATTCAATTGTCCCTGGCTTACTCCCCAGAGCTCCTGTTTAATTCCCAGATAAGTTTGTTTTGGGACACTGAAGCCAAGGTCAGTCATGGGGAGGGGAGATAGATAATGAACTCATATTGTGTTTCAAACCCTCGTTCTGTTCCCTCTCTCTCTCTCTGCTTCTTTTTCTCTACTTCTCCTCCTCTGTCTCCTCATTGTCCATGTCACCATGTCCATTACTCAATTACTAATCTCCTTTGGCCTGAGGAATTCCAGCGCTGACCTCTCTGAGGCAGCAGGCTGAAACCTTCCCAGCGTGACAGGAGCAACCTGTGTGTGTGTGTGTGTGTGTGTGTGTGTGTGTGTGCATGCATGTGCGTCGTGCATCAATGTGTGTATCCACAGTATATAGAAAGACACCCACCCACCGGGAGCGTGCACCCCTTGACTCCCCAAGCTGAAAGTCCTGTCCGAGCGATGAGACGCTCCTCCCCAGAACGCTGACAGTCAGGAATGCCTGCCCCCGCTGGATTCCCTGGAATTGTTTGGGAGCGATATGGAATATTTAAGAGTTTCATTGTTTCTAATTGGATCACCGAATATAGAATTTGGAGGGTCCCTCATGTTTTGTTTTGCCACCAGTATACGCCGCGGCATCCATATAAATAGAATGATATGGATTTTAGCGAGTTTAATTTCAATGAGATTGCTGGAGTCATGGGTTGCTGGAACAGAGTTATCTACAGTTTCACAGCAGAAGTCTGTTTTTCTCCACTTTGAGTCCATTATGTGCAGTCATAGCAATAAATTCAGCCAGTAATGTTTTTGGAGATATCATGCTGCTGCAGTAATAACATGAATTATTGATAGAGGAACGGAGGCAGAATGCAACATTCGGGGGCTGTTAATGTGTTACCTTGCATTTTAACTCAATCATAAAATGAGCAGTTAGAGAGCGTGCGCGTTTATTGACACACCCGGGGTAAAGCGACGGCGACGCATTAAGACATTGAGTGTGGGATTCAGAGTGTATAAATGCTCTTAATGCATCGGTGTAGGAAGTGTCAGTGAAATGACACCCGGCTGTTTGGTATGTTGCTGATGTGGAGTGTCACCTCTTGGCTGTGGGCTCGCAGTCCTCTGACCTATATTATCAAGTGGCCTGCTGGCTGTGTCTGCTGCTTTGTTAAACTATAAGCTGCCTAACTCGAAATGACAGCACAGTGTGGATGGGCGGCATTTACAGAAGAGCATGGCCCCAAGTTTCTAAAGCACATCTTTGAAACCCCCCCCAAAAATCCAAATACTGAGTAGAGGACCCCTGCGACGCTGATGAATACCACTGGAATGATAAATCTGGTAGAGTCACATCCAGAGCTGCAACAATGAGTCCATTAATGGATTTGACAGAAAACGAAATAACATTATTAGTTATATATTGATTTATTAAACTAAAAAGAGGCCCTAGAGTTAATGTAACCTAAATATTCTCTCAACATGTTCAGTTTACTATGATAGACCATGGAGAGCAGCAAATATTCACATTCAAGACATCAAAACGTCAATGATTTATGGACTGTTTCTCATTTTCTATCGGCGATATGATTTATAGAAATGTGTCAGCTCTGCAAAAATGTCAAACCTTAACTGGATCCAGCTTCTCAGATTTCAGATGTCAGACATTTGCTGCTTGATCTGATTGCGCATTGAATATCTGTGTCTTTAGGGCGCTGCAAGTCGGACAAGATAACTTGTTTAGTGTCTGTAAACCAAAATGTCGACTGAATTGACAGGTTCTATTCGAAAATGAAAATACAGGTTGTAGCTCTTGTTTGGACTGTTTCTCATTGATGTTTAAAAAAATCTTGAGTTTTTTTTCTTCTCTTCTCTATAAAAGTTGAATTAAGGAGAAACTGAGCGCGGTTGTAGATCCTTGAAGACGTTTCACCTCTCATTCAGCGGGATTCTTCAGTTCTGTTTTTTTATTTTATCATAGCAAGCCAGGCTGGTGCAATGTGGCTGTTATGAGCGTTTCTCAATAACTGGCAGCTTCTCAGAAACCTACTTCGCAGAGGCATGGCATATTTCTTAATTCTACAGTATTTGCTTTCAGATTTCTCAATCCAATATCATGACTTATGCAAACCATAAGTCAGTACTCAGCTTCCTGCCTGGATGTGCCGTATCATGCAGCAGCCCACAGACTTCAGCCTAGTGTGAGGCTGCCTGGTAAAGTTAGAAAAAATAAAAAAGAAGGGGAGAAAAAAGACAGTATATAGGAAAGCTAATGGTTGTAGCCTGTTTTTTTTTTTTTTTTTTAAAGCTGCGGCTCTGTTCATAGAGTGATTATATTCTGGACTGTGTTGACAGCTGCTGAATTGCTCTCACCTGTTGTGTTTTGCTCTCAAGCCGAACAAGTCCCCAAACAGGATCTGTTGACACTCACACAAGGCACCGTGTCATTCAGCTGATTGATATGGAGGGAATGGCTGTGTGTTTTTAAGATTTGCTGTTGTGCCGTGTGTATGCCCTGGTGTGCTATTGAATTACTTGAAGTATTGCTATTTGACTCACACATCATCAGCACCAGAACTCTCAGTGCATTATTTTTTTTTAGTTTCGAGTGGACCGAACTGAAATATTTCACGTTGTCAGCGGATCGGATCAAAGTACAGTAGCTAATTCTGAAGAGATACAGTACAATGTGGTTTTCTTTTCTTTTTTTTTTGGCTGCGGGCTGAATGCTATTTACTGTTGCTCTACATTATTCAAATGGCCTGCTTTTCTGAAGGCAGAAACAGCAGTCACTTTTTCATTGCATGGAAAGCTGGTTACAAGCACCCGCCACCACTTGACAGCTGAAGACAGCTCATTATAAGAAGACCGAAAACCCATGTTTGATGTTTCTACTTAGTGAGGGAGGCACAGCTATATCAAGCTATCCCTCGCAGGCTTTTCCTTTATAAGGAAATACTGTCTCCAACTGGTTGGGATTTGATATGCCTGTAGTTGCAGATGATGTGAGAACTGAATATGGGTAATTGTATAGACGGAGCAGTCAGAGAGAATCAGAGGAGCTGAAAAGTCATGTGTTCATGTGTTTGTTTTGAGAATATAGAGATAAAACAACAGGAACACTTTGAAATAATGCGTTAAAACGGGTGAAATGCAGCTTAAAACGCAACAAAGAAACCAAAAAAAAACTTGATATTTTAAGCTTCACAAAGGAGGGATTTTTCCGCTGAGCCGCATGGGCTTTTTGGGATTTTATTAGGTTGTATAGGTGTAGCGTTTATTGCATACACCCTTTATGCTTTCATACAGACCGTGCGTAAATATGTCAACATTGCGTAAGTGAGTGTTATTTTAATGTGGGTAATATGCGGGCTCTTTGAGGGGGAAATGTGTACAGGCAGACAGATGCCTAGTAAATTGGAGATAACCAAGTTAAACATCAGAGACCTACTCAGAATGTCTGAGTTTCTGCCTGCGCACATCTGTCCTCCAGATTTCTCCTGTTTCTGTAATAGCCATCGTCCAGCACACACCACTCCACTCTGTTGGTAACAAGCACTTCATCCATTAGTCCTTCAAATGGAAACACATTTAAGCATCTCTGCTTCCTTCAACTTGTGCTTCTCGGGAGTACGAGAGTTATTAAAAGGGGCTGAATCAACCTTATGAGCGGAATAAAGCACAAACACAAAACCGCCACAGCTAAATCCAGCCTCGGTGTCAGCTCGCACACGTGACTGCTATAGATTTACATTTATAGTTTCCTGACACTGTCACATTAATTTTATTGTGTGTCAGGGAGACCACTGGCTCACAGCTTTCTCCAGTTCATTCATTACACCCTCGCTGTAACAAATTGCATTTCTTCTTCTCCTCTCCTCTTTGAAGGTGTAATCAGAGCCACTGAGTGTGACTTGTGATTTGAAAGCGTAAAATCTCAACATTCACGGTGAATATCAGGAGCCCTGACTTTCTAAATGCTAATCAAAAAGTCTAAAACATCTACGTCCTCATTGACATTGATTTAACTGCTGGCATAAATTCAATTCAGCAATCATCCACATCATCCATATTCATGCTGCCGTAATTTACTTACATGAATGTGCATCCACAGCCGCAACACTACTCGACGCACATACCAATTTAGCTGATAAATGAGGACGTCCTGTTGTTTGTCCTGTTTCTTCTTCTGGCTCTGATTTGAAGCCTCTTTTTTGACCCAACCTTTGATCCTGAATCTGCCCCTTTATATAGGCTGCATTACTCACCAGTGGTGGGATTTAACCAAGTGTTTACTCAAACTCTGTACTGAAGCACAAGTTTGAGGTATTTATACTTAACCTCCAGTCTGTTTTACTTTATGATGATACTTACAGAAGACGAGTTTCTCTAAAAATCACAAGGACCACTCATGTGATATTATGCAGTTCTGTGTTATATCTAAAACTGGACTAGTGCGTCTACTTTTACATAAGTACAGGGTCTCAATTCTTGCGGCGATAGAGTATAAATAAGCTGATACTGAATGGTCTTGTCTGCTTAGTTTCATTGTTTCCTAATGTGCTGCTTGTGGGGAGTTTTTTTTATTTTTTTATCTGTACTTTCTATCCCCAGAATAATTGCATAAATATGTGCAGTGTGAGTGAAAGAGTTTTCTTTGGGATTTCACTTTGAAAATTTCAATGTCAGCTGCTGTGCCTACCTGCGTATACTTCCTTGTGTCTATTCAACAAAAAAAAAAAACTGCCTCAAACAAAGTCATTAAAACGGTTGTACTACCGAAATGACCTTGGCACACTTGCATTCATATAACTCCCTTTATGTTCCTTCTGATTGTAATCGGGATTCTGCCCTGCCTCCTTGCAGCACGAGGTAATTGCAGTGTCTGAGAAGGTGATTGTGCGGCTGGAGGACCTGGTGAAGTGGACGGTACCAGACTTCTCAGGATGGACCCACGGTCTGAAGGCCGAGCCTCTCAAACCCGCCGTGCTCCGCGAGCTGGGCACCAACGGGAGGCGGGAGGCCCTCCACCGCTACCGAGAGAGCACCCTGACCAGCGGACTCAACTTCAAGGATGTCCAGAGGGAGAGGGCACAGCTAGGTGAGCGCCTGAAGAATCCTCAGTTTTCTTTTTCTCGTCTTTTGAGGGTACTTTTTTTTTAAAACCATCTCTTTATTCTTTAAAAGGTTATATACAGTATATACTGCAGCGTTTCCATTTTCTCTGCGCTGCTTGTGTTGAGGGTTTATGTATTTGTGTCCCGTCTCCACCATAAATCAGCTTATGTTTATTGTCCTTTGGTTGGTTTAACAAGTGTTGTCTTGACTGGAGTAATTCATCAGTATGTTGTTGGAATTCCTCCCGATATAATGAGCTGAGAATCACACTAATAGAGGCAAGCTAGAGGTAATGGCAGCGTGTTTGCCAACGCATTACCATCCCACAGTATAACAGCTCTGTTTCCAAGTGTGACAACAACAAAGGCAGCATCGCACAAAAAAAAAAAAAAAAAAATCACATAATTCAGCTTGTAATGTCTTTAAATAACCGAGTCGCATCAAACTGCAGTCTACAGCACCTCTGATACCTTCTTCTATCCATCAGTTCGCCTCGTAATTGTGTCTGTGCATCTCAGCAGCTCTAAGGATCATCGCTGTGTGCGTCTCAATGGTTGTCTGGCGTATTCATCATGTACATGGTGCCATTAAGTGTCGATGGGTCTTTGATTCTTGCACTGGGCTCTTGGGGTCTCTCTACAGCAATACCCATGAATCAGGCCCGACGTAGAGCTGCATGTCTCTCTGCAGATGACTCACCTGATGCAAATAGGAAACTCTGGCATTTGAGCCTAATAATCAGAAAGAACATAATGTTCCCTTTGAAGCCGTTTCCCACTTATTTGTCTCTCTCTCTCTCTCGCTCTCTCACATGGCTATGATGTAATGCCTAATGCTGATTATAATGGTATAATGTAGCTTAGCAAACATGCTAAAAATACCATTGGAATTACAGTACCTCTTGTCAGGTTGTGAGTATATGTCTCCAGGTTATTAAAGCCAGATTTTTAAGTTTTATGATCCTCTATTAAGTAATTTTTTATAATCATTTGAAGCCCAAAGCCTAAGTGGAAGTGAAACTGCCGTGGGTTTAAAATATGAGCCAGTTTTTGTGTGTGTGTGTGTGTAGAAAATGGTGGTTTATTGATGAATCTTGCATGGCTTTCTGCCCGAGATCTTCCAGCAAGCCAAGCTGTTGTGTGTGTGTGTGTGTGTGTGCGTGTCTTTTGTGTGATGCTGTAATGCCCTTGATTACTCGACATTGCTTGAATCTCATACGCAAAAAAAAAAGGACAAGAGGATCAATAATGGAAGCTTTGTTGTTATTCCAGTGATCAATACAGTTTGATTGTGCTTGTGGGCGTGTGTGTGATTGCTCGCTTTCATAAACAGAGTTGTCAGCCTGTTTCTTAAATGATATTATGTTCCATATCATGGCTTTCTATAAATGTGCTGCATCGTCTAGATTTTATAGATTTAGCTGTTGTCAGTGTAATAACCTGACGATGACGCTATTGTTACCGAGGGGTTGTGTGTGTATGTGTGTATGTGTGCGTGTGTGTGTGTATGCCTGTGCGTGCGTGTGTTGCTAATGAGCGGCGCTGCCGTTAATGACTCCATCAGGCTGTTTCTAAATGCACTTGTCACTCCGATGGGACACTCCGCCAGAGAATCTGCCCACTCAGCAGAACGGGCTCAGACTCTGGCAGGGCACCAGAGACACTCACACGCACACACACACACACATATACACACACACACATACACTTTGACACACTTACACACACACACACATACACATAGATGGACACGTGCACACATGCTACACACCGACAATCAGTGGTGTGCACTCACTTATCCATTTGTTTGTTTGTTCACTACATCTTTGGCGTGTGTCAGTTGTTGACAGTCTGACAATATGAGAGGGGCATAGTTTTGGGAGAGAGAGAGCGAGCAAGAGAGAGAGGGAGGGAAAGAGAGAGAGAGAGAGAGAGAGAGCGAGAGATCACTTATTCATCAAGGCAAATGCATGTTACTCTGAGCAAGGGTTTGCATAGAAATATGAAATGTGCCACTGCAATGCTGCTGACTACTGAAATGAAATATTCATGCCACAGCAGCAGATCAGATATAAAAGTACCCTTAAAGCATCCTGTAGCTGAATGTCCGTAATTCTGTGTAATACGTTGGCTCATTGACTAAACTGGCTTTTTTTATGACGGAGCTATACACATTTTTTTGTTTTCTTTTCTCCATTTTTTTTGTTTGAATTGTATATATATGAACAGAATAGCCCGGAGTGGCTGAATGATATATTTGCTGATTGTTATTCTCGGGCTGATCTGTAACTATGTCAGAGGAATTGGATTGTTCCCCATAACAGGATACTGCAGCAATACCACAAGCTGCACAGAAAACCATTGTGAGCTAAAGAGCAATAAAGTGTGCCATTGTTATCGAGGGAAACTGTTCTTTCTCTTTCTTTTTTTTTTCCAAGTGCATATCCTAACTTTTCCTGGCATGCTGCCAGTGTGAATTAAGTGCACTGTTATGTGTTTGTGTCTCACAGGCAACATATGAAA
Organism: Trachurus japonicus; assembly: GCF_045865225.1. Classification (NCBI taxonomy): domain Eukaryota; kingdom Metazoa; phylum Chordata; class Actinopteri; order Carangiformes; family Carangidae; genus Trachurus; species Trachurus japonicus. The sequence continues at coordinate 11,825,067 of NC_140921.1, read as the reverse complement.
TACTACAAGACATATGTGGCTCAAAATCGCAGAATGCAATATTGTTTTGTTCTTGATCTGCACCACACAGGGAATTACATCTTGCTGAGCGAACAAAGCTGCATTCTGTCCTCGGAAACGCACGGAGACTGAAAGCAAAGATGCACACACACAAATTAAAGTAATTAATTAGGGAGACAAGTGACCTTCACTGCTGTCCTGCAGCATCCGTAACTGTGATTCTCAGAAACCTGCGAGGCAGAGACATGATTGGCATCATAATTGAAACTTCAGGCTGCAAGACTGTTTTTTAAAAGAGCAGTTGACTAAGCACACAAAGGCCTTTTCTTACTCTCCTTTGAAAATATTTATTCATTTTCTAGAGTTCAGGCTGGTTGAAGGAATGATGTGACATTTAGAGAAATCTGAAGTGTCTTTACAGTAAATGTGAATCTACCATAATAAGAAGCGGTTTAGCCAAGCTTAGCGTAAAGAGTGGAAACAAGAGGGGGGGGAAACGTAGACCGTGGTTAGCATGGTAACAAAATCTGCTATAACAACCCAACTAATCTTGTTTGTTTAAATGTTAAAAACACAGTGCTGTAGTTTTACAAGGGGTTATGCGCTGAAGTATTTCCTGGCGGAGCTCAGTAACTTCTCGCTGTAAGGCTGCCATACTCTTTATCCTGAGCTAAGCTAATCAGCTGTTGGCTCTAGACTCATATGTAGTGCACAGACGTGAGAGTGGTATCAATTTTCTCATGATCCCCACTCTTAGCAAGACGTTAAGTAAAAAAAAAAAAAAGGTCAAACTATTTCTTTATTGTTTTTTTATTTGTTTTTTTTAAGCATATTTATATTAAATACATTAAATGCTCCATAGAGATACAGTTAAACACGAATTACATATAATCCATCAAGAGATCAGGGCAAAGACAAGTGCTGGGAGTATTTTACAGTCCTTACATAATATGTAATGTAATCCACTTAATCAGGTGATGCAAAGTGTCCACTCACTTTATCTTGTAGTGGAGGGAGTATTAGAGCTTCTTTTTACAGTTAAAGCCACCAGGGATGGCTTGCCAGGGAAGTTTACATTCTGCCCCTCTATCTCTCCCCTGAGAACTGGCCTGATTCTTTTTTTTTTTTTTTTCATTGCTGCCTGCCGAAATTGGTTTCTGGTCGTATACTACGAGGCAGGAGCGTTGGAGAGCTGTATCTGCTGATACAGTTTGTTGGCTTGTGCTGGAAGAAACAGAGAGCCATAGATGGGAAAATAATACAATAAAATGAAGAAAAACACATACTCACAAAGGAGTGCTCTTGCTCGCAAAATAGCTCAATAGGTTTTTTTTTCTTGTCTTGTCTTTTCTCCAGTTGAAGCCTTAAGTGCAGAAAGAAAAAGAAAAACACTAGTGAGTAGATTATGAGTTAAGATGATGTGGAGGATTATACAAGGTCACAGATTGTGTGACTCCTGCATTGGAAAACACATAGAGGGGAGCTCCTGACTCCTGCCCTCACCTATGGTATCATCTGTTGCTGGCTCATCCCTCAGTGCTGTGAGGATCAGGGCTCAGGAAAAAGTACAACCATGCAGGCAGAAAATAAATAAATATATATATAGGAGTGAATTGAAAAAAGCATTCAGCCTTTTACTTTTATACTGCAGCAGATATTGTGACTGTGGTTATCCATATCTTAAGAGATCAAAGATATTTGTTAAGAATATACGGGCGCTTTCATACTAAGACTGTAATTGTGCCGCTTGACCCCGCCGGATGCACACAAGCGGATTGTGCTAAACTGCAGGGTGCATGATGGATTAAATATCAGAAAACATTAACATTTTCATGGAATATTCAGCAAGTGATGGTAATGAAGGTCAGTTATTATTATTCAAGGAAAGACAGCGTTCTTTATGCGACTCTTCGCTGCATGAAAAGCTGGAAATGGTTCATGTTTTCCTTCCAATATTTCCATCAGTACGCGGAGAGAAATTCAACGTGGCAGATTTGAATCAAAATGCACTCTGTTGTGATTATTTTAAATATACATGATCCATCCATGATAACTGACCTTCATCCCCGTGCATTACGTACATTTTTAAGTGCATTACATTCATTTTTCTGCTGTTTTTGTCCAAATGGACCTACATTTTTTCCCTCATACATATGCATCAGGGCTAATTTACTCAAGGACACTTCAACCTGTGGATATAAGAGGATGAGGATTAAACCACCAACCTTAGGAGAAAAGTAGAAGAAATCAACATACTTCACCAGTTTATTACCATCAAAATGCAACTTGAGAGTGATACTAATACAATTTTTTCCCCTGAGTCTGTTCAAGTTCACTAAAAGTCAATATGGCCTCCACAGTCTGAATTAATAAAGCTGGTAGCCTACATATACCTGCAGTGTTTTGGAACCAGGTTTTCTCTTTGTGTTTTTCCGGACAGCGTTTCTTTGCAGCATCATTGATGTTTGACTGAACTGGAGAGGGAATTTAGTGCAAAAAAGAAATCTTTGGGAGATGTTCACTTGCTTGATTTGAGGCTGCTGAAGCTCCATCAACTCCAGATAAACTTATGGATGTATTTTTTATTTGCACATTACCAAGACTCTGGGGTTTTGTTCCTGATCACTTCCATTAGTCCCTTGGAGATCAGCATAAACAGCTGTTTCAGTGCACATATGGCCACCACACAACTATTGTGTTAAAACATTGAACCTGTCCTTTAAATCTCACACACTCAATATTTTTTTTCATATTATTTGATGTTTTTTTCTCAAGAAACTCTTTCACAACCATCCACAATTAGTCAAATTTTCCACAGCTGTGAGCTGCTCTTCTATTTCCTTTGTGTATCGCCTAGTGCAACAATAGTGTCCATCAACAGCACATTCAAAAAAAAAAATCAAGCTTTTCTTTTGAAGTCTGAATACGTTTTTGGGATTTTTGTCACCCTTCCAACACAAACACTCCTCATACATAAAAAGCTTCTCAGAATTAGCGTGCAGCAGGAGATTGGAGCACATTTAAACAATTCTTTATGATCTGAGCTAAACTTACATTGACTGAGCTCGAGGGCCAGCAAGGCACACACAGCGATATCTCTGCGTTTCGAGATTCTTTTACAGCCTCGCCCGCTCGGGGATAGAACCACTGTATTTCCCTCTGATGCAACATCTGATCTGTATGCCAGGCTTGGCACATATACGCCGAGTTGATATCCCAACAATATTTCAGTCGGAACATTTCAATTTGATGTAGAGGGTAGATTCTGTCCCTTTTCAGAGACTGTTCAGAGCGTCACCGAATGTTTATGCGGGTAGGAGCTGGTGATAAGGAAACAGACAGATGCTGTCTTCTCATGGTTGATTTGTCTTGGTGACAATACAGAACAATATTTGGGACTTTGAGTCACTATCACACATGAAAATGTTTTATGTTTCGACTGCAACGTGGGAAGCAGTAAGCGGTTTCTTGGAAAAGATAAAGAGAACGCGTCGTGGTGTTACGAGAGTAATGGTATGTTGTGACTGACAGAGAAAGAATACCAGCCTTTTTTTTTTTTTTTTTTTTCCCTCTAAAGACACGCCACACTGTACTCCTCTATTCAGAATATGTGGCAGATTGTATCGTTTACACTTGTTTGCTTTCCGCCCCTCAAACATATTTGCTTCCCCTTCTGCTTTTTTTTTTCCTGCAGAACTAATCCTACAAACTGTCCAAAATATCTTTTGAAGTAATTTAATGGAGTGTTTGTATTGATTATGTTCCTTTCCCCCACTCTCTCTCTCTTTCCCTCCTGTGCTGGTATGTTTTTTTTTCTTTTTGGTGGTGTTGAGAGAGGGGAGGGGAGAGGAGAGAGAGGAGAGAGAGAGGGGGGGTTATGGCAGTATCTTCTTCATTATGCTCAGACCTGTAGGAGAGAGAATCACAAGCTGTTTTTCCTCACTGATGTGCTCATATCATTAATTCCCTTCTGACTGTGGCCTGGCCGGAAGCCAGAGAATTCTAAATCTGTAAGCAGTAAATTGTGTGCCGGGGTGGAAAAATCTATTAGATGTTTGAGCATGCCTCGAATTTGAATAGGAGAAAAGAGAGAGAAAGACACACTGAGGGAGAGAGAGGAGAGGGAGAGAGAGAGAGAGTGGAGAACGGGTGTGGGTGGGTGAGGTGGTGGTGGTGGTGGGGGGGGTCGACCACCCAGCACCCCAGCCATATCCTGTTATGGCTCACACCGTAATCAAATTCAGCTTCTTCGGATAGCTATATTCATTAATAATTTGTGTTATTTTATTTCTGGAATGTCACATAATGTGTTTTTCGACTTGCACGAGTGAGTGTGTGTGTGTGTGTTGTGGGGTGTGTGTGTGTGTGTGTGTGTGTGTGTGTGTGTGTGAGTGTGTGTGTGTGTGTGTGTGAAGGCAGGCAGGCAGGCAGGCTGGTGGATGGTTAAACAATGAGAATGGCCTCAGAGGAAATGAAGAGCTCCGTCTCTCCATTAGCGAGCTCTGAAACAACAGTTGTGTCTCTCTTCTCTCCATTAGTCAGGTCTGGAACAACAGAGATGCTATTGATGTGACCTCTGCCAGGCATCTTAAACAGGCAGAAAAAGGAGTGAGGGCTTGTTTCATAACACGTGAACCCGTTTGACTCTGAAAATTCCCGGTATTTATTTAATATTAGTTGTTATTTTTCTTAATGAAATGCTTTTAAATCACACGGATCAGGAGTTAGTTTTGATCTGAGGCTGCATGTTGGTTTAGGAACCGTTTCCTCTCTTTTTCTTAAACAAATTGCGTGCCAGTTCCAGTTATTCTCTGACTCATGCTTAAGTGTTACCCAACCAGCAGCCATTCTGGAGAGATTTCTATATCCGTCTTTGTCACAATGATGCTCATTTCAAGTATTACAGCAACATTAATATTTCAGCACAGACTTGCCTTTTGTACATGTCTCCCTGATATGTTTCTTTCTTCCTGACAGTTTCACATCCTGCCTTCAGATAGATAGATAGATACGGATGATTCTGTTCTGCTCAGTAGGCACTCTAGACATCACAGATTGTACAGTTAATAACTCTGCATATTTTATGAGCATGCCAGTCCATCTGCTTTATGAATGCGTGTAAAACTGTCCTCTTCTGGGCGTCCTGTTGTGCACAAAACGGACTTGAAAGTCAAATCAACATTAAGAAAATCACTCAGGATGATGAGGCATCGTCAACAGCGGTGGAATTTATCTTGGCAGCGCACATTTACCCAAGTACTGCGGCTCTTGTAGTTTATTCAAGTATCTCTAATTTATACCCCCTCTTATATAAATATTGAATATGGTGTATTTTTTTACAGATTAGAATAACTAAACAGTTTATGAAACAGATTAAATGAGCTCCACCTCAACCAGCCACAACATTACATTACATATGTATGTAATACACTAATATTCATAGGTTTATTTTCATAGTTTATAATTAATTAAAGAGTCTTTTTCTTTCTTCCCTGGGCTCAACTGTTTCCGATAAGTACACGACGTGATTCACATTATTATTACATCATCTTCAACAAGTGAATCTAGAAATGTGGAGATAATTTTCATTTGATACCGAGGTCACAAACAAACAGAAGATTCACTGTCTGTCTGTACAGTTCATTCTCCTGAACAAACCCAAACATGCGTTTTATCAGCTCATTGTGTGCGTTTAACGTCAGGATTAAAAAGAAACAGAGATCTAGTTCTGTTTCTTAACCCCAGCGACTTCAATCTTGGCTCACCTTGTTCAAGCTTTTCTTCCACCTGAGTTAATAAGACTGACCTGCTCACAATGACAATAATAACTTGACTCCTTAAGTACGTGAGGGTGTGTGTATATATGTGTGTGTGCGGGAACAAATTACCTCTCACCTTAAACACTCGTTTAATTCTACCTTAGCGTTACAGTGTTTAAAAAACACTTTCAATACGACTTGTGCCAAAAGGTAAAAATAGCTCTCACAGCTGATTGCAGATCAGCCTCTCGTCTCGACATCCACTGAATATTTGTCATAATCTGTAAGGCAGAACTGATGTAAGAGGGTTCACAGAGCCAGGCTGCGGGATATAGGCTACACACCGACTGTACTACACTACACACACAGTATGGAAGATAGACGTCTAACCTTGTAGGAATAACATAGTGTTCATTTCACAGCACAGAGGTAATGCATTTTTCCCACATTGGAGGGTAATTGCAACGGGGGCTTTGATAGATTCCAGACCTTTGGTGGGAGCCCTGTGTGCGTGTGTGTGCTCATACATACTTGCTTGGATACATAAGTGCTCTTAATGTTTTTATTAAACCAAAGAAATACAACTGACATAATTTGTGTTTGTAAAAATATCTGGGTGCAGATGGTGTAATATATTTTGCTTTCTTTGATATATTGACTGCCAGGGGAGTTGGAAAGGAGCGCCTTGGCTACAAACAATAGATCACTGATGCCTCTCTGTCCTCCTTCTCAACCTGTCAGTCCATTTCCTTGTTATGTACTGGCCTGAGGAGCACTTGGCAAAATGAGAGGCATTCAGCCAGTCTTGTTTTTTTCTTTCCCCCATGATTTTTTTTTCTTTTTCTCCCCCTCAGCCATAACTCAGGGAAAAGCTGTTGTTTTCACTCTATGTGTCAGGGGATAATATCTAAAGTTAACAATAGCCTAGTTACAGTGTACAGTTACAGTGTCGGGACAAGTTTGATTTATCCTGTTTGAAGATAATTGTTGAGTGTGAAGAGGGGGAAGAAGAAGAGCTGGGCGACAAAAACTCGCAATAAACTACCACAATATGCCAGTGTTTGTTGGGGTTTTTTTTTTTTTCACGAGGATCAAATCGATTCTCGTGGCATTTCGGATCATTTACACCCTCCGTCTTATGACACACACATGTTGCCAGTCATCATTAGGAGCTGGCAAGTTCTTGCATAACAGTCGGCTTTGCCAAATAATCTCTGTGATTCATGTTGTTTTCATTTCGTGGTACTTCGCACCGCGTATTATACCGTATACACAGAGGATCTCCCCGACATGTCCCCGTAAACCCTCGGTCCCCGGTTTGAGAGCAGCCCAAAGATAACAACATGTACAAAGCGCAGTGTAAACATCCAGAAACATAACTTCACTCAGTAAATCTGCTCCGACAACAATCAAATCTAACACACACACACAAACATGCACAAGTAATCATTTGTTAAACAGTTGTCAGTCAAACAGGTTTCAACGCTGTCGAGCTTGTTTACTGCAGGTATGCCGTAGGCGACATCCAAATAGTGTTACGTAAACCTTAATTTATATGAACAAGTATAAACTTAGTGTTTCCAAGAGACAGGAAATATGTTTTCATAGATTAAACAAGTTTTCCTGGAGCTACAACATAAGAGCTGCTTTCTCTCATACCTCATGTTTGTTTATATTACATACACAGAAATATCAATTATAACTTCCTGTTTGTTCTATATCATTGGATGTAGTGTCGACTCTTAATGGATCACTTTGATACTGATGAAGTTTTTGAAACAAGGAAGCTCTGAAGTTATACGAAGACTCTTCTCTGGTTTACGAGCAGATTTATGGAAGTTTATTTGAAATGCAAATTGGATGTAATTGTGTTCTCGCAAAGTCTGCGTCCCGCTCAGTCTAAAAATATGTCTGTTGTGTTTGTGCGTTCAGGTTTGAGTGAGTTTTTGACACATAAATTGTGAGTTTAAGATGTTTTTGGTTCAGAAACATGAGTTCAAAAACATAGCTCAACTCATCTGTTGTGTGGTTTGGAGCTCAGTCTGAGGGGTTTTGATATTATATGTGAATAAATGTAAGCAGTAAAATAAGCCATGAATAGCTCTCTCAGCCACTTTCATTTTGTCAAAGTAGCTCTCAGAGGTCGGAGATCCCAGGTATATACACAAACACACACAGAGACACACACACACACACCACGTAACGGCCCCTTTGATGGCTTTCATAAAATAAAATGACCACCAGAGGAATAAACAAAAAAAAATGGCACATGAACAGAAATATCTCCTACTGTCATTTCCCTCTCATATTGATGTAAAAAGAGCTACAGAAATATTACAGAGAGAAATAACAAGCATTTTTTTTCTTTTTGGCAAGAATGACCAGAGAACATAAACTTGTTATCGCAGCCATAGTAGATATTCTCCACTGAAGTTCTTATCTTCCCTGTGCAATGTGAGACAAGCAGCTCCCAAACACTGTATGTGCTGCATTACAGTGATTACAGCTCTGTCGAGTAAAAAGCGGAGGTTTGCCACATCTGAGGTCGCGCTCCGCAATCTGGAATGAATGAACTTCAAGCCGAGCTGGTTTTGCAGTTTTATCAGAAATTACCTGCTTGTTTAAGCCAGATACTGTGTCTGTCACATGCATACAACACGGCGGTCTTGTGAAAACTGTTTGTGTGCAGGACCGAGCCGGGTGCAACAACTTCAAACGGAGATCATTAAGGGTTTTTGCGGAGAGAAAACAATTGTTAGTGCTTGTTTTTCGTCTTTTTTTCTTTTCTTTTTTTGGTGGCGCTGTTAGGATGTGTAATCACAACTAATTGCACGGCTAAGTATGCAAGAGAAAATCCTACAGTTTGCATTTCTGGGATTTGCTTTTGTGTCTTCAATGCGCTTTATATCCATGACAGCACATAAACAAGAAATCTGAACAGATGGCGCTGGTTTTTAATGACATATTGCTATCTGTAAAGTCTCCCTCTAAGCCGTAGACTAAAACGTCTCCCCTTGGGGAGCGCACCGCTCTAGTTGTTATCATCCCGCTGCTAATGTCACCCTTTTCTTTTGCTACATTGTCAAGTCCTTAAGCTAAATAAATGCAATGTAAATGGAGTATTGTGCTGGATATAATTATTGAAAAGGGGTTCCAGTTGGCTTAACTCAACGGGCTGTTTATTTAAAGCCCTTCCTCCTCCGTACCGATCTGACGATAGGAGCCAGAGAGAGAGGTTCTTATATAATGACAGGAATTTACAATACAGCCACGCTGAATGACAACCCCCCCCCCCAACAAATACACCAACTCCCCCTCCCTCCTCCTCCTCTCTCTCTCTTCTCTTTCTCATTACAGTTTACCATTGGGGAAACATGCCTGTCCCAAATAGCCTTCGCCATCACCACACCTCTTCTTTGCTTTTTCTTTTTTTTGCTTCATTCTTTCACTGAAAACATATTAAATCATTTTTTCCCCCCTTTTACACAGCATACACCCTGAGAAATAAGTTGAGTTGATAATGAGGGGCCCTTCTTTGAGGAAATACACACGGCAACTTTGATCTAGAATGGCATGTAATTCCTTGCCTGACCCAATTCCCAATCTCCTGATAAGATGGTTTTTTTTTCTCTCTCTCTCTCCCTCCCTCCCTTGCTTTAACCTTCCCTGCAGAACTCACTCAAATGGGAACTTGCTGTCCCATTAAAGATACATTTAAAGCCAAACATGTCATCCATTTAATTCTGCAGGAGGGGGGAGGAGGATGTGTGGGGTTGAATACAGGCCCTGTCTACTACAGGTTGTTGAGTAGAGAAGACGGTGTATCCCCCCCCTTCCCTTCCCTCCCCTTTCCTTCCTCTCTCTTCGGGTGACAACCTCTGAGATCTCTGATCACAGCTGCTCAATTGAGTTTGTGTCGGACAGAGCTGCGTGACAAATGAGAGTGGCCGTCATAGCAGATAGAGTATCATCACCTGGGCGTAGAAGCTTTTAGGCTCGTTTGAAGCGAGCGAGAGCGACCTGGAGGGAGAAAAAGGGTTTCACTTGTTTGTGTAGTCAAAAGGCAGCTGCATTTCTGCAACCAAAGATAGTTGATTAAATTTGCTCCCTGTGGTATTTGCACATTTTGGTGTTCTTGCAGAGCAGCTTGTTTTTTGTTTTGTTTTTTTTACTCTCAGAATTGACTGCGCCATAAGTGGATTGACCCCCAAAACCCAGCAGTAGTCTTTCATTAGTCAGGATGCAGCCGGGGACCAGACAGCGAACAGTGTTTGGGGCCAATCCATCACTTCCACAAAAAGAAGGGGGATCAACACGGCGCAAACTTGTCTTTCTCATCTTAAGTGACAACGTGGCCTCTAACCCTTGTAGTAATCATGCTTTCAGCTTTTTCCTGTGATAACTCTGAGGGGCCAAATCATGTGTACAGTATAATTTCATCCCAGGCACAATAATAAAAGGAGGGGGGGGGGGAGGCCCTTCCTGATAGCTCATTTGTAACAAGGCCCCCTTGTTTTTTGATAGTCGGAGGAACCAATTTGGGTTTTTGACAAGGAGCCCCTCTGAATAATTCCTTCATGTATTACAGGACCTATTAAATGCAAACTTTTCAATCTGGCAATCAATAAGGCAGGCAGCTTTCCCTGGCCCCGCGCCAGACACATTAGGGCTGCGAGCGATGGTTGCTAGGGAGCTGAGCCTGCTCAGGGGAAAGAATGTTTAATGTAATAGAATCACATAAATCAACTGGAGGAAAGTGCTTGTGTTGTTTCTTCTTCTTCTTTTTCTCTTCTTCTTCCTCCTCTTCTCTTCTCTTCTCTTCTCTTCTCTTCTCTTCTCTTCTCTTCTCTTCTCTTCTCTTCTCTTCTCTTCTCTTCTCTTCTCTTCGCTCTTTCCTTTCCTTCCCTTCTTCTTCTCCTCCTCCTTTCCTCTCAGTTTAACGAAAACATTTAATATGGGTGTGTGTTTTTCAAAATGTGGTATGGCCGCCACCCCCCCCTTCACACACACACCCCCCCTCTTGTCAACCACAAGAACATCTGGGAAGGAATTAAACTGAGGGAAGTTGAATTTTCTTCATGTTTATGTGTGTGTTTGTGTGTGTTTTTGTGTATGTGTACACTCCTTATGAGGGCTACTTCCAGTATGTGTGTGAATGTGTGTGTGCTTGTCTTTTGTATGCATAGCTGTGTCCCCAATCCTTGTGCTGCACACTTGAATAAATTGAGGTGAAAATTATATAAACGTTTTTTTTGTTGTTGTTGAATTTTATTTTTTTTCTTCTTTTCTTTATCACAGGCCACTGCCCCACCCTGCTGAAATGAATGAGGCACTTTAGTGCTTTACTATAATTAAGAACAGGAGCCAGCATGCATGGAGGGCTCTCTCTCTCTCTTCCTCTCTGTCTATGTATTACACTCTCTCTGTGTGTGTGAGTGTGTGTGTGTTACTCTGCCTCTCTCTGCCCTCTGTACACTTTCAATAGAACATTTCCTCTGGGTGTTTGTGCCCTTTAGTGAGACTATGATTCTCTTAGAAGAATTAGCACACAGACGAGGCCTGTGAATATCTCTTAAAGTCATACTCCACCCATACGTATCTGACACGCTGAATATCCTCAATATCAGATATGAACATTTGTCTGTCATCGCCTGCAGCAGATCAGCTGATACACCCTCAGAGAAACTCCTGAAACCAGTCCTGCAGCACTAGAACAAGTCTCCTAACCCTTCATTCATAATCTGGCTGCGTCCAGAACATTCATACTTAACCATAATGCGGCTAATTACACCGCTAGTGTCCCAGCTGTCTGACAAACCAGCCTCCCACTTGTTTATTGGTCTCAAATTGCCCCTGGGTTTGACAGATAAACAGTTGCTTTCTCAATAAACAGAAAATCCAAACTCAAGACAGCCGTGTTTGACAGATTCATGTGTTAAAATTTAAACATGTTTGGAAATACAAGGTTTTACAAATGAACAATAGATTATACTGCCGCAACAGTGACAACCAATTGTTGGAATGTGTTGTAGGCATCAAATGTTACGATAAATTGTTATTGTTTTGCTAAATAAATGCCGTTAAATTCGTGATTTTGAGCAAACTGGGAGCTTAGGTGATGCAGAGCGACCCATAAACACAACACTGATGTATTAAAAGCTGTTAGCAAACAGTTTACACTTTATACACCCAGCAAGACAGGTTTCTATGATTGTTCAAGCATTATCTCATCTGTCAACTCTATTTTGGTCTCCACCAAATCAGAGGAAAACTACCTACTATACAGTACAGCCTGTTGTTTGGTGCTGACGGTGTAGTGTGCAGTGTGCAGAGTGGGGTTTCTGGGGCTTTTTATTTTAGTGCAAACAGCTGCTGCTGCTGCTGCTGCTGCTGCTGGAAATGAGGTTGATGGAGCAGTGAGAGTGAACCTATACAGTTAAACTTGTGGGCCCTAAAAACCACAATAATGAGTTGATGCTGTGGGAAACAACACACACAGGTGACGGTTCATCACTATGAGCGAGTCCTTTCACAATGCACACAGTCATTTGATCCATTCTTAATATAAAATATTGATCAGTGCAGCAAGAGCTTTGTCTGATGTAATGCCGAACAGAGCAGAGTTAATTGGCTCCATCATCAGTTGTATTATTTATCTGTGACATATGGAAGTGATGAATATGAATGTGACGTGTGGAAAATTAAGTCTTGATATCGATCCCATTTGATAAGCAAAAAAAAAAGGCGGTTTGTCCCTTTAAATGTCGCCTTGCATGCACTTTGTGTTCGTGTTGTGTATGTATGAGCACAGCTTGGTGCTGATATGATAAACGGGGGGAAAGGCGAGTCAGCGCGTGTGACTGATGTGCTGCTGATGACGGACGGCCGCTGAGTCATTTGCAAACGCAGTATGTTCCTCTACGCAGATCTATAAAATAAATTTGAAATATTAATCGAGTTTTTGCTCAACCCTTTGATCAAAATAAGCCGAGCGATGGTGACACACTGTGTGATTACTTTGCTTTGTTTCACCCCAATGTAGTGATTTATTGATGTGGCGTCCCGCGTGTGATTAATGTGGTTTTGTTTACAGCACAGACTATCTTGTAATTAGCGAAATGTTCTAGCACATTTTGTTTTACCCAAGATGGTGCAGTCATTCACAGATTGGGCGAGCGGTGAATCATGCAAATGCACCAAATTTATTTCATTGTTTTATGTAATTCTCTCTTGGTAGGAAACACAATGTTGCCTCCGCCTCCCCCAAACCCCCCTCTCCAGCCCTCCACCCACCCACCCTATACGCATCATTTCCATTTGGTGTCATTGACAGATGCTGTTCCCTCTTTATTTGGTCAGGTTTCAATAACATGAAACCAATAGCCAGATCGGGCGCCTGCTGCTGCTTATATGGGCCCTTCTCAGTGTCATGTCCCGTCATTGAGAAGTGTGAGAGAAAGGGAAAGAGAGAGAGAGAGAAGAGGCGGATGAATCAGAGATGTGTTATATATTATGAGGTTAAATGGAAACAGGGCAACTTCGGAGATCAATACGGAGCATGGAGCAGCGTAGGGCCTGCAGGATGGAGGGAGAATACCAAACAAGAACCTCCTCCTCTCTGCTTCTCCCCTCCCTCCTCTCAATCTTCTCTGTTACTTTCTGCCTATTTCTTCTCTTTTTTTAAAGGATTTGGACTTGTTTTTGGTGTTACAACTCGTGTTTAAAGAGAAGAGAGAGAGAGAGAGAGGGAGAAAAAAAGAAAAACATCAAATATGAAAGTGACATTATTGGCTCTGGGTTACATGCCTTGCCATTTCTCGCCAACCCCACAAAAGCAGCAGGGGGATCCAGTAAATTCCTTGGCCGAGCAGATAATGTGGAAATGTTGACAACAGCAAATTTGAGCCGAGTGAGTGATTTAAGGACTACAGCGGGTGACAGAGAGCAAGCACGAGAGTAATGGTTTTCAGCTTTTTCCTGCTCGTCTGTGACAAGAGAAATGAGCACACTTGCCTGAGAGATCTTGTCAGGAGCTTGTGGGCAGTCGGAATATTTTTAAGCTCGGTTGAATGTAAATGACACAGTTTACTTGAGTCACATTTGGTTTTTAATTAGCCAGCAAAGATCTGCTTTTAACTGTCACCAGCCCTCATATTACCACGCAAGTCTCATTCCCAACTTTCAAAGCCACTACAGAAAATTCTCCTCTAGAGGATCTCAGACCTACTTTTTTTTTTTCTGTTTTGAAATTCAATGATATCAGCCATGTTTCATCTAATATTGCAATAGCTATTCATCCAGCAGAGCAGCTGCTTCAACCACAATTAATGAGTTTCATGTCGTACGCGGCATTTCTGAGATTTTGATTATGACGAGTAATTTATCATGCTTGTTATGGAAGAGAAACAGACATTTTTTCCTCTGGTGTAATTGCACAAAATACTCTTTAATTCTTTAATATAGTGTCAGAGCTTGTTCTCATCATGCTTATTTCCACTCCTGTTTCTCTGGTACACAGTGAGGCTGCATCACACTACAGTCTCTCCTCTCCACTTCCCAGAGGAAGAGCTGGCTCGCTCCAACGTTTCCCCCACAAACATCACATCCATGCTGCACTGTTAAATACAAGTTTGTCATATTTATGAACCAAAAATTGTGCACATATATTACAGCATGTTGCTTTTTTACTGGGCTGGAGTAGATTGAGATCTGTGTTTTTTACTGTGCAGAGTGTCTCATGCCAGCCACTGGAGCTAATGACTTTCCCAGTCTGTGGCTATGGACTGCAGCAGCAGCAGCAGCAGCAGCAGCAGTGTCGTTTACAGCGTAGTCTGATACATTAGTGCAATATCCCCCATTTTAATATGTTGTAAAAGGGCTATACTGTTACTTTTGCAAGTTTTTGGCTCATTAACCACGGTTCTCCGATACATCACAAACTTTTTGCTAAACATGCAACACCATCATCACATTTTCAGGTGGTTTCACTCAGGGCTGCAACTAATGATTACTTTTATCATTCATCATTCTCTTGAGTCTTTTTTTGCAAATAACTGAACAGTCATTTCGCAGAAAGGTCCTTCATGATCTCAAACTCCAGTCATTTTGTCCTTTACCAAAAAGGGGGGGGAAAAAAAAGTTCAACAGCGAGTATTTGAGATATTCTCTTACAAGAAAAGCAGCCAATCTTCACATTTGAGAAGCTGGAACCAGAAAAACAATAAGTCACTTAAGCATAATTGTTTCAGCGCTGGTCTCATTTCATGTCAGTATGAATATCAACTTTCGGAGACTTAAAACCGGCTATTATTCACATGCATTTGCAAGTGATTTGTCTGTTTTGAAATGCTTCGTTGTGTTTGAGGGAAATTCAAGAATTGAAAAGTCAGCTGCTAAAAACATCTCGTTCTGGAGGCTTTTTTAAGAGGAATCAGATTTATTTTTTTGGAGGGACGGTGCAGGAAGCAGGCGCAGATGTTGTGAAAAGGATGATATGAGTTTGGCGTTAAAAAGTCACTGTTTGGCAGGCGGCGCTCACATTTTCTTGTTTCCTTTAACGCAGCACCAAAGTGTATTATTAGCAACTTAAAAGTCTCTGCAAGTCGTACAGCTCTGAATAGAAAGCAGTGGCTGCCTGGAAGCCAGAAAATGAGAACAATCAAAAGCAGCAGTGTGATCCCTTTTTTTTTTTTTTTTTTTTTTACAGTTGTTTCTTTTCAAATCAGTGAAACAAAAGCTCTGCACTGGAATTACTCATTTTGTTCACTGTTTGTGTTTTGCTCCACATCTCTGCTTGTAAAGGTTTTGATTAAAAGAGGTGCTGGAAGGAACAATATCGCTCAGTGATGTTTGTATGCTTTTGTCTTCGGAAAAATCAACAGCTACAGCTTTTCTTTGACTTCACTTCTCTTTCATCCGTGTGCCATCCGTCGCATCCCTTGGGTCATGATTCATAGCAAAGCACAATCCTGCAAAACCACAGCAGAAACGTACTGTATTGATTCATTGTACAAGCTTTTTAATGCCACCGTTGGTCAAAACAATACCTGAAACTAATAGGTTTCTCTGAATGAAAACCAGAGAGAGAAAGAAAGAAAAACATTCTTCATAATGTGTTTCCTGACTGATGTCATTTTTAAGGTATTCCAAGCCTCAAGTGGGTTTAACAGACCATCCATTTTATATAATTATGTCCCTGACATGAGGGGATGATTGGCTCAAACCTCAGGAAACATACATTAGGATCACCGGTCGTGACCCTGTTGAACACGCACATCAGCAGCTTTAGACTCGCTCCTGTCATATAACGCCTACTGTACGTATTACGCGCACAATTTAATGTATATGAGACAACAGGTTTAGCCACACGCCTTTTAAACTGGAGTAAGATCAGCCCTCTATCCTCTCATCTCCAGACACAGCGAGACTCATTCATGCCTGTGTCACATCCTGGTTGCATTATTGTTACACACTTTCTTTGACTTGAGTGGCTCAGTCACCCGCAACGTGTCTCCAAGAAACTCGGAAGAAATTCTGCTGCCAGACTTGTAAATAAGACTAAACATATGATAATATCACTCAGACTTTTTTCCACTTTCAAGAAAACCATCAATACATTTCCGAATAGATTTTAAAAACCATTTATAATGGAAGCAGTCATATTTTTTTAAATTTTTTGCTGGATTCTTAATCCCTTATGTCACTGCAGCCACTGATCACATGAACTTAATGTGTGCTGTCTGTTTATCCAGCAGGAACTACATAGGAATGTCAGAACAAGAAATTCTATTTTTGGCTCCCAAACTATATGCACCATATCATCTCAGAAATGCGTAGATGCTTTCACAGTTGACATTTCACCCGCACTGTTCAACGCCTTGCCTTGTTTTGCATTGCAATCCTCTGATGGTATCACATATCTGTTATCTATTTGTTATTATTCTCCCTTTTGTGAAGTTACTTGTTAATGATAACAGAGGTGACAAACAGATTAAGGGTCTCAGCAAGAGACTTGGGGGATTTAGAAAAAAAAGGACAAAATTGAAGCAACAGGGGTCGAAATATTCTGACTTTTAATCCCCAGGATGAGTCAAGCTCCAAAAACACTCGATCCTACATAAACCAACTCGATAGCATCTTTCAATAGGGCTCTCTTAGCTTGTAAAACCCCATGTCTTTTATAATCCACCCCCCACTTCTCCAGTTTGCAGCACAGACTTTCTGGTATGAATTTGTGTTGTGGCGGGTGAGTTTGGAAGGAGCCACAGAGGACATTATACTATAACCATGTTACATTATTACTAACCATGCTGCACAGATCGTGACACGTAGAGTCATAAATACATTACTTAACTGCCAGCGAGCGTCATCGCTTTACTGTACGTCGTGGTACTGTAATGGAGTTTATTGAGTGCTGCACTGACTGAGCGGTTGTAACGTCAGCTGTCCCGTAGAGCGGTTATGACCCTGACACTATTGTTGTTTATGAGGTCAGGAGCTTTACAGCGTGTTCTGAAAATAATCTGCCCCGCGCCACAGCTGTCTGATCAACACGCTATATACTTCCACCAGGAGAGGAGGACGGAGGCAGAGACAGACAGACAAGCAGACAGACAGACAGACAGGAGGACAAACAGAAGAGGGGTATCCGGAGAGAGCGCGAGAGAAAGAGAGAGAAACAAATTGCATAATGTTCTCACTGTGTCTTCCAGCTCTCTAGTGATGCAGCCGCAGCCCAAACCAATTAGAAAGCTTGCGTACAGATAAGGACGTCCTTTTATTCTGAAAGGTCGGGCTGTAAGAACAAAAGGAATTTTTAAAGTCTATATACACTCAATGTACATTACACGCACCGACACACACACTGACACACACACACACACACACCCTGACATGCATACTTTACAACGCCTTTGTAGCATTATTAATGCCCTGCAGCTCTCTCACCAAATTGAATCTAATCAAGTGAAATGCTGTGAGGGTCCTCAGGAGAAAGAGCAGGTCTGACGGTGACCGCTTACAATAAAATCCCTGACATTTGGAAACAAAGCCTGCCCTACCTCTGAGCTGTAATTGCATACGACAACTGCCGCAATCTTTGATGAATGTGTGTTTCTGCAGCGTGATATGTATTGCAGGAATATGTGTGTTTATACATCTGTGGGCTTGGTGGCTCCTACAGTACCTCTGCATATGTGTTGTGTGTGTGTGTGTGTTAGTGTGCTGGTTGAATGGCTTTAATAATTTCTTTTGAAGTGGTCGTCATATTGGAGTTCAGTGGAACTAATTGCGCTGATTGTCGGGAATGCAGCTGCTGTAAATATGTTATGAATTCTGTCCTTCCTGCTCTGCTCCTGCTGCACATTTCAGTGATTTTTATCAGCCGCCAGCTTGAAAAAATAACAGCCAAAGAAAAAAGGGGGGGGGAAATGCATTTTTTAAATGGACCTGTTAAAACTCAGTGTACATCAAGGTGAAATGCTGGCTAGTTATCCTCCCCTGAAATATTAACTCACCAGCAGAAATTCCCATGAATGTCCTGTCCAAGGGCTTTGTAAGAGCGGACAGCACGGTGAATAATTCATATAAAAATCATGTTTCAAACTGCCTGACTCCGCTCCATCAAATGTTGAACCGTGTAGTCAGCTTTGTAAAGCTCGGAAAAATATTAGCTCTCTGCTTTCAGACAACAGTCCATAAGAGCAAGTGAGTGCACAAAATGTGACATTGACTGAAGCTTTAAGGAACAATGCACATTCACAGTTTGTGTGCGAGCGAGTGTGTGATTTAAAGCAATTTCAAGTCACTGTGCTGTATTGTCCTGTGTTGTATTACCTCTGCTGAGGTCATGAGTCATTTTTCTTATCATATAATCACAAGATTAGAAACCTGTTATGGCCACATTCTCAGGTTCGTGCCCGTGGGAGCGTTGGACCAGAGACATATTCATATTGTATCAATAGTTTCAGCCTCTCTGATGTGAATGTTTGCTGATCACATTAAACCGAATACGTGTTGGACTGCTGCTCAGTCAAAACATGGCATTAGGACATGTCTACTTTGGCTTTTGGAAATAATGACTGCGGCATTTTTTCTTGTATTTTGGACTAAACAATTAAACGGCTCATTGAGAAAATAATCAAAAGACTAATCGATAGTGAAAACAATAACAAACTGCAGGCCAGTAACGCATTATGTAATTAGTTCTAGCTAGTTATCTCTTTATGTACCTAGTTATCTCTTTGTGTAAACTGTTACATGTGGTGCAAAGAATGTTTCAGCTCTTTCAGTTTTGTTAAACATCATTGGCAGAAAAAACTCATCAGATTTCGTAATCAAATACCACCATTAAAAATTGAGGACTGTATTTTCTGAATCTTCAAATCGGCTCATTGGAGTATTGATTTCCTCCGGTGCCTTATTTACCCACTTCCATCCCCTGATGCATCAAGAAATAATAATTGGACGATAATAATTATATCTCTGCTATGTGGGTGGCAGATGTGCTCTGTTATAATGAAGGCGAACTAAATAAGAGCTGTAACCTCTATAGTAACCTATAGCTAGCTCCACATACATACCGAAGCTCATATCCTGTCACAACAGGATAATGAAATGTTTGTCTGTTGGTTCAGTTAAACAGATATTATCAATAGCTCCTAGTTTATCATGTTAAGTCCTGTATAGATATCTGCACGCTGAACATAATTGAAGTTAAAAAATGTTCCTGCACCGACTTGTTTGACATTTGTATTTGCACTGTTTTAAGTTTCCATAATAGCAGCGTACTTTATCTGCTGTAACTATTCAACACTGAGTTTATGGTGTTTTTATTGCTCTGGGATGAAAAGTGTTTTGGCCCAGACTGAAACTTCTCAAGAACTATTTGATGGACTGCGATTAAATTCGCTACAAGACATTCATGTCCCCCTCAGGATGAAATGCAAAAACTTTGGCAATCCCTTAACACTCATCTACCGTACAAGTCAAAATCTTCTGTTTATCCAGTGCTTTGGTTTATGAATATATATATACACTGGCAGTTCTGCTCCCAAAACACCCCCGTCAAACATTATGCATGCTGAACAAGAACTTCACATTCAACTCAATGCACAGTTGTACCTCCATAACAGCCTCACCGAGCTCTCGGCAAGGCAATAGACTCTGACATGGTATCGGTGTAATATTAGCAGTTTGATTTGTCTATCAGTATATCCTCCCTAAGCTTTTTTTTTTTTTTAATTTTTTTACGCCATGTTATTGTTTCAGCTTAGGCTGTGCTTCCTGTCCTGAGGTTTTTTCCAAATAATAGCAGAAGGTTTCTTTGCCAGTTATCTGTCACAGGTAATAATGCATTAATCAAACTCACACCCTGTCGCTGGAATACTAATAATCACACACCCACACAAGAAACAACACTGCCAGAACCAGGTCTTGATGGGAGGTTTTAGTATTACCTGTGCTATCAAAGCAGCTTTGTGAGATTACTACTTTACTCAACTTGTTTTGTTTTGTTTTTTTGCTTGATTTCCCGGCAGGTATTAATAGATGTAAACACTAAGATGGCTGAAGGTTGGGACAACAGCTCAGCAGTCAGGAGGACAACTTTTTTTAAAAATCTAGATTCCTCACCTTGACCATGTGTTTGTAAAAGAAAACTATGTCAAAACAAGATATACACGTCATTCATTTCAAACATGCAGTCCGACCACATATGTTATTTGCACAACGTGTGTCTATGTGTCATTATTACAAAGAGGACAGGGGTGTGAGAATTTTTTAAGAGGAAGCTATTAGAAGTCACAGTGAAACAGCACTATCGCAGCGTGTTTTTTCCTGAATGTCATGTATTTCCTGAAGCACATTGCCATTGTGAGAGGATATGAAGAGATAATAGTTCAAAAGTCAAGGTACTAGTTCACACTGGAGGAAACAGCAAATAGCAAACATTGTATTGGTGTCTAGGAATTATTGAAAATAAATAAGCTTCGTACATTAAAGTTTTTATTTCCTTTTAAAATCATACTAAACCAAAGTTACACAAGGAAAATATATAAAGCTCCCTTATAACACACATTACAGGAAACCTCACAGTTTAAGGCCACTGCTAAGGAGTAAAAGGATCATATTCACCGTACACTGGCAGCAGATGAGTCAGAATATAATAGCAGCCAAAGAATGATGTATGAGAGAGAGAGTAAAGTAATAACATCTGAACAGAAATGGAAGAGTGAGTGTGTCCTGTAAAATTAAGTGGTACCATTCTCAAATCTTACAGGAGCACTTGAGAAACAAAATGTTCTCTGTTTCCCTTTACAGAATTCCCTGTCCAATGTTGAATCAAACTCATCCCTGTGCGCTCTCTAAACCTCTGTTTGTGTCCTCTGTGTGTTTTTCAGGCCAGGAAGAAGACGGGCGGAAGGTTTTGGTCCTCAGTTACCCCCAATATTGCCGGTACCGCTCGGTTTTGGCGCGGCTCAGAGAGCAGCCGTCCTCCCTGCTCATCGACCACACGGTGCTGGCGCTGGGCGGCATCGCTGCGTTGGGCGGGAACACGAGGATCCTCTACTGCAGGGACACCTTCGAACACCCCGCCCTGCTGCAGAATGAGAGCATCTGCGACGAGTTTGGTGAGTGTGGCAGCTGGGGATTTGATTGCAGCCTTTAGATAAGTTATCGTATTAGCTCATCTGAAATGCTAACAGCCATTAACGGCGGCGGCGGCAGCGGTTTATGACATTTGGAGTGTTGCACATGGCCCCCATGAAACATCAAGCTCCTCATGTCCTGAGCTCTGGATGTAAGCATGCACTTAAAACTCATTCTCACAGTACGGTTCATCTCAAACTTTCAATTATGTCGTTTTTGGTTACCCTGACCATTTGTTCAAGTCTGCTTTTAGTGGATAAATGGACAGTGTTTGCACTTTTTGGGGCCAACTGATTTCAGTCCCATCCCAGAAATATATACCCCTGTCCATTTAAAATGTTAATTTGTGTAACGGCTGCCGATCAAAACGAAAGAAGAAAAGGGAACTTCTGTATCAAACATAGCTGCTGACCTGTGAAAACAAACATGTATCCTCAGGCTTCGGGGATGATACAGTCCTCCTCACACAATCCAGTGCGTTTTTCAGAGGACAAGTGCATTGATTTTACACATCAGCGTCTGGCAATGATGAATGCTAATACATACAGTGTGTGTATAAGTCCACATAATGATGTCACGCCTGGTGGTTTGACAATGTAAACCAGGAACTGCGGGGATAGGAAGACAGAGGTGACCTAATCAGACCTCCGCCTCAGGCTGCATTACGTCAACAACAGCTTCTGCCCTAACATACCTGACTCTACTGGGGCTACAGTATAGGGGACTGCTGTTATTGGCACATTGCATGATAGTTTGCGGGTGAGAGCGACTTAACAAGATGTCTACAAGCAGAATTGCACAATAATGTGGGTACGACTCATTTAATGACACAAAACCAGATGAAGTGCAGTTTTTACGCAACTGCTTATGACTTGAAATTCTGACCTCAGGAGGCTTTTCTGATGAAGTAGCCGAGTGGGAACTCATCATATTTCCCACTGAACCATAAGTGGTTAAGTTGCACTCTGGGTAATGCGTGCATATCTTTGAATAGCTTTCAGTTTTATTTGTTTTTTTTAATTCTATATTTAGCTATAGAAGTATAATGTTTTCATTCCAAAGTCATGAAAAATAGCAATAATAAATCACAAAATGTAAACAATCCCCTAACTCTGGTCTATAATACCTGTCACTTGGCTTTGATGTAGAAAAAAGGCTGTTACACAATATGAGGAAGTCTGCAGTTGTAATTTGAATTAGTGTGGAAATCATTATTTAGTGTTCTGTCGTTTCATTTCTGCCGTCGCTCCTCCCTTTTATGATAAAACCCCTCTGTTTGTCCATTTCTGACCTTTGCCCCACATAGATTGAAGCCATCAAAACGGAACATATGTGAACTTTGATCAATGTTGTTTTGGTTTTAGTGTTGTCAATTAAGACCAAAAGTGGAATTCAATACAACACAATCGACCGTCATTTGCTTTTTCAATATAGTTTCATTATGATTTTCACTCGGAGTCGGTTAATTTGTCCCCAGAGGGGTATTTCTCTCTCTCTCTCTGTGTTTATGAACATGAGCGACCACCGTTCAAACACCCTCAGCACTTACACCTCTGAAAGGAATTTTTGAAATGCTGGAACATGTCTATTTTGCCATTCACTGTGCTTTTTTCCCCGCCGCTCCTGGACCCAGACATTTTATTAACCCCCGAGCCGGGCTAAGACAAAGGAATAATGGTGATTCATCTCTCTTTATATTTCCTGTGTTTGGTAGCACAGTGGAGCTCGGCGGGCTTCTTGTGCAACATCAATTTGACATTCACAGTAACGGCTCCTCTGGTCAAAAAGTCATTGTTTTTCTTTTCCTGTAAATTTACCAGTAGGTAATTGCATTTTAAGAGAGCAGCAGAGGTGAGAGCAGAAGGGAAAACGGTTTTAGGCATAGGAAAATAAGTTATGAATAGTAACGCTAACATCCTGTGGCTGCTGTTGCTCATTCACTTGGCTCAATAATGCCATTCCTCTGTGAGCCACATTTAAGCTAAAGGTTTATTTTCAGAGCCTAAGGGAGTTCTACTTTTTTTTTGACTAAGGCAACCAGATTTCTGATGTTGTTCACATGAAGGTTTACTAGGTTTAAAGCAGGTTTTTATTTCTGCTTGAAATTGCTGCTAGGAGACTTGTTTGTGATTTGTTTCAAAACAGCAGAGCTAAGTAGTTTCCATCATTCTGCCAAGTGAACGAAGGCCTCGAGGGCGTCTTACTTTTGGGCACAAACACACGGATGAATGTTTGCACATATGTATGAAGAAACAGCTGCTGAGTAAAGTTCTGCCATTTATGGGCTCCATATGAAAAAAAAAGCAGCTATAAATGCCATATTAAATCCACCTTTATTAGGATAAATACCAGCACTGTGGACATGTAAGAAGTAATACTGGGCAGCTGTGAAATATTAAAAAGTTAAAAATTGATCTGGGGAACAATTTTAGGACTTTCTTCAATGCTTCCCTCAATGCTAATTCTGACCTTTTGGATTCAGCTAAATCTGCTGTGGCAGCTCTAATAGCCGTCCGTCTTGTCTAGGCTAATTCATGAAAGTGTGTCAGGCTACCTCAGGGGGTAGAGGAGACGACGAGGGCTCATGCAAAAATAAAAAAAAAGGGAAAGAAAAAGAAAAAAAAGTGCTATTACAGAGTTTGAGTAAGCCTGTTGGTACAATATTATGTGAACTGTAGCCATCAGATGAAGCCTGGTTATGGATTAAGCACCGCATCATAATCATTATTCAGATTTATTTGATTAACATCCTGAGGTGAGTGATGATACTCCCCTGTTTACACAACGGCTTTGACATCTTCAGTGTTTGCTCTGACTCTTTACTCGATGGTTTAAGGTCCTTCCTGGTGTTGGCGAGCTTCCTCTAACTTTATCTTAACTTGATCTACATTCTTTTTTTTTTTTTTCTTTTTTGTGTTGGCGTCTTATTTTTTTTCGTCCGCGTCACCACATGGCATCCTGTTCCCTTTGCGAGCCAGCGTGAGCAAAAAAAAATGCAGTTGCGTCAGTTACCAGATCTTAAGTCCTGTGATCCATATTCATGTTCAGCATTGCCTGTCACCCCTGCAGCTGCTTCCCTCATGGGGAATGACACAGTTTTTGTTTATAATTATCATGCATTCTCTGCCAGCATGGATTGATTATACCCGTGCTACTTTGTGTCCCCAATTTAATTTCTTGCCAGGAGGAATGTAATATCACCACGGCACAATCGCAAGAGAAAGGGGGAAATAAAAGTTTGTGCTGAAGACCTCGTTGGTACAAATGTTCTCCTGCCAGTGTGCTGAATGAAAAACAAGCTCTTATATAAAGGAGGTGTTACATACTCGACTGTACTCTAATAATATTGGCATTACTGAGGCTCCTGTGCTGTGAGAAAAAGCCAGGAATAGTTTGAGTGGGCCTGGCCGCTGCAGCGCTGAATGACAGATGACAGGGTTCAAGGTTTTGTTATTAGCTGGCATAGTTCTGTTGAGTATTACTCACGCTCATTTGGCAGGGACACTCTCTCTGTGTGTGTGTGCGTGTGTGAGTTACAAAGCAATAACATAAACATTTGTAAGCTTGACACTGAGGTGCCGCATATGATATATTTAAACAAGATGTGCAACGCAAAAAAAAAAAAGAAGAAAAAGCTGCAGAGTGTCCTGACAGCTGCTCGTTTGGGCGTCTGTTAAGGAAAATATTATGACCCAACATTTTTCCCAATTTTCTCTCTGATTCTGAAGTTTATGCTCCCAAACTGCTGACCTCCCTCTCCCCTCCCTCTCCCCTCCCTCCCCCCCTTCTGTCCTCCACATCGCCCCCCTTCAGAAACCTAACACCCCTTGTGTGCACATTGCTTAAATCAACAGTATTTTTGAAAGTTAGTGAAGCAATCATGTTTGAGGCAAAGCAGTTAAGAAGAGCTGCACCCCCCTCCACCCCCCCTCCCTCCTCCCTTGCTCCTTCTCATTTGTCCTATATTCCCCAGGTCTCTCTCCTCAGCACAGAAACTATATATTTCATGCTCGGCTCGCTGTGTTTTGTTTGAAATATCTCTCACTCGACCCCGGTTTGATTTTTATTAAAAAGAAACATTTTCAGCACAATCCTCAGGAATCTGTTGCTGTAATCCTCCAGGGTGGGATGAGTATAACAAACAGTTTATTGCTTCAATATATTAACAATGTCCAGATGCAGTGATCATAAGCAGAATTTAACAGTCTATTTTTGTAATGTGTTGCGTGTGTATGTGATAGTTTTGCACATCTGTGGCTGCATTGGGTCGTGCTTTGCTGTGTATTTACGAGGGCGATTTCCTGTTTGGTCAAACGTCTTCTCACTGAAACTGATACTGAAAATTAAACTGAACAAAGGGGAGAAGAAAACATGAGGAGAAAGTAAAAAAAAAATCAGAATAGCAGCAAACATGCTAAAAAAAATCTTACCCCGGTACTTTGAGATAATATCTTTTTAAAAAACATTCAGTCCTGCTTTGCTTGATTGGGTTGGGTCACCAGACGACCATACAGTATGATGTCATTGTTTCCACAACTTGAACCACTTTCTCGCTCGCTCTTTAAACATGAAATCAGATTAGATGAAATATGCATACGCCAGTATCATCCCATGACAGCCCCGTCTGTTAATGTAATAGGCAAATTGCTTGCTAAGCTCATGTTTTCCCATCTCCACTGCAGATTTGTGTTAACCACCAGCCTATGAATTTTTCATCGTCCATATGTCATGGTATACAGAGGCCATAGAGCAGGAATTTAGAGGAGAAAAGGAGCACATGTTGTGACCATATAGTCAGATTTCATAATCAGGACATGGACTGTATACTCGGTATAATGTACCGAACATCCGGTGAAAGGCTGCTTAAAGAACACACTGTCATGTCCTTACATATCTGCAAAATGATGCTTTTACCAGGGATGAAAGATACATATTTTTACACTGTAGGCTACACACACATCATATAACATGTCATATAGCCTTAATACACTGTGGGATCAGGATGTGTCTTATTTACTGCTCTATGCACCGGGCAATAGAATAAATGTCACGACACAATTTAAACTAAAAGCGCTGTCTTCCACTGGCTTAAGCAGCATTAGCATTACCATCAGCATTAGCATTAGCAGGGGCTTCTGGGCTATTCCCTATTATGTCATTAGAGACACCACTGCCTCTTGCTTTGCACTGCTGCTTATCTGTTATTAGCAAACAGAGAGCGGAGAGATAAATAAGCTTTTCACAGGTCTGGACCTGCTATTTACAGTGCAAAGGTTTCTCTGAGAGGCAGCGCAGATCAAGGATAATTGACTAGTGGAGAGAGAAAGTATGCCAAGGCAAACTCTTCACTCCATTAAAAGTATCATAGCAGTGGATTTATATGTTATATTTAATGTAAATGACATAGTTAGCTGTCCTCTGATAGTCAGGCCAATCTAAATCCAGATGGAATAAGAGATGACCTAATAAAAACTGAGATCAACTCACTTTTGTGCTCACAGTAAAAGGCTCAGGGTCTAATTTTCCAGCTTTCTCTGCCCTGGGTTTCGCCTCTCAGGCTACATATGGCTACTCCTGACCCACAACACTCACTCCTAAAGGGTTTAAACCTCCTCCTCCGCATTTTTTATTTTATTTTTTTATTTTTTGTATTAAAAAAATAATCTCAGTATTTTTATACACTCATTCCTGAATTGAATAACAATCAATATTGGATATAATATGATATAAGCCACTGTACATCGTGTCTCCCATAAACTTTGCAAGTTATTTATGCAGCATTCTCGTTGTTTTCTTTTATGAGTCTATCATTCATTTGATGGGAATAAGGATATTACATAAAAAAACTGTAATAAAAATGTGTTATTTTCTGGATTGATACAATAATGTGAACGACATGAAGTAGCATTCACATATATTCAGCTGCTCCCTGATGCCAAACTTCTGCCCTTGAATATTTCACATTCAGGTTTACAGAGATAAGCAAAACTTTGTAGATGAAGAGATATTACTTATTACTTTACACAGGCAGCTATTGTGTTTTTTTCATGCCACTACAGTGTGAAATAGTTGTGGTAACACAGTTAGTCACCTCTTTACATCACACATCTCATGTTATTGCAGCTGCGAGCAGCGACTGTTTTGAAATCTCTCCTTGTTGCTGCATGTACAGACGCTACGACACCCACGTTTCAGAGTCCTCCACCAAACAGCAACTACTTTAAACGAAAGTAACAAATTTACACTACCTTGTTAAGTGCGGTTTTATCTTCACACACCAATTCACATAGCTCATTAATTTTTTTTTTAGATTGTCAGCATAGTTTCAAATACTTTGAATGTTGCAGTGTCCTTGAACGCACCGCCGAAGTGACAGTTTTCTGGCTTGTGCTTGCCACAGGGTGTGAACACTGGCAGATATGAAAGAGGTGCAAAGTGTAAATGATAGATGCAGGTATAAAGGGTTTATAAGACTCACAGAGAATAAACAATTACATGTTCTGCATGAGCTAAACTTCTTCTTGCAATGGTGAGCGATGAACACGTGAGGCATAATAGGTGCAAATAAAATGACTGGTCACTGCAGATGTAAAGATATAGCATAAGAGTTTTTTTCTTCCCCAAAGCAGTTGTGTAATTTCAAACTCTGATAAACTGCAGAGCGTGTCATTAATTACTTTGCACTTCAGCTGGCCAGGCTGGGTTGACCTCGTTCATAATGGCTCAGATGATTATTCCATTAATACACTTGTCAAATGTGGAAGAGCCAGTGTCGGTGAGCGAGGTTTAACTCCAGCAAGATTATATTTACACGATGAAAAGATGTGATGTCTTTGTAGCTGTTAAGTGAGTCAGTCATGTTTCCACAAAAGTCCCAGATGTGAGGTTGTGATACGGCTCCTGATAAAAAAAAAAATTAGAGAACAGCGTGTTGCAACCTGGAGTGAAGAGGTCTGACTCATCAGTGTAACTGTAGATGCTGTTTACAAAGTCTGTCTCTGCCAGTGAGGCCGCTGTGGAAACAGCTCATGAATGCAGCCTTGTAGCTCGCTCGCTGCGATAAATGTCAGAAAGCATCGCTCCCCGTGTCTGCAGGTCGAGGCCTGTTGCCGGCTGTTGTTTCTGAAAAGAGCTTTTGTAGCTTAAGTGACGTCAAAAATCATTGTTACCCGGCTGATGGATGGCCGTGGCAAAGTGAGGATTAAACTGTACGTGA
This sequence comes from Trachurus japonicus, assembly GCF_045865225.1. NCBI lineage: Eukaryota > Metazoa > Chordata > Actinopteri > Carangiformes > Carangidae > Trachurus > Trachurus japonicus. Next base: position 11,796,444 of record NC_140921.1, on the reverse strand, counting down.
TGACTTTGATTGATGTGTCCAGTTTTTTTCCCACTCCGCTGCTTTCTTTGGAAGAGAGTGAGATTAAACAGTGTCACCAGCTGCTGCTTTAGACATTTGTTTACAAGTGTAACTTTTTTTTTTCTTTTTAATATTCACCTACTTACCCATAAAATAGAAATAACAGGAGCGAGCTTGTTTGTGTTCTTTAAATTATTTGTAGATTTTGGAATGAACTCCTTAAAATCCCTAAAATGCAATAAATTAGCATATAAGCAAGAAGAAAAAAAAAGAGCAGGAAGATAAAAGTACCCATTGGCCTATTTTGTTATGGGAATGATGATTATTTATAATCACCATGGCTTAATGCTGTGTAGCTTTTCAAAATGATAAAGTCCCCATGATTGGGCTCATTGGCCGACTCAATCCCATCAAGTGTAAGTAGAGCGTGATCTATTAGAATACATATGTTTTATTGATGTATGGGCTCCGTGTTTATCCTGGCATTCATTTATTTATAGGACGATGCTGTGATTTTTTTTTTCCTCCAGTAATGAATAGGATAAGCCTTGAAGCTTATCCACTGCTCCCTTTCATCTCTCCCTCCCTCTTTCTCTCTCTCTTTCTCTCTCCTCACATCCCCTCCCTCTATCTATCTATCCCTCTCTCTCTCTCTCCCTCAAAAGCCAAATTGAAATACTGTATTTTTTAAAGCCCCGGTCCTACTGAGTTGTTGCTGCAGTCTGTCAGTATCAATGATGTGGAAGTGTTTGAAGGTTATCCCGTTTTTAGCAAATCCTCCACATTATATAACTTTGACTCTGTTTTACATTTGGCACTCAACGAAACAACAGGGTGTGTGCGTATTTTTGGGACAGTCCCTCCGCTTGCTCACAACAACGTTTTTCTTTGGAAAACGGGATTTATTTTTTTAATTTCCTCTCCTGGAACAATAGCCATTAAAAGCCACTTGCCAACACTCGGGCGAAGGGAAAAGCTGAAGTGACATGTTCACTTGTCACATATTACAGCTTTTATTGTGTTGTAGAGTATTTGTTGTATTTTCTTTTTTTTTTTCAGTCTTGACAGCTGCGAGTTATCACACACAGAAAAATGAAAATATTGTGCCTCGTTGGATTTAAGCCAATGTCTAAGTGTTTTTTTTGTCTTTGTTGTACAAATACACGGTGTGTGTGTGTGTGTGTAATGTGTGTGTATGTGTGTGTTGAGCTAAATAGGGTGAAATTATTAAGCTCTCCATGGGTCAGAGGTCACTGCATTCCTCAGTGTGTGTGTCAGTCAGAGGATCTGGGTTAAGATTAAACCCAGCCATGTCTTGAATGTGATGTGTGTTAATAAGTACTTAACAGGCGATGCTACCATCATGAGGCGATCACATGATGTGGACAGAACAAAGAGAGAGAGAGAGAAGGAGAGAAGAACACTGATTTGAGGGAGCGATTTGTTCCCTGTAATTACAGCTTATTTTGACTATAAATTGAGTTTGTGAAATTTCTCTTGTAAAACATGTAACGCTGTGACTGCGTACCGTAATTTCCTATTTACTTTGCAAATGGAAAGCTCGAGTCGACAGCCCCCTTTATGAGTTTGCGCAGTGGTAAAGTACACACATTCACACCCCTGTCGAAACACACACCCCAATGAATCCGATGAGAATGATTTCATAATCCGTCGCAATAATAAACTTCTTTGAACAGTTTAATTGGCTCTTCCTGGAACGGCACGGCTTCGCTTCATTTGATCTGATGAAAGAGTAATGTTGCTTCTCCCCAGGGGGAGCATGCACAACGGCGCACAAATAATGAATTAAGAACACTACCCTTTTTTCTGTTCTTTTTTTTTCAATTTTTTTCCAAATGACTGCCATAATAAAGCAGGAAAAATTCATACTGCACTTACACCAGTTTCCTTCCTAAATTGCTTTCATGTTTACTTGCTTATGTATTTAATTTTCAAGGGGGGTTGTTTTTTAAGTGAAAATAATCCTGATTCCTGGAAGCGTAATGGATTCAAGTCACATGGAAAGTGATTGTCATCTGAGAGGCACGGTCGTCGTCCCTTTTTTTTTGGACAAACATTTGGAAAGCGTCCAGAAACATTCCTCGTGTGTGATTCTGTGAAAAGTCACAATTAACTCTACACTGTTCTGGAAATGCTAGTCCCTTTTCAAAAGAAAAAAAAAAGGAAGAAGAAGAAGAAAATGGTGAGGAGTGAAATTAGATTTGAAGGCTTCTGGTGTATCTAAAAGGGAAATTGTAGTAGGGTATGCAAAGAAAGGGAAAAACGTATGTGTAAAATTGAAACTGACAAAGTCATGATGGTTTGGGAGAATGTCCTCTTTTCCCGGCTGAGGAGTATTAACAGTGACAGTCTGAATGGAGAGTCTGTGTACAGCAACAGTATGGTCACAGAAATGAGCTCATTACTGGCAAATGCATTATGTATGTGCACACACACACACACACAGACACACACACACACACACAGAGAGACACACACAGAGAGACACACACAGACATTTATCTTAATATTACTATGCTGAGAATATTCCATTTACATATCCATCTGCTAATTGTAACCCTTAACATGCCTGATACTGAAGGCAAGAGGGATCGGTGTAAAACCAGAAAACCCAAAGCCACGACCAAAATTATCCTCAGCTCTATCCCTGAGAAATCTTTTTCCTTAGTATGGCTTGGCAGGAAATCCTTAACACTCACACACACACAGACACACACATACACACACATATAGGCCTACACACATTTTAACAGCGCTCATGGCTTGAAGAAGCTACAAGAACATGTAAGTGTGAGATAAAAATACGGGAGAGTATTTTTAATGTCCTGGTAAACACACACTTGCTGGGATGTGGGCTTGTCTCCATGGCAACGCCAGTCAGAGTGTGCCCGTCCTAGCGTTTTGACAGGTTCTCCTGATGATGATTGATAATTACTACCTGACTTGTTGTCCCCGTCTCCACAAACATATGGCGGGAGCTGCCCTCCGCCATATATCTGCCAAAATGTTCCCTTTTCTGATAATAGCTTTTTAATGTTGCGTTTTTTTGTTGTTGTTGCATGCACAGCAATCACATACACACACTGTATGCACACACACACACCCCCTCCCAACCCCACCCCTTTGTAATTACATTTACTGCTGCTCACATAGTTATTACAGAAAGGAAAGAGAAATAGATAGGAGAAGCAGAAGAGTGAGAGAAAGTCAAAAAGAGGCGGAGGAGGGAGGGAGGGAGGGAGGGAGGGAGGGAGGGAGCGATGGAGGGGACGGGTATGGGGGGGTGGAATTGATTTCACTTTGAATTGATGTATTCCTCCCAGTGCTGCCGGATTTAAATTTTTACAAATTGTCAGGATTAACACAAAGAAGCAGCATTTTTACAGGATAGTCACATATTAGAATATAAACAGCAGATAATAGCCGGTGTGGTGGGCTGCAGTCTGAAATGGCAAGCGAGACTCTTTATTCCATATCCATCCGCGCGGTATTTTATTATGCAGTGTGTTTGCATGCATAAAGCTCATATTTAGATGCAATTGGAAGCAATCTTGTTATATTCACAGAGGCCATAGAGGAAGACATCAATCTATAAACATGATTTATCTACTGCGCACTATCTACCCAGGCATTAGCACAGACCCTCTATCCTGGATCTTATTACCTGGCTGTATGCTCAAAGACCTGAGCAGCATTTTAAACCTCAACAAGTCTCCAATTAAGCTTTGAAGTGAATTAGAGTTTCATTTAAGGTTTTTACTGAATTGAACCTGCAAATGCAACATAATTGGAAAATGACTCTTGTTTGTCTCGATTAAAAAAAGATGATGCAAGTTTGAGCTGCTTCTAAGAAATGTGCAGGATGCTTTCGAGTTGCATTCGCCTTCATTATGTTTAGTTGAGTTTTATGTTATTATCACAGTTAACTGCCCTCAACGACCTCCGCTTCCAGGTACTGGAGCATTATCAGCAACACTCTGTGTCTCATTACATCTCGGCTTTTTGTGAGCTAAATCAGACGAGCTTATTAGCCCCCGGGGTCCCCGATCTTAACACGTCTGTAGTTCCAGATGGGCAGGACAACTAGTTCACCTATACCCCCGCTTGGTTCATATAATGTAGTGGTGCACCTGCAGCAGGCAGAAAGCGCATGCAGCACTCCATGGAAACTGAAGTCATTTCTAATACTGTGTGATTGAGGTCTGCCACAGGCTACGGCAACAGACAAGCTCTGTGAAGGAGATAATGATGCATGCACACACAGCTGTCAGTCTGCCAGCTAAGGGGAATCGTCTTTGAGGAAAATAAAAACAGACTGTAGCCGATATAATGCAGTATTTGTATAGGAAATGATGGGTTTGGGAAATAGAGTGGAACGGGATGTTAGAGCTGTTGCTACAAGGAGAAGAGATCTGGTGAGAAATCTGCTCACACCAGAAAGTCTCACACAGATTCCTGTCACTGCAGTGTTGATATATTCATGCCTTTATACTCAACACATGCACAGGTGTCTGTTGGATGGAGGTCTGCTTAAAGGGAAAGGGTTCAGACATCCAGACAGACACATTTCCTCCACTTCTAACCACACAGATAGCCTTGGTTTAGTTTGTGCTGGGGGTTTTCTGCCTCCATCTCATAATAATGGAGGTCAATGGAATTAGTTTGAGCACTGAGAAAACAATCAGCAATATGTCTTTTCCAGAAAACACTGTCCTTGTTTCTGTGGATAATCCACAGACAACGAGGAGGATCATTTTCTTTTAGTTCTGGTGAAAAATTATATTCATATTATATTCAAATGACTGCGTGCTACAGTACCGAAGGGATTATCAGCTGAGTCTCTTGGTGTTCCCCCCTCATGTTTTAGCACTTCTCAGTACATTATTTTGGTTTATTCCACCCACAACTTTTTCATTTCAGTCTCACCACTCCCATCAGACTCATTTTTGCGATGCAGCAGGCAGATGTTTTCAGTTACAGCAAAGGTTTTTTTTTTGATATATGAAAAAAAATATAAATCCAGCACCAGACAAACAAAGCAGACGACGTTAGCAGCTGGATGATGAACATAGTGGAGCGTTTAGCAGCTGAGATTCCCTCGAGAGCGAGTGGAGAGACCAAAACAAAGCGAGAAGAAGGAAAAGTGATTATTTGATTTACACTAACAACAAATATGTGAAATGAGCGCTGCTGCTGCTGCTGCTGCTGCTGCTGCTGCTGTCGCCGCTGGATGTGTAAACAGGAAACTGTTGTCTGCCAACAGCTTCCCCAATAACAATTTTATTAGGTGATAATATATCCGTTTCAAAAAAATATGGAGCTCATATGAACATGAGATTCTTTTAATAATCGGGTTTGACTCCTCTTCGGTTGCAGCGGCGGAGTAAATGAAGGAGATGTGTGGTTAGAAATAAAGACCTGTTAACAAGAGGCTGCTGAAGGACCTGTGGATGAGGCGGCTGCACCTCGGGGGACTGTTGTTAGAGCTCTTTTAGTAACAAGCCGGACTAATCCCTCTGCCTTGTACTGAGGCGCATGCTCTAATAGCCTTGTAGTACAGTGATTCTGTGTGTGTCGGTGTAGTCGGGACACCAGTTCTTGATATAGGGGTGTTGCTGTCTTCAAACACACCTCTGTTCACTGGCTCTGAACACTGTGGATGGAAAAAAAAGAAAAAAAAGTTTAAATTGTTGCCTCAGCTGTTGAGTGTTGTTCAGCTTAGTGCCTTTCCTCTCCTCCTCCTCTCTGGGAAAGTGAGGATGTTGTAGTAGTTGTAGCTGTTGTTGTGGTTTTGGTTGTTGTTGTCGTTTGAAGGACTGGCTAAAACTTTGGATGTGTTTGTGTAATAACTGTAACCGGTATCCATCGTCATGCCTCAGACGCAGCTGAATGTATTCCTCATTAAATTCAGAATAGCTCTCAGCCACAGCGATATAAAAATATCCTCTTATGCTGCAGTTGCATTCACAAGGCAAAAAAAAACAGGCAAGAAAATAACACCAGTGATGAAAATACTTGTGTATTATTGATGTTAAATCCCCCTGAGGTTGACCTAATATGAATCACTGTACTGTTACTGTTACTTTCTGCTGCAAAATGTTTTTTTTTTGTTGCAGTTTTATCGCCGATGATCTCTCTGTATAATTATGAGAAATTAATTAACACTTGTATCATCTATCAACCTACGGAGGGTTTTGATGATTAATAAAAACAATGTACTCTGTCCACCCACACACTCTGCCTCACTCTGTGGGCACATTGTGTAATTTTTTGATGATTGCAGTGATAGAGGTGCTTGAAGTATTACTGTTCATTAAAAAATCTTTTTCCCTTTTTTTTTTTTTTCCTGTGCCGTCAGTGTGTCTCAAATGACTCTGCGCTGAAACATGCCTCGAGTGCAGGAACAGAGGAATAACTCTGCTGTCAGATGTGACAAAGTGAGAATTATGAGCACATCAGAAATGCCTGATATCAGTATACGTGGAAATGCTACGGCGGCTACAGTCAGCAACAAACTGATGGAGAGGAGGGGGGGAGAGCGTTTAATACTCGCTGCTTTACATATGGAAAACCAAGAGTGTAGTTTTGGTTTCAGACGCGGGGGCGGCACGGTGTCGACTGTCGTTGTTCAGCTTTTCATTTACATTTATATTAACCTAGCAAATAACAATAACGACACTGGTCTGTCTGCCTCCCATACGTCTACTGTAGCAAAAGAATTAGAAATTTGCCTCGTAGTGACAAATCAAGAAATACCAGGGACAGCTGAGTCACTTTGAAAATAAAGAGACAGAGAAAGAAACCAGCTCCCTGAATGAGCTTTTTTTTTTTTTTTTTTGCTAACCACATAATGGTCTGCTTCAGGGGATGAAAACAAAAACTTGTGTAAAATTGAAGGTTATTTGAAGAGGCTTCAGAGGCTGATAAATGCTGCTGTTGAGTCACGTTTCCTGAGTAAGAGGTGGCAGGTGCAAAGTTTGCAAGTCCCGAACTCAGAGCGTTTATTATGAGAGCACGGTTTGTGTTGGAGAATTGCCAGAATTTGTCTTTAAACGTTGCTGTGAATGAGACTTTAAAGATTTTTTTTTTAGGAGCTCTTCTCTCGACTCCTGGATTACAACAGCTGAGCGATTTTCGAAATAAAGGTTTTAAATTCTACTTAAACTGTCACGGCGTCTTGTTTTCTTGAGATAACGTCTAACACATGCTTCATAAACCTCTCCCACCAAGGAGACTAAGCATCAGGTATCTACTTAGAAACAAGCTTGAGAAAAGAGACATTACGCGCCGCTTAATAGAAAAGAAACTTAGCAGCAACTGATTTTCCAGTCGCCTCCTGTAACTTTGGTCAGAAACACAAGAGTCCTCGAGCAGTGAATGCTTGAAATCTCTCCCCCCCCCAACCTCTGAGATCTTTTGATGTATAGTGAAGACGCAGTGTCGCCTGTCACTGCTGGCAGAGGAATCAGTCATCGCTGCCTGTTTTATATTCTCTCTGGTACTGTTGCCTTGCTGCTTTGGAGCCTCCCTTGTCACATCCCCGTGCCTCCAGTGGAGTTAAAATGTTCCACCAAAGTGTAATATCACTTCACTGATCACACATTTAATGCTCCGCTGCTCTACAGATTAAAGTCTGTGTCTCAAGAGTTGTATCAGAGGGTGTTTTGTATCATGATTTGTTATGTTTTATTCATCGTTTGTTAGGTTGTATTTACTTTGGCTCTGTTTTTTTTTTTATGTGTTATACGCTGTTATCGTTGCTTATGAGTCACATTTTGAATCTCATGAATCACATTTTCTATTGTATTTTGTTTAATTCTAATTCAAGTTAGAACATTTGAGCTTCTGTTTTCCATCTACAAAGTTCCCCCTTTTTTCTTTCTTTTTGTTTTACCAGACCCATTGCTTCATTGTGGGGACTTTTTTTTTGTCAGACATAAAAATGCATCTGCTCAGTGTGTGAGTTTAAATACTGTCTGTCAGGGCACTTTATGCTTTATGGCTGGCTGTAAATTTCCAACGCACCACTGTAACCCTGTATGTTAGACCTGACTGACCTTCTTTTGTCTGCGTGTGGGCGTATTCGCAGGTAGTGTTTCCTTTACAGATTGAACCCAGGGGTGGATTTCTTCTCCTTCTTCTTCTTTTTCTTCTTCTTCTCACCTGTGCAGACACACACTTGTCCCAAAGCTGCAATTATGGTGGTCCACACTGGCAGGATGTCGTACAGATGACTTTACATAACGTCCTCTGCCCTTCTCACTGTGTAACTCACTAATTTGACTTTAAATTGACTTGAGTGGAGAATTCATATTGATTATAACAGAGTTAGACTGTAACTCTTCTTGTCAGTGGCGCTGAATAGTTGCTGCATATTTGCGCTAAATATCTAGTTTGTGTCTCAGTGGGATGTTTTGTCTTCATATTTTTGTTACATATTACTTGGCTGGCTTTTTGGGCTCATCACTATCACTTATGTTTTATCTAAATGTGAAATAGTTTACATTAAAAGGCGTATTATTATTATTACTGTTATCACAAAATCGTAGTGTATTGTGTTCTGTCCTGAGGGACATACTGTACTGTACTGTCATTCTCCATGTATTGCAACATGAATGTTACCTTTGGCTGTGAGCTATGCTGATAATTGCTGAGTGGGTGTCAGTCCTTTAGTGAATTTGCAACCAAGTCAGACAACAAAATATGTCAAAACATGTTTTTTACCCACCGCTGCTTGTTCTAGTCATGCCTCACTCATCCTCCTCCTCCTCCTCCTCCTCCTTCACCTCCCTGTTTGAACTTGGACCTCATTATGGTGAAAGGAAGTTGAAGTTAAAGTGTAGAATTAAAGAGTTTGAGTAAAAGACGTGAGTGGGAGTCTTGTTTCAGGAAAGTGCAGTTAATAGATTCTTCCTCAGCGCGTCAGTCACAATTTGTCTGGGGGATGAAGAACTCTCCGTCTAACTATTTCACATCTGATGAGTCAGAACAGTTGTTGCATCTGTAAAGAGACTTACACTTCATTTGTATGTAGCCGACAAAATGTTGTTTATTTAGCTCAGCAGGTTCTGTAACCCGGCGCTGAACCAGAGCTGTGTTGATAGTCATTAGCAACTTTTACATTTCAGTGTTTCTCAGCAACTTTATAAGTGAGTTATTTCAGCTTGACCTTTGTAAATGCTCATAAAATGAATGATCAACATTCATAACAGACTGTTTGCACTTTTCTGTTGTGTGATTACTGAGATGATTGCAAAACTTTGTGTTTCTAAGGCTCAGGCTGCACTAACAGCTCTGCCGGGTCATACTCATTTATTTATTTAGCTAAATGCTAACGGGCTACAATTACAATGCTTACATGTTGAAGTTAAGCAGACATTGAATTATTTAATCAGAAATAAAAAATTGATGTAAATTCAAATTAGTATTTTGACCTGTCGGATGACTCATCAAATTACAGTTCATCGTGAGAGAAACATGGACGGTGCACTGTTCATGGCTGCTCCCCTTCATTACTCAACTTTTTCTTTTTTTTTAAAACAATTATTGAGTTTTCATCTATTTTAATCCCATTAGCATCATTATACAACATATTGCACAATACAACCCCCCCACGTAACACCTACTGGTTCTGTTTCTCCCTTGTGTTTAACTCAGAAAATCAACATAAAGCACAAGACAAAGACAGTCATTAAGTTAGATGGTATCTCCAAGCTATTAATATAAACCTAAACCGCTATAATAATCAACATTTCACACAAAACTATAATTGTGGACCTCATAGTGATTCAGAACATGCTGTCTGTACGACAGGCGTCCACACTGAAAATAGGTAACACGCTACACAACCATCTGTAGTTGTGGCAAATAATTTCAGTCACACAAGTGTTATTTTCAAACTGCAGAATGAACACATGAATCGGTTGCTAATCTACAAGAGCACATCAAAGTATAATGCTTATTTATTTATTTATTTTTTGATTCGTGAGCTTTTAATTTCAATTTGCCAATCAAACGTGAATAAAATGTGCATAATCAGAGCCGATCATTTGTCCATGTGCTTCAAAGAGGACGGCTGAAACCGCCCTCCTCCTTTAAAAGAGACAATCATTAAGTGAACACATGTAGACACTGAGCCAGTCAATTTTCGCGAGCGTTATCAACCGAGGCATCCATCAGCTGAATTCTCCAGTCGGCTTGATATGTCTCTCCGTTCCCAGCAGCCTCTCAATCAATCAGTCCATTTTGTTGTGGTTCCCTGTGGCTCTACTCTGTTGATGCATACAACTGTCAGAACCCTTCCCGAGCTGTCTCTAATGAGTTTTTCATTATCACTGACATCGACTGAATGGCAATGAAATAGAGGTATTCGGGGCTGTGCTAAATGAATGTGAGAGGGAAGTGTGTGTGTAGTGTGTGTGTGTTTGAGAGGAGGGGAAGGGGGTAAGAAATTATTAGACATGGCCGTGTGGTAAAAAGCTGGTAAGAGCTGAGGGCGTTCGGCTGCATCCGGAGATCAAGTTGTCAGGCTGTGCATCTCGCCGCTGAAGTCATTGTGACTTCCATGGCTCAGGGTTGTGCTCTGTGACAAGACATGATGGATTCACACCCGAGGGAATCCCCCCCCCCCCCTCACCTGTGTGTGTCTGCATTAGTGTGTGTGTGTGTGTGTGTGTGTGTGTGTGCAATGGCATATCCTCACTTTCCTCCAACCAGCTGTAGTGAATAGGATGCTGTTCACTACTGTACAGCCTTATATCAGCTGTGTGTGTGTGTCTGTGTGTGTCTCTGTGTGTGTGTGTGCCTTCTGGGGCCAGCCAAGAGTCCTCAGGTCACTCCAAGTCACGTCCCCGAGTCATGTCAGCGACCCAGATAAGCAGAAAACCACAGAGTAAAGAAATAAGTAACTCAATGTGAAGCAGAGAGGAACTTTGTAACTTGGTCAGGAGGAGCCCTTTTTCTTTCTGTGTATGTGTGTGTGTGTCTGTGTGTGTGTATGTGACCATTGTGCCCTTTTTTGGCTCGTTGAGGGAAGTATCATGTTTACCTAAATGATCTCTTTCTTTTCTAGCGCGCTGACAGAAACACTTAATGCCCACAGAAGAGGTAAAAATATCACATCTCCCAGGCCGCCGCTGCTATAAAATCACTATCTTGTGATGTTTAGCTTTTGTTTTTTCACAGGGCTATAAACGTCCATGTTTCCATTCTAGAAAATCAATCTGCACACACAGAGAGAGAGAGAGAGAGAGAGAGAGAGTCGGCCTGCATTTGATTTTCTCTGTGTTATTCTAAAGCGGAGCAGCACTCCCTCCCCTTATGCAACTGTGTGTGCTGCCACGAGGAGAGCAGATCAGAAGGTCTGCACAACGTCTGCAGCAACAGGAAAGATTGTCTGCGCTTGACCTTGTGTGCCTGTTGGTGCATGTTTACAGAAATACACTGATGATGCAGCAGCATTTGCCCACCACCCACCCACCCACCCACCCCCCAATCCCCCTCCACCCCCTTGAGTTTACACTGATACTGTATCTACCTGCAGTTTTGTTCGACTGCGTCCGGGTCGTCCTTTATCAGCAAGTCAATGACTTCAAACCCGCTCGCTTGTCGTGTCGCCGCCACGTGTTCTGCAGCAGCCGCTTTGCTGTAATTGCAGCATTTTCTTACGCAGCAGTATTCGACCCCGATGAAAAATGTAAACAGACAGGCAGGTTATGTAACTCTCAGTATAGGGTGTCAGGGGGTTAGTGATTGGACTAAAAACAGAACCGCGCTGAGAGTGTGACCTCACTCAGACCTGTGCAGCATTTGTTTAAACAAGACGTCACTATAAAAGAAAAATAAACGTCCTACAAGTCAAACCCATAAACATTAGTTATCTGTTTGTCATGTTTGTGTTTTCTATGGCTGCAGATCATTTTTTAAACTGTACGTGTACTGTACGCTGTATGTGTCTGGCGTGTAGCCATCAGTTAGTGTTCTCAGGATTTTATTTATTAGTGTAAATCTACATTTATGTTTTGTGTCTTGATTAATTACATATGTATGTGTTTTCTTTTTCCAGAAGCCCATGGCAACGCAAATGAGCTCAGGCTATAAATGTTATGATATCAGACATTATCTGTTCAATGAATATTTAGTGCTTGTGTATGTGCCCCCCTTTTCAAAATGAAACATGAGTGGATGGATAAATAAATAAATAATGGGGTTTATGTAATTTCTCGGCATTAATGAGTAATTGGCAGAATAAAAGAGGCAGTGTGAGCGGCAGAGTGAGAAAAAAAAAACACTGAGGGAAGAAGAAACACACCCAATGCTTAAAGATTACACTGCTGAGAACTTGTTTCTTTTCCCTTTTTTTTTATTATTATGTTATTTTAGTGCCAAGGGGATGACAAATGCACAACAAATGCCCTTGGAAAATTCCTCCTCGTGTTGTTTTCTCCACAGCGCAGCAGTTGTGGAAAGAACTACATGAAGTGATAGGTTGCTGAGTCGTGATCATTTTTACCTCCCCCCTTTCTTTTTTAATGACTTGCCTCTTAGTTTTTATTCAGCCCTGGCTTTTATTGTAATATTTTCTTGATGGGAATTTGATCCGACGAAAAATAATCACAGGCTCCTTTTGGCAGAGAACAACCTTGGATGTGATTTAATTGTCATTGCAGATGGAAGGAAAGAGCGTTGACGCTGAGAGAAATACGTGACTGAACTTGGACTATTTGAAGTTCCTCTCTTTCTTTCCTTCATTCTCCCTCCCTCTCTCCCTCTCTCACTCTTTTTTCGTTCATTTGAGCTTATCTCTGTTTGTGTTGCTGCGTGGAGGCAAGGCACTCTTCCAAGAAGTTACATTACTGTCGCTGGTTGACATAAACGTGGGTGTACAAAGGACTTGGAGGGCTTAAATACTTTATTGTGTGTGTAATGTGAACTGAGCAATTATATCTGCCAGCCTTTCAAACAAAGAGCTCCTATCAGGCAGGTTCATGTGTTTTTAATTAACAGCGTTCAGCTTTAAGTCATGAGCGGACTAACCAGAGAGAAACCAAAAATAGATCCACGATGATGATCAGTACATCTGAGCTGCTTTAGTACAATGTAATTCTTTATGATGCCGAGACAACTGTGTCTGTGCCGTCGTGCTGTGAAAAACAAGACAAAACATTATTATGTTGTATTTTATATGCTGTTGTGGTGAGAAAAACATTCAAGCTCTGAGTTTTTGTAGCATCTGTATCAAATATTTCTGTTAGCAGGGACTGTTTGTTTAAAATTTCTTCCCTTTTGTGGCTTTGTGGGTTAACCAGCGTCTGTCATTTACAGTATTATACTAACTGCTTGACTGTTACGACGCCCTCATGTGAAATCTTCAAAATACATCTGTCTGAATATAAATGCAGTTTCTCTTTTAGGCTGAGAGGGAACTTGAGGCTCGTGTTTACTAGCACATTGGAGCAATTTGGCAGCCTGTTACCCCATTCAGCACAATGTTGCACTAATCCAGTTTAAAAATAATTAGCTACAGGCAAGCAGGCCTGTGAAATTCCTTTCCCTGATTGTTAATGTTCCTGTCATAGCCTCCATCCCTTTTTTTTTAGCGAAAAAAGTCAATGTTCCCAGGGAGGAAATGGATTTTTGGCTATAAACGTATTCACATCTCTTTTATTCTTCCTTTTCACATAAAATATATTAAGATAAAAATATTAGACTAAACCAGATGTTGGCAGCGAAGAGGTGAGAAGACGTAGTGATTTTATCGCACTGTGCTGCATCAGCACGCCCTTTTCCCCTCCCTAAGTGGATCTTCTCATTATCATTGTTTTCCTTTTTTCCGCAGCTCCCAACCTGAAGGGGCGACCTCGGAAGAAGAAACTGTCCATTTCTCAAAGGAGGGACTCCCAGGGTCAGGCTCAGGGTCAAGGGTCATCAGGGTCAACCCAGGGGTCGACGGCAGTGGCGGCGCTAGACCCCTGCAGCCCGGAGAGCAAAACTACTGCTAAGGTAAGAAAAGGCCAGAGATAATAAGATAAAGTAATATAAGAGCTTCACATTAGAGCAGCTCAGAGACAGATTGAGAGGTAATAAAATGGATAATGAACTCCTGGAATGAAATAAATTAAAAACAATGAAATAAGACATTTAAGAAATGAAAGAGGTGAGGCTGAGAAAGCTGTGTATAATATACTGTACACATTACAACACCGCAGACAGACGGCACAGAAGGCAGCGCTAAATAAATCTCAAAGGAAAGAAAGTACATGATATGCAGAGTATCATACAGGAAACGGTGACTTTAAAAAGTCTCCTTTCATGCTGCAGTGGTGCCATAGTGACACCTTGACTTGTGACTTGTGTCAACCAGCTGCTTTCTAGGTCACCAGTCACAGAACAAGGTGGCAACATTTTTAATTTCTCAGTCACTGTGAGAGAGAGAGACGCAGCAGCGTGGTGCAGCAGTGCAGTGTTACATTCTGTATAGTTCACACAGCGCGTGCGACTGTGAAGGCCATGTTTCATTACATGTTCACATAGCTGACATACACAGCAGGTGTGGTGCTTTTCTCTGGGAGAGGCTTTTGTTCGTGAGGAAACTACAGAGAAAAACACGTATTACCTCTTGGGGAACCTTGTATTATTGTATTAGATCACTTAAAGGTGTTTTAGATGGAAATTTATATTCATTATTCATTAATCTGCCAATTATTTCCTTGATTAATCATTTGATTTTTAAAGTGGCAGAACACAGAGACAGATTACAGTTTCCCAACAGTCCAAAATATCAAAAGGATATTGAATTTACTATGATATTAGATTAAGAAAAGCCGCAAATCCTCACGAAAGACAAGCTGGATCTGTTTTCTTTGTTGTTTTTTTTGCTTAGAAAATGATAAATCAATCAATTGATCGACCAATCATTGCGTCTCCAAATCAACATCATTTGTTTTCATCTGGCTAATTTGCTCACTGATAGATCAGCTCATGATAGCACAGCTTTTCAGCAGCACTCTCTTTTGTCTGTGTGTCTTTTCTCTCCTTCCAACCACAACAATAGATATTTAAACACATTCAACATGGTCCCTCAGTGGAACAAGATGTTTTCGCTTTTCTTTTTCTTTCCCCTGCACTGCATTTTCTAAAAAACAAGAGACAGAGAAGAATCACTTCACCACTAATGAAATCATGTTCCTTGATGGAGAAAATGGAAGGCTGGTTTATATTGCGTTGGCACTTTCTCAAAGAAATCGCAGGGATTTTAAGAGACTTGTATCATTGATTGTGTATTTTTCAGTGCTCCTTTTTATCGAGCCCCTCTGCGACAGCTGTAATATTCAAAGTGAAGGAAATATCTACCCTGAAAGCTACTTCCACAGCTGTTATTCCTATGACCTTGGAGCAGTTAAATCAATATTAGCAATTCTCTCTCAAAGCTGCAGTCAAACTAATCTGTTCCTAATCTTTGATGACAAGAAGAGCTGCTTTATTGATAATCAATGAGGGGCTGCCTCTGTGGCCTGTAAGAATATTTGTTTGTGCCCGAGCCCAAACACTTTTCATCCAAACCGTCTGACATCATTTGAATAACACTCTGTTAAAGGTTCAATTTTCATCTAAAATTACATCCACTGACTCTTTACGATCTCTCTCTGCAGGTCAAACCCAACTGTAAAACGGTACCCAACGGAAAAATAACCCCAGCGGCCAAACACAAGGCCAACGGCCTTAGCAAGAAATCCTCGGCTGAAGACAAGGAGAGAGGGAAGGAGAGGGAAAAGGAGAAGGAGGAGAGGAACGAGAAGGAAGACAAGAAAGACGAGGAAACATCAGAGGAGAGTCGAGCGGAGGAGCAGGCTTTCTTAGTGGCACTCTACAAGTACATGAAAGACAGAGACACGCCCATAGAGAGGATTCCCTTCCTCGGCTTCAAACAGAGTGAGTAGGACGACTTATTCTCTTATTCCCTAACTGGCCATGTTTAAATAATAGCGTAGTCTAGTTTAAACTCGGGAGTCTAATAGTAAAGCTTGTGTGGATACACTTTTACTTGGTTTATTTAGGAGATTTGTGGTAATAACACCAGTGAGGGAGGTTATGTCTGCAAAGGGATTAAAAACTGTGGTGGGAACAGGCATTAAACTCAGCCTACAAATAACTATTCAGAATTTCCATGCAAAGAGAAAGAAAAAAAACTTTACACACACACACATTATCTGAACCATAGAGGAGCTTGTGCTCAGAGATAAGAAACAGAAGTATATGTTTCAAATTAGAGTTCAGATATCAGAAGGAAACTGTACGTCAGACATGAGTGAAGTATTCAAGGGAAAAAACCCTCTGTGTGGATATTATTCAGCATCTCTGACCTCACCTCACCTATAGAGCCCGCCCCCTCCCTTTCTCTCCATGTGGCGAGGTGTTCAGAAAGCAGTGGACACTTTCAAGTCAAGTCAGGGGGAAGATTTGCTCCTGACTTTAACAGAATAATAGAGATTCAGATGTAGAAGTTCGGGGGTGGCTGCCCTCAGATGACTCCGCTGCTTAACATGAAACCTGCAGTAGTAATAAACTGAAGGGATAATTGTCGAATATGTGCAGGAAAAAAAAAAAAAAATCACGCCTAGCGCTAGCAGTTTGTAAAATGCTCCGGAGGCTCCCTGTCAAAGCGCGTTTTGCTTGGCTTTTATACAAGGAGAGAGTATCTTCTCACATACTTGTCAGAGGGGTTTCCTGTTAAGGCCAAGAACGTCCTCTAACTGTGTTAAAAGAACATCACATGTATGGGAAACACGTCTGCCCCGAGATGAAAGATTTCTAATATAGGTCGGATGCTTAGCTTGCACTCGGTGTACACGGGACAGAGAGGAGAAACATGCTCGTAAACATCATAAAGGGCACACTTTGGTCTCTTGAAACTGAAAAAAAAGTGCTTTTCTTTTTTTTTTCTTTTTTTCTTTCTGCGTTTGATCTGGTGGCAAAGACACATGAGAACGTGAGCTCTCTTTTCAAACTGCGGTTTTCAAATTTACTTCTTTTTCTCAAGGAGAAAAAAATCACATTTGCATTAATGTCAAAAGGAAAAGGAGCCGCCGAGGAAGATTTAGCCGTTCACGTCGGTTCAACTCGGTACCACAACATCAGCAAATTAACAAGAGGGCGGGAGAAGGAGAGAGATGTCTATTGAATTTAACAGTGACAGTTTATAGCACAGTAAAACTCATTACACTAAACTATTACATGAAGGTAAGCTGTGGTCGCCTCGACTCTGCTAACCTCACCGTGGTATTTTGACAATCCTGTCATCTAGACTGCCGACACGTTGTAGCTTAAATGGGTCATTGTGGTTGAGGGAGATAGAGGGAGGGAGCAGGAGGGAGGGAGGGAAGAGGAGGGGAGGGGAGGGGATGTGTGTGGAGAGAGATGTAGGGAGAATTACATACCCAACATGTTTTACTTTTGGTTGGCATTTCTCAGTTTGAGCTGAGAATAAAGTCGAGGTCCACGCGCCAACTGTTTTACATACAGTACATGCTTTGAATCTCAAAAGCAGACACATCATAAGCAAGGCCCCTCATTAAATGGTGAAATCATGCTGTTTAAACTTCGTCCTTGGCAGCGAGCACACATCAGCACATGTAAAGAGGAGAAACACATTATAATTAATACAACAAACCCCTCAGATGTAATCAGGTGGCGTTTTTTCATAATCTTCCTTTAAACTCTGCTACAAATGCATTAAAAAGATCAAAGAAGTCACTTCCCTCTGATGGAAAATTGAAAATATGTTCTTTAAGTTGCATTTGAGTAATAATCTTTTCATGAAGTTCTCTGGAATTGAACAAAGCAACAGATGGCTGAATGATTTAGCAGACATACCCCTGCTTTGTTGGCTGCTCTGCTAAAAATATCCATTTGATTCACCTCTGAGAAGAGAAGAAAAAAAAAAATCTGAACATGGACTATTAATGCATATTCCACCTCATCTCCAGTACGCTTCATTTGAAAGACTGTATCAGCGACTGTTGAGACACAAGAGCCATAAAAATGCAGAGAAGTCTTCCTTCACCTGGACGGGCTCATAACAGGTTTTAAAGCGTTTTAATTCTGCTGCTTTGACACAGCGCTCACTTGTTTTCCTGCCTCAACCCTCATGTTGAATTTATATTTCACTTCAGGGGTTGTATGTATTAAACATGCTGATCTGAGGCCGGTCAGCCTCTTTAACTCCACGTTTTTGTAATAATCACATGTGTTTTACACCGACTTCCATCATGAACTTCAAAGTAACTTGTTGAGGAGCTGTCGCTACATTTGCTGCAACTAATGAGGATTTTCATCATTTATACATATTTTCTTCACAATTTTGAAATATTCCCATTTCTCCGTTTGACCAACAGTCCAAAACCACAAGACAATTCAAGGTAATGTCATAGAAAAGAGACACAACTTGACAATGAATGATTGATTATCAATATTTAGGGCAGCAGCTAACAATGAATCTATCAGATATTTGTTTTTCAATTAACTTATTTTCCCTTTAAGTGATGACAAATGTCTCAGCAGATGGAACCAGATGTTTTTTCTGCTTTAAAAATAACTGAAATACTCATTCATTGATTATTAAAATAGCTGCAGATTATTTTTATTTTCCATCGACTAATTGATTCAGCTGTGAAAACCTTTTAGTCCTACTTTATCTGCCGTAAAAAAAAAAAGCCTCAGGATGTCTCCATTCAGTTGTCCTTGGCCAACTATGCAAAGAAATAAAAAAAAAAAGATATGTGTCTCCATATTGCTGCAGTAAAGTCATTCATGGAGGCTGAATGCACGCTAGCACCTGAATCACAGGAAATGACAGAAAATAGTTGGCTGTTACATTTGAGGAACAGTGCAGCCGGAGAGGAAAAACTGTGGCTGCAGTTTATTCATGCGAGTTGCTGTCCTTCTATTTTTTATCACTTGGTTAATATTGAGTCTACAGCTGCTGCCATTGAAGTTAGACGGGTGTTGAAAGAAATAAGAGATGGAGTGAACTGTGGGGCAATAAAAACAGAAATAGTTGTGGCTACATTGGATCATCTGAATGTCCTTAATCTGCAAGATTAGCTAGTGACTGTCCGCCTGTGTGTGTGTGTGTGTGTGTACTGTATGTGTGTGTGTGTGTGTGTCAGTTCTTGGACATCAGCATGTGATTGTGAACATCAGTTCCAATTTGTCTCCCTCTCTCAGCCTTGTTGTCTAATTGCCATGCCATCGGTGTGTCGTTGAGGCTGCATTGTGTTCCTGTTTTGTCATCCTTATCTCAGTGATAATTGCCCCTGCCAAATGGAGGGGAATTAAGAAAAGAAATTGCTAATGACAAGACATCTAAGAAAAGGCATGTTCTCTCATTTCCTTTATCTGTTCTGTTCCCTCCCAGTCCCGTGTACTATTGTGGTAATTACAGTTGATGCATAACAAGCTAGTTAAATAGACCATCTTTCTGTTTCTACAGTCAGAAAGCACAATACGCCAGAGTGCTCAGTTCAAACAGAAAATCTACCCAGCTCCCTTTGTTATTCCACCCGTGCATTGACAACGGTCGCAGAGAGGAGGGAAGGAAAAAATCAATGCTGTCAAATGCGGAGATAGGAAAATGTCATTTTGACAAATGCAAGGCTTTGTGTACGCACAGATTGAATTTTGATGGATTTCTCCCCAGGCGAGGCCTCCTTTTCTTATTTATAGGCCTTCATATAAAAATGTTAAACAATGATGTTACAGAAAGCAAATACAAATGTCATTGGCACACACAAAAAAGTCCTGCAATGAACTTGTGCTTCTTTGTTTGTGGGAATTTTTTTTTCTTTCAAACAAAGACAGCCATTTGAAGCCTCTCTGTAAAGCTTACATGGCTATTTTTAGGAAAAAATGTTACACAAGACTTGTACTGTATTTTGATATGGCCTGTCATGGGGTATTTGCATGGCAAAATCAATGCAAATGAATTTGCATTAGTTCAAACAGAAGTTTGAGCATATTGCCAAGCGTTTGATGCCTGTAATGGTTTTCATTCATACCTGCAGGCGGCAGCTGAGGGTTAACAAATCTCTTTGTCACCATGAAACATATGCTGTGTTTTATCACATAGGAGCCGTTCTACAAGTACTCAATATTTATTTGCATCCTTCAGCCGCTTTGTGAGAAAATGAGGGAAAAAGCTAATTTCAGCTTGCCTATCTATCTATCTATCTATCTATCTATCTATCTATCTATCTATCTATCTATCTATCTATCTATCTATCTATCTATCTATCTATCTATCTATCTATCTATCTATCTATCTATCTATCTATCTATCTATCTATCTATCTATCTATCTATCTATCTATCTATCTATCTATCCGTCTTTGTGTACAGTATGAATGATAGATAGATAGATGAATAGATATGAATAGATAGAGCGTCAGGCCAAATACTGTAAACAAAGCATATAGATATAATAGATAGATCTATTATATCTTTATGGTCTGTTTACAGTATTTGGTCTGATGCTCTAAACTGGATTTCCTCGTACTGACACTTTATCGCATGCACTGGCAATAAAAATCAGATCTAATCTAATTTCGCAGCTACAGTCACCACCACCGCGATCTCCGCAGATTTACTTTTCACTTTCAAAACATATCACCAGCTTGTAAAAATGTGGCGCTCAGTTAAGCTACAAAGACTTTACAGAGTTTGTAAAACGAGCTGCGGCCATGAGCAGTTACATCATTTAAATACTGTTTAGATGCTTACATAATCCAATAGTGTAATACATAATATGAAACTCTGAAAGGGGCCCATTCAGCATAATGAGGAGTCCTGTGCTTGATGCATTTATGCTGCTAAAATGCTTAAATGAATGACTTCAGCTTGTCAATGGAGCATTGTTACACTTTGGTATTGTTGCGTTTACTTAACTCAAGGATCTAAATACTTCTCCAGCTCTGTATTCGTCTCCCTCTCTCTGGTGTAATGACTGTATGTGTGTATGTGTGTGTGTGTGTGTGTGTGTGTGTGTGTGTGTGTGTGTGTGTATGACGTCATGTGTTTCAACCCAGGTCCTTTCCCAGAGTTCCTGACTGCCTTGTTTGTCTTCTGTCTCCCACAGTCAACCTTTGGACCATGTTTCAAGCTGCTCAGAAACTCGGAGGATATGAGTTGGTAAGTATTCACATATGTTGCAATATATTCCTTCTCTGTCCGTCGAGGTCCCTCCCTTCGTTCTTTTCTCCGCTCCCTCCCTCCCTCCCTCCCTCCTGATGTCTGCCCTCTATCGCTCGCCGTCTTCCTACTTACCTACCTCCTCCCCTCCTCTCCCTCTGTTCTCTCTCTGCCCTCCTTTTGCCCCTTGAGGCCAGTCACTATTTTCCCAAGAAGAAAGTCTTGCTCAGAGCCACATTTAGTAAAAATGATGCCATTGTTTCAACCCTCCCACCCCCCCACTGGAGTGGAAAACACATGTTCCTCTGCTCTGCACTGGTCAGAAGGAAATTGGTCAAATCGCTCATTTTTTCCCATGTTGGGGATGAAGTCAAATGCACACACGTATACAGCACACATATATCTACACACACACACCTATGCTTATGCACATGAACTACACACACAAGCAGCGTGAGTCAGAAAAGGCACTTGACTTGGAAGCCTTACTTACACCACGCCGTTTATTCCCTCGTTTTTCATGTGCGTCTTGTTTCCAAAGTGAAGTCGACGACGTTTGATGTTAAGTCGTCAAGTGCTCGTTGCTCATGCCTGTTTCTTCATTAGCCGGTTGGTATAATATCATCCAAACAGACAGCCAGGCCCGGGCCATAAACAGGATACAGCTCATATAATTGGGGCTCATATCCTCTTTAAACCCTCATATCTGCAGCTGATTATCTCACGTTTCATGTTGAGGCTTTGTTAGCTTTGAGGCGGCCCAGAGTTTTGTGTTTTGTGTTGTAGCCCGTCATCTGTTATGGGATAAGGGGTTATAGCAGGAACAACTGACTGCATGATGTTAACAGAGCTTATTATGTTAGAGAATTGAGTGTTGAGGATTCAATAACTGGAACATCATGACTCAGTAACTCCCCAAGACCTCAAAATGATGTCAACCACTTATGTTTTTCTCTTTGTTTTTTTTATTATTTTTTTTTATTTCTTAAGTCCTTCTTCCTCTCATATTTTTCCAATTTTCCTCGCTTTGCATTCGTCCTATTGTCATCCTCTCTCTCTCTCTCTTTCTCTCTCTTTCTTTGTCTTATTACTCTCCGTCTTCTCCATCCCTCCAGATCACGGTGCGCAGACAGTGGAAGCACGTATATGACGAATTGGGCGGGAACCCGAGCAGCACAAGCGCCGCCACGTGTACACGAAGACACTACGAGCGGTGAGTTATCATCGCTCGCCCGCTTATATATGACACTCCATTGTTATGCATGCACATGTGGAACGGTTTGCATCGCCCGGCCCCCGGAGTGAGTGAAGTAAAAACCCCCTCACAGCTGCAACAAATATGATTTCACAACGTTGGACACTGCAAGACAAATATTGATCTTATTCAGAGGAAGGCAGTGCACTTCCTCATACATGAAGACTAGTGCTTGGGATAGTTGGCAAATCACTGTCTCCTCCAAGCAGCACTAATAGCATTAAGAAATGCATTCCTCACGGACATAAATCAATTCATGCTGAGGTAAGATTCAGTTATTTTCTTAGGATTAATTGATTAGTTGCATGGCACTATGGAACCAATTAGGCTGTAAACCCCACCCGAGCTCGGCTGAAGAGGATTTAAAGGCTCAAAATGACAGTAAAGTTTTTGAATTATTAACTGACCCACATGGACACACACACATACATATACTCTAACCGCCCTTCCCATCATACATATATGCACAGCAAGCACACAAAGCAGCAAGACAGAACGCAAACAACACTTTAATGTATTCATCTAATCATTCAGTCAGATACTGCAGCATTTTGAACCTTCACATTATAATCGCTCAGATGGTATTACCAAACCAAAGAAAGCATATGGATATGATCCTGAGGGAGCTGTGGGGGTATTATGCAGCGCTGCTGCTTGCATACACACTACTCACGCACGTATGCACGCACAAAACATACACACACACACACACTTTCCCAAGGTTAAACAAATGCCAAATACGATCTCCCCAACAAGAGATAACCAGTCGCTCATGAAGCAGGTCATTCCTCCAGGCCGGTGACCCTCTCCACATCTCTCCGGCTGCTGCAGGGTTCATGCATCAGCACAGCCCAGGCACACACACACATACTTAAACACACACATACACACACTCACACCTGTCAGTAATACAGCAATATGCCAGCAGTACCATATGAGGGAGCCTGGCAGGTTCATATTGTGTCGAGATTGCATGCTGTAAGCGAATTTGCAAGCATAGGCGGCGGCGGACAGAGCGGCTTTTCCAGGAAATTTGTGAAACCATAGGTGTGAGAGTGAACTGTTGTGTTGTGTTGTGTTTGTGCACAAGCTGATAATGTGGCTCTACATGCCCAGTTCTCCCCTCACACCACCTCAAACAGGGACACACTTTTTTAAGGGAGGAGGCGCTGCACATCGCTGTTCCTGTAGTTATACTAATAATAGACACGGTATGACTTTCAACACCTGGCGTTAGAGGTGATGCATACCGTTTCATTGCATCGAATGTGTCTTTGATCCCAGTTTTGCGATCGCTCTCGGGCCTTGAAGTTACTTTGAAGCCAGATGAGATCTAAAAGAAAAAAAAGCTGTATTGTTCATGAGTGTATAAGGTGTAAGTGCGGTGGCAGTCGGAGCAGACGGGGTGGGACGGAGCCGTGTGGGAAGCGCTGAGCTGTGACTGCTGCTGCGCTGGCCTTTCCCTCTCCAGCCACCGAGAAGCAGCTGAAAATAATGCTGAATCAATACAAAGCAATAATATCCACACACTGCAGTGAATATCAGGCTGACAGAGGAGGGGAAGGTGTAAGAGGGAGAGGAGAGGGAGAGGGAGGGAGGGGCTGGGTGATGGGGCATGTGTGTCTAAGTGTGTGTGTGAGAGAGAGAGAGAGTGAGAGAGATCAGCTGAAGCTGAGCAAGTTTCCATTCAGGGGAATAATTTTAGCTGAGCCTCGGTGTTTGGGCTGCTTGGAGGGCAATTAGCTTCATTGTATTAACTCAGCAAACATGGCCATTCTCTCCGCATGATGAATGAGGCTGTTTGTGGGCTCGCTGAAGTGTGTGTTTGTTCCCCAGAGGCGTCTTTGTTTCCACCTTTAATCATTAGTCAATGTGCTACAGAAATATAATTCACGGGGAAGTATGTACAGTGTACAAACTGGAACAGCACTTATGTTTTGCTCCTCTCTCAGAAGGATCACTTCTGATTTGTCTCAGCGGGTCAAAGTAGAGTAGAGCAGGAAATAATAAAAAAAAAAAAAGAAAGTCTCCAGGCTGGTAAGGAAAAGGAAGGAAACAATATTTCAGGATATAATTGCTTTAAATTAAGTGGATATTCTTGGCTGCCTTGGTGTTATTTGGGTTAAAGACTGTGAATATCCACAAGCATTCAGCTCTCGTTTTTTAAATTATACACATTATCCCTTTACAGCCCTAATGGTGAAATCATATGAAATGGTTTCCTAGGAGATGTTATTGTGAAAGATGGAGCCAGCAGCATAATTATTATATTTATGCTGTCCAGGAGAAGGCGGTAATCACTGGTAGTAATGGAGTTACCATAGCTGGGAATTGAACGGGAGATAACCTGAGCTAATTGTCATTTTCAACGTTACTGTTTTTTAGTCACAGAGTGCTCGTTCATTAGTGTGCAAGAGGAAAAAAAAAAAGAAAAAAAAAAATCAATGTAGAAATGTCCAAGCCAAGGTCTGCCCACCGCCGCAGCTATGGGGAAGCTTTAATGATATTTATTTAAACGGTTTCCCGAGATTAGCTGTCAGGGCCCAGCGCTCTGAATTAAAAATGAGGTCATGAAAAAGATGGCATCAATAACCTTGAAATAGACTGCCTTTTGCTTCTGTGCTGTGCCATTTTCTCTGTGCTCTCCCCTCTCTCTCTCTCTCTCTCTCTCTCTCTCTCTCCCTTCTTTGCACTTCATGCTGTTTCTTTCATTATACAGGTCAGCGCCTTTTAACAGCTCCTACATATTTAATCTTCCTGGTTTCCTACGTGATCTCTTGTTACAGAAACATCACATTTCACAATCTCTGTTCATTTTTGCCTCTTACAGATTTTTAATACCTCACCATGCCTTGGCACTCTAATGTAATTGCACAACGGGATTGGTATTGGGGAAGGGGGGGCGGGTTTGGATGTGTGTGGGGGGGTGGGGGTGGGGGGGTGGTATCCATGGCAACAGAGAAGCAATTTAGAATAATTTGCTATTTAAAAACTCTGAGGTTTTGGGCAATAGCGGAGAGAGCGCAGATGAGGTTTTTCTCTTTTTTTTTTGAGATTAAATCATTTCATCTTAAAAAGTATTAGATGTTTGCCAGATGTACTGTACACAGAGTCGAAAGGCCTGTGAAATATTCCTTGGCTCAGATCATGCAGATACGTACGTACGTGTTTCTTTTAAGACAGATGCACGCCTGTTCCAATTTTAGTCGACTAGATGTTTTATTGATTCAGCCTTTATTCATTCCTCCTGGTATCGATGCATTCACTAAAGCTGCTCTCCAGATATATAAAAATACATTTGTTGCCCATAATTATTAGGAAACCTTGAGCCTGTCCTCACACTGAGAATTATAATAGGATCGAGTTTGGAGGAGAGAAGGCACGAGAGATTGTTGTTGTGTTTTGTTTTTTTTGTTTTTTTAATTTTATTCTGCTGGATGCTCAGTATTTTGCACTTGTCAGCATCTCTCTGCATTGTCCTTGCTGTATTGCAGATATGTGAAATGTAAGCGCATTACGTTTTTTAGCTTGTCTCGTCTAATACTGTGGCTCAAACACAGATTTCAATTATTCTGCTCCCTTGTTCTAAAGCAGAGGGTATCACTGGATTGCAATAGGAGGTGGCGGGAAGGGGAGGGGGGGAGGAGGGGAGGAGAGGAGTGGCGTGGGGGGAGTATCACCTCCATCCCCCCCTCCCCCCTCTGTTTTTTTTTTTTTTTTGTCCCCAAAGAGGCAGGGGAGACAGAGAAATTACAAAAACAGTGACAGGCTTTAATAAACAAGTGAGAAATAATTCAAACTATAAAGACAAAGTGGAGAGGAAGAAATGAAGCAGAGAGAAGTTGTGGTATTTAGACCATGATTGTATAATTTCTGTCAGCATTCCTTAACACTATAAACAATGTCTCAACATGTTGTCCGCATCAAAGGCGCAGCCAAATTCTTTGTATATCCGTGACTCCTCTACTGAATCTGGACCTCAGCTTCAGTGGGAGTGCAGCCAAAGAGCTGCATGTTCTTTACACTAAAATAGCAGGCAGCTATTTTAACCTCTGAGAGCTAGATGGCTTCCCCAAGACAAAATGCTTCATTGAGCATTCACTTAGGAAAATCTCTCTTCTTTTTTTTCTCTCTTTCTCTCTCTCTTTCTCTTTGCAGCAATCTAACAAATCACAATATTGGGTTAATGCGTGGCTTTTAATCACAAGGTCCAAGGTTTTCTCTCCTCGGTGGCAATGAAAAATCACAAATTACAGCACCGACGTGTGACAGGCAATCAACTGTACGAGGATCTATTCAAGTCTACTGAGATTAATAACTAGTTCAGTGTAGTAGCAAATTAAATTAATCACATTCTCGCAGAGATTTTCAGTCCACTTCAAGGCAGCAAAGAGGGGAACATGTGCCATATATATTTGAGTATTAATACTTGAGTGACTGAGAGACGTGAGAGTTCCCTTTGTGAGGAATAATACACGTTTGTTTTAAACAGTTAGCGCTCTTGGCTCACACCTGCTATGGCGAACATTTACCACAGGCTGCAGCAGCGGCAGCTAATGAGAGCAAACCCTGGGGGAACAGTAGAGGTCATTTTAAATCTGGTATTTTCAGACTTGACAAAGGACTTAAGTTTTTCATACATTCCTGCGCTGCACTCCTGTTTTAACTGCATGAATGGGGGTCACCTCAAGTGGTTTGGCTTCTAGACAAAAGAGGGGCTTTGAGGCATGAATCCAAAGCAGAGGGACCGGCTACAATGTCTATTTATCCCTCTGCTGGCATCTTGTCTCCTCTCTTTTCCTCCAACATTTCTCCCTCTCTCTCTCTGCAGCAGTTATTGTTTTCTCATTGTGCTGATGATGCTTAATCATTACACTTAGATGTGATAAAGATTTGATTTTATCTTTTTTTATTGTATTCCCTTTTCCTCACAGGCTTGTAAAAGTCATTTTCTTTCTTCCAAATCTTTCTACAGCCCCCGGGGCTTGTCCACCAGCTCTTTAAATAGTTTCTTTTTCCTTTTTTTTTTTTTTTTTTACACATGAAGCAGCTCTTGTGATCTTAACACAACACCAGCTAAAATTAATTTCAGCACGGACGGGAGGGAAATTGTTGAAATGGAACAGCCTGCAGGCTTTTTCCACTTATTTGGTGACTTAGGCATTTCTTGGATTTGAGCACTCTGCTTGTTCCTGTAACACAAAACTCAGATGAGAGCAGCACATTGCTGGTAAAGTCACCTTGTTTTTGCCAAGTTGTCTTTTTTTGGGGAGGAGGGGAGGTAGTAGAAGTGCTTTGTGTGCAATCTGTTATTTCAAAGGCAAAGACATGCTCAGCTGACATTTGTGGTTTGATGAATTACACCGGTATCAGTCAGATATCAGATAAAACACATGTTACATGTATCAACCATCATTTCTTAAGCTCAATTACACCAGGCCTCTTCTATCTCTCCTTATTCAACCTTTAATCTCCTCACTGCATATTTTAGTTGCTTGTTATCAACATGGAAAACGGCTGCTTAAACAAAAGCCGGGTGATAAATTGGCATGAGAGGAAGTTAAGTATTTATTGACCTCATAAAAATGTTGCCTCTCCTGCCTTAACCCATAAGGACCCACGGTGACACGGGTGTCACACCGCCTTCAAGTGCCCTGGAAAGCCCCTTACACATATTGATGTTGAACTTTTAACTGATGAAGTCCCTAAGTGACATCTACTCAACATCCTGGTGCAGTCACATGACTCTCTGTGAATCTCTCTATCCATGACAACATTTCCAAGATGGTGGCCAGCAGAGTTGGCACATTTCACAGAGGCAGCTACTTTTAAAAAGCTTGCTTTCTGTCAATAAAATAAGCCACCACCCATTTCACAATGCAAATCCTTTTATAACATGTCCCTTGTTGTATTTAACCTGTTCTGACCTCATTTTTTGAAGAAACTCATATAAAACAACTTAAGAAAATATTGCTGTGACATATACGTCACATCGGGCTAAGGCCTTAAAAAAGTCAGGAAAAATACCATGTGACGTCTATGTCACAATGAGAAAAATGGGAAAGAACTGCTCAATTAAATTAGGTGATTCAGATATTTTGAATTAATATACTCTATGTTGTTCAATTTAAAACATAATTTAAAAATGTTAACATAAAAATAATGTCAAATTCAATCAATATTTAATAAAATGATATATCAGTCCAGAAATTGAACCACAGATTTAGCAGAGACACTCTTCTCAGTAAATTAACAAGATTTTAGTATCCCATGCTGGTCCCATATTAATGTAATTATGCTTTTTTGCTGTATTTTTTGTAACAAAATAGGATACAGTGTTCAGGATGTACTGACGATCATCAGACGCGTAATAGATGTTGTATACAGAACAACAAATACAGCAAAGAAGAATGAAAGCTTACATAAGAAAATATTAGGAAACAAATAAGAAAAGTTAACTCAGTCAAACAGTCATGAACCAGGTTTGAGACAAGGGTTCTGGACTGCTGTACTGATGGGAGAGAGGGTCCCATGTGGTGCATTGTGACAGAGGGACGTTTTACCAGCTCAGTTCTGACGAATGGAATATGACCCAACAATCAGTTCTGTGAGTTGGTACCAATGTTTTGTGATTTCATAGTTAACAGAGATGATAAATAAGGAGACAATAACTGTGACATGGCTTTAAAAATGGATAAAAACCAATGCTGTTTTCCCCTTACTGTCAGAAATGACCAGCCGACATTTTGATAAAGAGTGCCGTGATGAGTATTATATGAATCATTGGAAATGAAATGTAAGGCTGAGTAGTAAACAGCATCCTGTGGAATCAAAGTGGAACTAGCAGCTCTTCCATAGATGTCATCTCCATAGTCTAAAACAGAGAAAAAATAGTGTCTCCAATTTTTTTCCTGTGGTGAGTAGGGAAACGGTGCTTATTTCTGTATAGAAAGCCAAGTATCGTTCTTAGTTTAGCAATGAGGGTGGTGATATGGTGCTTAAAATTAAGACAACTGTCCATCCAGATGCCAAGGTATTTGTAGTTGGAAAGAAAATTGTGGTTGCACAGCTTTTAAGGCTTCAGTAACTGGTTAAAGCCTTCAATATGAGGCAATATTCGCATTTCTATAGTGTTTGCCCTTTTTTGTTGTGAAACTTGTCTTAAAAAGGTGTTAATAGTAACCAGCAAATTTGTAATTTTGATATATGTTATGGAAATGCAAATAAAAGGTCAAATTTGTGTTACAGAGCAAAAGAAAATGTCAAGCCCATTTATTTTCAAGTGACAATTTAAGTTACCAAAAACGCCCGATGTGACATATATGTAACATTCCAGATCTCTGACAATAGGTGGCGCTATTTTAAAAAAAACTTCAAAAATGTGTTCCATGCATTCCACTTGGTCTGTGTTTCACCCCACTTAATTTTCCTTCAAGGATAAATGGGTCTGGGTTCTTATGGGTTAATGAATTTTTTTTTTCCCTGTAATCTCTCAGTGCAGCACACGCCCCCTAGTGGCTCAGATCATTAACTACAGCTGGCTTCCCTTCAACTAATGCAGTGTCTGCCAAGCTCAACTCCTTCCTTTGAGGAAATTGCTACTTATATAAGTGGTATTGTATTATGAGTGCTATATTACATGATCATGACTAAGTTTTTTTTTTTTTTTTTTATAACCAGAGAGTTAAATATGGATGAATGAATGACAGCCCTGTGAGCCTGAACCTAAACTGTCTTGCTGCTTATTCAGCCATCTGCGTAGATTTACATAAAACTGTAAAAGAAAAAAAAAAGAAAGAAGGTGTGTGGTGAAGAGAGAATTAATCATTCCATTTAACGGGCTGCAGTTTTCGTAAGTCATCTTGTATTCATTAAGAATAACAAAGCAAGTAATTGTGACAATGTCGGGAACTTCCTGAGAATGGATTTCTTTTTTTTGTAGTTTCCCTACTAACGCAGCATCTTAGCTCTTTGCATTTGGAACTATTTAAGGCTCCAGTAATTTCCCGGGCTCAGCTCTTACATTATCCCGGGCCTGTGACTCTCCCCCGTCCCACCCCCACCCCATATTGACATTCCATAAAGTTGACCCTGGCCGAGGCAGCCATCGCTTTCCCACAGATCACTGTGATAGTGCTCAGTCCCTGGTATAACTGCATTAATGTGCCACTTTTTCAAACCCCCCCTGTGCTTTGATCACCATGTTAGTACAGCTGGACATTTGCACATTTACATGTTGAATACACATTTATTAGCCAGATGAAATCAAATCCACCTTCTCCTTCTTCTTCCTTTTCTTTTTTTTAACAACATTGAAACAGTTATTCTGCCTCTCTGCCTCTCTTCTCTGCTGTAATTCCTAATTATTCCGAGGTCCTAAATTTAGAAAAGCCTGAGAACCACTTCCCCATTTGTAATAAATACCACGGCTGCTGTTTTAAAGTTTAACAGACTTCATGTTTTTTGTCTCCGTTTTCTAGGATTCCTCATCCCCTCATTCAGAATCATTGCTTCTCTTCATTAACATGTCATTATCCCCTCTTTCGCTCCATCTCTCCCTCTGTTTCTTTTTCCTTTTGCTCTCTTTCCCTCCCCTCTTCTCTTTCACAACCCCTTTGCTCTCCGTCTTTCCAATAAGTCACATTTAATAGTACATTTCCTTTCTTGGCCTGGGGCCTGGTGCCAGACCAGCTGTATGAAATGTAGTTTCACCGCTTTCCCTGCCAGCACTTTTGTTCAGAGGAAAAATAACAAAAAAATCCCACAGAGCCTCTTGAACTCTCTGAGGCTTTTTTTTCTTCCTTTTGAAGAGGAGGCGAAACAGCTCTTGATTCATTGTTTGTTTTACCGCCATGTCCCTTAAAAGGAATAGTGCAATCGTCTCTTGTCGTTTCACGAGGAGACCTTATTTTTTTCTCATGACTGAGAAAGTCATGTTTCTGTCTGGCTTTTATGGATTGTTATTGTAAAAAACCTGACAGTGGAGCTGGATAGATTTTCAGAGGAGCTTATTGAAGTCAGAGTGTTGTAGTTTTTCAGTTGTCTTGGTTTCCTCTTCCACAACGTTTCTTATTTCTGGTCTAATGCCAATTTCCATTTTCTTTTCTGAGCAATAAAAGTCTAAAAGTTTCCCTCGCTGGTTTCTTCGTGTCATTATTTTACACATGGGTATTGTTATGTTATCCAGATCTTAATGTTCCCATTAGTTATGACATCAGATTCGGAAAATTGACTTGGGAAATTTTCAGGAGAGAAATAACAGCAGTCAAAAATAGTTGAACGGATTTTTTTCTCCCTCTGTCACCTAGTATGGACTTAATTAAGCTGAGGCATGTGCAGCTATTCTGCTTTTAATCATGTCAAACTGTACAAACTTAAGCTGTTACTGTTACCATCTGAAACATTTTTATCTCTGCGATTATTCAGATTAGTGTATGAAATTAAATGTCATGAGCAGTGAGGTTCCTTTAAACAGTTTGATTTCACTTTCTTCAGACATTTTTACTCCTTTTTACTCCCAGATATATTAGTTTTATACACCCACACACACACAGACACACACAGACACACATTCTTCTCTCTCAAGGTTAAACTAATACCTAATGTGATCTGTCTCAGCAGGAGATAACTGGTTTTTCACATTCCCTCTCTCTCTCTCTCTCTCTCTCTCTTACACACACACACACACACATATACGCACACACACATTCCCTGGCAGCCATCTGAACCTGGATTTCCCCTAACCTAGTTTAATTACAATAGGATTGTTAGTGCTTGCCAGGTATTTAAACAAGGAGGGTTTAAAGCAGTGTATTTGATACACTGCATGCCTGTGGCAAAGCTGCAGCTCCTTCTGTTTTTGGTATTAACAAGCAAAATACTTGAGTGGTTTATTGTAGCCTGCTGTAATGTTCACTTCTTTCTGGTGTGGGGGGCTCTGACAAAGCAGCAAGGTGGTTCTCTTCAAAAATATGTCTCCTGCTCCACATATTTGTGTGCGTGATGAAGCAAAAAAGAAAAAAAAAGAAAACATAAACGCTTGTTCCTCTGTAAAGCGTGACGTGACATAACACGATCCAACCGTAGACTCATCTGCATTCCTGTGTCTGCATTCTTGTCCCCCCTCCCCTCCATAGGCTCCTCCTCCCGTACGAGAGGCACATTAAAGGTGAGCAGGACAAACCCCTCCCCTTGGCCAAACCCAGGAAGCAGGACGGCGTCCAAGAGAAGGCCTCAGGGCCCAAAGCCAAAGGAGCTGGGGCCAAGAAATTGAAAGCCCCCAACAACAACAACAGTCCCAAGCTGGGGAGCAAAAAGGACAGAGGGGAGGTGGTGAAAGGCCAAGAACAATCACAGGTCAGTTGCAGACGGCTCCCAACTGCTGCCTCATCAGGATTCAATTATGCTCTAAATTCACTTTTGTATTGTGCTTCCTCATCGTCTCGAATTCCCATTGTCTCTGAAATAATAAGTTGAC
Source organism: Trachurus japonicus (assembly GCF_045865225.1). NCBI lineage: Eukaryota > Metazoa > Chordata > Actinopteri > Carangiformes > Carangidae > Trachurus > Trachurus japonicus. Next base: position 11,763,508 of record NC_140921.1, on the reverse strand, counting down.
AATAGGTGCGTTTCCATTACGCCTAGAAATGGGCAAAACCTAAATATCACAATTAAAAACTGGTAATGGAAACGCCTACATTTCGAAAAACCTCTCATATCGCTAAAACATTTGGTGGTTTTTGAGACGTATCAATATAAGAGTCAGTGTATCGCGAAAGTGTTATGGAAACACTTATTTCGGTTCGAGAACATCACACAGCTCATTGAACTTAAAGCAGAAGTAAGCGATCCGGTCGTTTTGGCTAACTTCCTGTCAGCCGATGGAGTTAGGAGTCCCCGCCCTCGTCCCTACGTCACCACATTCACGCGCATCCCTTGGCTGCACACACAGAGAGGACCGCCCCTTTATGCCGTTCTCTCTCCTCATTGGATAAAGGTTGTAGGATACAAGGAAAGTTTTCTCCTCGGCTTACAGCAGAGCAGAGTGACTGACAGACCCGTGTTTCAGACCTAACACTCTATGTAAGTAGCCTCGTAAACCAGCCTCTCGCGGAAATGCATTTCATTTCATTTCTCGGGAGAGTCTGGCCTCATTCCCCCTGTAAGCGTTTGGGGTGGGCGGGAGCTGGGCAGGAGTAGTAGCGTTGACAGATAACCCCATTCAGCCAATCAGCAAGTTGGTGTAGTGACGGGGCTTTGCACCAGTCGGTCCCTGATTGGCCAACGTGCTGTGTCAATCACAGCGGGTGACGCTGATTGGCTCGGCCTTCTGAGGGTTTCAGGCCAAACGCTTACAACGGGGATGAGGCCAGACTCTCCCTCAGAAATGAAATGAATTGCATTTCCGGGAGCGGCTGGTTTACGAGGCTACTATATAAGTGATTGCTGTCGGAAGATATAACTATTTAAGACTTATACACAAACATTCCGCTTACTTCTGCTTTAACCCTTTGTCTTCTGTTAAAAACAATAACAGCAACAGCTGTAGCGGCAGCCGAGATCGCTGTCCCAACACCATGGAAAGGCAAGACGCTTACGTCCATATTCCTCAAAGTGAAATCTCGCGGGATGAGAATTTAAGAGAATTATGGGATATTGCGAGACTAGACTTTGCGAGAGTTACAGCTCATTCGCAAAACACCTTTCAATGGAAACACTTGCGAATAGCAATTGTGCTTTTTCGAAATTTCTGAAATATCGCTTTTATGTTGCGAAAACCTGTAATGGAAACCCAGCTAATGACTTTTTTTTTTTCTACATGCAGGAATCAAAGGGGATCGAGGAGACTCATGAACTGTCCACAGCTGTAAAACAGGAGGTGGTATCTTTGAAAGACGAGCCCATCATCATCGAGGAGGAGGAGCTACACGTCACCCTGAAGAAAGAGGAGACCTTGGCGGTGGAGCCGCCACCGTCGTCTTCGCTGGGCCCCAAAGAGCCGGACTGCAGAGCGGCGGTCCACACGGGGCCACTCGGCCCGCAGCCCGAGTGGAGGCAAATCAGTGAGGCCCTCCAAGCCAAACTGACCTGTGAACAGCAAACAAACGAAGGGCATTTCATTCCTAAAAGCCCGTACCTGCCTCACCGCTGGGATCAGAGCAAACCCGCCGGACACGTGGCTCTGCCCGAGTCCTCGTCCAGGGTCAAAGACTCCATAGAGAGTCACGGCGGCCGAGTGGGGAAGGTGTTGCCGATGTGTAAGCAGGCGGACAGACAGTGTATAGACTTGAGCGTTGACTCCTTCCCCGAGAAAGAAGACTATGGGCTGGTTAAGAAAGAGTCTTCGCAAGCCCCCACACAGACGGCCGCCTACTGCAAAACCAGTCAGGGCGTCATGTCGCCACTCGCCAAAAAGAAGTTCCTCTCGCAGGTGTGTGAGTCCAACCCTTTCTCCTTCACCTCTCCCGCCCTTCAGCCGCCGCCGCCGCCGCCGCTTTCCACAGCCGCCTCCTCCTCGCTCCCTGTCATATCAGTGTCCGAGAGGGAGAAGGAGAAGAGGAAGGGTGAGGAGGAGGTGGGAGCGCAGAGGCACGGCGGCGTGTCGGAAAGCATCCAGGAGGTAGCGCCCATTTTCAGACCGTCGGTCATCCAGCACGCCCAGAGCAGCAAGCCTCACCAACAGGCCGCCACGGAGAGGAGCGGGGAGCTTCCCGAGTCTTACAGCGGCCGGTCGAGCCATCACCTTCAGCCTCAAGTCAACCCGCCGTGGCAGCCATATCTCCCCCGGAGCCACGGCCCGGACGGCGTGGAGAAGAGCGGGGAGAAGCTCCTCCAAGGCCCGGCGGCGGCGCAACCCCGGAGCTACCCGGGCGACTGCTACTCCTCGCCGCACCTCCACAGTCTGTACCGGCAAACGGAGAGCTGCCTGAGCCAGGAGCGCATGGTCGGCTTTCCCAACGGAGAGCGGCGGGAGCACTACGGCAGCCGGGAGCGCGAGGGCGGCCAGGCCTTCGTCTGCAGCGGCGGCGGTCTGGAGCCAGAGGGCTTGGCGTACAGATCTCACTACAGTGACAGGACTGAGAGCAGAGAGGCCGATGACGAGCCCAGAGACTTCACTATTTCTAAACCGCTCTCTCAGAGGGTGTCGTCCTTCTCCAAGCCGCCCTTCTGCAGCCTCCCGTATCCCATCATGCACCAGGGTTTGGATTCCCACCCGAAGGCGTGCAGAGTTCCTCCCATGACCATCTCTCCTCCCAAACAGAGCTCGGTGGACTCGTCGCAGTCGTTCCCCAGCCCCAAACCCTCGAGCGACTCGCCCCTCACCATCCCCATCCGGCCCAGCAAGCGCAGCCTGGCGGAGCCCGACGGCGAGGACGCGCCCGAGAGGAAAGTCCGCGTGGTGACGCCCATCCACCCGGCCGGCTCCATCCGGCGCAGCGACCCGGAGGAGCTGAAACCGGCCGAGCCCGCCCACGCCGTTCACCTCAACAACCACCTCCCCGAGGGCCACCCGACCACCGCCTTCCCCCCGCCGCCGCCGCACCTCTACACCGGCATGTTCCCGCCCGGCAGCCTGGTGACGGCCGGCGGCCCCGACGGGCTGCAGCAGCACCCGGGGCTGCAGTACCTGAAGAGCCAGTCGGCGGTCTCGCCCCTCATGCCGTCGCTGGCCTTCCACCCCATGATGCTCCACCGGCAGCTGCTGGCGGCGTCCGGCCCGAGCCCGCACCACTTCTACCGCCACCCGGGCGGCGCGGCGCTGTACGGCGACCTGCTGCACCACCTGTACCCGCTCTCCACGCTGCCGCCGCCGCAGCTGTCCTCGGTACACCCCAGCACCAGACTGTGAGGGAGCGCGAGGGGGGAGGGGCCGGTTTGTTCCTCCTCCTCCCTCCCCCCTCCCCCTCTCTCCCTCTTTCTCTCTCTCTCTCTCTCTCTCTCTCTCTCTCCACATCCGCAGAAAACTTTTTCAGCTTGTCTCTGTCTCTCTGTCTCTCTTTTGCTCGGGGATTGTGGCTCAGTCGAAGGAAAACACTGATTATTAAACTTTGGCTGATTACAAACTGATAAACTCGTCAGTCGGGCAGACTGAAAATTCCATTTTTCTTTTTTTATTTGTGTATGCATTTGTTTATATACTTTGCACTGTTCTTTATTTTTTATCACCACTTACTGTATCTTTTTTTTTGTTGTTTTTGTTGTTGTTTTTAATGTTTGTCGTTGTATCCTTATTTGCACAATGCTCATGTATGTGTATGTGCTCAGTCACGAATCAGTTTGTCGCTCTCAGTCACCATGAGTCAGGTTGTTGCTCTGGATGTGTGAAAAAGGTGGGAGGGCAACAGAGAAAAGCCATTTGTTTACTGCGTCTGAGGGCTAAACTTTGTTGCTTCAAAACACTACAACAAGTAACAACGTAAATGCAATTCTTTATATTAAGTAAGAGGTGCGTTCACCGTGGCAAACGATGCTCAGCAGTTGTTTAGCGCGTTATTATTATTATTATTATTATTGTTATTATTATTATTATTAATTACACTCTTAGGCAGCAGGTTGTGGTGATGTGTCTGTTCAACGTGTGTCTCCATGTTCAAGCAGGACTCCTTGGAAACAGACACAAACACTCACTGCGTCACACGAAATAGTCTCATCGTAACATTCAGAGGTGCTGTGTGTATGACAGATGTACTGTAGACTCACTTTTTACTCACTTCAGGTTATTTGTTGTGCGTTTTCAGTTCAGATGCGGCAAAAAGCAGTCGTCACGTTGGATCTGTTGACAAATCACCACTTCTAAATTGAAAGTAATTTGACCCCAAACCCCCCCTCATCCTTCTTATCCTTGTGATGAGTAGACTGTAGCAGCTTGTTTTTTGTGTCTGTAGGACCAGCGTCATGAAACAGCAACGTCTGCTGTGGAGTGCTCACCACAAGAAATCAGCATTTCATTTCATTTTTTTTATTTTTTATTCTTGACTTGAAATCTTTTTTTTATTTTTTATTTTTTATTTTGGTGAACAAGCTCTTTAATTACAATACGCTGAAAAAAAAAAGACTCACTGTATGATTTAACAGGAATGTTGTCACTTAGGATATTATTGCTTTGCAAATATCTGTGCCTTTCGCGGTCTTGGATTAGAGTTAGCACTACAGTTGTTAAGGTTTATCTTCTGTAGCAGGGTAGGAATATTAATATTACTGTCACTTCTTGTCTGAAACGCAGCACACAGACATTCATACAAATACAGAAAAAAAACAACAACATACATGGCACACTATTGACACCAGACTTGATTGGTATTAGGCACAAAATGTAAAGCGTTTGTGCTTAAAATAACGTACTTTTACTCAGCTTAACTGTGTCGAGCAGTCGGTTTATAGAGGAACCTCAAAAAAGATTTACAGATAGTTGATATTGACACAGGTCAGCGTCTGGCATCCGCAGGGCATGTGTGCTGCTGCTGTATGTGTTTTCTAGCAGTGATGAAAAGGTACCAGACTCCATAAAGTATGCTTACCATGCTCCATAGCCCGAGGTAGCGAGACGACACCTGCTCTGGCTTTTTCTTTTTTACAACCACTATAATTGCAATCCAGGATAGTCGAAATACACAGTGAACATGTCTGGTGTTTCAAAAGAAGAAGTAGAAGACGAAGAAGAAAAAAAGCTGTAAATGTCTAAATGTGTAAAGTTTTACTGAATACTTAGATAAAGACATTCATTTCTGATTAAGTACTGTACATTGCTGTGTGTAGGTAAAACTGGCATTAGTGCTGGCTCCTGTACAGAACATTCATACGGGATCAATTCACGACAACCTCCCCCCACCCCCCACTTCTCTCTTGTCTTATTTCCTGTGTAAATAGCACTGTAGATAGTACCGCGTGGTTGTTATCATATAAACTGTTATAATCTGTAAATAGTATTAAAAAAAAAACAGTATAAAAGTCGGTTACACAATCTAGCTGTGTCCTTGTTTGCTCTGTTTCAAGGTCACCACGATCATGTTAGATTTAAACAAACACTACAATTTAAGAATTAGGATACTCTTTTTTTTTTAATTTGTTGTCGTTTCACTTTTTTTTTTTTCCACGTTGTTTCCATTAATGTGCATCCTGAAAGTGTTTTTGATACAGTAGCCATCTGTTTACCAATCACCCAGCTGGCGAGCGAGACAAAAAAATAAAGACATTTTGTATATGACCTCCTGTATATTTAATTAAAATATTTTACTATCTATACGTTTCCTCGAATGTGTTTTTTAATGGAGCTGCAGATAAAAAGCGAGGGCTGAATAAACTGATATTTAATGCCAGTGTACTGAGGCCAATGTAATGTTCTTCTTTCCTGAGTAAATGCAGTGTGAATGGGGTTTTATTATTGTAATACCATTATCTGGCTATGAGATTCCATCCGCCTTAATCTTCACAACAGGCTACTTCTGGGCTCAAAGCCAGTGTAGCCTCTCCAGTATTTGCTGCAGTCAGAAAAAAAATGTGCTAGTGCATGTATCTCTATGGGATGTGTGTTGGGCTGCAATAAAAGCTATGCTTTGACTTTTATTGCCACCCCCTGGTAAACCTTTACCATGAAAAATATTCAGTAATACTTCCAAGCTCAGCAAAAATAAAGCAGTCTCACCAGGGTAGAATGTAGGCCGTTTTATTGCAGATCAGCAATAATAAAAAATACAGTTTGCTTCCAAGACAACGGCGAAACTGAGAGGGAGGAGAAAATTGCACTTTTTGAGGAACAAGAATTACTACAGTATTTTTTTTTTTAACATTGCACTAGACACAAATTATAACTGCACGACAGACAAGACCAATATAAAGTATCGCTACTCACAAGTACATAACAGTTCCACTTAAAGTCTAAATAATTAATGTGCTGAGAGTAAAATTGAGTTGACATGAAAGTATTATACTATAAAGAAGTTAGTACAGAACATTTAATCAAACAACACGATAGAGAGAGAGAGAGAGAGAAAAAAAACCTACAAATTACTGCTGGTGCGGTTATGGGTGTCGTGTAATTCATTGAGACGTTTTTAAAACGCATCATAAACGAATATAAATTTGGCTCATTAGTGAAGCTGAGATCAAAGTGAGGATGTTCACAATTTAAGTCATAAAGCAGTTGTGTTTTTTTGTTTTTTTATTCATTAGCATCTTAACCTGCAGTGTTTCTATTAAAATTCGTCACCACAGTTCATTTGCAACAATAATAAACAGGAATGTTAAGTTTTCTCTCTGGCTTTATCCAACTAATAGTGGCTGAGCTGCTGCAGGATGAGCTAGATAATTATTGTAATGACTTCAGCCATGATCACTGAGCCTGAGGTGTAACATCATCAGCTCATGCTGTGAGGTTTGACCTCACACGCCTCCCTTTTGTTTTTTTCCCCAGGTATGTTCAGTTCAACATCAAAGTGACTAACTTATTGGTAATACACACCAAGCGCAGGAAACATTTGAACACACTGCTAATATTGAGCTGCATCCGCTTTTGTACAATCCATTCTCAGTTCTTTCAAGGCTTAAACTAAATCCTCCTGTAATCCTCCTCCCCCCAAATCTACATCTCCCCCTCTTGATTAAACAGAATTTAGAGGTTGAGATGATAAAAAAAAAAAAAGGACTGTAGCTTTCACCATGCTGCTTCATCTGGCCAGGCAATTTCAGGGAAAGTAGCTAAAACCTAATGCTTTGTACACTGTGGTTAATTACGAAGCCCATTCTTCAATATGTGATCATTAAGTGGTTGAAATATTTAGTAGTTGGCAGTATTGGATTTGTTAAAAAGAAAAAAAAAGCACACAAACACAAGGGCATCTGTTATTTTAGCCACTCAAAAGACCCATTCATTCAATTATGTTTCACGACCCTTCTCACACTGCAGTGTTAAATTCTGTTGGACACCGTGTGTGTAGCCACTGAAAAGCAAAGCTCACCTCATTATTAAGACCTCTGGGAAATGGAGAAGTCACATTAGTGCCTTGCAATTGCTCCTAAAAATCCTGTTCCCTTAAAATCGTCTATAGTGGTCATAAAGTCGTCACAGTAAGTGGAATAAGTCAATAGTTCCAAAAGAAATGACTCCTCCGCCGTGGGCCAGTGGATCAATTCCAATTTGAGTGCTTTTGCAAAAGGCTCTTTCTTTCGCTCCATGTTCCAGTGGCAGAGCTGAGAAATAACAGTAAGCCTTTCCATTTTAGTGGGATTGATGACAGCCGGCCGCGGCTCAAGCCGACATACAGCTTTCAATTTCACCTATGGGTTAGCTGCACATGAAGAAGAAGACGAAAAAAAAGTTCAGAGATGGAGATTGGAGTTGGAGATGTATCAATACGATATTGATATTGTGATATGAGGTGTCAGCTGGGATTTGGGTTGTGATGATGGATGTTGTCGGGGGGCTGGTCGGGGTCTTTAAGAGGCCGCGCCACCCAGACATCTTTCGGGTTCCTGTGAATCGTCTGACATTTTGGGAAATTCACTTATGCTGCTGAGAGGTAGATGAGAAGATTGATACCATATCTCATTTCTGTCTGCTGGGACATGGTTAGCTTACCTTAGCACATTGACTGAAACAGCTGGAGGAGCTCTGTCCAAAGGTAACAAAAACCTTCCTGCCAGCACGTCTAAAACTCACTAATAAACAAGTCGTATCTCCTCTGTTTAATCTGTACAATAACCAAAGTGTTAAAATTATGAAGTACAGTTTATAGAGGGGTTATGTGTGTAATAGTTTTTCTTGGCTGGGTGCAGTGGATCAGAGCGGGTTAGGGTCTCCTGGTGACGACAAAACTGGAAGTCACTGCTCTCAGTCTGGCACATAATCCGCCATAAAACTGTAACTTTATTATTTTCTGTTTGGATTCAACAAGTAAAGACATAAAGTGTTAATAAGTGACCTTTGGAGGAGCTGGTGGGAGGATGATGATGATGTTGTTCCACTTGGCGTGCTGAACTACAGTAAGCTTCAGTTCATATTTAGTGTACAGAATAGATATGAGAGAGGTATTGATCTGCTCTTCTGACTCTCAGCATGTTTCCCAAAATGATGAACTATTCCATTAGAAGTTAAAGAGCAAACAGTCGGGCCCAAAAAGTCACAGCATTGTTATAGAGATGCAGTCAAATACTCTGTGATTTCTGACTTTGTCAACATTATGCAGAATAGCAAGTTATAGATCAACCGTTAGCTGTTACACTTGTTATTAGTGGGAATGTCGGGGCTAGTGGGTTAAGTCCAGTTCAAGGGTTAAAGTCACAAAGCTTTCAGGTTCATCCTCTCTCTGAACGACTTCCTCACTTTGTTCCTCGGTGCAGGAACGGGGCCGTAGCTGGGTCTGACGAAGCCCGGTTCAGCCGTGGTTTCGGAGGCCGGGGTCTGCTGGTTCTGGTTCTGGTTCTCCAGCTGCTGCAGCGGCTGCTGGGTCTGGCCTGGTATGTCGAGGACCCCCAGCGGGGCGTTTTTACGGCTCAGGGCCGCGGCTCCTCCGGCGTTGTTGCGCTGGAGCTGCTGGATGATGGCGGAGAACTTGGCGTCCAGAGACGGTCGGCCGGTCTTGGACTTCGTGGATGGGCGTGAGGCGGCGGCGGCATCAGAGTTCTCCTTCTCCTGGTACGACGGAGGGAGAGGATGATGAAGAGACACGGGGGGAGGGGGCCTGGCAGGACGGGCGGGGGGAGGAGCGTAGGGCTCTTTGTCAGCGGGAGGGGGCGGGGCTCGCCGCTTCTTGCTTTCGATGGGCGTAGAGCTGCCGTTGGGGCTCGCGCACGGGGTGGAGGTTTTGCTCTGGGACAGAAGACTCTTCTGGATGACCACTGAATGGGATCCATCAAACAGAGTCGACCAATTAGGGGCTTCCTTCTCCTCTTCTGGACCAATCAGAAAGTGGCCATCTGTCTCCTCTATCTTGTTATGGATGATGTCAGTGATGCTCTCGAATTTGCTCGGTGAGTTAATACCTACAAGAAAAACAAGATGAGTAAATGCCGGAATGAAAAACATTTAATAAATGTCACTTTTCTGTCTGTTTCCAGGTTTGCTGCATCAAAAAATAATTAAAACATCACAATGACACATGAGCACATATTCTAATTATTATGTAAAAGGATTTTATGTACATGCATCACCGCTGAAATTAAAACTATTATGCACGGTTAATGGAATATATTCATTTCAATGAGATGTTTTACGCACTCGAATCGTATCTCCTATAAATAAATTCATAAACAAAAACGCAAAACGAAAAAACAGGAAAAACATGCCACATGGAGCGAGCGGCGAATTATCAACCTCCATCTAACTCATTTCAGCCACTCGTTCCAATTACTCTACTCACTGAGGTCGTTGTAAACAGAGTCAGCCTGCTTGGTGAGGAAGAGTGATGGTTTCCGTGGTGATGTGACCTCGATCTTCATTAGCTGGTTGCAGCAGTGCAGCCACTGGCCTGGTTATAAACAAGAAGAGCCATGTGAGGCAAAAAAAAACAACAACTTGTGTAAGAGGAGCTTATGCATATGTGCACCCACTGCTTTAGCTTCACACTCTCTGTACTAACACATGCAAAGTCTGTCACAGTAACATACAAACAACTTCCTGCTGTAGTGTTTTTATGCATATGTACACACTCTTGTGCAGCGTGTTTACACAGAAACACACTCACTCTGGTCGTAGAGGTGCTGGTGGAGCGCCTCCAGCCACTCCTCCAGCTCCTCCCTGGTGTCTGTGCTAAAGACAACGGTCTCACATCCCTCTGGTGAAGGGTTACTGATGGACACACTCCTGGATTTATGACCGGCCGACTCCCTCTCCATCACTCGGATCCGAGTATCCTTTGGAAACGACACAAAACAAACTCATCATAAGCTGAAAATTAGCTTTACAGTCAAGAAATGAGAGCTACTCCACTAAGAAAGTACAACGCTGATGCTGCAGGAAAGAAATTAATTCAGCAGCAAAATGCCAAAGATGCAAACAAGATCTCAGCAAGTAATGTGGCATTTTGTGTTTTGGTTATTCTGCAAATGTTAGAGAGAAATACGATTTAAATCAATAATAATGAATAATGTTTTTATTTGATCCAAATTACCATAAACCACACAGAAAAATAGAGCTAGTAATGCAGTTATGAAAATAATCATCATTCCTTTAAACTGATTTATCTACCAGGAGACAGGAATGTAGATGTACTTTCTTTCCCTATTGAATGTTTTGAAAGCAGGTAACAAAGGGAAATATCTTTTACATTTTTCAAATGAACCATGAACCTCTCTGTGATTCTCTAATGTGTGGTGTAGTTTAGTACATCGCTGCTGCAGTGAGGCATCTCAAAGTGCCGGTGATTTCAATAGAGCGACTGAGCAAGACAAGATACAAGTGAGCGAGTGAGGAATGTGAAGGTCTGTATTTTCACTGCTCTGTCACTCTCACCTTATCGACGGGTACTTTCTGGGTGGGCTGCACTTTGGCGTCAATTTCTTCTGGGGTGAAGTAACAGGATAAAAAGCCGGCGCTCAACACGCAGTAGAGGCTGCAGCAGCGGTTCAATCCCTCCACACTTTGCTGCAAAGAGCCAGCAAAGAAAGAAACAAAGGAAGTGAAGAATTTCACCTTGAAAAGCAGCTTCTGGGTTAATGCTAATGATAACAGAGGTCAACGCACCTTCTGGCTCAGGTATCCGGACATCATGCTCTGTGTCATACAGGCAGGCTGGGCCACCAACCGGCAGCAGAGGTTGCCGTACAGTGGAAGCCAAGACGACCACTCAGCTGTGGGGTTCAAGAGCAGCAGAGACAATAAAAGCCCAGAGTATGAGATTTGCATACATTAATCTTCATAATTTATAACATATACACAGAGATGACACGACGAGTCTTTAATAAAAACAGTGATTATTAATTCTGCTGACCTGACCACTGATGTATCATGATTCAAACTCACGCCGAAAGGTTTCCCCGAGTAACAAAATCTACCTGAGCATCAACTCTTTTTTTATCCCTTTAATCACTCACACATAGTAATAAAAGTAATCCAAGCTAAACTTCAATCATGGGTTATTTTGTTTAATTTCAGCTTTCAATTTTAATGGTGTGAAAATATTGTATTATTACCCCAGTGCCGAATCAAATCAGGAGCTAAAAAGCATAATCCCTTTATATCCCCAGATATTAAATTTCTCTGCCTTTGTCTCTTACCGTTTTGGAGGACAATGAGGGAGTGAGACTGAAAGCTGCCTTCAGCCTCAGGTAGACATAGGGTAGTGTAGGCCAGGAGGCTGTACTTGGCTCCACTGGTGCAGGCACACACACACACACAAACAGAGTGTCATTATTTCTGCTGTACTGAAATACATTGATTCTTTTCATGGCCTCTCAGGCTTAATCCTAAAAGGTTCATGCACAACTCTAATCCCCAACAATAAAATGATAAAATGCATTGATACACATGGCTTAAACATTCCCATGTGCACATGTGAATATGTAGTATTTTTGCCTTTTTAAAATGATCTCCTCATTCAGAGAACTAATGATTCCAGTGTTTCTCCTGCTGTTATTTTGGTATGTATCATTCACAGATGTTCAGTTGAGTCTCAGACATAAATAGTACAGGTGGAAGCATTACAAGCGCGCACTATTTTGAATTAAAATAGCTGTGTGATGAATGCTAAACCCTTATTTCAGCCCTAACTCAATAAGATTTGTTTACCGCTGTGTTGTGCAAATCTGCAGCTGCACCCTTTGTTCTGGTAACAAGCCTTAAGCAAATCAGTGTCTAACTGCAAAGAACCTTAAATGGAGAGCAAAGAGTCTGTAAAGGGTTTTATGGGATGACTGAATACACATACGAGGGGATGGGGTTGTGCTGCAGGAAGGTGTCAGGGTCTGGGTTCTCCAGCAGAGGGCAGAGCTTCTTCCCGACAGTTTTACCAAAGGAGTTGCGGAGCTTCTTGGCCAGCTTCTTTGGCGTGTTCACCAAGGTGAGCTCTTCCTCCAGGGCACAGCTCCACAGCTCCACCCTCAGCTCAAACTCAGGAACTGCTTCTTTACTGTGGGAGGAAAGAGAAATTTCAATGGCACCATATACATTAATATTAATGAAAAATCATTAGACAGAAAAACACTGAAAAAACAACACCAGATACTTATAAATAATGCATTTGACTGCACAAATATTTCTATGCATGGGTATGTCAGTGTTTGTCGAAAAAGTCATAGTTTAACTCCACAATACAGACATATTTTGACATAGCAGCAGCAAGTGCAAGTGTATTATTCTGCATATATGATGTGTACAAAAGATACATACAAGATGGTGATTCCTTCAAAGCAGACGTCAGTGACTGATCTGTCCACCACCACCATCTCTGTATCGAACACCTCAGAGCCCATCTGCAACAGGCAGAACAAGGCCACTCGACGAGAGCCTAATAAATAAAAGATAAATAAAGAATAAATACAAAAGGTGCACAAAATATACTAGTACAGTACACAGGGGTATCATATCCACAAAATAACACAAGACAGAGCTCCAGGCAGCATGAGTGATAGTGAAACAAGGACAAACTTACTCCCTCTGTTGTTAAAGTGGTCTGAATCCCTCCACATCAAAGGAATACGCAGCCCTTCAACAGCAGAAAGGAGAAAAGTCTGGTCAGGAAACAACGCTGAAGAGTTCATTTCTAAAAATGATCATCATCTGTTTCGTAAAAAAAAGTTCAGAATGATTGTGGACAAAGTGGGAAAAATCCTACCAGACACTGCAATCGTCCCACTACAGGGCACACGGTCATCTGAAACTGAATCTGGAAATCTGAAATAGAAGTTTGAATTTATCATTAAAATTAATCAACATGTACACAACAAGTATCAATATATCAACATTACTGCAATACAACTGTACGTATTACAATTCCATCTACATCTGTATATTTACATAGTCTCTGAGCACTGAAACTGAACACCAATGATTGAAGTTGAAAATATTTAGGCTATATCTTAGACGTCTGAAAACAACAGTAGAGTAAGGAGATAGTTCCTTACCTGTTGATGACTCCCATCATGTCCTGCTGCTCTTTTTTCTTCTGCAGCTCAGTGAAATAGGCCTTGATCCTGGCGTTACAGGTCAGCAGGTTCTTGGAGGCGTTTAGAATCTGTTCTCTCTTGCTGCAGGCGAGCAGCAGCTTATAGGCACCGTCTCGCATCCGCACCTCAAAGTCCAGCTTCTCTTGCAGGTTAGTGTTCTTCATGGACAAAAAAAAATAGACAGAAAAAATTACAATCCATGCAAAAACACAGACTGTTGGCTTGCTATGATGTTTTGAAGAGAGTTAGTCCGTCCAACTATTTGCTACTGTGGAGGAAGATGAGATGGAGGTGATGATTTTGTTAAAGTGGAGTTAGATTGAAGTTGTTCTTAATTGTTGTTTTTGACAAAACAAAACAAAAATCTCCCTTGAGTACATTAATTTATGTTAAACATAGGCAAAGTTATTATTACAACAATGCAGAATGGAAATATATGGATGGCATAATGCAAAGAGGAAAATGCACTAGGGTTGGTCTAAACTCTAAACTAACAAATGAAGTGGCTTAAATGGAGTATGATGATGTATGATTCAGACTGTTTTAAAGCTTATTAAAATATTAACCTTTAAATTTGATGTAAAAATTTGATTGTGTGTGGGCTGTGTTGTTTGTGTGCTCTTTATTAATGTATTTTGTGTGTGTAAATTGTAACGGTGGTGTTGAACCCTGTCAAAGATACATTTCTGTTACCCTTTGGTTTCAGACAAATAAAGTTTCTATTCTATTCTATTATTGACTGCTGTGTAAAATCCAAACGCAGATGTACAGTGTACATGTACGAAACATCATCATTCTCCATTATGCGCCATCCTGAAATATGCACCTGCAACTTCTTAGAAATCTGTCGTATGTACAACAGGTTCATGTCCTCTACTATCTGCAGAGTGTCATTCAGAAGACTTGGGCATCGTTTCATGCTTTTGGCCTGAAAGAACATTAGTTTTAAAGCGGTGTTAGAGCAAAAATAAAAGACAAAAAGCATCATTTCGTTACATGCTTAGCACAACACAATGCGGAGAAAAAACGGATCTGGTTTCGAGGGGGGGAACTGGATGAAAGGGGGCAACTCCCCTGTGGGACAACTGGACAGATCTAGCTTTATCGAGCAACTGAAAGCTAGTATGTTAAGACAAACGTAAAAAAAAACATTATTTACAAGTTATGTAAACAAAAGTTACCCAAAAAAGCTTTGTTACAGCAGCTAAATGAAGAAGAACCGTGTTAACTGTTATCCGCGTATTTACGTTAGTGTCGCTGAACTTTGAGCCCCACTGTCATTATGAATCAAGGCAAACACACAACTCAACACCACATCGCTATGCAATGCATCTCTTTTTTTTTTGCTCATAAATACCTCGGTTTGCTGGAACAAGGTACTCTGTCGTATTTTCTTCCGTTTAATCTCCATAGCCACCGCGGAACCGGCCGACAACAGCGACCTGCAGCTCCCGTTTCGCTTGGAGGTTTGAACATCCCGCTGGTCGTCCATGTTTGTCAGTCACTTCGCTACTAGCCTAGCAACGGCAGGAGTAGCACGTTCCAGCTCCAACCTCCAACTCACTGGTCGGCTCGATTTGTGACCTGGTATCTACCGGCGGAGACAATGTTGTCTACCAAAACAAGAAATAGGAGCACTTAAACAATCAGTACAGACTTGATATAAATAATGTGACAATTTTGGAAACTGAAAACATATAATAACCGCAACCATTATGTTTAATATCCCGAGATTTAACTTTAACTTAATTGTTGATATAAAAACAACAACAACAACAGACCTAAAACTGCACTCAAGAGCCCGCCGACTTCAAATTTATCCGCTATGAATTAAACAACTGCCTAAAATCAGAAAAATGTCATACAAGTGCACAGATTTTCAAAAGTATTGTTCAAAAATACATTTAAAACAACCGCCCCGCCTTGTGAGCGGCACTGCCGTTTGTACGAAACGAGTGCTTTTACGCTGACAGGGACGTAGCGTCATTACGTCACAGTTCTAAACAAAACAGGGGTGTACCGTTTTCCAGTTTGAATTTTTTCTCTCTCTCTCGGATGGTCATAAATTATTTGTGCTTTACCGGAAGAATAGTACACATCATATATATAAAACACCATGAAATGTAATAACAATTTTACAACTATTATTGTTATTACATGATTAGTTTCTCGTCCATAACTTTAGAGGTAAACTAACCTATTTGGCTGTCAGTAGCCTCCAAGTAGGCTATACAAATTATTCTGTTTTCATGTCCGAGTAGGTTTTAATAACATTTTGATTACTTCATCAATATTACTCAGTCGTCTAAAACTGAATATTATACTGTATAATTGGGCGTTTGAGTCAGCAAAACGAGCCAGTAATAATAATGTTCCTGCAATGCCACAACATTTAATTCTGAGTTTAAAAAAAGAAGTGCAGGGCATGCTAATCAACTTTAGTTGCGCATCATGCTTCAGAACTGCTTTAATTAGCATAAAATAAAATAAAAAATTATATGGCCAACGGCTCAGCAGCACCGCTAATAGTTAACTTGCTGAAGCCCCCGAAACGTGACCAGAGAGTCCAGGAAACCCGCCCACCCGGTTCTGTTTGACGGGGACTTCTGGTCGAGTTGGAAACATCCACGGTTGGAAGTGTAGACGCAGGCGCTGCTGAGGCTGAGCTGAGCGTTGTGAAGCTGGACTGAAAACACAACCAAACACAGGAAATGACGATTTACAGTTACAAAATTAAAAGCTGGATCAGATGACAGCCATGGTGATGATGCCAGTCTCTGTCATCTGTAAGGCATTTTCTTTGCTGCACTGTGTATTTCAGTAGGCTTTATTTCTACAATTAACTATAACACGTGGAAGTGCCTTGCAGCTGCAGCTCATTTATGATAATCTAAACAATATGATGTCCTGTAGATAGTTTATCTTCAGTTCTTTTAGCCTGCTCCAAAGTTCTCATTTCGACCTTCACAGTAATTGTTACTCACAAGAAATATGTTTTTAGAAATAAAACAAGCTCCACACTAGACAACTAGACATGTATTAATTTGAACTCATATGACAGATTTATGTGGATCTATAAACATTTAAAAGAAACATATCTGCACATATATAATATTGTTTTTATGATCTAATGGCACAGACACAGCCCACATAACTGATTTGTGTAAGACATATGACATAAATCACTGAGTTATAATCCATCTATCCATCCATCCATCATAACAAAATAAATTTAAGTCAAATTTTATTAAGGGATAACCCCTTGAGATGCATCATCTCGTCTTCCAGGGGGTCCTATACATCAAAACAATCAGACAATACAATACAATACAATACAGTCACATATACACAACACAAAACATACACTTGAAGTGTACACAACAGCTCCCAAATCCCTCCCGCCCACCCCACCATACCCCTTCAGCCCCTTCAGCCCATAAATAGATTGTGCTTTTCTGTTTCTGAAGTATTAATAAGCTACTTCTTCTACTGCTGGTCCGGCCAGACCTGAGACCAAATAGTGACTGGCCATTTGCTATACAAATCATAGTAGTCTCTCTACCTTTGTCTTATGATCAATACATAATGGTTACCTAAAAAACTTATTGTGTGGGTAGTATGTCGAGAAAATGAGCAAAAATATTTTTGAATGCTTTACATAGGCTTCTGTCACATTTAACTTATTATTATTTGTTCTGTTTCTAAAGCATTAAGCTACTTCAGCTACTCCCAAGGTGCAGACTTGTGACCAAGGGTGACATTTGCTGGTATAGAGCCCCAACAAGTACTACTCTGGCACTCTCTCTCATCCTAAATCAACCACTGCAACTATACGGTATACATATTTTGTATTAGGCTATATCATTATTGTGCTCTGTATCTGTAAAAATCTCACTGTTTAAAGCATATTGCACACCTTTGTACACGGCCCACCTGTGGTGTCGCTATAAACATGGTAGTATAAAAAAAGCTCACAATGGCTTATAATGACTGAGGCTACTGTTGAGAGCCCCAAGAAGCTCCAGTGCAAGTCATATGTTTGTTAGTGTCAGGGCTACCCACCGCTGCTCTGCTGTTCTGCACAATCTGATGCACAGATTTATGTATAGGGCTTCAGAATCAGAGAATGAATTTATTAATGTGTTGGTCAATCCTGTACGCAGTTCTGTAAGATTTTCGTCCAGACTGTGGAACCATTTTAGAACATGTTTGTATGCAAGCCTACACTTTAATAGTGGGAAAGGCTCTGTACTTTGTATTTTTCTTTTCCTTTTTTTTTTTTTTTTTTAAAAAACTCTTATTCTGTCTTTTTATTATTATTTTATTGTGCTTTTATGGTGATATGGATCCGGTCAGTGTATCTTTTGGTCATTGGATTTTCTTTGATGACTAGGAATTAAAAAACAGAAAACAATTGGTTTATTTGATTTTCATTTTGAAATACAAAAAGTCAAATTGAAACACTAAGCATTCTTCTTTTTGAATGTCAAAGATCAATTAACTAAACTTTAAACAACAGTTAGATTTTCATGTTCTATTTCAAATAACAAAAAATAAAATCACTAGACAACAGAAATTTAATAAACAGACCAAAAACACAGATTTTTTCATATTTTGACACCAGATGTTGCATTTTCAAGGCAAGAGCGCCAATGAGCCAGTACCTGTGTGTGGTTCTGTAGGCCAAAAATGTCTTTGGAGCACTACTCAGTCAGATATGATTTCAGACATAGCAAAACAAGGCCTGGCATCTGAAATCTGTACGCATATCACACAAAAGTGCGGGCAGAAGAGGATTTTCTGCAGCAAGTTTGAGGAGATTTTGAGCTGAAAATGGCAGAAACTTGATGGGAGTCCGCAACGTATCTGGAGTTAGAGGTGGAAAAAGTCATAACTGATGGTTTGAAACGGCTTTGCTTTTCTTCTACAGACCAGTCCAGCCCACAGTCTTACCTTGAAAATGACAACATCTGGTGTCCGAACATTTAATTCACATTCATCAGAAAAAAATCCAATGACCAAAAGATACACTGACTGACCGGATCCCCTTGGGTCTGAAACACTGTTCCCTCTAAGGTGTTTTACTGTGCAATTGCACACTGCTCCCCACCTCTTTGCCCAGAAGACAAAAAAAGTTGCACACTCAAATATCCCCGACTAGTTTAGGCTACTGTTTATTTCTCCCTCATGTGCGCTTCAAATTGTGAAAAGTATGACCTTAACCGTGGTCTGTAGTGCAACTACGATTTAAGTTCTTGCTTGAGAATTATTATTACTGTTCACATCAAGAATGCTTCAGTGCCAAGAGTTGATGACACCAACTTGATGTTAGTTATTTTTTGACATAACTGTTCATATGGCAATAAATGCAAACTCTATTTTGCCAAAACAATATTGTATTTTGTTATCATTAACTGTAACTGAGCTAGATATGGAGTAGCCTAGGTAATGTTGTCAAAATAATCTGTTGTTAATCATTATAGTAGTAGCCAATTGTATTGATATTTGGAGTTGGAGAGGTGAGGCCATAGCACCAGCATGTGGACATAGTGTGTATGCTTAAGCTGTCGCTCACAGTCGCTCAAGCAGGTCATCAGGGGAGTTGAATTTCTGCTCAGGAGTTTTGAAAATTAGAGGGAACATTGGTCTGAAATAAAGAAATGAATGAATGAATGAAATTATTTGTTTTGTTTTGGCTCTGATTTTATTGTGAAAGGTGTGGCCGGTAGTCGAGGTCGTCATCCCCGTCGTCATGACGCTTGCGCCGGCCGGGAGCGACGTGGGTCCGCGCGCCGCTCTCTTGCAGGGAGGGAGAGCTCGAGCAGCGTTAACGTTACTGCTGAGCAACGGAAGGGGAGAAGGCCGACGCACACACACAGTCAGACCGTACTGCTGCTGCTGCTGCTGCTGCAGGGCTGGGCTCCTCACACTCACACACCGTCAACACCAACACACACCAGAAAAAGGGAAAAAGGGTAAGTGAGGAGCGGACTTTTACTTTTTATTTAGCTAAGTAAAATATAGCTCGTAACAGCAGCATTTTAGCTAGGTGTTCGACCGTTAGGAGCGTGAAGTTTACGTTAGAGAAAAAACAGAAAGAGTCGGTTTTCTGCTCTTCTGTTGCCCATCTATTGATGCGAGTGGGTGCTCAACGTTGATTAAAAAAAACCACACAAAAAAACAAGCGTAGGTTTTTTTTCTTTTTTTTTTAAAAGAGCTTCCCGTGTTAGAAATACATTATCTAGGTTGATATTGGTGGACAACCTTTCATAAACAAGCACAAACACCTGGTTATGTGTGTGACTCTCTGTTGGCTAACTGGATGGCTACTATTGTCAGCAGCAGCAGCAGCAGCAGCATGACCAGTCTGCCCTGCTCCGCCTTTGTAAAGCGGCACAGCCTCGCTTCTGTGGAAAGATCAAAAATTATGAATAAAAAAAAAAACACCGGTCACATTCGCCCTCTATGCTATTACTGTTTGTTATTGACCTGGATTTTTTTTTTTTTAAGTTGCATCCTCCTCTTGCCCGCACGTAGGAGGCTTCCCAGACAGACAGGATGCACATCAATGAAGGACGGGTCGCATTGAGCGCTTTGTGTTTAACTTATCTCATTAGAAACACACAGCCTCTGTCTGGGCGCTCTTTGTGTCTCTCTATATTTCACCAAGGGTAGATTATTATTATTATAATGTGAGTAGGCATTTGACTATGTAACGTATAGCTGCAGAGGGTTTCCCCGGTGTCGGACCCCCTCCTCTCTCTCTCTCTCCTGTGTGGAGGCTTTGTTTTCGTGGGGCAGATGTAGCTGGCCTACATGCATCCGCTCTCTTTGTGTTGAGTTTGAGTTTTTGCTGTCATCATCACATAAAATATAAAACTTTGGAAAATAGCAAACGGCTTGGTGCAAATGCATGACAGTAACCTATCTTTAATCCTGCCTGTTATGGACATTAAGATACACCGTATGCATGGATCTCACGGACAAATCTGTGTTTACTTATCAGATGGCAGACTGTTTTGATTCCAGTGCAAATGCCTGAAGCAGATCTATGAGAAGTTCAAGTGACCCAACGGTTTAAAACATTTGAAACTGAGACCTCTATTCTTAGCAGCAGCCTGATTGTATTTATTCATCTCAATCATTCCCCTTAATTGCATCTAAGGGAGTCAACGGTACCAATGGAGACTACTTGCATTCCTGACCTGTGTTTACAACACAGTTGGCTGTTCATTTACTGTACTGATGTGTTCTTGCAAAGCTCAAGAGCTGTATCGCTGCACATCATTCAGTTTTTTTTTGTCTCCTCCTCCTCCCAGCTGTAAGAATTCAAATTTCTTTGGGTTCGAGCCACAGAATGTGCAGATAATACCATCCAGTCCAGCTTTGCTCCTTTTTTCCCCCTCCTTTCTCTCTTTCACCCTGCCTTTTTTTCCATCTCCTCCGTGTCTGCCGGCAGGCTGGTTGGCTCTACAGGCAGTTACATTTTTAAAAACTGTGTCAGTGTCACAGGACAGATTTGCCACAGCTATGTCCTAGCTAGACTACAGCCCAGCAGCCTGTCTCCATACGTGTCCATTGATGCAGCTAAAGTGTTGTTAATAACATGGGAAGCAAGCAGTGTACATAAATAGAAGCAGAATACTCTATTTTCGCATTTGTTGAAGTTGCTTTGTGTTCTGTTTTTCTTGTGGAAAACTGGAAACGTTAGCCTAATAATACGATATAAATTCCTACAGTCACCGAGCCGACTATTGTTAGCTGCTACGTGTTAACACTCAATGTGCACAGTCATAAGTTGACTATTAATACTGAGCAGACACAGTGCAATAAAAGCCCTGCTATTTCACCTCTGCAACTTGCTACCTTGTCTGCTACAACTTGTTATCTGGGTCAGTATCATAATAATGATGCTTTTTATTTTAGAGAAATGGTTTGCCTCAGTAATATGAACCTATTTTCCATTGTAGTGTATACAGTAGTTGGGAAACAGGACTTTGTTGTCCGGCCTGCCCACGGCTATTGTGTATAGTAGGAAGTTTGGGAAGTGAGTTCATTTTACTTCAGTGGTCAGGGAGCTTTCAGTTGTGACTGAAAACAGCCTCATACTATACTAATCTATTCTGTTCAATGTTGTAATATGTTTTTGTACCAGAGAGTCTATAGTTAAAAATAGCAGTGCATCTCACTTCTGTAATCTGTATAAAGGGTTATGAGAGTCAGATAGCTTTGGCTGGTGAAGCTCCTGCTTGTGTCTCTCGAGTCAGAGAGAAACAAGGAAGACGATGGTAAAATAAAAATGGGTAGAGATGTCACAGCAGAGCAGAAAACAAGAAAAAAAGCAAACATAATCATCTGTTTGGCTTTATTTCTGGCTTCTCAAAATGAAAAATAAAACAGAATGACCTTCACATCTGTTTTGGGGTGTAACGCACTCCCGTATGACTTTCCAGTATTTTGTGCGTCTTTCCACTGCAGATATTGATCTTGTATTTGGGCAGTTTCCATTCCTATCTCTCCCTCTGCCAGGCTCCCCCTCTGATTGTCCTGTTATGCTAACATTGATGTTTTTTTTCCTCCTAAGTGCCAGTGTGGATTTCACTGTGAGGGTGTTCACTATTTTTGTCTGCTGCTGAGGCTATATTGCTGTGGGCAGCATTACCATTAGAGTCATAATCAACATGGCAGGTTTGGCAAAATACTAATGTTCCTGTTAAAGGGCCACAGGTCAGTCATTATCTGCTCTGCAGGGGCCACAAGGGCCCACGGGTGTACCCACCATGCAAACTTTGACTCCATAGGTGTTTAACATAGTTGCTCATTTCTGTTCTGTAGATTGACTAATACATTACTTGACTAAATGTTCAGTTTCAGTCTAATATCATATTTATTGTTCCAACATTTTGTTGTTTACTGGTAGTTTAAGTTTGCACATCAGTTTACTTTTTTTTATTCTGCTGCTGCTGCTATACTCCATTGAGAAAACTGCCTCCAGGAATGAGTGTATCTTGTGTATCATCTGAAAAATGTTCAGCACGCTCACATGCTCCTTTGAATTAATCACATACGCCGAAAAAGACTGTGCTGCAGGGCATGTGCTTCATTAATTCTCTTGGATTATTAATTATCAATTTTTTATTATCTCTTTATCTGTGAGAGTGCTTGTTCACAGTGCTGGTTTTCTCCCCCCCCGTTGTATAGGAATAACTCCACTTTGTCAGATAGTGCTTTAGGGCAGACTGCTTTTTTTCTCGTTTCTTTTTTTATACCATAATACTTCACTGATCTCAACATCCATAAAATGTACATTTCCATATGTAGGTCTGTAGGTCATGTGGAAAGCAGGGGTCACAGAGCATGTGCTGGGCTTATGTCTCAAGGCCAGAAGTGGGTGGGGTTGTGTATGGTGATAACAATGAGGCAGGCTGGACGGATGCTGGCTAAATGGAGGTGTTTTCTTGTTTGTTCACCTCGCCAACTGCTCATGTGATGCGCGTGGCCGTTTCTCTGCACCATATGGTCGTTTCTGCTGCACAGGCCAGTTTTTTTTTTTTTTTTTTCCACCCATATACCGCAACATGTATTGTATAAGCCACATTAAAGCCACACAAACATATGCACACTCATTTTCTGCAGACTATAGTGACACCATAATGATTTATTATCTCCCTGCATGATGCCATAGCTGTGCCATAAGGAGATTAATGTTCCCACATAGTCTTTAGCTGCATCAATTATAAACTGTTCAAAGTGTCTCATTTAAAAGCACAATTTTTTTCTGTTATATTTCAATTTAGATTTTATTACAGCTGCATGAGACAGATTTATAGAAACAGAGTGGGAAAAGCATGACCCACTTTAGTTTAAAAAGTAAAGAAGGCATCTTTCTCTCTCATTTGATACCATGATGTTGTTGTTGGATGCGTCCGGCCGTGTCATTGATCAGGAGAGAAAATGGCAAATGAGGCAGCTGATCCCTTTGAATGTATGTGTCAAAATGTCCTTATTTGTCTTTGCCTGTCTAAGCAGTGGTTGGACGCTGAAAGAGCATCCTTGGCTGGAATACACAGTCTACAATTACATTCAGCCTCAGGTCGCTTAATGAGCCTTAACGACGGTAAACTCAAGGATTTCAGTAGTTGAGGTTTTTCTTGAACAAATTACTACGCTGAATCCAGGTTGGAGCGGTCGGACAGAGTAAAAAGGTTTAGACAAGGTTTCTTACGAAGTCAGAGGAGTTCCCTTTCAACAGAATATATGGAGTGACTTTTTCTACTCTTTAATGGCTATTTTTCATTTATGAGGAGAAGTAAAGTGGGCCAACTTTACTCAAATGTCAAATGAAATCAAACACTTACAGACTGATATCCCTGGAGCAACCAAAGCGTGCTCCTTTGTGCACTCTTAATTTTAGAACAAGAACTTTTTGTATATATAATACTGGACTATTTAACTGCTCCCAAACAGCCCTGTAGAGATGTATATTTACATGTCAAACAAAGTGCTGGAGTCAGTGTTCTTAAGCTATGTTCATTCCTCACATATATTACATGAAAAGTAAGCATCACACATACATTCAGAATAAATAAATATGACCTTACAACTTTATAAAGGTCACTTTCCACCAGTGTAGCTCATTATACCTCACAAAATACAGATTTAGGTTGTAAAAAAAAGTATTTGATATATTACTATCACAGAAAAAGCCCAGTCTCTCCTTTTGCCTGAAGTTTATAGTGGAACAATAGATTGTTTACCTCCTCCACTGAACACTTTCATGTCTGTAAATCTGCAGCAGACTCGACCATTGGGGATCAGACAAGCCTTTGTCTGTCTGTCTGTCCGTTTGTCTCGTTTGTCCAGAGGTTGTTGGCTATCTCATCTTGAATCTGTTGCCCCTCAGGGTCTGTAGGCTTCCCTGCTGCTCCCAAAGCATCTCTACACTGCCGCAGGACCAATTCACCGTCTCTTGTCTATTACTTATTGCCTTCGATTTCAAAGTCCTAACTGACCTCACCTCTGCGTTTTCAAGGGGATTAGGCTGCTGCTTTTTTGTTTGTCCTTAGACGCTCTTTCCTGTTATTGGTTTTACTCATACCTCTAAGGTGCTGTCTAGCATCACGACCCCTCTTTGTTATCTTTTCTCCCATTGTTGCAAAGCTACAATATTGATTATAGCATATATGTGAGATCCTGAATTTCAGACAGTACATAAAGTGTTAATCTTAATAGTCTTTTTTTATTATTAACATTTTGGCAACATCTTCTCTATTAAGCTGTCTTTGCTCTCTGCTGTGTCTCTGTTTAGCCAAGGGCACTATCAGTGCTCAAGCTTCTGTAACTGCTGAGTGCTATTTATATGAGAACAGTCAACCTTTGCTGCTCTTCTAAACACAAAGTGCATCACCTCCTGTCTGCCAGAGGATTTCTCCTGGGATCCAACCAGACATGAAGGTTCACAACAGTTAATGCCTAGAAGCAATTGTAGTTTAATCACTGTTGTGCTAATATGCAACATGGGTTTTGACAATGTCATTGTTTTCTCACTTCTGTTTCACATTAAAATAGAGCACACAGGGCCAAACATGTATTTTTTTTTTACGATGCAATCCGTGTAGAGTGAGCATCTTCTGTAACTGTGGTGAATTTGAGTGGAGCTGCACTGAGTTTAAGCTCCATTTTTACAATGAAGGGACACAACCACACCCTTACAAAGGCTAAGTTTGGCTCTCATCATAAGACCAATGCGGAAATGTGTGTGTGACGAGAGTATGAGTAGTCTCTCTGTGCCTGTCTGTCTTCTCCTCTCTCCTACTGTCCTTCTCACACACATGTTTGCTTAGCTCGTGGATGTTTGTGTAAAAATGTGTAGCCTATGTGGAGGCTAGGCTACACACAACAGCTGTCTGTGTGTGTGTGTGATGTGGTCTGAGTCAGCTATCAGAGGTTGTGATGTAGATGTGACTGTCAGGGAGGCTGGGGAGAGAAAAAAAGCAGATGAGTAGAGTAGTGCTGATGGTTACCCAGCTGTTGCATCATCCTGGGACACCCAGTGCAGCCAGATGCTACGTGGAGAGCAGCAGCCATGTGTTGCAGCAAAGAAACATACGAGGTGATGATGATAAATGAGCCGGTGCCGTCTCTGACGCCACTTCCTGTATCATTTGAGCGTCTGGTTGTGATTGGCTGGTTCAGAGTGGAGGGAAGAGATTTGAATTGTTTAGAAAAGAAGTTGTCTCATGGGAGAACGGATTCATAGCTGGAAGAGCAATTAGTCACAGCCGATAAATCTAATCATCCAGCGCCAATTTGTAAGCCACCCCCCTCCCTTGCTTATTTTCAAGTTTCAAAACATCCTATTATATCATGAGAAGTAATAGCAAAGCAAAGCTGTCCCTTTGTGAGCATTAAATATGATTTCCTCCTTGATGACACGATGATTCAGTTCCTCTGAGCTATAAAAGTGCAGCCTCACTGTGGATAACACACATTGTTTTTAGGCCTTTCAGACTGTCCGGTCGACAAATCAACATAAGCACTAAAGATGAGTGTCCACCACCGCAGGAAGTGCTGCGCATGCTTCCTGTTCTTTGCCATCTTCTCCGCACAAAGAATTCACAGTCCACTTGGAATAATCCTGCCCTTTCACTGTGTGTGTGTGTGCATGTGTGTGTGTGTGTGTGTGTGTGGGAGATAGTATAAGTGTGGGTCTGGGAGTTGGGGAATTCCTGCCAAAATCATGAGGTCACTATTCCTCCTTATTGGCCTCAGTGAAAATGCTGCTGAATGGGGAAAGACAAGCAGGATTTAACGGTTTGTTTCTGTCAGTATTGATCTATAACATTTAAGGCAAGTATTTTATAGCTCTTCTGCTCCACATTTCAGAGGATGACTTGAAGTGTTGACTGCTTTAGGTCTGTCTTTGTGGGAAGAAGCCAAGAATGTTTGATGAATCATAGTGAGTTGGAGCAAAATGGTTGAAAGGAGCCAAATTGTTCTTTATAGAAATACTTCTCTTATAGTAATGATTCTTGTTACTTTTACTCTCAATTTTTATTTTTTAACAGAGCAGCAATAATTAGTTGAATATGTAAAAAGGGCAGAATTAGATGCTTTGCTTTATCATAAACTGTAGTAAACTGACTATTTTTGTGTTTTTTTGCAGTTGATCAGACAAAACAAGCCATCTGACCTTGGTAAAGTTACAACAGGATATCAAAAAAAAAATTGGTAACGCTTTGTTTGATGCCTATCTCTTTTTTTTTAGTATATATTTTTTGGCCTTTTGCCTTTATTCGATAGCACACAGTAGAGATAGACAGGAAAGGGGAAGGCAGAGAGAGGGGGAATGACATGCAGGAAAGGGCTGCCCGACGCGGGATTCAAACCGGGGCCGCCTGCGGTGAGGTCAGGACTATAGCCTCTACATGGAGCGGCTGCTTTACCCACTGCGCCACACCCCCGGATGCTTATCTCTATAATGCATTATAACCATACTTATAATGAGTTATAATGCAGTTATAGCACTGTATAACTACAGTCCATTGAATTATATTATAATACTTGACCTTATAAGCCATAATAAAATGCTCTATGATGTGTATGGTTATAATGAGTTATAGAGATGGACGTCAAATAAAGTGTTGCCAAAAGTTCTGATATTAGCCTATGTATTCCACATGATTATTTGAGAAAATAATCTGAATTGACTAGGAAAGTCATTCCTAGTTGCCACCCTAGTTTTTAATGAAACTGCAGTGAAAAATGTTGATTGGAGTTTCCTGGAGCCCAAGGTTTCATATTTCCTGGTATTTCTGAACAACTCCCCAAAATCAAAATCTATTCTTATGCTGATGAGATTTCAGCGTCTTCCAGAGCTGCAAGCTCCTCAGATTTCATCCACCTCCGCTGTGACCGAGTGGAGGCAGAAATGCAAGATGGATATTATTACATCCCCAAATCTAGCTCACGGTTATTTGCATGGCTGTGTGCATCACTACAGCGAGGAAATAGGTTTTTGTAATTTTGGTGAACTGACCGTTTAACGTTAAGACTTTAAGGAGCACATGTAAAGCAGACAGTATTTCCTTCCCAGCTGTCTCTCCTTACTCAGACCCACCGCTGCATTCCTCCAGCTGGGCCATCTCTTTCATGTGTGATAGCGAGAAGGTTTTTTAGTGGCACCACACAGGCTGGTATGCATCATTTTCAGGCTCCTCGACCACATTCTCGTTAACCTTGCAGTCTGCAGTGAGTGTGATGCTTTGGTTACACTGGGGAGGGGCGACCACACATCATAATTATAGTGTAATGGCAGTGCTGTTGTTCTTTGTAAGCTTTCCCTGATAATGTATGCACACTGTTTTGTTCCAGCGTGGCATCCAAACAGAATATCACATCTTAAAATAATACCTGACACATAATGTGGTGATGTAGCATTCGTTTATCTTATGGTTACTGTCATAGGTATTTTTTTTATTAATATAAATGGTTATTTTACTTTTATTTTATTGGTATTTCTAATGAGAAAACAAGTCTGGCCAAGTCTACATGCAACAGGTCTTGCCAATGACCTTTTATCAACAGATGCATATATCACTGTACCTCACAGCTGTCTAAAAGTGCCACACATCATATTAAATTGTAGCTGCGGCGTAAAGCTGATCCCTGTGACATGAGAGACAGATGTTTGTACAGTCATGTTCCCTGCAGTGTCGTGCGAGGAACCTTCAAGAGGTGTGTGGTTGATTAAAATTTCACTCTGAGGATTATTGAGTTGGTATACCAAGTACTTATGAGGTCAAGTGAGCAAGAGCTCAGCTCAATAATCTTTAATTCCTTCTCTGATGGGCTTTTCTTGGCACTTTCTACGTACGACAGAGCTCCTGTTATTTTAGCGACTCTTGAAATTGCCATGAAAAGCTTCCCTTTGAAAACCTATGTTTAAATTTGGGATAGATAATTATGAGAAGCGCTGAGCCCATCCAAACCGTGCTATGTAAACTTAAACATTAAGGTGTAACCACATTAAACGATCTTCTAAAGTGGATTGCATAACGGCACCTCCACTTCACTCTGAGAGGTTGTTGTCATCTTGTGACAGTTTGAAAAAAATTCAATTATGAAAATGTACTCGTG
This sequence comes from Trachurus japonicus, assembly GCF_045865225.1. Classification (NCBI taxonomy): domain Eukaryota; kingdom Metazoa; phylum Chordata; class Actinopteri; order Carangiformes; family Carangidae; genus Trachurus; species Trachurus japonicus. The sequence continues at coordinate 11,734,892 of NC_140921.1, read as the reverse complement.
GCTGCTGCTGCTGCTGCTGCTGCTGAATTTTGCATCCAGTCGCTCACGCAATTAGCATCAAGCCCAGTCGCTCAATTGAACTTCTAATGTGCTTTGTAGCCAGTCTGTTTGGGAAACAGCTGTGCAGATAACACGGCTGTCAGTTCGTCCTGTTGAATGTTGCTCTTCCAGGCCAGGGCGGTTAGAAAGTTAGAGTGGCTGGCTTTGACCTCCTTTCTCAGCTCATCCGAAGGAGGGCGAGGGGAGGGAGGGAGGGAGACAGGAGGGAACATAAATGTCCTGCTGGTGAAGCCGGCCAACATTCCTACATCACTTCCTCCTCTAACATCTGGCAATGATCAGGGCAGGCAGAGTGAGAGAAAGGATGTGTCTTACTGGCTGGCTTGGTGTTCATTTTGCAGGCGTAGACAGTGAGGCATCACATTGCAAGACCGCCCACTCGATCTCATTCCCCCTACCAGCAAAACAAAATGAGGCAAGATGGAGTGGGTTGAGTCCGCGTATCTCTACCAGTGTTTATGCTTTGTCTATGATTTGGGTTAGGGTGACTGTTGCACCATCTTTTCCTATGTTGTTTCATACTTCACTACTCATTATATCACGTTGCAAAATTATGTCTTTTCCTGCCTCTGTGAGAATAAATGGAAAAGAAAAAAACAAACTAAATCTCCCTCTTTCTTCTCTTCACTCAGGATGGCCTAGCTGTGTTGTGTTGCCAGTGGTCTATCAGCAGTGAGCTACCTGGACCAGAGGTGTGTAATACTGGATAATTCACTTAATTAAACTCAATTCCTTTTTTTTTTATTAGTAACAAATTGTATTGTCTTGCCACTGTTATTAAGTTCAGTATATAAATCTTCAGATTTACAGCTAGCCCATAAAGTGTCAAGGCATGTTTCTCTTCTAATCACATTGTAATTTATTTGACTTTTTTATGTTTTCCTGTTGATGTTTGCTTACTGTTTTCAAAACTTTGTCAAAATTTCAGGACTCCTTAACCGTTTCAGGATTTTACCAAATGTGATTTTCATTCTTAAAGCTGATGTACTGAGGATAATTTAGCATATGAGATCCAGGATTGGTTATTTGGATGTTCTTATCATGATATGAGCATATCTGAATTGGGATTGCTTGTAAATAATTCATGCTGTGTAATTCATGTGTGGTTTTAAAGCTGTGAAATGTGCTGCAGCTAAATGACAAATCTGTTCATTGAATTACAGATTGAGTTGAACACAGAGATACATTTGCTTCTTGTCCCTGCAGGTGTGTACCAGAGGCAGCAGCACGGTGCAGAGATGAGTGTGACCTCTTGGTTCTTGGTGAGCAGCGGGGGCACTCGCCACCGACTTCCCCGGGAAATGATATTTGTCGGCCGGGATGACTGCGAGCTTATGCTACAGGTGAGAACACGGCACTCACCACTTTTTCCTCTGACCTCTATTAAAGCAGAACAGACAGTGTGTGTTTATTACAGGGTTCCTACGCAAGTATGGAAAAGTATGGAATTTGATTTTATACATTTCCAGGTCTGGAAAAATATGGAAAATGGAAATTATTGTATGGAAATATATTTATCTTAATACTTATCTGGGTTTGGTCTTATCTGAAGTTATCTGGGTTAATTATTTTTGTATGCACTACCTACAGCTACAATCTCCTGGAAATTATTTGGCAATAATGGCATACACATACTCAGAATAATGAAAACAAATGATTAAATGCATGATTTTTTTATATAATGCACAACTATTTACTCATTTTTACCGAGAAGTCTGGAAAAAGTATGGAATTTGGAAATTTCAAATGTGTAGGAACCCTGTTATTAGATTTCTATTTACAGTCCCATCCCATCTCAGTATCCTGAGTCTTAGAGAGTTAAACATGCATAAGATTTAACTGACTCTCATTTACATCTCAGCCACCTAAATAGGCCTCTGACCTCACATTGATTGTGTGTCTGAGTCTGACTGAGGACAGTATGAATTAGCTGCTAGAGCAGAGTATGTTTATATGCGTGTGTGTGTTGTGTGTCTGCGTGTGCACTGAAGTGGTGTCTTTGTAGCTGTGCATACATCCAGAGACCATGCGTATGCTCATGTGTACCTCTGGTCACCGCACTATTAATAGAAAGTGGGGCAGATACCTCTTGAGTTAGATCTTATCTGGCTGAGTCGGTTGTAGTGGGCAGAGGGTGCATCTACGGCTGCTGCACCCGCTGTTATGACATTACACACCGAGAGGAGAGAGGTTCCCACTGGTACCAGTGCCTTTCTGACAGTTTGACCACCAAAAACACATTCACTTACTGATTTATATTTATCTTCTCTGTGCCTGTGGAATTCAGCTTTACTTTCTCACAACATTTCTGATACTTTATACTCTGTTTCTACTATATCATCACATTAAACTAATATTCTCTCTAGGTTTCTGCTTTCTTTACAGCACATTGTAACTTTTTTATAACAAGATTATTATTGGTGAAAATTAATCATGCTCTGTGTGCCCTCTGAATACCATTTAGTCCCGCTGGTGGTATCGCTGCTTACAGTGTCAAATCGAAGAAATCTAATCCAGTAATGGGATTTACGGGTTGAAGAGGAAAGCATAAACAGTAGAATGAAAGCATATAAAATGCATTTCATTTGCGAGTGAAAAGTAGTTCATGACCGATTAAAGTTCCACTTTCAAATTCAGAGTTCACAGTATCATTACCCTATTTTCTCAAAACTTTCATTTTCACTTGAGAATTTGGCTTTATTTACTGCCCTGCTGTGGCCTTCTTAGCTCAGTACCACCATCCGGCATAATAACTTTAGACTCTTCGGTTGTGAGAGTGTGTGTCTGCCTAAAAGTAGTGGTATTGCCTAACTGAGTTATTTCACACACGTAATACATGACACTGGGTCTGTTGATTTGATTCGTTGATACTAAGAAGTCTGACATAGTAAAAAAAAAGACATTTTAATTGGCAAGCTCCACTGGAAAAAAAAACACTGACATGTGTGTTAGAGTCAACACAGGTCATTAATTTTTATTGAAAAAAATTGAGACGGAAAAAATGAGGATTACAGGGTTTGTTACTTTTAATGTGTCTAATGTTTATTAAAGATGTTGCTCAGACAGTCTAAATGGAGATACCCACAGCGTCTTTGCAGGAGTGTCACAAGGTTGTCTTCTTTTCGTACATTAGATTACACACACACATGTCTGATCTGGAGCTTTCGCTCTTGTGAGATTTCTCACATTCTCAGCCATGTGTCTTAAGGTTGACCATGTGGCTCTTTTAGTATTGTGTCTGCTTGTTTTACTTCTAGTTTCACAGCCGGCCTCTCACACTCCTCTTCTTTAATGAGAACACTTCCACAGAGCAGTAATAAGGGTCATTCACCGAAGCATGTGGAGCTGTTAAAGATCTGTTTTACTTTTCTAACACTTTCTCCTAATGCGTCTCCGATGACCCGAGGGTCTGCTGCTCCTGCATGTGGGTTTGTGTGTTGCTCTGTGTTTGTGTCTCTATCCTTGTGATGCCTTTGGTAACGACAGGAAAAAATGAGGAGAATCTGCCAAATCAAGGACATTTTTAGCTTTGTGTGGATGTGTGTGTGTTTGTCTAAGACTTTGTGTAGCTGCTGCTAACAGTTGTCGTCCATGTGACTGCCCTAACAAGGCAAGACCCCATCACATGGCTAAATGTTAAGTGCTGCTCGTGTCACGGACCAAATAAAACACAAACACAACACACTCACTCGCCGACAGATATAAAAACTGAATGTATGACTGGGGATCATCACGCTGCCGGATGAGTGGCCTGAGGGAGGGTTTTCTAGATGTTTTGGTGTCATCTTGTGAAATTCGCCAGCGGCTTGTTTTCACCATCAGTCACACACCCATATATGTGGTTCTGACAGTTGTGCCTGTTTACAAACTGTGATGGGAGTGGATTCTTACTTTATTTATTTATTTATTTATTGGAAAAGGGAAGGGGCGTAGTGAAGTCTCCATGATGTCAGACTGAATCATACGATATATTTTTCCTCTGGGTAGAAATGAACTGGATAAGAGAAGTCAGAGAGGATTTTGTATCTTTTTCTGTCTCTTAGGATTATATCCTCTATCTCACAGCTCAAATTATCAGTGTGTCTAGCATGTGTGTGTGTGTGTATTTCCTCATTTGAAATCAAATTAGCCTCGTGTTTTTATCTCATTTTCTCCCCTCTCTTTTCCTTTCACTTTTCGCCTTTGTCCACAATATTCCACTGTATTAATCCTCATTTTGTGGTGGCGTATGTTTCAAACAGTTAGTTTTCACTTTCACTTTTTTTTTCCCCCACTTGGCTGACACTCACTTTTTCTGTTACTCCACATTTGTATTCTGAGTTGCCTCTGCTTGAATTCAGTTGGTCAGCAGTATATCCGTAACACGACGCGTGTGCTCTCTCCTGTGGTGTGAGGTACAACAGGCAGCTCAGTTGCCTTCTATCCTGTTTGATCTGGCCTAATCTCACTAAGATAATCTGTTCAGCGGTTGGCTCTCTGCCGCTGCTTCCTTTGGCTTTACTTCAGCGTTATCTGAACACTCTTACTATACTTTTGCTCTCCAGATGTCTTCTTGTTTAAACAAGAGGAGTCGCTGGTGTATGGAAAGGAGTCATATGAAGACTGAGTATCTGAATCAGCACTGATTGACCCTCAGAACAATGAACTCATTCTTGCCTGGATCTCATTCCGCAAATTACTTGTTTTTTTGCTCTCAGTTGTGTGAATCATGAGTCAGACAACTTGATCCAGTTGCACTTTAGCAATGTTGAAAGATTTGTTTATTGGGCCTATATGGGCCTGTACATATTCATATATTTATCAGATACTGTGTTTAATTAGTAATGGAGAAAATAAAAGTTGAAAACTGAAATGCAGTAATGCAGAAATGTTCAGCTAATTTCTTAGAAATTGTGCATTTCCTTTTCTGAAATATAACATTAGGCAAGCAGCAACAAACTTAGACACAACATATGTTTAGTTCACTGAGTTTCTGTAGGATATTTCAAATATAACCTGCTAATGCTAAACAAATTATTACAGAACAAGGTGTTACTTAGTTTTTATATTTTAATGATGTATCTGAAGGTCATTCCAAGAGACATTTTGAGACCGCAGCAAATTTTTCAATGTCAATGCATACAGTGCTCTGTGGATATGTTCTCTGGCATTGATACATGAGAGAGATTTCCCAGATCCTAGAGCAGAAAACCACAGAGGGTCGCTGTGTTGTTGGTGTTGGAAACAATTTAGCCTCAAAACAGCTGACGGTCTCATATCTGGACGCTGTAGAAAATCAATACCTTCTCCTCCAGCCCTCCATTACTTGCACTGTTCTGCCTGTGTGTGTGTTTGCACATCTGTGTGTATGAATATTGGTGTGAGACATTGACATTGAAATACCTGCTGATGTGCTTTGAGTTGATATCTCTCTAGATATCACACATAGTAACATTGAAACTTCTGAACAAGGTTGAATTCTTGACATACGATGCTGATTCCTACACAAAGCTTTAACATAGCACAGATTTCTCCAGTCACACACAGCCAACTAATGGTTTGTCTTAGAAACAGTGGCTGTTATGCAGTCCTTGCACTTTATCTGAAACCTTGATGCAGCATGTTTCACCAAAAGCTCTGCATAGAAATTTTAAAGTGGATTAAAACCAATATTTTCTTCTTCCTGTTAAGAAATCAGATTCAGGACAGACGACATTTGATCTTAATGAGCCAGATTTCAATAATCATGTTAAGCTTGTAACTGATACTCCTCGGCTAATAGTCTCTTGTGTTTTTGTCTGAAGTCCCGCAGTGTGGATAAGCAACATGCAGTCATCAACTATGAGGCCGGGACGGATGAACACAAGGTCAAGGACCTGGGCAGTCTGAATGGGGTGAGTACACAGACAGAAACCTGCAAAACCAGAGGGAGGTTAGGACAAAGATAAAACTAGGAAGAGGAGAAGGAGAAGGGAGACAGGATGGAAATAAACAGAGGGGAGAAGGAGGCCACATGATGGATGAGGGATGGGCCGAGATAAAAGAATGAGTTTAAACAGCTGAAAAAGGGAAAAGGGGGGGTTGGGAGGAGGGCGAGATGGATGGAGACTGCAAAGATGGAAAGACATCAAGTCAAAGGCATTCAAGGTAAAAGTAGAAGGAGACGAGGGAGGTTGTAAAGGGTCACAGGTTAACTTATTTTTGGCAGTCAATGGGACTAAAGCCAAATCAATCTCGGTGTCAATGAAGATTTATATCAGGGTTGAGGTCAATTTGAATCTAAACCTAATTATGCTAATCACGACTTAAGGCCATAGTCTGCGATTTAAGTACAAACCAAAAGGTCACGCTGCCACTGAATATGAGAACACCTTTAGACCTTTTCTCACTCCAAATTGATATTAGTAGAGATATTAACATGAGGCAACTAAATCAACATTGTGTAAACGGAGCAGGACAGTAGGGAGGAAGGAAGCCATTGTACAAAAGACATGGAAACTGGTGGAGTGCAGGGTGTATCGGAGGCAGATGTATTGTCATCAGATAATTGATAACATCTGTTTATGATCATTTCATTAACGGATGGATTTCAGCTGATATTTGCAGCCAATAATATTACACTTTAACTGGGTCGTTGAAAAAAAAAAAACAGGGTGGCAATTGTTCTCTTTTGTAATATTTTCTTGTGTTTGGAGGAACACACTTATGGTCTGTTGAAGTTGTATTTTTGGGGATTTAGGGAGTTGGTTAAGGCGCAGGAGATACACCAGAACTTAACTGTGCCACTTCAAATATCAGGCATTTTTGTGTCTTAAAGCAGATATCAGTGGAATGTTTTTGTTAATATAAGTCCTAAATAGTCCTATTTTCCGTCAGCAATCACTTACATGAAGTATTTCAGCCTAAACACGAGTCTCTCCGTCACTCTGCTCTGCTGTAACCCGAGGAGAAAATTTTCCTTGTGGGATACAAGTGTTAACCAATGAGGGGAGAGAACGGCATGAAGGGCTATGTGTGCAGCCAAGGGATGCGCGTGAATGTGGTGACGTAGCACGAGGACCAATTGATGCCTGACAAGGGCGGGGGCTGCTAACTCATGGTGCGTTCAAGGAAACTCGTACTTTGTGTTTTTCCTTCCTGTGAAGTCATACCAGTTCGATCTGGTACGAGTTCACGGGTCGGAAGTTACGAGTGGCCGTTATAGGGAACTTTCACAGACAACAGGACGGTAAAAACACGAGCTACGGGTTACCTGGAACGCTACCAAGTCGTAGTTGTGACTTGAAGCTGTAACTTACGGTTTCAAAAGCCTGCCTTGAACACAGCATTAGCCGAAACGGCCGTGCCGCTGATATCTGCTTTAACCTCGAGGAGCCAATTTAAATGTTGTATTTTATGCTATATGTCCTCCGTGTTTAACTTCTTGACATTGTTGGCCAGTAAAACCCAATTACAGTTGCCACATGGTGTTAGTCATGTGTAGTGATTAGCACTCACCCTCAGTCACAGTCCAGCACACTGACTGGACTCATGGAGAATGTCCTTCACATCCTCTCCAGCTCTTAAACAGGAAGTAAGAGTCAGAGTCACTTCCTGCTGTGTCATTAACCACCCAGCTTCTTTTGGTTGGATTCAGAGGAAGTTTTCTCCTGCTGACTCAGTGGATATGTAGAGATTTGCCGCAGTAGTGAGTAAAAAGCTGTGTTCAGTCAGTCCCACCATTTACTGTCTTAACTTGCTGTTTTGCTACGCTGTGGTGTTTTCAACTCACTAGAGAGGAGACAGGAATGTTTTATTACAACAGCAGTGCAAGTGTGATGGAATTTCATTTGCAGTTTAGTGAAACCTGATCTTTCTCCGAGCCGCATAGTAGAAGGAGGGGTGAGAAGGGGGGAAATGGGAGGGGGGGCAGAAAACAATTTAAGTGTCATGCGTAAGCTTTCAGTAGTGGGCGTATAGAAACACCAGGATCAGCTCACTCAACTCTTCACAGTGGCTTCATGCCTGCTAACCTCTTTGACCACATGCAAATATGATCTAACTGTCTGGCAGCAAGAATTTCTAGCAAATTTTAGTTTCCAAACTCATAAAACGGGCAGAAAATATCTGAATAACGTTTAAGTAGGAGTTTATGTTTCCCTTTTATCACTTCTCAAATAATTGATTGAGTAAAAAACTTATTGTGAGACTAATAGGTAATGAATATAACTAAATAGCTGCAACATTAATATCTGCTCTCTGAAGCAGAAAAGTGTGTGACACAACTTGGACAACTTTTATCAGATGCCGCTTTGTGATGTTATCTTACGTCATACCCCCCCCCCCCCCTTTTTTTCTTAACTGTTCACATTTACTCATAAATGATTATTGAATTTGTGGTAATTTTGTGTTTTGTTTCTGTTTTTCTTCCCTCCACAGACATTTGTAAACGATGTTCGCATCCAGGAGCAGATGTACATCACTCTGAAGCTGGAGGACAAGCTGAGGTTTGGATATGATATCCTTTCACTTCTAACCTCTTCAACCTGGACACATCATCATCCAAACAATGTACTAAATATTTCATCTTGAATGTTATAATTTTAATTCATATCAAGATGGCAATTTTTTTTTTTTTTACAATATATGGAGATTTTACAGTTTACAGTTTGCAGGGTCAGGGTTATTAGATTGTTTCACACATGTATGTAAGTGGTCTATGTATGTCTATGTTCATGAGTTATAAGCTTGCCAGTATTTCCCTAACCTGCGTGTATCACATACCAACCTGTTCACGGTGGTGAGAGGAGAGCTCACTGTGCCTGAGGAGGCTCTAAAGGCAAGAACACACATACACAAACACACACACACAAGCACACAGCCTGACACAAACTATCAAATATCAATACTGACCACGATACACTGTTCTATTGTTCTGCACTAAACAAATATTTAAATTTTTTCTCCAGCATGAAAAGTTCACCAGCGGCCTCCAGCTTAGTAAAAAGCCATCCAATGGTGAAACCACTACCACCACAACCACAAGCAAGTCTCCTGCAAAGACCCCAACAAAAGCACTGAAGTCCCCCAGTGGTGGCACCTCCAGGTCGGGGGAGAGCAGAACAACGGACGGGGTCAAACAGCCACAAGCTAAATCAGTGGACGGTCACAAAGCAGAGGACAGAATAGGAGGTGAGAGGCGACAATGGAAATGTGATGCTGTCTCTGAAATAGTATGAGCTTATTTTAGTATTTGATGTGCACCATTAGTACCAAAGATGGATTGTGAGTTAAGCAAATTTGCTGCTGTGTTGATTTGTTTGATCTTTTTATATTCTTTCCTTGAAATATAGAAATATACACGACCATAAGTCCACTCATTTCTTCTTTTACTAAGAATGTGCAGACCAAAAGTCATATTTGATAACCAAAAGATTTCATCACAGCAAATAAAGTAATTAATTATAGCCATTTTTCTCTGTATTATTTTGTTCTAAAAAGTCACCATTTCTATATCAGTTCACAGAATTTGAATGTATCCTGACTTTCTTCAACTGGCTTCTCTGTTTTACATTCACATATTGTAGGTGGAGTCTTTTCCACATTGGCGCAACACACAAAAATGCAAGTTGTAATATTTACACTGTGGGTGTTTCTAGGGTGGATTTCTTCCTCTAAGAAAACACATTTTCAGACAGATTATTAAATTTGGTGGGGGTTTTATCTCGGGCCAGTAGGGGGTGGACGTGGTCACGAGGGAGAGGGCTTTAACCACCACACCAACATTTACTCTGTTATATCAAGCATGCGGTTTAGGTCTGAGGGTGTCCCTAATAACTGACTTGACTAACCATGCTGGGGTGCTAGCAGGGGTCCTGCATAATCTCCAGATGTTAGAACAAGGCCATGTGGGGCTTGGGTTATTGCACAGATTAAGCAGTAACAGGGTCAGAGTGCCTGCATAATGCAAACCCATATGCCACCACTACTTTTTAAATTCAAAAAATCACAGAAATCCACATTATTTTTGCACATTTGGCCCGACAACAAGCAAACATACGCGTGCGGTGGTGCCTGTCACCCCATCTGCTGCACACACTTTTAACGACATCCTCTCTGTGGTTGTGAGGATGTAATCCTGCAGTAATACTACTGTAATACCACACCTCACCCAGATATTATACCTCACATAGAACATACAGTATATTCAGTAGCTTTTATATAGAATACCCATACTTACTGCAAACAGTTTGGCACAAAGCATCTATAATTATCTGGATATACTGTGATTAAACTTGCAGAGCTCAAGATAAGGTGTACTTAAAGAAAAGAAAGTAACAAAGAGGAAATGGCAGAGAGAAGTTAACACAGGATGAGGCCTCCTCTGGCACAGTGGTCTAAGGGGCAACATCACTGGTTCAAATCCACTAGGAGACCTTTGTTGCATGTCGTTCCCTTCTCTCTCTTTCTCTCTCTCAGCTGTGTTTCCTGTTCCTTTTCTTTTGTGCCGTCCACTCTCTGAAAAAGAAGCTGCTACAGGATGCTTGTCCCATGTCAACTTTCAGACTAATAGGGACAGACAGGCAAACGGAAAAGTCCCTCTTTTATTTAAACCTTTCATGTCAGAAAGAGAGAGAAAAAGCGTGCATGAGAGGCTGAGTGTACACATGTCCGTGCTGGCTAAAGTTCGGAAAATAGGTCAGTGGTGCAAGACCCGGCCAGAGGGGAATTAATGTACAAACAGCAGCTGGGTTCATTTTGTGGCATCATGATACAATGATCAGTTTATGTTGACAGTACCAGGGTATGTGAAGCCAGTAAAGATGGCAGCCAAAGCCAAAGTTAAAGCTGGGGTAAAACATACTTTCTGCAAAGCTTTGTTGAACTGTGTCTGTGTTTGTCTATCTGTCTTAGGGGATGTCACAGCGCTGCCTCGTGGGACCCCTCTGTATGGACAGCCGTCATGGTGGGGGGATGGGGATGCAGATGATGAGAACTCCTTCAAACAGGAAACTAAGTCATCCACCAAAAAACACGACAGCTACATTTCAGGTAGGATGAGTTTTTAACTTCGTCATCATCATCATCACACATGTCATCACTATAGTTCAAGTGAAGAAAAGGATGCCTGGAACAATTTAAATGTGGTCATGTGTAAAGACTATATCTTCTTCCCAAAACATGCCAAATCAATGAATTTTACTGTCTTTGGCTTGAGGTTGTTTTGGCTCGGAGCGCATGTTGTAAAAGTTTTTACAGGACATCAACAGTTTTCACTGCACTGCGGTTCATTTTTGTAGGGTTACATGTTGTAAAATGTATTTTTTTTTGGGACTATATGGAACAACTTGTGTGTATTTTGTCAAACATGTCTGACCACAAGGCACAGATTGCATACCGCATTGGATGTAATAGTGAACTCGTATTTTTTTGTTGTTGTTGCACATTTAACACACCCACTGTCTTTTCTGTGGTTTGTGTGAAAAGCTACAAATCACAATACTGTTTTTGTCTATGTTTGTATGTGTGATGATGTACATGCGAGTGCACACAAAGGCTGCTGTTTTTCAGAGCCTGTATCTGTGTCTGTTTGCCTACAATATGTGTACGTAGTAGTGACCGTTGGACTGGGGGTTGGGGGGTAGGGGGGTCCCGTTAACTGGTGGTGTATAGTCAGAGTAACAGGATTAGAGGCTACACCAATAGTAAAACAGCTCAGCGAAGCAAAATCAGTCTGTGCCAGGCTGGTTTAGTGTTTAGGACCACTGTGGTCAGAAGGAGTGGGGGGAGGTTAATCAAACAGTGGAGCAGACTGAAGCGCCCTCAAATCTCTCGCCACATCTGGACGCTCACACTGGCAGCGTCTTCACCAGCCTAAAAAAACGAAGGCTTTGTGTACTTCCAACAATTACGGAGGAGACATTTCCATGCTGATTTTTCTGCAGAGTTTTGTAAAGTCTTTTTTTTTGTTAGCGTGAGATTAGAAAAGACTCATTTTCCTTAAAGCTCCACAAAAGCTCCACAAAATAAAATCAGGCGAATGGGATTGGCTACTTCAGTCATGGAAGAGGGTGAGTGGCAGCCAGGCATTTTTCCGTCTTGCAGCATTGACTTTTAGGCTGAGTGTTGGATGGATGTTGTGATGTTGGATTGGATTGTGAAGCAGCGTGCTCCAGGGGTTGTTAAACTCTGTATTTATCTAGATTACAGAAACCTCAGCGTTAAAAGAGGTTCTTATCGCTCGCTGTGCTTTTGAAATGGTGTGAGCACACCCTCTATATCTGCTTTAATAAACTGTTAACATCAGATGAGGCAGTTGAAGGGGAAGTGAAAAAGAGAAAAAGGACTCAGTGCAGGAAGTGATTTTGTGTGAGAATGTTTTTTTGTTGTTGCATGCATTTGTGTGTCAGTTAAGTTTAATGTGTGTCCTTTTCTCCTTCCCAGTGAATAGACTATGTTGTCAGAACCCCACCCCCCACCCCCCACCCCCCCCCACACTCCTTGTGTATTGTCACTCAGGCTGATTGGGTTACGCCATTGCGCCAGCTCCCCCTTTTTCTCCTCCCAACGCACACGCATGCACACACACATGCACTCATCGTTCACACAGGCCACTCTCTCACTCCACACTACAGCGATCATTAGTTAACCACTCTCTAATTCTCAGTAAGTATCGCTCTCAATTCCATATACTTTGGCTAATGGAGCTGGTGAAAGACTTTGTATTAGTCAAATGTCCACTTACCTTGGGCTTGTTTTATACCTGTGGATCTTTTAGGAACTATATGGGCCCATTAACTGTGTTTAGATCTCAGACACATTAGAATTTATAATGAGAGGTCACTACAGGTTATAAAATGATTGTTTTGAGTGTTGCCAGTGTTATTTAAAAGCAGTCATACTTTGGTGATAGCAGGTGCATTTTGTGTGTTGAGTGTCATGTGTCTGCTGTCAGTTTGAATTCTGCTATATAGCAGACTCTAATATGATCCTAACTAAGAGGCCGAGGTTTCTATGTTTCTGGAGCCAACAACTGTCAGCATTAGTTTGAACTTCACATGAATGTAATTAAACTAATTCATGAAACCCGTAACTTCGCAGAAATGACTAGGTGCTTCCCAGAAAGGCATGTGACCTGCGGTGACATCAGAGGAAGCTCTGATTGAATTCACACTTATTTGCTTGAATTACATATGTGAGATACAGGAAGTTGAATCAGTTCATCAAAATTTCAAGGATGGGGCAAATACGATGAGATAAGGTGCTTGTTGTTTTTTGTGATTGTGTTTTACAGGATTGTTATTTTTAAATGTATGAAGTCTGAAGCAGAAATGTAAAGTTTCAGTTTCGTTTGCATCTGTATTACTTTCACAGGGAAGTCATTGCCTTTTAAGCTTCACTCAACCTATTTAATCCACCTCATATTTGCTCTCCTTTTAAATCCATGTTGTAAATCTTCCCAAACTTGCAGAGCAGCTTATGCTGGCAACTGCTGACCTTGTTTCAAAGATGCCAAAGAGATTTTTTTTTTTTGTTCTTCAGTTTAGTTGATGACACTGTAATCACTAATCATTTTAATTTAGAGATTCTGTTTCTGGGAAACTGAATCTTTGCTTTGTCTCATGAGTCCTCAATGGCACAGTCATTTTTTTTTAATCTATGAATAAATATTATTATAACTCACACTTATGATTATATTCTGCAGAGTCAGTTTCTGTTTGTTGTTTCTTTTTGCCATTTGCCATGTGTCCCTGTTTGCTCCCCAACATGAAGCAGATGGCCCTTCTAATTTCCGAAAGTATCATTTATCATATTCAGATCCCACAGAGCCTCTGTTTGTTAATGTGCACAGATGAGAAAATAAGTGCTCCATGTTGTAGGTCCACCAGACTGCAGTCCTGAGTAAGTCCATATGAGACACGGTGAAATAAGACAGACGGAGACAGAACATGTATGTGCCTTTGCGCATGTTGTTTGTCATTTATTGGGCTGCGTCCTCCCCCAGAGGGAGACAGTAATTCTGATAAATGGTGAGACACACTTGCTGAAGAACAGACCACAATTGAATTGGTCCACGTGGAGCTTTGCTTGACCTTTCACTTCCGACTTTTGATAATGAATCTTTGGATTGATTTCTCACTGTGGTCTTGAAGCTCTGGCTTATGTTATGTATTTTCCACCCTCAACATTATATAGAAGCTATGACGGACTGTAATTGAATCCATACTAGTCCTAAGTCATGGAAGATGAACTAATGAAATATTCTTATGCCTATTCAAAAGCATAGAAGACACCTGATAAATTAGTTATACGGTATATAATGTGGGTCAAGCTGACAGTTTTTTTAAAGAAGTTTTTTGTGTTTTCCAAACTTAGACAGCAAAGAGGCTCGTCGTGGGGAGAAGGCTAAAGAGGACGGCCTTCATGCGTCCTCCGCCCACGATTCCAGCTACTTTGAGATCCCCACCAAGGAGGGTCACATGGCCAATAACGGCATCCATGAGATTCCCACTAAGGACACAGAGGGCAGTTCTGCTCACGGAGCAGCAGGTGAAGTTCATATTTTGTTTATATCATGATTGTTGTGTATATTTTATTTATCTTTTAGAGTTTAAAGGTGAAAAATGTTTATATTATTACACTAAGAAGTCACATTTATACATCTATTTTTAAGAGTGTCTCTCCACAACCTTGTATTTAGTGGAATTGACTGAGATTGACACGGTAACAAAACTGCAATGTCTGCTCCACAGCCCAAGGTCACGCCTCCTTCACCATAGAGTTTGACAACACATCTCCAGGGAAAGTCACTATTAAAGACCATGTGTCAAAGTTCTCGTCTGACCACCACCGATCACGCTCCAAGAAGAGCGGAGGAGGAAGTGGAGGCGCAGGAGCGAGGGACTTGAGCACACTTCAAGCGGCTATGATGGCATCGGAGAGCAAGGTGGCTGATTGGCTGGCCCAGAACGACCCCACCCTGGTGCGCAGCGAGTCAACGGAGGACGATAGCAAGAGCATCAAGAGCGATGTGCCGGTCCATCTCAAAAGACTGAAAGGTGGAGTTTATTTTCATCATTTTGTCCTTTCTTCTCTCATTTATGGTCTGTACTAACTCTTTCTCCTGAGTTATCGTTCAAGAGTTATCATGTGTTTTACGTTTATGTTACAAGATTTTACACTCTGTCTCAATTTCCCTCTTGGCTCTTCCTATGTGGAGACTGAGTAGATTCTTTGTTAGGAGCAGGGGTTGTTGGCAGTGGTAACCAAGCCAGGGGATTAGCAGCAAGCAGACAGAAACATTTAAACCCCTATCTACTCCCCTACTGCTCTGACAGCCAATGACAAGGCTTAGCATGAGTAGCATAGCACAGCCCCCCTCCATTGAATTCCACTTTTTCACCATTTACAGACATATTATCCAGCGAGCAGCACATACTCTGAGCATATCCTACTTCATGGCAGTTAATGCCCGACTTCAAGAGCTTCACATGTGGGTTTTTGTTTGATTTTTTTCTCTTGCATTGTGAGTGTGGACATCTAAAGCTTATTACTATGTATCCTGTGGGTAAGGATTGAGATTGTGTCTTTCTGTTTCTTTGTTCTTGTTACCTGCAAGCGGACAGCTACTGCTTTAGCTATTGGTGCCAGGAGTTGTGAGAAAGCTGCAGGCAAAGAGATGCTATGCTAAGCTTTGTGCTGCCGGTAAAGAGAGTTTTTATGTTGGATGCTAAGCTAAGCTACGGTAGACTACATGCTGGTCATGACTTAATTAAATGGAGGCCAATTTATGATGTTGTTGACGTGTGTGTGTGTGTGTGTGTGTGGGGGGGGGAGGCACCAGGAGGCAGGAGCTGATGAAAATGGAAATCTGTGAGGTAGCAGGAAGACAGGGGAAGTCAATTCATTAGTGGGAGTTAGTACATGCATGTCAACCGGCTGACAGAACAGCTCACCTAATGGATGTTGCTTACTGACTGACTTTGGAAATGATCGACACTGCAGTTTTTCCAGCTGAAACTGTGACTCGCTGATACTTGATGAGCTTGACCCTTGGTGTTCAATTCCCAGAAGAAGAAATGGAAATCTGAAAAAGAGCAAGGAATGAGAGTGTGACTGACTGTGACATGGGTTACAGGAAACTGAGAATAACCACAGAGGATGGAGGGAAAAGAAGGGTGGAATAAGGGAGGGAGAAGAGAGGAAGGGGAGGGAGAGGACAAAGTGGGGTGTGTAGAGGACAGGTGGACAGCTGGATGGAAAGCTGCCTAGTGATGCCAGCTGCAGACATGTGAGGTGTGAAAAAAATTGGGCGAGGAGAGCGGGAGAGCCTCAGTGTAATGCTGAGAGCAGCATTTGCAGCAATAACAGCAAAGGTGATTGGACAAAGAGAAGGCAAGAAGAAGAGAGAGAGAGAAAGAGGGGCTTGTTGCCTGGACTGCAGTGGAAGTGGAGAGGGGGGGGGGGGAGCAAAGGAGCAGGCAGCAGTTTTCAGTCGACAGTTGTTATAGTAACCGTGATGCAAACGATGTGATGGCAGGGAACGAGAGGACACAGACGTATATTTAGAATGAGCAGGAATTAGCAGTGAACATCTGTTTGTCTGCGCCTGTGTGTCTGTGTGTGTGTGTTTGTGTGTGTGTGTGTGGTGGCTGCAGGAGCTCGTGCGAGAGCAGCGTTTTCCGTAGCGACTGATGGGTGTGTGCGAAGCATGCACCGCTCACATGTGGATCTGTGTGGCTGAAATTCACCGTGTCTGTGTTTGGAGCATGTGCGTCTTTGGAACATGCTCAGCACTGATCTGCAGAGAAGCGGTGCAGCAGCGTGTGTGAGGAGGAGAAGCATGTGAGAATATTGTGCTGCTTAGGGTGTGTCGTAGAGGTGCCAGGCAGAGAGAGAGGCAGAGGTTTGACTTGGAAACTGAGGAGGCGAAGTGAAGAAGCTTTTGATTTGTGAGCAGTAAGGTGAGTTCTCACTCTTTATCTTGCAATGTAGGGGACAGTTCTTCACACTGACTGTTTCTGTCTTGTGTGTGTTATTGTAAAACTGTGCATTTTCCCAGTCAAAGATGTGTTTCTTTTGATACATGCTATGTTTTTAAGATTGCAAGATTATTTTCTGTGACTTTGACAAAAATAAGTACTTCATGCACAGTTGATATTCATAGAAGTGAAAGCTCAATAGATAAGGGTTGAAGTTAAATATTATAAATGCATATTGTTCTGTATTGTGTGCTCATAATGTTAAAGATGTTTTGGAGTTGGGCGTTTGTTTGTTTGCTTGTTTGTTTGTGTGGCTTTGTATGCATTTTAAAGCAAGTGCATCCTTGTTTTGGGCAGTCAGTTTTGTGTGTGTGTGTATGTTTGTGTGTATGTGTGTGTGCAGCCAGCGGCGGAGGCAGAGGCCAGCTCCACTGTGAGTCATGATGGGGCAAGTGGGGCAGAGCACTGGACACTCACAGACACCTCTGTTCTTCTCTGGCCCTGCCAACAGCCTCTTTGTCTGGGGCACACAGCATGAAAGACCTGCCTCTCTCTGTCTGCTTATCTGCAGATCTGCTCCAGCCACTGTAACGCACTGCTGCCTTCCTTCCTCTCTCTCTTTCTCTCCGTCTCCTTTTCTTCTTTTTAATGAAATGTATGCTTTATTAAATTTCAAGCAGTGATAAAAGACAGGAAAGGAGAAGGAGGAGGTGGATGGTGGAATGTTTCGATTGAGCTGCGGACTGTAGAAACAGTACTCCCGTGATTTAATAATGTCCTTCAGTAAAGTTGGAGGACAAAATTATTAGATATAACAATTCCCAGAATGCATATTGCTTTTCAATTGACTATTCCCGTCTTTGAAAATCCACATCCTCCATTTTTAATGTAGGTTAGTGTTTTGATGTAAATTCAAAGTTTTGAAGGCCAGACAGAGATAACCCCCTCGTGACATCACTATGACATCACATTTATTTTCTTCAGACTTGACAAAGCTCCTCTTGAGCCACAGAAAACATTGCACAACTGTTTCTAGAGGCGGAGTAGCACTAATTCTGACAAGTAAATTGATCCTTGTGTAAAAATCTGTGGAGAGTGGAGAGAAAATAAATACCTTTGTTATGTAGTAATGATGTGATGAACTAATATTTTCCATTATTATTTCCCACCTATTGTATGATTTTACACTAAAGATCAAATTAGAAAGACAAAAATGAAGTAACATTAGATAAATAGGCTGTGTTAAAATCCCCTGGCAGGCAGCTATGTTGGGCACTATGCCCTCTTTCCTCTACTTCTAGGACTTTATTTGTCTCTTGTCTGTTGTGGCTAAAGGTGAAAATCCTTGAACCAGTAGTGATGATTTAATTTTACTACTCTAGGAATTGACTCGCACAGTTGTTGCTGTAATATTTTGGAGGAAGAATGAGATAAATGGTATTATATACTGTCTGGCGAGGCACAGAGGCTGCGCTGTGGTTTCTGAAAGTGATGTGGAAGTGGAGGTGTCATGCAGTGTTTCATCCCCTCCTCTGACTGGCTAACTCCTGGCTCCCTAGCTGACAGGCTGATTGTGTGACGGCTGTCAACCCTACATTTCTACTACACTACGTTTCCTGCAGTTACGAACTCCCCCATTCTTCTCTTTGGCCTTTTCTCTACCCCCGCCTTTCCCTGCTCACCCTCCCCTTTTCTTTCTCCTCTCTCCTTTCACCTCCCCTCCTCCTCCTCCTCTATCCCTGAAGCCCTTTACCCCACAACACACACTCATACTCACATCCAACCTCCTTCTCTGCCTCCCCCCTGCATGTCCTCCTCCTCCTCCTCCCCTCCCCCTCATCGCTCTCTCTCTCACTGTCAGTGAAGTAGGCAGGGCTAGTAACCGTGTGGGTGGCATGTCTGGATTAGCGTGGCACACTGTCTGCCATCGCACAACATTGGGAGGACACGCTGATGCGACCCAGACTGATGAAAATGTAGAAATAGCAGTTGTGTGGTAGGTAAGCCCAGCCTTGTGAATTCAGGGTCTGTTTTGACAGTTGAATGAGTAGATTCAGGAAGCTGAAGGTTTATAGATCATTTCAGCCATAGTAGTTGGCAAACAGTTGTTTCTTATTAGGATGTGCTCCCAGGAAGGTTTGGTTGTGTGCTCTATGACACGTCGTCTTCTTCTTCTTTTTGGTTGCTTATTTTATGTAGGTGAACATGTGACTAGCCACCCTGATGTTTGTGTTGCAATGTGTATGTACGCTTGCTGTTTGTCTGTTGCTATGTTACCGGCACAGTTGTTATTGTATGGATTTAAGAATGTTGGCCTGTGTAACATCACACAGGTTTTCACCAGAGTGAGAGCTATTGTTAATTGTACTGTAAAACTAACTAACTTACTAACCCAGGTACTGTAAATAAGCACACATGTTACTGTTGTAAATGATGAAGAGTAATATGTGCCTTCTGTTAAAAAAAAAAAAAAAGCACAGTAAAAACTTACCTGGCATGTATTCTTTTTGTTCGCTGATAGGCAGCAAACACGAGGATGGCACCCAGAGTGACTCTGAGAACGGATTGGGCCTGCGTTTTGCCAACCGCCGCCATGCCCTGGAGGAACGTCTAAAAGCAGCGCACAGCCACGTGGGAGGGGGAGGAGGAGCGGGAGGAGCAGGCGGTGGGAACGTCACGGTGAGCGGGAGCCGGGCGTCCGGAACGCGCACTGCTTTCATGATCGAGTTCTACGACGAGGAAAACCCTCGCAAACGCCGGTCATATTCGTTTTCCCAGACTGCACCTTTGCTGGGGGCAGGAGCTGGTGGAGAGGGGCTGTGTCCTCAGCCCCCG
The DNA here is from genome assembly GCF_045865225.1 of Trachurus japonicus. Lineage (NCBI taxonomy): Eukaryota > Metazoa > Chordata > Actinopteri > Carangiformes > Carangidae > Trachurus > Trachurus japonicus. The sequence goes on along the minus strand of NC_140921.1, from coordinate 11,715,057 downwards.
TCTCACCCCAAGGTGTTCAGCATTTCCACCTCTGCTACTACAGCCGCGGATTCAGGTAATAAAACTGCCTTTGACTTTAAATGCTTTGAGAATTATGGCCTCATTTATTGACAAAAGTCTCAAGTTTCAATCAAGAGATGCCATCATTCATTCATAAAGTGTTGGTCATGTTTCCGTATCTGTGTTTCTTCAATTGATGTATTTTTTGTATTTGTGTCTCCTAGGTAAAGCCCCAGCTCCAATACCAGCTACGGTGACTGCAGGTGCACCGACAGCTGCTCGCGTGCTGCTCAAACAGAGGTCAGAGGATCCGAGTATCGGTCGGAGCTCAGCGAGTACCGGGCTGGCGACAGGTAGCCCCACCAGCCCCAGCGAGGACGCCTCGGTCGTGGGCAGAGGCGCCGGGGCCGCTGGAGGAGACGCGGAGGATGAGCACAGCGATAAGGGGACGTACACCATCGAACTGGAGAACAGGAACCCGGAGGAAGAGGAGGCCAGACGCATGATAGACAAGGTTGGGATGTTGAAAGATGTTAGTCACTGCTTCCACCAAATACGATCATTTCTGTATTTCCTACCTCAGCTATGATACTTGGCCTTGACAGTACTATCGTAATACCAGTGTTGTTACCACAGAAAGATTCAGAATCTACTGCAGCTGAAAGCTAATAGCATTTTCTCTTTTCTGCTTGTTGTGCTATAAAGAGGACGTTGTTACTCTGCACTAACATAATGAGTTTGACCAAAAACAGACCAGAGCAAGGTTAATGGCATCTTTAGTGCCTGCCTCGTTTGCACTTTGCGGGTTAGCAAATCCTTTGAGACTTTTTTTCCCCCGTTCCCACTGAAACAAAGCTATCGTTACTCTGTTACCTTGCTTGACCACCACTCCATCCTCGCTGTCCCATTGGTTAACCTAATGCTTCTCTAATAGCCCAGAGAGACACACTCCATCAAGCCACTGTCCTGTTTTATTAAACGAGCGCTCCAGGGAGGTTGAGAAATCACCATCAGTTTCCTACCACGGCCCCTGTCCTGTAGCACAGTGCTCTTTCATGGTCACATGTTTGAAAGAAGCAAGGAAACACTGAGAGACAGAGACAGAGACGGAGAGAGAGAGAGAGAGAGAGGATTTAATGTTGGTTTCTAAGATATTCCTTTATTCGCCCCACAATGGGAAAATTTCCCTTCTTCAGAAGATTTAACAAACACTTCTTTAGTCAAGTCAAGTCAAGTCACAGTTTATTTATAAAGCACATTTAAAACAACCTCAGTCGACCAAAGTGCTGTACAGTTGTAAAAATGCAATATAGTTAATCATAGACACTATAATAAATATAAACAATACAATGAATAATAAGAACTCAATTTATGACAAATTTAGAATAAAAGGGAAAGTAAAAGAGAGAGAGAGAGCCAAGATTACTTGCTCAGCTGGGAGTGAAGCCCAAGGATAAAAGATACGTTTTAAGGAGTTAGACCATCCTCACAAGTCAAGTAGGAATTAAAGAGACTTTCTTAAATAGATACCACAAAGGCAAAGATTGTAAAACCATTCTAGAAAGAGATGTTCACTAAGCCGAAGCATATGGTATGTATTTTTAGGCGCTTGTTGCCAGTAAAAGTTATTGCACAGCCATGCTTCAGACTTAACTAAATGGTATCTTACAGTGGTGCATATCCCTTCAAGTGTTGTATACAGGTGTTATCTTAGGAGGAGCAGTGATGTAATTGGTGGGGTGTATTTCTAGGCAGCGTTAGTCTGGATGCATTACTTTCAAAACTGGAAGTGTTGTTATGCTAATTCCTGTAATTAGGTGACACACTAATTGGCACACTGCTCACAGTATGTCCGCTCTCATTCACTCTCCCTTTTGTGTGTGTGTTGCGTGTGTGTGTGTGTGTGTGTGTGTGTGTGTGTGTGTGTGTGTGTGTGTGTGTGTGTGTGTGTTGCTATGATACTCAACTATCAAGTGCAGATCAGTGCTTTAATTCTACAATATCTTCCTCTGGCTGTTGTTCAGTTCACTTTTGTTCATCAAGAGGACTGTAGAATAATATTATCACAGTGTTTACATATCAAGTGGGTATTTAATATTCATTACAAAGTGTGCTGCAGTTCTTACTTGTTTCAGGGTGCATACAGAACAAAGGCTAATTGGACAGTAGCGTATTATACTTTGGCAAACTGTCAATCCTGTGCCATATTGTAACCTTTTGTCCTGTCCTCCTGCTTTTTTTCAAACCTCTGTAGGTGTTTGGTGTCCAGCAGAACCAAGACTCATCATCTCTGTCAAACCTGAAAGGAGAAGAAAAAGGAAAGGAGACTGGACAGACAGGGAAAGAGGTAGAAGACTCTTTATCGTTCACCTATACACAAGTGTCCATTACCACAATACTGATGCTGCCCAGGACGACTCATTCTTTATGAATTTTGTTTGGATTAGATAAATCCTATTGTACAGTAAAGAACAGCCTCTATTTATCCCTCTCAAACCAGTGTAGTATAACGGCATATTACAAAGCGAACTAAGATTCGTGGCTGAGTTTCATCATGTGAGTCACAGTCAATCCCATGGCTTGACCACTCTACTCCCCTAGCCTGCTAATGGGAGTAGGCTAGTCCTCCCAGAGACTGACCTAGATCACACTCAGATGAGGAGAGACACGCTACTGCCCTTCAGGCAATTTCATAAGAGGGAGAGGACACTGTATGAGCAATGGCGGCCTTTCTCTCTCTCTTTTATGCCGTTTTAGATCGATGTCTTTGTCCAAGTAAAATGAGCAACAGCTCAGCTTTTCTTCTTCTTCAAACTTTCTCATTACATTAGTTTAAATTTGTCTCTGAGTGTGTAAATGTTGTCCGATGAGTAGAATATATGCCATTGCCTTGAGATTGTAAAATAACAATACAGAAATATTTTGCTTTCGATTCTCACTAACAAAATAATTTCCATCATCATGTACTACATTTCAGTTTAAATAATCACGCCACTTTTACTCAACTGTTTCCTTCTCTCTTGTCACCCCACCCTGTCACCTCCCTCTTGTGTTGGCTCAGGCTCTTCCTGGTGACTCAAGCTGGGTCTCTCAGTGGGCCAGTCTAGCTGCCAATCACACCAGGACCGACCCAGAGGGATCGGGAGCAGAGACAGCTGCCTTCCTGCACAAAGAGAGAGGTACATTTTCACTTTAATATTTAGGTTTTAAATTCTCTGAGAGTAAAGAGGAACTATGCAGGATTTGTAGCTTAACTGTGCTACATTTTTACCTTAATTAAACAGCTTTGGAGTAATTGTGATGGTTTGATAAATGGCTTAACTTGTTACGAGGGAGAATGGAGGCTCTCTGCCTTCCACTTGCGTGTCACTTATTGCATCTCTTTGCTGAAAACCAACCTTGAAAGATCGGGGCCGCTGCCCTGGTGTCCCAGCTCTCGTCTCTGCAGCACTGCGACACAAATGTGCCCCTCTCTTGTTTATGACAGATTAAACTACACAAACATACACGTTGTAACATCGTATATGATATATACGATCTATATAGTATATGAGCTACCGCTCTATTGATTGATTTCTCGCCTGCTTTGTTGTAAACAAATGCACATGGCCGAGAGGAGGGTTAGCAAAAGTGACCAGACTTGCACTTGTCTGATTAATTCAGCTTTCAGATGCATATAAATCACTTCAACTTAAAATCATATACAGTTTGTAAAACATTTACATCCTTTGTTCTCTAGGAACTGATGCCTTTGAGTCTGGTGCATCCCTCAGCATAGGTGAATCCTCCTCCAGCCTGACAGACCGTAAGCGCAGAACCCTCCCCCAGCTCCCAGCAGACGACCCCCGGGCTAAATCCAGCACCAAAGCTCTGAGGTCTGAGATTGGGGAGAAGCAGGACACTGAGCCACAGGAAAAAGAGAACAAGGGAGACGGGGAGTCCCCAACTCCCATGGAGGCTAGCGAGATGACCAGCAGACGGAAACAAAGCTCCACTTCCTCTCCATCCAAGGCTCCTCTCCGGACCTCTGGCAGCAGCGAGAGGAGGAAGAGGTCAGAGGAGCGGAAAGGAGGAGGAGGAGGAGGAGGAGGAGGTGCAGTGGAAGGAGGAGAGAAGTCTGGGAAGCCTCTCGTGCGCCAGGGCAGCTTCACCATTGAGAAACCCAGCGCTAATGTCCCTGCAGAGCTCATCCCACGCATCAACAGAGGCGGCAGTGGGCGCGAACGCAGCGACTCTGTGGGCAGCATGGACACCGCCACGCTGCTGAAAGACACTGAAGCTGTCATGGCGTTCCTGGAGGCCAAGCTAAGAGACGAGAACAAACTAGACCAGAAAATCAGTAAAACCACTCAGGGTTCAGGTTCTGGCTTCCCCCTCCGGACCGGCTCCATCTCCCCCGAGTCGGACGTGGATACGGCCAGCACGGCCAGTCACGTGGCGGGAGATGCAGAAAAGAAAGCCACATCTGGCGGGATGCAAAAACGGCGTTCCCTCAGCAGCATGCACCGAGAGAAGAGCAACATGAGCACGGCTTCCAAGAGCAGCGTCACTAACGCAAGCGCCCGTGAGCGTTTGGAGAGAAAAACTAAAACAAGAACTACAGACGCCACGAGCCGGACTGACACACGCCGCTCTGTGCAGACGTCCTCGACCTCCTCCAGAGCACGCCAGCCGTCGCTGGATCTCACCGATGACGACCAGACTTCTTCCTTCCCCATTTCTGACATCCTCTCCTCAGACCAGGAAACCTACTCTGGACCGTTGGGGCACGGACGCGGGTTAGATGACGGCCTCCATTCCAAACTCGACGGCAGGTCGACCAAGTCCTCCGCCGGTAGTTCCTCCAAAACCAGCCGCACTCTCCAGGCGGCCACGGCCTCCTCCCTGAACAAGCAGGCGGCGCTGCCTCAGCCACGACCCACGAGAGCCTCCCTTCTTCGCCGCGCCCGGCTCGGGGACACGTCTGACACGGACCTCGCGGATGCTGACAGGGTCTCCGTGGCGTCCGAGGTGTCCACCACCAGCTCCACCTCCAGGCCGCCATCTGGTCGGAAGGGATTGTCGCGACTGGATCTGCTGGCTCAGCCGCGTCGAAACCGCCTGGGCTCCATCTCGGCCCGCAGCGACTCGGAGTGCACGGTGACCCGGAGCTCCACCTCTTCACCCCGCCTGTCAGCCGAGACCGCCCTGCGCCTCGGGCTGCGCTCGTCAACGCCCACGGAGAACAGGCTGACACCCAGGATGAGGGCGAGCAGCGTGTCCAAACTGAACGAGACGAAGACAAAGACCACTACATCTGGATACTGTTCACCCACAGGTGAGCACATCGGTTTCATGCCTGTCTCTGGTTTATTCAGATTATTTGCAGATTGTAGCTGCGAGCAAACAGGAACAATGAATTTCTAAAACAGGATTTGTTACTAAAGTTTATTTTGAACATAATTGTAGATTGTTTGCAAGACAAGAATAAATAGTCCACAGTTTGCACCATCACACCTCATTACTGAGTCAGTGTGTAAACATTTGTGTGTAAAACATTTCCACTGTGTTGTGACGTCCTGTGCATTGGTTTCCATCGTCCAGAGAGCTCTCAGCCCGAACCTGAGGGCGGGGACGCAGAGGAAGAGCTGATGGGTACTGTACCAGAACTGTAGAGTCTATATAGGACAGTTTGTGTGTGTTTTTGTGTGTCAGACCTGGGTCACAGCAGCAGAAACTGGTCCATGCTCCTCAAAAAGACAGCAGGTTTTCTATGTTAGAGGAGCTTTTGTTTCAAAGTGAAGTATTCATCCCCTGAAAAAGGTGATTTCTACTTGTAACAATTAATATAAACTAAGATAACTAAGGTCTTTGCACTCTCAGTTAATGTAAAGACCTTTTTAAGGACAATACTTGGCTTTATTACATTTTACAGATGACAGATGACATTTTTGTTTGAAATATTTTCCAGCTGAAAATCTTGTGCTATTGCAACACATAAAGACATTTCACAGCACAAACTTGAAGTGTGATGACCCAGCTCTAGCATTGGTTGCAGTGTTAACTCTGTGTCTCCTACTATCCATCTAGTAATGTTGTGATGAAGACCCAAATGCTCTACTCACATTTGAATTATATTACAACATTGAAGCTCAAACTGCAAAAAAAAAACATGAGCAAACAGTTTTGGAACAATGCTCCACCTTGTGGAGACTTTTGTAGTTGTTCAGTGCTTGGTTTACTCCTGAGAGTGAGAGAGCATGGCGTTGTCTCATCATGGTCTTGAAGCAGCTTAACACGTCCTGGCTCTGCCAAGATTATGTTGTTGGAAGCTTTTGTTGGCTGCCTGGGATGGGGAGTTTGTAGAAAATAATCTTTTTGCTGCTGTTTTTGTTGATTTCAGTGTGGTTTTATTGTCACCAAAACATTCCTGCAGCTGTCCATTAACAATAACAGATAAAATACAATGCTTCGACTCACCGCTCCCATTATTGTTTTTAACTTTGTCAGAATAAAGCCGGATTGGCTGGGGGGCTGCCTTGGTAACAAAGCCTCTTCATGTTGACAAACTCATTTATTAACTTCATGAATAACAAATGTTGTAATGGAATGAAGTCCAGTAATATTGACTAAACTTTTGTCTCCCTCTGCCATTACCGCCACAGTGTCTAGTAGCAGCAGATGGAGACGTCTGCCGCCGGAGTACGGCTCCACCTCAGAGGAAGAGTTTGGCTCCAACCGTAATTCTCCAAAACATGGCGGACGTTCGCACGTGCGGCCTCATCACATCGTCCCACACCGCGGCTCGAGGCTCAGCACCACCTCGAGCCCCGGCTCTGCCACAGTGACAGGCCCGGGTGGAGTGGTGATGAAACATCGTATGAGAGAGCAAGAGGAGTACATCAGGGACTGGACGGCACACAGCGAGGAGATAGCCAGGTATTGATCTGCGCTGATCTGGATTCATATGAGAATTTAATCTTTCATGAGTCTATGAAATGTTTTAGAATGATCTTATAATGTTTAATAAGAGCCGTCCTGGATGGTTTAACTGTATGATTACAGGTTGTGTTCATAAAGATGTCTACCCTGAGTCCTAAAGAACCCTGTCTGATGGTTAACAGGTTATTCCCCTGTGTGCGCAGGATCAGCCAGGACCTGGCTAAGGACTTGGCTATCTTGGCCCGTGAGATCCACGACGTGGCCGGCGAGATCGACTCGGTCAGCTCATCCGGCACCGCACCCAGCACCACGGTCAGCACCGCCGCCACCACTCCAGGATCAGCTATCGACACCCGGGAAGAGGTAGGCCCTGCACGTTCCACGCAGCCGGACATACAGGAGAGCATGAGAAAGGTGCCCGATTTTCTTCTTCTATCACAACCTTACTGTGTGTGCTTCCAGTGTGCCTTTGCCATCAGCCTGTGCTAAAAAAACTTGCCTCGCCTCGCTGTTGCTGTGGAGCTTTCATTTGCTACACTCCCTTTCACTTTCATCCCTTTATTTCTTTATTTTTTTAAATATAATTTTAGCGCAATAATATTCAAATCTGGCTTATTTGCTAATTCTTCATTCCTCACAGATCACTTATCTCTATTATACATAGCTGGAATAACACTAAAAAGAAATTTGCTGTATTTCCCTCCTTGCACATCTCTTCTCGTCCTCTCCCAGTTGGTGGATCGGGTGTTTGATGAGAGCCTCAACTTCAGGAAGATCCCGCCTGTGATTTCAACCACTAAGGCGCCAGAGATCAACGGCAAACCCGTGGAGCTCCGCCCCCGTGCTCCTGACAGTCTGGAGCCCCGATCTCTGAGGAGACGCACCTGGAACCGAGAGGAGGTGAGAGACAGCTCAAAGTGCCTGACATTAAAAATATACCAACATGGAGTCGGGCCCATCGTCTCAGGTTGTCACATGTCACACGTAATTTATTTTCCTCTGTGTATTCAGGCGGTGTTGGACAGCCTACTGCTCAATTCAGTTTCTCAGCTGTCCTCTAAGATCAGACACTCTGTCGACAAAACAGCAGGAAAAATCAGGTAATTGCACTTTGTGATTTTAAAACCTTCCTGACAGCTAATTTAACCTGTCACTGAGCGTGAGCCAGCTATTTTGGTGATTGCTGCAGCAGAGAGCCGTGATGATTAAGTCCTGTTGTGTTTCCCTCAGGATTCTGTTCAAGGATAAAGACAGGAACTGGGATGAAATTGAGAATAAACTGCGATCAGAAAGTGACATACCGCTCCTGAAAACCTCCAACAAGGTGCAGAGATCTGTTGATATGAACTATAAATAATGACAAGAAAAGCACAAGCACAGTGACATTGGGAACTAATTGTTTTTCTCACCATTTGACCTCTTGCAGGAGATTTCCTCCATTCTGCTTGAACTCAAGAGAGTTGAGAAGCAGCTTCAAGGTATAGTAAAAATAATATCAAAATGTGTCACATGAATTATCCAAATCTAGGCTAAAAATACAAACCAAGGTCTAAACCTAGTGTTTATCTTAGCAGTTAATGTACATTGATTTTTACACAGGGCCTTGCAGACATTGATTTTTATCTCCCTCTCTCTTTCTCCAGTCATCAATGTCATGGTGGACCCAGACGGGACTCTGGATGCCCTGGCCAGCCTCGGTCTGACCAGCCCCACCACCCCCACCAAGCCCCACGCCACCAAAACAACTTCCCCCTCCGCCACCAGCCCTGGATCTGCGCCCTCAGCCAAAGACTCACTGCCGGAGATCCTCCCTGGTCCTGGAGGATCCACGCCCTCCACCAGGGTCCAGGCTTCCTCCGCCAGCACAGAGGAAACCACCACCACCAGAGACCCCGGTGCGGGTCTGGGTCTGGGGTTGGCAGGAGTCGGCGTATTGCCCTTCAACCGCATACGGCCGAGTGGAGAAGAGGCCATCGCACAGAAGTGAACGTAAAGAAGTCAAAGCTATTGTGAATAAACATGAGTCTGGATTGGAGTGCAGGTGGCCGCTGATCAGCGTTGACAACAAGGAGGCAGGTTTAAAAACATTTAAACAAGTTTTCTCTGACAAGAACCGTTGTCACTCTTCCTGACTACAACACTTTAGGATTATGGATATTATATGAAGATCATTTAGCAAAAGCATTACCAGACATGGCCGGAAAATGAAGTGCTTCAACTTTAAACTCTGCTGGCTTGAACCCCAGCTGATGCATCATCATGGATACACCTTTGAATGGAAAATTGACCCGTGAATGATTTGGATATAAATCGTATTATGAGCTTTTCAACCTTTAAAGGACCAGTGTGTAGGATTCAGTGGCATCTAGTGGTGAAGTTGTAGATTGCAGCCCCCGCAACCCCACCTTCAAGTAACCGAAAAATATAAAGACCCTCTCTGGAGCCGGTGTTTGGTTTGTCCGTTCCAGGCTACTGTAGAAAAGATCACAGTGGAAGAGGGCTCACTTCCTATGTAGATATGAAAAGCTCAGTGAAAGCTAACAAAAACATGCATCTTAATTCCAGGTGATGTGCACTAATGAAAAAACACAATTATGAGTGTTAGATTCAACTCCTGCCAACAGAGCCCCCATAATCCTACACACTAGTCCTTTCAACCATCCATGCTGACGGGCCAGCCTGACTCCTGGATGGACTAAACGCTACCTGGCTGCTCTTTCCATGGACAGATCTCTGTGGCTGTACAGTCTCCACTCTTCCTCCAGTCTTCTCCTCCTCTTGCCTTCTCCACGTGTCAGGACCCTACCTACACTAAGGACATGCCTTAAAAAACACATCCTCGATAGTAGCAGTGCAACCCCTAGTCCCTTCGAATAATATACAAGACAACTTTTAAGACTTTAATACAGTAATTTCAGATGAAAAAAAACAAAAAACAGAATGCATTGTAAAATAACACTTGCAAAAGATGTTCTATTTACACTATGGTGAGATGCAACACTGCAATAATTTATTAGCTCTTGTTCAGTACAAAGAATATTTCAGCAGCCTTAATAAGTAACCACCTCGACCAACTACACCGTCATAAACAGACATGCTCTATGCCTGAAACTCTTCACAAATTAAGCAGAAGTTTTATATATTTCATAACTATAACTGTCCGTCCATGAAACCATCTCTCCAACTGACTCTGTTGAAAAATGATTTGTAGTGCCTCCCCATCTCAGTGCTCAACTACCTTTCCCTCACCCATTATCTTGTACTCTCTCCTCCCCCTTCCCTTTCTTCCCAGTGCTTGGGATTTAAAAAAGAAAATGTTGCACCAAGTTTGTCACTTCAGTAGCATGTACAGGACAGAGCTGAGAGCTTTCTACCTGCCGGTTGGTGTCTGTGTTGATATTACTAACACTGAATAGTAGTTTACACACACTAGTTAACAGGCTTTGGGAAACCAATGATCATTTTCAGTCTATATAATCACTTGCCAAAGTAAACCATTTTCGTTGTATTGTCATTTTCAGACAGTAGAGCCATCTTGAAATTCATCTCTTGTGACATGGCAGTTCATACTGTGTGTTTAAGATGGAGGCAAAGTTCCTCTGAGATTCACCTCTTTCTCTGAATGTCAAGACCCTTTTTTTCTGTCAACAAATCAAAGATGCAAAAAGCTTATTTATTATACTGAGACTCTAGTTTAATCATTGCTGCCATATCCTTCTTTGGCCTATGTGACATGGCCTGTCAGAATCAGTGCTCTTAGCCTTAAGCTATAGTCAATCCACTCAAGTGTCCTATGATTTCCAATTGGCTTTTTCTTTTCTACTTTCTAAACTGATGCACTGCATTGATGAGCAAAGAAAATAAGTGTTTAAACTAAATATTTTATAATATTTAGATACTGGTATTGTAGATACTGCAGAACTCTTGCTTTTTATTGATGCTTTTTAGTCGCAAGGAATTTTCATTTTCTTTATCTGTCGCTAAACAATTTGAGCTCATGTACATGCAAAACCTGAACATTGGAAAAGCTGCTGGATCTAGTTTTAGTTAATGTCTTGTCAAAAAGAAAAGAAAAAGAAGAACATGGGCAAAAAACAAAGAGGCCTTTTGTGGTTCAAATTGTTTTCTTTGAAGAACGTCAGTCAGTAGAGATGATCACATTTGCTCTGTGGATTTGTAATACGGCTTCATATCAGTGTAAATAGAGAAGGAGCAGTGGGAGGAGTCCCAGCGTCCTGATGCTGCAGGGTTGCAGACAGACGGTATAGTTAACCTCTTTCTCATTGACTTTGCTGCTTTTCAAGTTACTTTATGGGAACTAACCATTTTCTGAATCTCTCTTCACCTTATAGTCTGTGTTCTAGAGTAAGATGACTTTAAGGCAGTGTATTAGTACTTAGATATTCTCACAATAGTGAATTTAGGTACCAGGATACAAGTTCATTTCCTTCTCTCTATACTGTACTGTACATTGTCTTTCAATGCCTCCAAGTGCCCACTTTGACTATAGAAGGGCATTGATTAAAAGAACAAAAAAGATGCTAGTTGTCTAAAAAAAATGATTTTGCACATCAGATTGTGGTGTTTTCTTTTTTTTTCATACAGTAGCGAAGAAGCAGTGAAAGGCTGCGAACGTCAAATGGTTTGACAAAGAATGATATCTCTATGCCTGATATCAGAAGTGACTGCCTTGCCACTCCTGAACTATTCTGTCTGTGCAAACGACGCCTCTAATTGTGTTACTTGTTTGTTTTTTGTTTTTTTTTCTCCCCCCATTTTATCAAAAAAAACAAACGAAAGACAAACAAAAAAAATAAATACAATGTAATTAGGGGACTGTGAATGCTAGGTACATGTTTATTTTTTAAAATTCTACATTTGTCATCTGATTAGTGTCATTTTTGTAAAGAAAAAAAAACACCATTTTATTTATTTTTGTTTTAATATTTTGTGGATGTTTCATGTATTTTATATTTGTTCAACTATCTGCATTGTTTCTTACTGTTAATAAAACAGAGCCATTCACTTGTTTCTCCGGTTTCCTGTATTATCAACAATAATTACCAACAATTATCTATACCGTTATGGTATGGGTGCTGAGCTCTTTAATCAAAACCTAATTGACCTCAAATTATACTTTCCATGGTACTTACTCAGGATAAACACAAAAACAAAACCTGCGTTAATTTATTTTAAAACGGAAGTGCATATAAACTCTTCGCAAAAGGTTTAATTGTTTGTCAAGGGCTGAATACAGAAAAGAAGATCCATTCACTCCCCAGGTTAGTCATGGTTCAACTCAACATGTAAATGATTCAGCTGTCTACTACCTGCCTCTTTACGGAAATTTTTGCACATTCATCCGTTTGAATCATTTCCAATAAGAAACATCAATTGTAAACTGCACACAGGGATAAATGCAAGTATAATCTGTGCTTGGTACGAATATAGGATCTACTTCTATTTAATAACTAGTGTTTACATGAAACCTTGGCTAGAAGGCAGCACTGGATGACTAATTATCTGATTTGTCTTTTATTTATTGGCTAGAAAAAGGCACCAAGGGAAAGAGCGCAGCAGTGTTTCATATTCCAACAGCAACAACAATAAACACATTAATAACGTTATCTTCATATTTTTTGAAAGAATGTAATGTTAAACATCATTGCCTGAAGGATCTTAGCTAAAGAAAAACATGACTCTCTGTCTGTGGTTGTGAATTGAACTTTATTACAGTTTGTGTGGCTTGTTTCCCTTGACAGAACAATTGCAGTCTACATCAGACACCACAGTGGGAACATTGATAGTAGGATGGTTGATGCGGGGAGGTGTTGGTTTAGCCGGGGGGCCACTCCATCCTGCGTCCTCCCAGAATGTGGATGTGGATGTGGTAGACAGACTGGCCTCCGTCGGGCCCGTCGTTGACGACGATCCTGTAGCCTTTAGTAAGACCCGCATCCTGAGCACACTTTTTGGCGACTATCATCATGTGGCCCAACAACTAAGAGACCGAGAGAGAGAGAATTTATGAATGACAATGACATGGAAATGTATTCATGTGTGCATAAACACAAACAGGCAACTGTGAATTTAACTACAGGCCAGGGTCTGTCGATATCCAGACGAGCATTAAGGGCTCCACCTAGTGGTCACTAACAGGAAGACATTTGACAGATCATTGAAGGCAGGAATAGAGTCACTTCAGAGCAGGGGTGTCAAACTCATATTCAGGGGCCACAAAACAGCACAAGTTGATCTCAAATGGGCCAGACCAGTAAAATAATGGCATGATAACCTATAAATAAAAATATTTTTTCCCTTTGTATTAGTACATTAAGATGTTTACAGTTAATGAACTATACTTTTACAAAACATATTATGAACAACCTGAAATTTCTTTATAAAATATGTGCAATTTAAACAATATTATGCCCGATTGGACCCTCTGCTGGGCCGCACGTTTGACACCCCTGGTTTAGAGTCTATTATAAAAGCAAATGTCATCATAATATTTACCGCAGCATCACCGTCCTCAGCCTGTGACAGCTGAACAATTGGCTTTTTTGGGACGACCAGGATGTGAGTGGGAGCCTGGGGTGAAATGTCAGGGAAGGCTACACACTGAAATACAAAAGCAAAAAGGAAGAATTAAGCCTGAGCCTGATGGGGAAATTAAAAACATTAAACAAAGCAATAAATACTCCTTCAGTTTGTATGCTAACTTGTACTTTATTGTATGATATAGTTGTACTGAGTACCATGAAGATAGAGCTAGAAAGTTGTCCACCTCCTATACTGTGCAGTCTAGAGATACTGTAGTGTGCAGTACTGCAAGGAAATTAATAGTCATATCACTTCGGTTGATGACTTCAAGAACTGCTATATGTGTTTTGATATGGTGTTTTATAAAACTGCTATTGGCCATTAGTCATATTATAGACATGTAAATAACATCTGTATCTCCATGTTACATTCAGGGTCTCGAACATGTCAGGCACTGCATCTTTTGGTAAGCACTCATCATGACTTGACAACTGAGATAACACCACCAGTAGTTTTAATTTCCTTCATTAGAATAAATCTGCCACTTATTTCAAATGATCTGTTTGGTTAACTTATTAGTTAAAAACAATCTCTTTTCAGATGCATGTTTAAACTTGCCAATTCACCGTTAACATAATGCAGTAGGAACCAGAGCGGTGTCACAGGAGTCTCTGGGTGCAGCATTCAATCCAAATTTGGCACCGGACCGGTAACTTCTTATTTAAGATGCATTGAGTGCTCTGAGCCAGATTTTGGTTTCATTGTTCAAAACACGTAAATAACAACAGATGAATCTACCGGGGGTACATGCTGGAGATTTATTGCAGTCCTGGGGTAGTGGACTTTGCCAACTGTCTGCAGATGCCAACTGTCTGCAAATATAGCATGACCAACACAGTCTAACCACAGTCCATGAGTCTAACTTACTTGCTTTTGCTTGCATGCTTTTTCTGCTCTAAAGTGGCATTTAAGCAGTCAGAGTGTGACACAGGAACAGCACATGCGGCACTGCGTTTGTTTTAGTCTGTATGAACGGATATTCAAGAAATTAGAGTAACTGTCTTTCTGCAGCGCTATCGCAGAGCTAACGTTAGCTAAACGTCAAACGCGCGGGACGCTGCCACGAGCAACAGTGGCTTTATTTTACATCAAAATGTCCTTTAACATGGACGCATACCTTGTCATCTTCGTAAAGTAAATTTGCAGGAATTTCTTTGCGGACGATTTTCCCAAATATTGTGTCTCCACCCGCCTGGGCGACCTGCGCTTTCGCCGTTTCATCGGCCATGGTTGCGCAGAGTGTAGCAGACGAAGTGAAACTACACCGGTTCGTCAAACAGACTACAAGAGTGCGTCATTCGAACGTAACCTCTGATTGGTTGATATTGTAACTTCCTGTTTTCCCCCGGAAGTGGCCGAAAAAGTCAAGATGGGGACTCGTTTGAAGGTGAGGAAACATGTTTTTATGAAAAATGACATTATTCGAACAGTGTTTGTTTTTCGTTGCTTTGGCTTGATTAATGGATGCATCCGTTTCATACTTAGTTAGCGTTTTATGGTAAGTAGTTGGCACAGAATGGCGGGTAATAGTCAATAACAAATACATGTCCAAAGGAAGCCACAGAAATACAGAATGACACTGACATGACAGTAGCCTGTAATACTGTTGTAAAACTGAAATGATGACCATAATGATCTGAAAACATAATGAAAGGGAGAGGGAGTGGGAAGGTAGTTGTATAATGTTCAAAGGAAATATGTTATGATGGGGGGCGACAGAAGAGGGGAGTCAGTCAGTCAGTCAGTCAGTCATATCAATCTGTGGTTTGGAGTGGATAATACAACATATTGTTTAAACTTAGAACACATAATAAAGAGTCCAAGTTTATATTAAACCTGAGGGAAATAAAGTTGAAATTTGAATCAAGTGAGCATTCATTCATGCAGAAGGTGAAGTACAAAATGTTTATCAAAATGCATTTGATAGAAAGAAAAAAAAGAATATGCCACATGTGCTGTGCTTCACTTCAAGTAAGCTCATTGTTTTTGTTAAAGCAGGCCCTGAGCCTGTTTAAAGCTCTGCACAGAACAAGGATGGTTGTATTCAAAGAAGACAACAGAGCATTGGAAGGTGAGTTGTTGTGTCTGATGTTCACCAACCCTGAATGCATTTCCTGCAGCATCAAACTAATAACTTTGTTTCCTTCCACAAGCTGCAAGATTGAAGATCAATGAGGAGTTCAAGAAAAACAAAAACGAAACTTCAGATGAAAACATTAAGAAGGTAAAGTTTTTGATGACACAGTCTGCACTGAAATCAGTAGCCAATGAGAATGGTTGTCTCTCACAAGATGATGTTGGAAACTAATTACATGACAAATATTTTTCATGGAGGAGAAAACATTTTTCACTGAAAAAGGGTTAGTTAGGGTAGTGGGACTATTTGCTGCTGTTCAGGGCCCAGATGTTTTTAGCATCTTTCTGTATCCAGTACATCTCATAACCCCTCTGTTTCTTACAGATGATCAAAATGGCCTCAGATGTGGAAATTGTGCTTCGGGAGTCTGTGGTACAAATGGAACACGTTGGAGACAAGACACTCTGTATGATGTTATTTTTCTCCTCCTTTGTATTTCTTTACACATTTGGTACTATGCTAGAAAATGATGTGTTTTCTCTTTCACTCTGTCTGTCACAGTGCTGCGACCCAGAGAGAGCCTTCTGCTAGAAAATGTACCCTATTGTGACACGCCCAGGAAGAGGTCATGATGGACCATATGATGATAAAAAGAGACTCATTGTTACGCAGTATCATCCATCTGCAATTTAAAGGATGTATCCAACACAACATGTTGAGTTGTTCAAATCAACGCTACAAGAAGAATTGTCAATTTTTTCTTCACTGAAGCTATCAACTGCTCTGCTCTACGTTATCTGTGCTATAAACTGGATGATGATGTTTCATGTACAGTATTTTGTCAAATGTAATTTAAATGTTTTCCTTTAATTTGGAAGTTGCCTTCTTCTTAGTAGCTCATGGTTCAACTGAACCATTTGCTACTGAAAAACTATGTATTCAATGTGTGATGAATAAAGATGAGTATTCCCAAACCATCCCAGATTTCAATTGCTGTTTAAACCAATAAGTGATATAACTTGATGGTGTTTGAGCTTCAAGGTAAATTTAAAAGTACGGTACATTTAAGACATGTTTGGCACACAGCACACATACTTTTTCATGGGATCGAGGCAATCACCCATGCTGAGATTTCAAGTGTGTTTATTAAATTTGAAGGAGATATAAGTTATTGATCAAATCTTGAAAATATACAATAATAAAAGTTAACAAATAGTTTATGGAGCCACACTTATGTATATTATTCGTGTGAACAAATTGACAGAATACATGTGAAAACTCCAGATATAAAAATCTGTGAATATCACCTTCCATTTGTGAAGCAAAAAATCAGGCGGATTTGCATTTTACCCCAAGTGTCCTACATTTCCCAGAATGCCCTTTAGCAAAGGATCGAGTGCGTCATCAAAACGCGCCGTTACTCTGGCAACGTTTGTGACGGTTTCCTTCACTTGTAGCAGCGTTTGTCAACTTTGTCAGTAAAAACATAACATTTGATGCCAAAAATAAGGTGAGGACCAGTTTGTTTGTCTTTGTTCAGGTTTATTTTTAACATTCCCAGATGAAATATGAAGGATCTTCTTCAAACAACGCACCGTTTGTCTTGTGTTGTTGTCAGCACGGACACACTATGGGAGCTGGCTGCGGCCGAGGTCCGAAACCGGGAGAGCGGAGGCGGGGAGGAGGTCGGAGGAGAGACGGTGTGCGAGAGGAGTGTGTTTCTGATGGGCAGCAAGTCTGGGGTGTGTTCACTGAGATGTTTACCGTCATGCAAGCTCACACATAATCACACGTTTCTTTGTTTTTAGCTCATCTTTGCTTCTCTTCCAGGGGAAAACGTCCATTCTCCTCAGGTGCCTGGACAGGTGAGTGAGTGTGTGTGTGTTATCTAGGTAATAATCACCCCTTAATTAGCCAAATCTGCTTTTAGTCTGATATCCATGTAGGTTAACACTGAAAACATGCACAATAAATCTTTTGACATTATTCTTAATAATACTTTGAGCTTTAAAATGTAGGAACAGGCTGCACAATGATGTTGTTTAGCTAACAGAGCTTTCTAACTGCATATCACTGTCTCCTTCTGAGATGCTCATGCTGTTTTGTTATTATCCACCAGGGATGAACCGTCCAAGCCAACTCTGGCAATGGAGTACACTTTTGGCAGACGTGCCCGAGGACACAGCACAGTAAGGAAATGTTTTTTGTTTTGGACTATGAGATAATAACTCAAAACTTATAGTTCTGATAAAATGTGATGGCTTGAAACCGTATATTTTTATATTCATTGCATTTGAGTGCTCAAACAAGTTCTGTACAATGCAACAAGTTTAGTTCTCAACTGAGAGTTGATGTGCTTATTTGAATGTGTACAGTTGAACTTGTGATGAGATGGTGTGGTAAAATACAACACTTGGTGGTTTCAGCCCAAAGACATAGCCCACCTGTGGGAGCTGGGAGGAGGGACCTCTTTGTCAGATCTGGTCAAGATCCCCATCACTCCTGTCAGCATCAGGTAGGTCACTTGTGTGAGTGTAAGGGGCTGTGTTTCATATTCATTTTCTTTTCATATTCAGATGATTGTGAGTGGATCTTTTTTTCAAATCAGCCTTGTTTGTCCTTTATTTCTTTTCCCAGGTCTCTCTCTGTGATCCTCGTTCTGGATCTGTCTAAACCCAACGCCCTGTGGGGAACCATGGAAAAACTGCTGCAGGCATCTCAGGCTCAGTTGGAGAAAGTCTCCTCCCAGTCAAAACAAGCAGAGAGAGGAAAAGCTGCAGCCAAACACCAGACGCCTGTCCACTCAGCAACACGCGTCTTACCTAAAGACTATCCTGTAAGATCTCAGCTCATTACACTCACCATCATTTTAACATGATGTCTGCTCAGTGCTCAGTTGTTTTTACTATAAACTTCACACTCTTTGTGTTACACTCCTGAACAGTTTGTAACTTATGAAGGACCACATATGGTAGTTTACTAAATCTAATAGTAATACAGGTTTTTTTGTCAGTTATTATGATGCAAGGTCATTGATTGATTAATTGTTAGTTTAGTGTAGCTGTAAAGCAAAACACATATACCCTGAGTGACCTGTCACCTCCTTTACCAGGACAGAGAGCTGATCAGTCCCTTTCCTGTTCCTCTGCTCATCATTGGCAGCAAGTATGACATCTTTCAGGTAAAACAAATACTTGAATCTAAACATCACTAACAGAATTGGTCACTTTCATGACATCCATTTGAAACACCTGCAATGCCCACAACTTAATGCTCTTCCAGATTGTTGTCCAGTGTTATTTAAACTGGTGTAAACTGTTATTTCTATCTGTGAGATTTTCTCTGTGACCCCGGCGGGGTTTACGTGACACATTGACAGGGAGATTTCTCCATCTGTGTTTCAGGAATTTGACTCTGACAAGAAGAAAGTGATCAGTAAAACACTGCGTTTCATTGCTCACCACTACGCAGCCTCTCTTATTGTAAGTGTGTTTTTACTGTAGAAGCAACATATTTACAGTTAACGTTACTTAGATTAAAACATACTTCAGTGTCCCTTTGACATCCGTTTTTGTTTCCTGTTTTTTCTTCTTTTCTTTTAATCAGTATTTCTCTCTCTTTCTGTGGCTGATCTTTTCATTAGTTCACCAGCATCAAGTCGGAGACCCTAATGTCAAAAACCAAGAGCTTCTTTTCCCACCTGGCTTTTGGTCTGGACAGAGGGTGAGGAGGAAACACACAACACACCAACTAGTAGTGAATAAAGACTGAGCCTGGCCTTCTTTCTTTAAAAAACATTTATTACATTTCCGGTTTTATTTACTTACTTGTTAAATGTTGTAATCAGGAAAACTGTGTCCTGTGACTCCAACAAGCCGCTCATCATCCCAGCAGGTTCTGACTCCTTCAGTCAAATAGGTGAGTACAGCACCATTCAGTGTCAAGAAGCAGTATTGCATTTAACTGGAACTGAAATGTGGTTACTGTGTTGTGTTGAAATACACAACATCTACCTTGACAATGGTATGATGATATTGTGTAAGAAAGAATACTCCTGTTATTTTAGGTTCTCCTCCTGCTGCTGATGTGGACATCACTTCACTGCATGCTAAAAACCCACAGGATCTCTGGAAGAAAGTCTACGAGCGGGTCTTCCCCCAAGAGGTAGTTCAGGCACAATTTTGAAAAATGCAAATGATTTTATATTCATTAATATAATTTCTGTAAACAATAAATTTATGATGCATCTGACTGACTTTGCAGAAAACCAGTGAGCAGAGGGAACTAAAGGATCCAGCCAAAGACCCACAGTATAGTGAGCCTCAGATTGATGCCATGAGAGCCCAGAAAGACCAGGTAACATTTTGACCAAGTACAGTAATATTGTATGTTGAGTTATTGTGTATCTGCGGAGTTAAATACTATGACATAGACATCATTCAGCTATGAATCTGGATAGACTGTGCTACTGCTGCTGGTGGCATGAGTAAATAGCATTTACTCTGAACTGTAAGCATGTTAGAGGGATTTATTTTAAAAACATTAAGAGGTAGTTAAAGAAGAGTATCTTGTGTGGCAGAGAGCTATACAAGGTTAGATTAAATAAGGAGCTTTTTCCTCTTTGTTGTAATCATTTCTTTGATATTTTGTTCTTGCTGCTCTCAGGATTAACGACACAACATATCACAGCAGAGTGCTTATGGTTTATAAATAGTTGTTTAAACATTGTGTTTTAAATTCTGTATGAACTCATCTTACTTTCATCTTATTTAAGTTCAATGAGGTCACAGATCCTGTAAAGCTGCTGTTACACAGTCTCTTTGCACCACACCTGTCTTAAACAAGGGTAATGCCCCAAAGTAACCTCTCAGTATCCATACACAATGGTCATCCCCATTGTCTCATAAACAGGCTTTAATACATCCCGTGGTTGTAAACCTACATTACTGGTTTTCTTGCACCCTGCCTGTCTGTGTGCCACTCTGGCACTTGAACTGTAGTAAACCCGCTCAAGTCACAAACATAAATCACACACTGTTATCACTGACTGACTCTCACCTGATATGGGCCTTCTAGCTCTTCCATTGGATGGCGCATCATATAATTGGTCTTGATAACAAGTCAAAGAAATGGGGTAAAGGTTAAATCCACCTGACTGGAGAGAAGGAAGTTTGTGAAGTTGTGTGTTCATGTCAGGAAAAGTTGTGAACTCAGTCATAGTATTCAGGCATATGTCTGAACTCGGGTAAACTTAGCCCCAGTTCATGCCCCATATGTATTATCATTACATTTCTGCCAAAGGGCTAAGCATCTGTTTTTCTGGGAGATACGGTTTTTAATCCAGAGGTGACACATCTCCTTAGATGTTAAAAAGCTTTGGAAAATTTCAGTCAAAAATATATTGTTGTATGTTTAAAAGGTTTAATCCAAGGTCACAGCACTTTATCTTTAGTGTATCATACCAATTATGGCTGAATCACAAAATAACTCACATGAGAGGAGAGAAAATAGATTCCTGGGTTGTCCTTGTGAATTCAATACATTGCTGAATTACAATGCAAAATCTGGTATAATAAATAAATAAATACATATCTGTGGTTTTGGCGTTTGCCCTGTAATTGATGGAAAAGTAAAGCAGAATAGCTAATTCATGGATATGCACTGATGTTTTGATACACTGAAGTCTTCTAGATGTATCACATGAAGCTGGTGTTGTAAACTTCATGTTTCTGTGCTGTGTTCGTATTTGAATGTGCAGAAGAACATACGCTTGTTTATTGTTATGTTATGTTATTCATCACAGCATGTGTCTGTGAAACTTTCTTTTTCAATCATTCTCTCTGTCTGTCTGCACTTGTCTTTCAGGAGCTGGAGCAATATAAGAGAAATGCAGCCAAGTCATGGAAAGGACTGGACCTGGAGACCTGACAGATAATCTAGCTTTATGGACACACACATACACAACATATCTATCATATATATTTATTTACTGGTATGTCATTGCATTTTTTACTCATTTGATAAATCATACAACTTGTATATCTCTAGAGACATTTCCTTCAAGCTATTTTTAAACATTATGAAACTACTTGTACAGTGTACTGATACCAAAATGTATTCTAGAAAAATAAACAATTTTACATTATTACAGAGGACATTGCTTCCTATTAATAACACATAACAATCACACTATTTAAACACACAAGTAATACAATGTAATACATGAGCAGCTTTTTAATGCTGAGAATGTGAATATTCCTCTGGTATATGACAATACAGTCACTCATTTAATCTGGCATAAACCTATACACAAAAAGCTTTAATTTGACAAAAGTGCAAATATTTCAAAGTTTAAATAACAGTTTCTGAAGGGAACGAACCACAGAACCTGAGGTTGAATGTGTTTGTTGCTTGTGTGATTTATGGCACTTTTTTAGCACCTGAACCACTCAGTTGTTTGGCTGTCGTGTCAATAGGTTTACTGCTCCTGGCTGCATCCCAGTCAACACACATTAACCCAGCTGAACTGCACACGTTGCACCCTTTGAGAAAATGTCACACAGAAGCTCTTTGTAGTTACATCGTTTGGTCTGAGCTGTGCAATACTTGATTCTTTTGAACCTTCAGGTAAGTGCTTACACAGAAATATTTCTTTAATGATGGAGGAAAATGCAAACACAGATGATGTGTTAGCGGGAGCTGTGGTGCTTCAGTATCCTTCACCTTCCCCTAAACATCACACTGTAAGTCAGAATCTGATTTAGATCATGAACCGAACTCAGTTCGGCCTCCAGGTGGTTTCAGTGACGTACAACCTTGTCTCTGATCTTGAAGCTGATCATGCCCAGCAGCAGCAGAGCAGGGAGGAACGAGTAGAGGAGAACAAAGTCTAGTGTGTATCGGGACAGAGCGCCAGGATAACCTTCATCGATGATCTGACTGCCGTGAGTGATCGCACAGGCTCCAGGCAAAGGTTTGGAAATATCTGCAACACCACAACACACCAGAGAGAAAAAGTTACGAGTTATCTGGTTTCACAGATGCAGCTTCTTTTCTCCAGACGGTCAATGAGTTTCCTACAGTTTCCTCTGCCTGCCAAGTGTCCTTGAAAACTGAACCCTGACATTATAACTCCACCTTAATAATTGTAAAGATAATATGTCAAATTGATAACTGGAGCTCACTGATTGTTAATTATCTTTAATCTTCAATTGCACACACTCAGATGGTAGTTTATTAGGAATACACATAAACCAATGCAGTGTAATACAGTCCTGCAATAAATATTCCCTCATGAAAGTTATCATGTTCAGTTTGTATCAAAATTTGGAAGATGTAGTTTGAGTATTTTGGCTTTTGTTCCATTGTGTTTCCGTAATTTTTAGCCTTCACTTTTTGATATTAACAGGGTTTACTAATGATGGAGACTAAAAGTAATTATCATTACGGGTCATTTTCATTCACAGGATAAGTGGACTAATACCAACTTACTGCATGTGAAGTCGAGTCCATGGAACTCGGTGACAATAAGCAGCTCGCAGCTGTACTTCTGAAACGTCAAGTAGCTGAGCCACTGGAAGACCGTTGGCATGTGCTGGGTGCTCCTGTAGGGACGAACCGGAGAGAGGAAGGTGTGTTACCCTCAGCAGTGGCCACTAAACCAACAGTATTTACAATGAAGACCTGAAAACTAAAGGACTAAATCACAGCAGGCTTGATACATCACATTTAGTACTGTATCTCACCTCAGGAAGCCAGATCCCACCAGGATTCCAGCAATATTGAGCAGAGCCACACCGGTATTGACCATATTAGGGTCTTGGACCACTCCCATTAAGACCACAGTTAGTAACTCACCTGAGGGAAATAAAAAAAAACAACATAGATACATGGAAACATGACATTACATGCATTACATTACATGCATTCAATTTAGTATACTGGTGATTCTAATGTATCAAATATTTCACATCCCTATATGTTGTATGATAAAGAGAAGATGATCAAAATATATACTTGAGACCTCAGCCATCCAAGTAAAAAGATTATTTCCCCCACTTAATCGTATCAACTCACCTATAATATGTGGTACCAGGACTACGGCCGTGAAACACAGGAAGCGCAAAGTGTCAGGGTGCATCCCCACCGTCCTGACAGGAAAGCAGGCAAAGAGTCAGTGTCAGAGTTAATACTGAGAGAAGCTGAGGGAGGACAAACTAAATATAAACCCTCAGAGGAGCTTAAATGTGCAGGTTGCATTTCCCAAAACAAGCAAAAACATCTACTGCATGATGCTACTCACCAGTAAAGGAAGGAGGTGAAGATAATGACACTCAGGATGCTGAAGGGCAGGATGTGGAAGATGTAGGCCAGGAACATTTGCCATTTACTGTAAAGACCATCCTGACTCTCCTGATCACTGATGGCTCGCAACGCCGGGACTGGTGAGGAAAACAAACAAGCTCTTAGACGACTCCAATAGAAAAATAGAAATTAGGACTATAAAGACTTGTTAGTTAATATCCATTGAGTGGGCCACTGCTTTTTTATTATCCCGTTAAGAGTTAAAATTGAGCCTTTAAGTACTTCACCATTGACAGATCATCATATTATGAAATCCTGATTTTTGATAAGAGATGCATCGTTAAAATTATGAATGCGTGCAGCGCTATCCCATTGTTGAAACCTCTGAGTTTTATCCAGACAACTCAGACCCCATGTCTCTTAGAACAAACAAGCTGATCTGTATTGTATCCTATCAGTTGTTATCTGTGAGATTCAAGGTCAGCATGATATCCCCAATCACTACCTCTGGCTGTTTGGGTGCTTATAGAGAGCTTTTAATTACCTTTTAACTCCAGTGTGACTCCTGCTCAGCCCTGTGTTTTATCACATCTCTTATCCTCAGTATCTGTGACAGCCAGAGCCCTAAAGCTGGGATTTTACACTCAGCCAATATCCTTCCCTGCTTGAATACATGATTGCACAATTGATCTTTTAGCATATACCTGATGGACAGAGCTTATGTTGAATAGATTCTGCTAAATCCTCACAACATCTCACATAAATATTTAAAAATGTATTTAACCTTTAACCTCAATTAACCCAAGATTAGTATCACAGGATCTTAAATAAACTTCACATAAATAAACTCTCTAATAGGAATCGCATAAATCTCCTGAATGCATACACAAATGAGTGATGTATGTTGTCTTGAGGAAAACAGTGCTGGTTTTGAGTTATGAGTGAAAGTGTCTATATTTGGGGTTACCTTCAGTCACAACGGCTGCTATGAATATCAACATGAACGTATCTAACACAGAGACACAAATACATGTGCGCACAGATAATATGGCTTGTATAGGTGCTGTAGGTCTGTAGGTAAAAAGGTACTTCAGTTCATCGTGCTGTAAATGGGCTAAAGGTCATTCTCACCTCGTAGGTAAACGCACCTCTCTAACAACTGTAAATGATAAAAGGTTACATTTCATCGCTATGCAAAGCCTCAAGAAATTAAAACTATTCTGAACGATTCATTCAACATATAAATTTAATTTTTCTTCTGACCTAAAAGAGGTATTGAAAACATCATAGACTTTCTGTGAACTCTAAAATACTGCAGACCCCTTTAACCTACTGAACAAGAAGAGATAAGTAAGCTTATGCAGCTCAGATAAAAACCTTTCATATGATGTTTAACAAAGATCTTGCCAGGGTGATTTCCCTGGAGTTATCTTATGATATTTATTAGGTTATGCTATCAGACTCATGCTATTGATGAACCTTATTTTACCCACATATTACTGATTTAATGCAAAACATGGCTTACGCTTACTCTGGTATTTCAGTTATTATTTCCCAGGATATTTAGTTCAGTGTTTGAATAGAGACCGTCAAGTGCACTACAATGAATGTGTCACCATTATGTCAAACTGTTCAATACAACTGGTTCCCCTCCTTCCCATGTGCAGATGTTTGGTGTTGGACTCACAGAGAGCGACAGCGTTCAGCATGCCGGTGTAGGGCGAAGCACCAATGGACTGATAGATGATTCCTATGCGGTCCTGTACAGCACCTTTGGTGACGTCGTCGTCTAAGCGCATGACGAAGAAGGCCACAAAGAGACCGTAGATCAGGTTCTGGGACAGACGCATCAGAACACCCATCCTGTCTCTGGACAGGTTTCTCACAGTCCTCCTGTAAAGTAAAGTAAATACACAGAAACACACACATTAAGCAACAAATTCATAACCTTTTTTTTTACACTGGCCTTATTTTCCAACTAATTTGAGCTGCCTATTGCCCCCCCCCCCAGTAATCAGTATATAAGGATATAGTTAAGACCATTAGCAAAGCAGAATAATAAATTAAATATGTATTTGTAGTAGTATAGTGTTTTCACATAGCACATAGATTTGCTATTTCTAAACTGCATTTTAAACTAAATTGGGAGTTACATTAAGTTATGTTTTTAAAATCTAAATCTAATCATCTCTTATATCAAAGTTAATGTCATTGATTTTGTCCACGGTCGGTTTCTTCACACAGTAGGGGCCTGAAAACTTGCTCAGCACCGACCTGAGCAGGACTTCCAGTTTGGCTGCACCGTTGGGCGACTCTTTGCTCTTGAAGGGGATGAGCGGCTTCTCTTCCCGCTGCAGGCTCTGCTCTATCTTTCCCAGCATGTTCTGGTAGATGTCAGACCTCTGGTAGGATGAGGTGATCTCATGCATGCGACTGAACGTGGCCGCCTCCCTCTCGCTGCTGCGGGTGTCCACCGAGGTGAAGTCAACTGTGAAACATAAACATAAACATCACGCACAGGTTTTTATTTTATTTTACATATAGATGCACTGTATATAATATATTTGTGATGGAGCTGATGTGTGGTACCGTAGATGTCAAAGGGATTGCAGTACTCCGGACACTCGTATCCACATTGACTGAAGAAGCCCACCATCTCCTCCGGCTGCCCACAGAACACCAGCTCTCCGCGGCTCATTATAGCTATCCTGCTGAACACCTGAACACGCACATCAGCAAATATACATCAAGTTATCCTCTGTCTTCCCAGGAAATTGTTTTGTCTTTTAGTGTTAAGGGATTCGGAGGAGGTTTGAAAACATGTTT
Organism: Trachurus japonicus; assembly: GCF_045865225.1. Classification (NCBI taxonomy): domain Eukaryota; kingdom Metazoa; phylum Chordata; class Actinopteri; order Carangiformes; family Carangidae; genus Trachurus; species Trachurus japonicus. Next base: position 11,688,326 of record NC_140921.1, on the reverse strand, counting down.
TATGATTGTTGTAATTGTTTCTTCTGTGCACAATGAGCAGGAGGAATATGTCTTTCTACTGTAATTGCATTGTAAGTGAAAAATTCAAAGAGTGAAAATGACTTCTAAAGTGTTTTTGAAGCTAATAAGACGCTCCAATAGTCTTTGTCAAACTAATTAAGACAAATTAATATTATCTCCAACTATAAATGAGCATGTCTGAATTATTTTAAGATTTTTTTTTTTTTTTAAAGGAAGTGTCAGTCAACGTGTCACTCTTCCTCTTTTCTCTACTACATCTCAGAAACCCACCCTGAAGAGCTCCGATCGTGGTTGGTGGATGGTTACTATGACGATACGGTTCCTCCGGGCCAGCTGTGCCAGCAGCACCACGATCTGATTGGCGGTCATGCTGTCCAGGCCTGTGGTCGGCTCGTCCAATAAGATCACCCCTGCAACGGCATCACAACAGTGACATCATCGCCCCCTCGTGCAGGTTTGTCGCACATTGAAACATCGAGAAGAAGAACAAAGGCGGGACAATAACTTTTTTTTCTCTTCTTCTTCTTTTAAGTTGTAAAACTTTTAAATGTACTTTTTATTAAGTGGCACATGCAGGACTCTCAGAGGGGCCAACTTAACTTATGAAGATAAGTCAGTTCTTTTTTTTTTAAGTTAATTACTCTAATTAGGACAATTAAAAGATTGCCTCTTTGCATTATGAAAGCAGAGTGGAATTAGCAGATGCTTTAATTGTGAGATTAATTCATTTCCTGGTTGATTGGAAAGGCAGCGAATGGGAACTCTTCATTACTCTGTGTGTGTGTGTGTGCGTGTGTGTCTATGGCTATTCTGTAATCCTGAATGAGGACTGAGACCCTTCATCCTCCCTGGAGGACCGTAGACCTGATAAACTACACCTGGGATGAACACACACACACACACACACACACACACACACACACACACACAGAGGTGAGTCTCTGCTCATTTCCTGGTGGTGTGATAACCCAGTCTTTCATTACTCTTCTCCATCTCCTCCTCCGTCCCCCTCTCTGTCCTTTTCTCATTCCTCTCTTACTTAGATCCCTTTGCTTTTTCACTGTGGACTTGTAAAACTCTTCAGGGAGAGACGGGTCTGTGGTGAACTTTCCTCTATTCTCAGGATCCTGCCTCTGGTCCTGTTGCTTCCAAGAGTAGATGTATGAACTATCATTCATGTATTATATGCAATAACTCACTAAACTAAGCTTCTCAAGCCTCTTAGTTTATCTTATCTGCTCCATATCTCTTCATTCAAGTTCTGCAAAGCCTGAAGAATTTAAGGGACTAAGGGCTTTTGCCTCAGTTCACCTCATCATCATGATTTGCAGCGATAGCGCTCTCTGGAAGTTCTGATGTTGCTGATACCCAGATAAGACTCCTGTAATTCTCCTCTGACATATCCCAGCTGCAGACGTATACTCACTTGGGTCCTGAAGGAGTTGGCTGGCGATGGAAACCCTTCTCCTCTCGCCCCCGGAGATCCCCGGGAAAACACGCCCTCCGATAACACTGTGGGCCACATGACTCAGGCTCAGCTCGGCCATCACCGCCGACACCTGCACAGGAGCCACAGGTTAAAGGTCAGGTGTGGTCTTTGACATCAATATCATGTTGAAATCTCTTCATCTACTTGATTAAATTCCATTTAGCTTATTTTTGCCACATACACAGCAGAATATCCCAATTCTCAAGAGGTAATATGAACAGTTATTTCACTTCTAAATCTAGGTTTACAATAAGCAACTGTGCCCTTGTGCGAAACCTTTTGCTTTAATTGATATAAAAAGATACACGTTATTTTTCAATCATCATATGCTCTAATTCTGGTCTTTTTCCCCCCTTTTTTGTATCCCCCAAACAGAACAATTTAAGTTAGCCAAGGAGAAGTAACAAAGTAGAAAGTGCGGCTGATGCTCTCAGTGGTTTACCTTTTTCTGGATAGCTTTGGCCGAGTGTTTCCTGAGGGCCAGCTGGGCTGTGTACGTCAGAGTCTCCTGCACCGTCAGATAACTCAACAAGTTATCGCTCTGACAGAGACACAGAGAGAGGGAAATAAACAAAAAGAAACACAAAGGATAAGTAGTTATACACACCAATGTTTCATAGGTATGCATAGGACATACTCTATACTTGTATGTTCGTACATGCATTTGTAAGCCAGCTGTAATACACCTTGTGCACACATACATATACACACATAGTACACACACTCATTGCTTGAACCTCCTGAACCTGCTGCCTGCCTCAATTAACACGTGGCACCTCCCAGTCGCACTTCTCCTCAGTCTCTCATCTGAATGACTTTAATATCAGCAGCTCATATCACCTCCTCATCTTCAGCTTAGCACAGGGAGTTAATGACGAGGCTTAGAGAGCAGGGTGGGGGCGGGTGGGGGCTGCTATCAGCAAGAAGAGAGAGATGATTTGAAAGGAAGCATGGCCAGTTTTTAAGCCAGTGTTTTTAATTCAGGCTTTGGATACACTTGAGCACCTCTCATTGAGAGATTAAGTATATGAGGAGGCTATCAAGGGTCTTAAGTTAATTTCATACAGAGGCCGGGGCAGCCTTTCAAGAGTTTTTGCAAAATGGTGTGTGTTCATTTTGTTTTTTTTACATGGTGGTTAGTAACACGGGGAACTTAAAAACATACAAACTGTCTGCATGTGACCTCTCACATGTGATGCTATAGGCCAAAGTTTAACCTGATGTCAGCGAGTGATGAGAACTAGGGCAAAGTGAAAATATACATGTGAGTGGATGCCAATTATGTCATTCAACACTACAGCTTCTTCACATTAGGTATACAATAATGGGATAATGAGATGCTCAGTTCAGCAGAGGCATCTCACAGCAACTTGATTTTTCTCTTGTTGCATGTTTCGGTGTTTCTGTGTGTTACCTGCAGCACATAGGAGAAACAGTCCTGATACTCTTCTCTCTTAAGTTTCCTGCCGTTAATGAAGACGTCCCCCAGCAGAGTGCCACAGTTTCCAATCCTCCCTGAGATGGCGTCCAGTAAGGTGGTCTTTCCTGAGCCTTCACATCACAAAGGCAAACACAGATTTTATTCATTTTGTACAAACTAAAGTATTTAAGCACAACAGAAGGTTTTATCACACCCTTTCTTCACTCTTTAGTTCATGATGCTGTTTATTTTATTGTTGGAGTAACAGTGTTGTCTCATAATAAATAATAGTTTCCCCTGCGATTGCACTGGCCTTGAAATAGGATCATAAAGTGCAACCACTTTCAAACTCTCAAAGTCACATCTTGTTTTTAGTGTCTAATACCTAATTTGCTCAGAACCATGTCCATGACAAAATGTTCTTTATTACACAATTTAAGAATTCATCTGATTGAGACTCACTTACTTTACTTCAACTATTTCATTTTTTTGTTTAGTCTCACTTTTGCTCTTTGGACCGAGCTGAGTGCGAACCTGAATTTCCCAGTATGCCCATGATCTGCCCACTGTCCACGTGGAAGGAGACATCATTGAGGATCTGACGGGTCCATCGCTTCCTATAGGATGGTAAGTCCCACCATGGACCCACACGCTCACTGCAACAAACACACACATACACATATACACACTTGGACGTGGGAAATATTTTTTGCTTTCCTTGAACAGAATCAATCCCAACTGGGAAACCAATCACTATTTGTTTTGATTGTGTATAGACACAGACAGGCAGGCACAGTATTAACAATCAAAGATTTTCTTAGAATAAAAAGGAAGATTTGCAAGTGGCCATAATTTTCTATTTCATCAACAATGAGAGTAAGACAACATTAAATTAAAGATAATTTGTGATCGATAATCCAGTTGGTTTTCAGATTTAGTTTCTGCAGCCTTTTACCTGACTGTGTAGGAGATGTTGCGGGCACTGAGAGTACAGGAGGGCTCTGATCGCTCATCTCTGCCGTCCTTCCACACATCCCTCTTCCCCTCCTCCGACACGAACTTAAAGGATTCTCTAACTATGCCCCCCTTGTCCGGCTCTGCCACCTCCATTGAATAAAACCTGTTCATCTCAGCGACCGATCTGCTGCTCCAAACGACAACTGTATCAAGTCCGTCTCAGATGAGTCTGTTCATATTCTCTCAAAAATAGCATGAGAAGCTCTAAAAGTTGAGTCGTCCTGCACTCCCAGACTTTGTTTCTCTGCGCTTATTCCCTGCACAGAGCCGCAGAGCGAGTCTCTCAGGAACCATAAACACACAGTGAATGTTGCGTTATCTTAGAGAACTTTGATCTGGAGTTGTATAAAGAGGAGGAAAAAAAAAACACATGCTGAGTAGAGAGTGACCGGCTGTTAGCCTCACCTTAGTCCTCAAATTGTGCACTGCCACCAGAAAAGCTATGACTGGCTGACAGGACAGAGCAGGTGAAGAACTGACATGGCATGAACTTCGAGAGAGAGAAGAGTTGCGAGCTGACACGGGAAGTGATCTTCAGCTGGACTGGAGTCGAACCACGCAGCTGGGAGAAGAAACGGTGAACGACGAGGGGAATAAGAGGAGCTGCGACGACGGCAGAGACGGTCAGAGAGAAAAAGAGAGGATCCTAATAGAAGAGCAAAAAGAGAGGCATTGACCTCTTGACCCTACAAACATCAACCAGCTACTTGCATCATCATGGACACAGACATAGACAATGGCCTCAATTTCACAAAAGGCTCCTCACAGGTCAGTTTGTCACATGGGATCAAACAATATTTAGTCGTTTGAAAGCAAATATGCTGAGAGACTCTGGTTCTGCTGATTCTTCCTCTTAATTCAGCTTATTTATAAATGTATTACTGTTGTTGGGGTTTTGTTAAATGTCAAAGGCAAAATGACAAATACCTATGTCATTTTATTTCTGGAAAATGTGGAAAATATATTCAGTGTTTTCATATAAATGAGTTTGTCAGTAGTAGTTGAGTATTTTAGCACTTCCATTTGGCCTCAGTGACCATCGATGTGTATTAGGAACTTCTATTTGTTTGTTTTCTCTCTAATGAAATTACGATTCTAAATTTTAAGATTTGTTATCTTGTAAAATGACTGTGCAGCTTAATAAGTAAAGTAAATAATAGAATAAAATAGAGTAGTCACTAGATGATTCTACTTTATTCTACTGATGCAGTTTACACATTTATATTTATGTTTTCCTGTTGTTCCTGCAATGTATTTATAATTTTCCTCCACAATTACTCTGATTCTATTTTTCTCTACTGTAGTTTGATAGGCTTTGTAATTTCCTTATGACCAGCAGGTGCTCAAACTGACTTGTTGCCCCACTTGGCTAGGTGGATTATCAAAAACAATCATTCCTAATTATTTCAGTTTATCTGGAGTTTTTTTTTTTTTTTGCATTGAAATAGTTGATTCCGATCTTCTATTTCTGTCACTACATCTGGCAGGAAGTGGTTAGAACAGCTGCATGAAGAATGGCAGAACAAAGTGTGAACATTTTATGTGCATTAAACAAAAAAAAGCAACTCATGGCCACAACACGACATCTACAGTATGATCAATACAGCCTGCAGTATAATGCACAGCACACATGGTAGATCTGGTGTGAGCATGTGTTCGTCATCGCATCGTTCTTTTAATTCATTGGACCGATTTAGGGATTACATAATGATAATACTTGGATGATTTTCAAATGGACTCTGGAACCACAAAAGGTCTCAGGTAACCATTTGCAGGTACAAACACACATGCAGTGATCATTAAACAGATGGGTCCTTGAAATATCCAATAAAAGAATTGATAAAGTTCAAATTAAAGATGGGAAGATACTAAAGCACTGCACAAGATTGATTTTCACCTAGTGACGTATGCAAGCAAAAAAAAACAAAAACAAAAAACAAGACAAAACAAATATTTTGAAAAGCTCTCACATAAGATAGCAATTTTAGATTTATTTTTCTCTTTTAAAATTTAAGTGAAGCTCATGTAAGTGCCACTAAATGTCCTTTGTGTTGTGGTTAATGATTTAATGCCACTCATCTAAAATCAATGGTTTTTCTATGCAGAGTGGTTGCACCAACATTTTCCTCATATTTCCTCTAAATTTGTAGTATTCAAGGGAAATAATGTTTATTTTCATTGCTTTTGTTGCAGTTTTTCTCCCAGTATACAACTAAAAATTGAAATGAATATACAGTATCCTTGTCTGTGTGACACTAATTGACCTGCTTCTTCTCTTTAACAGCATCAAGACACGGAGTTATTCTCATGTGAAGAAGACAGCAGCCTCTACTTCACCTACAGCGGAGGGTGCAACGAGCTGGAGGTCAACAACCTGCACTATGAGGTAACTGACAGTCCAGTTATCTTTAGCTTTTAACTCTTTAACACTCTTCATGTGTGTGTGTCTGTGTGTGTATTGTATTATGTGCATGTGCTCATGGTGTAAATGTGTATGTATGTGTATGTTTGTGTTCACAGGTGGACACGGCAGCTCAGATCCCCTGGTACGAGAAGTTATCAGAGTTCAAGCTGCCGTGGGAGATAGAAGGAAACAAGCAGACGGCCATTAACAAGCTCAGTCTCCGAGTCCGCAGCGGTCAGATGCTGGCTATCATCGGCAGCTCAGGTGACACACACACACAGCTTATAAGCAGTAATGTTTATAATCAAGGTAATAAAGGACTCTGAAAGTACTACAGTGTTAAAATACTGTTATGTAGTTTAAAAATTAAATCTAAAAGACAAAAATATTACCAAACTTTTGAGATCATGTGATAAGGACACTATACTAGACTTGTTTTATATAAGAGGTCATAATAGGCCATAATAGCATTATGTAATTAATCTTTAACAGCTAATTTTATTCCACAATGTATTATATATTACTATATGATAGTATTAGTTTATTTAACATCTGATTAGCAGTAAAATAATGCAGTGGAGTAAAAAGTACCATATCAAACATCAAGTAAAATATAAAGGTGAGATGCTTAACAAGTACAAGTACCTCAAAACAATTTCACTGTGAAACATATTTTTATGATGATGTATGCCTCTAAACATAATGTTGAGATAAAACAAAAGTGCATCAGTGTCACATATATCACTCATTCCTCCTGACACCTCTTTTATTATGTTATATTATATATATATATATATATTATTTTTTGACATATTGATCATAGCTCTGTTGGCGCTGAGTTCTGCTTTAAGTGTGTGATCGTCTCTCTCAGGTTGTGGCAAAACATCTCTGCTGGACATATTGACCTGTCGGGATGAGGGCGGTACGATGACGTCCGGTCAGATCCTGATCAACGGGAAGCCCAACACGCCGCAGCTGGTGAAGAAAAACATTGCTCACGTCCGCCAAGACGACCGCCTCCTTCCTCACCTCACCGTCCGAGAGACTCTGGCCTTTGTTGCCAAACTGAGGCTCCCCACCCACTTCACACAGGCTCAGAGGGACCAGAGGGTAACGTCAAGTTCAAACTGGTCTTAAACACTCGTATTGCACGTGATCTTCATTTGGACAGAACTATTTCTATTTAACATTGAATACTACATGTGACAAACTATGTTGTCTGTGTTTCCTATCACAGGTGGATGATGTCATTGCAGAGCTGCGGCTGCGACAGTGTGCACACACCAGAGTGGGAAACGACTATGTGAGGGGCGTTTCTGGAGGAGAGAGGAGGAGAGTCAGTATCGCTGTCCAACTTCTCTGGAACCCCGGTGAGAGGAAATCTCTTAAACGACTGACCCACCCAGTTGTAGTTCAACATTTTGGCAAATTGGCCCATTGTCATAATTCCTATAGTCATAGCAGTAGGTTCGTTACCTTTAATTGTCGGTACAAGCTATTTTTAGAACGGCGGAGCAGAGCTGTGAGCTGCTCAGAGCTACGCTACGGAGGCTCATGGGATTTCTTAGTTTCACTCATCAAACTCATCAAATACACAATCTAACAATCTCTGGTGGACAAGTTGTGACCTGCACGTTCACCACGCTATGAGATAATAACGGAACGTTACGATGCAATTCATGCAAAACCACTGATGCGCGTTCCCTTCAGGGGCAGTTTTTCGGCGAGCAGTCTCTGCATTTCCCTCGAAAACAACTCTGTCTCGTAATGTTTCGTCATTATCTCATAGCGTTCTAAAAATAGCTTGCACCGACAATTAAAGGTAACGAACCTACTCCTAAAACTATAGGGATTATGGCAATGGGCCAATTTGCCAAAATGTTGAACTATCCCTTTAAGATATTGCAACAAATTTATCAGTAAAGTACTGGTAAATGCCTTCTTTAACATCAGTCTCGATCCATTCTGTCATGTCACAACCCCTGAATAACCAGTGATCGTTACAATTAGGACATACGTAAGATGCTTCTATCTTTTTAATGAAATGTTGAACTGGTCTTTCTCAGGCATTTTGATCTTGGACGAGCCCACATCAGGACTGGACAGCTTCACCGCCCACAACCTGGTGATCACTCTGTCCCGCCTGGCCCGGGGAAACCGCCTGGTCCTGCTGTCGGTGCACCAGCCTCGCTCAGACATCTTCCAGCTCTTTGACCTCGTCGTCCTGCTGTCGTCCGGTTCAGCCATTTACTGTGGCGCTGCTCGGGACATGGTGCCTTACTTCACCGCGCTGGGATACCCCTGCCCCAGATACTGCAACCCCTCTGACTTCTATGGTGAGTTACTGTACACTAAGTGGTTATTATCACTCCCCCACTCAGAAACTCACTAACTTAGCCAAAAAACTGCTTTTAAATTCTTCTTCATAAACATTTTTTGCTTTTTTTTTGCTCATTCTATTGATGTGTGTGTGCAGTTGATTTGATCAGCATTGACCGACGGTGTCCGGAGCAAGAGGCCGAGTGTTTGGAGCGAGCCAGAGTCCTGGCTGAGCATTTCATGGAAAAGGTCAAAGACACAGACGATCACATGTGGAAACCAGAAGAGACCAACACAGATACACACAGTGAGAGGTAGCCTTGTGTTTTTGTTTGTGTTTGTGTGTCTGTAGAAGTTGGGACTCTTTTTGCTTCTCTACTACGCATTAGAGCTGAGAGAATAATGTCCACTCATCTCTTCAACAGTCAAAGCAACAGTGGCAATTACTTTGTCTAACAAATTAATAATTTCAGTTATCTATGTTATTTATTTTTGTTTTGAGTTGTTAGTTGGACTGAAGAAGCAAGTGGAATATAATAGTGTAATTTTCTGTCATTTTATAGACAGAATGATTATAATAATTGGCAGATTAAGCAATAACGAAGCAGTGATAAAAATTTATGCGATTTGTAGCTCTGATAAACAGTTATTTTTACACCTTTCTCCTTTTTACTCTCATCTTATCTCGCTGTTTCTCCTCTCATTACCTTCCTTTATTTTCAGCAGTGTGTGCTCTTACTTAATGATTACTTTAAATTGTTATCAGACACCCTAAGTTTTGACATAATTTTTCCAAAATGAAACATTTTCTGTTCTTTAACCTATTCATTTCATTGCAAACATAACTTTGAATTTGAGGGAACTTTAAAGGGACTCGAGCATTTAGCATTAATAACTTAAAATGCATGCATCTTTTCACAAATCTTCCCACAAGTCCCTTTAAATTTTACAACCAAGAACTCAGACTGAGTGCAAGGGATACTAAACCAGAGTTACAGAGGGACAACAGTTCTGTTTATCTCCTTTTATTTCCTCTCAGAAAAATGAAAATAATGAATGTAGTTGTGTCTTCTCTATATTTGAAATATGAACTAATTCTGTGTCCACAGCTGTTGTAGTGACATGAACATCCTAAAGTGCTTACTACAGACAGAATCAGTTTAAACTCAGTCTAACTCATCCGTTACTTCCTGCCCTCGTCTCCTGCAGCCCGCAGCAGCCCAGCAAGGCCAGAGGAGAGGAGGTGATCACAGTCTCCAAGGAACAAAACCGACTGCCAGGAAGACTTCACCAATTTACCATACTCATCAGGTACGGACACACACACACACACAAACATTTCATTTTTTGGTACGTAGAGGAGACACTGATCTCCTCTCCGTTGTTCTCCCTCAGGCGTCACATGTACAACGACTTCAGAGACCTGGTCACCTTATTGGTCCACGGCTTCGAGGCGCTCCTAATGTCGCTGCTGGTCGGTTGTCTGTACTACGGGGCCGGAGAAGAGCGTCTGTCCATCCAGGACACAGTGGCTCTACTCTACATGATTGGAGCTCTCACGCCGTTTGCTGTGGTGCTGGACGTCATAGCTAAATGTGAGTGAATCAAATCAAAAAAGATGTAAAGGAAAATTACGAAAGTTTCCTTTTGGAAAACAGCAAAGGCACCAAAACATCTTTGTTCTCCACCTCCATATTCTTCATACAGTCATCAATGTCATGTACTGGTGTCTAAAGAGAAAACACTGCAACAAAAACCTCCCCATTCAAGGCACCTTCAAAAGTAAAGCTCATCAAAGGTCAAAACTTCAATTCAAAAATTTTTATCCCCATTGACACACTGTGGATAAAGTAATTTGTGCAACATATCCAACCTTGAGGAAGCTGTGTGGCCTGAACATGAAATGTCATCCAGTTTGTTAATTTCATAATGCCACTCTGAATAATAATTATTCTTCTTTATAAGTTAAAGAGACCATGGGTAGCATTGGAGGGGACTGGGGTTTTACAGCTCTTTATATTATTGTAACATGAATGGTTTTTTATATAACAGGTGTGTGAAAAGCAAAGAGAGCTGTGTGAAAAGAACCAGAAAAGTTAGGTGAATATGTTGGAAGTCGTGACAATTTAGAGCAAAGTTGGTGCGAGTGCATTGAAAAAGTGTGACAAAACAAAGCAGCAAGATGTGAAGGAGCTCAGAACAGAAGATATTAAAGTCAAAGTTAGCACTAAATTATCAGGTGGACGAGTTGAACACTGAGTTCTTGGACTCTGAGTTATATTCAATCACAACAGTTGCAGAGATAGCAGGGCTGAGCCAACAGACATTATAAATAAAGTTCAAGTCGGGTAAAGGTCGTGTGACAACCAAAGTTATAGAATGAACTCTGAATTAAAGTCTGACTCTGAGTTAAATACTGTGACTCTGTAAAGGAAAGTAGAAAATCTCTGAGAAAAAAATTTAGTTATAGAAAATATAAATAAGTTATTATTGTTAATAAGTATTTACAAATAAACAATTATTAACAATAATAACACATACATATATATACATATATATATATATATATAAACATACAATGAATACACACAATGCCTTAGATACTGTGCACACAGCACATAGACAGCCTGAACTACAACCTCTTATACATGTTGTTACATGAAACAAAGCACTCCAAACGAGGGTGTAATGAAATGCACTAAATAGTTAATGTGTTAATAATTTATTATCAGGTTTTAGTGTTGGCCCTTGATCCCTCTGAAGCCAGGACGGTCAGTGACATGGTCTGAGTTGAGGAAAAGTTGAGGAAAAAGTTACTTTTACCTTGAAATTGTCTCTGTTGTTTATCATTTTTCACCGGGGTCTCTGTTACACATGGGGCTCATAGTTGGTGTCACGAACCAAAAACCCTCACAGATTTTTTTCCAAATGATACACAACCTAAATAAATCACTGAGTCCAGACAAAACAAATCTGTAACAAATCTTAATCTTCAGATAGTCCTTGAACTTTACTAAAAGAAGACCTGGGTCACTTACCAGAGGTTGTATACGAACTCATCAGACTGATTTGATGTTGTCTGCAGGTCACACAGAGAGAGCCATGCTGTACCACGAGCTGGAGGACGGCATGTACTCCGTCACCTCCTACTTCTTTGCCAAGGTAAAAAAAAAAACACAGCCTCTCCAGCAGGGGTCAGCTTCGCTCCACGCTTTCACTGTTCAGTCCTGTACAGCACCGTGATGTGACACGGTGGAGATCACAGGGAAATAATGATGCAGTGTTTGTGTGTGCATGCAAACACACCAACCAGAATCAACACTGAATTATAAGTGTGTGTGTGTGTTAGTTTATTAGTTTAGTTTATTTATTAGGATCCCCTATGATATATGAGCAATGGGTATTCTTCCTGGAGTCCAGCACATACAATTACAAATGTAGTAAAAACAGAGTAAAAACAACATAACACAAAACAAACTAAAACCACACTTACAATTATCCAGGTTTAGAAAGAAATAGTTAAACAGTTTAAACATTTGCAGATACAACACAATACTTAAGCTTATGAAAAAACAAAGCAAAACAACAAAAAATAAAAGAAACAACGAAACAAAAAGGAAACGGAAACAAAAAGAAGTTAGACACTACCCTATCTCCTTTCTAAAAACACATTTTTCAATTTATTTTTAAAACTGCTTTTGCTTACCACTGATAGGAGCTCGATTAGATCTCATTTCAGATTATTTCGTATTATTTTTAGATTATTTTTGGCCCCTCTTGAGGAACTTTTGTCGTTTGTCGAGTAAATGCTACAATATTATGGAAGCTCATTGATAAACATGTAGATAGAATTTTTGAGCATTTCCCTGGCGCATTTGTAAAACAGTGATCTATACAAGTATTGTTAAATTAATACTGATCCTTGTTGGTATATTTCTGTACATCAGGTCCTGGGGGAGTTACCAGAGCACTGTGTGTTCACCTTGGTCTACGGTCTGCCCATCTATTGGCTGGCCGGCCTTAACGAGGCCCCGGACCGTTTCCTGCTCAACTTCCTGCTGGTGTGGCTGACGGTTTACTGCAGCCGAGCCATGGCTCTGTTCGTAGCCGCGGCGCTGCCCACCCTGCAGACCTCGGCCTTCATGGGCAATTCATTGTTCACCGTCTTCTACCTGACGGGAGGATTTGTCATCAGCCTTGAGAACATGTGGCTCGGTGAGGAGACGGATGAATCGTCTTTCGTCTATTAATTAATTAATCAACCTTGACAGCCTGAAGGAAACAGTCTGTGCCAAGACAGAGAGCAGATTGAGGAAAGAAAAGATGCTGTTTACACCTGTGTGTGTGTGTGTGTTTGTTTACTCCACAGTGGCCTCGTGGCTGTCGCACGTCTCCTTCATGCGCTGGGGCTTTGAGGGCATGCTGCAGGTGCAGTTCAGAGGAAACAAATACCCCATCCAGATAGGAAACTTCACCTTCAATATTGACGGCATTCATGTGAGTTAAAAGCGCTGTAATATCAAAGACAGCATCACTGTGTGTGAGACAGATTCATATTACATTTCCTGAAGAGTTTTATTCACACTGTAAATCTTAAATGCACAGAGTCAAAGGGCACTCTCAACCACAGCCCTGGTTTCAGTTTATTTCCATTTATTGGAAAAAAATAATAAATGTAGCTACAGTAAGTAGTTCTGACAGATTTAAGTGTTAAATTACAATTTATTTTACAATTAAGGACATTTTTATAAACTGTATCTATGGTTGAGCCACAGATATTAAATGTCTCATAGGCAGTGACAGTTGATGTGATTCAGATCAGTGCTGTATGTCGAAAAAACAACTTTCCCATCTTCCTACTGTCTCTGTTTGTCTCTCAGGTGGTGGAGGTGATGAACATGAACCAGTACCCTCTGTTCTCCTGCTACCTGGTCCTGCTGGCCGTCTGCCTGGCTTTCATGGGGCTCTATTACTTGTCCTTGAAATTCATCAAACAGAAGTCTAGTCAGGACTGGTGAGCACATCTGGACCAGTTTCAACATGAAGACCAAATGTCACACAAAATCACACACAGCATCAGGGGGATTTTTTTGTTGTTGTTTGTTTTTTTGCAAAGTGGAAGGAAGTAATTTTGGCTCGAGTTCGACTGGTTCGACACTGAGCTTTCTGTCATTGGTTTTACAGTTCTTATTAGTTTGTGTAATAGAGAATAAGTTCTTAATTCAGGGGAGGAAAACATGTGAATATGAAGTTATTTTGGTTTGTTTATCTTCCTTCAAATCATTTTCAAAATCGTTTCAACATCAGGAACTCCTGAATATCACTAACTCTGCTCAACATCCATCCAGTGTGTCCAGTTCAACTCTTGGATGCACCGTTTGGTGTTGGTTGAAGAGGTAGTTGCAGTACCACTGTCTGCTGCTGGGTGGCAGCAAAGCACTGCAGTCATGCCGTTGGTAAAACGACGGCATTTTCCCCCTCTCCCTCTCTTCTCTGTCTTGGCAAATGATTAGAGTGCCACTTTGGCAGATATCCATCTGCAGCTTTTGCTTGTTCCATTTTCAATCTTCTTTTTCCTACAGCTTTATCTTCTTTTTTTGTATATGTAAGGTTATTAAGCTTAACAATGTGTGTGCCAGTATAGGGAGCACTGGAGAAAAAGCCCAGCAGAGATTTAGTAAGTCACACTCAGAAGAAAAAGAGCTTGTACTTGTTGTGTCCTCATATATTACAGATTATGTAAGATGGGTGTTTTTGCACTGGTGCAAAAGCCTGATAAATATTTTACCGAGATGGTTTGTGTCCAAATTAGTAAAAGTGTTAAATCACATTGGTCCACTTGAGTGTGTTTATTTTTGTCTTCATAATCTCTGTCGTCATTTGGATTTGGACGCATCATTCGGTTACATAGTGCGGTCACTTGTTGTAGCTCTTCGGTTTCATAACCATGGATGTTATTGATAATGTGATGATCCTGTAGTTTCATCACAGCACAAACACATTCCTCATGTGAAATCGTATCACGTACATGGAAGAGATTCTGCTGTACAACTCATGTTTTCTGATGATTTCAAACATTTTTACCAATCTATGTCATCTATGCTGTGACCGACCCTCTGACGTCAGGTCACGATCTTCTTGGGAAACAGCCTGAGTATGTGTGTATGTGTGTGTGTGTGTGTTATCTAAGTCCTGCCTCAGTCTTGGTCAAGAACAGCTTGTGTTACATCAAACGGGAATATCTGAATTTGGTACAGGAGAATTTAAAAAGTTGGTTCCTGTTGGTAACATGTCACTGATGGTTCACAGCGTTTTAATGTTGTAATTTATTATATCATTAGATCAAGACGGAGCCTTTTTGCCTATTTTATTACTTCTGGCTAGTTTTGAATCATGTTTTCATCCGTTTAGTTATGATGACAGACGGATGTGGTGGAGTAAAAAGTTCAGTATTTCCCTCAGATATAGTGAAGCAGAAATACTCCAATTGAGTACAAGTACATTAAAAAAGATCACTCTAATGTTAACGTCCAACAAAATTGAACTAATTGTAAATATAAAGTGTCACTTTAATTTTGAAAAGCACTCACTACGGTGGCAACAACTCAAAACAACAACAAATATTTTACCACTTATAAAATTAAAGTGGCAGTGACATTTCAAAGTTGCAGTTTTCTGGTAACAGCAGTATCAATACTCCAACCCTGATTAGTGCACACTAGGGCTGAACAAAGCATGGAAATATTTTCAATATCACAACAGGGTCAAGTGCTACATCCAGATTGCAGGAGCTGCATTTCCCCCCCTTTTTTGATGAAGGTAAAATGTGATAAAAGAAGCGTTGTGGTGCAACAGAGACCCGCGGCGGACTGATCTTTTTTTCCAGACATAAGGAATCATGATTATTCTTGGTACATGACCCAACAAAAATCATATATACTATATAAATGTACACTTCTATATTTAATTCCATTGACATTTTTAAGCAAAAATGAAAATTATGACTCATGTCACAATATAATTTGTCTGTATATTGCCTATAGAACAGTATGCACAGTGTGTACTTTCACATACATACATATAGTCTGAGTGTAGTGTTGGGACTGGGATGTACAGTAATCAACCAAATTCCTCATTAGTGATAGAAGTTAGACGTGTGTTTTACCTGTTTTGCAGGAAAAGTGAAGCACATGCAGACTCTGGATTCCTAACTTTCTTTATTAGCATAAATACTTCTGTACATTCTCAACATTTTCATCGTCAACATTATCAATTTCACAGCGAACAGTCAATCCAACACTGAACCGTTACAACACATATAAGTCAAAATTTCAGCTCAAACAACTTAATATAAAAAAAAAAAGAATAGAGACATGAGAAGAAAACAGTGGGATTTGGATGGAGGCAAGAGGAGACGAGGGTGAATCTTTTTTTATTCCTCCGCTGTCGTCTGGGCTTTGCCAAATTTCATCTCTTTCAGCTTGTCGGCGTAAAACTTGAAGGACTCCTGGAAAGAGAAACAAAGAGAAACGGCTTGGCATCAAACACGTTCCAAACAAACGGCGCAGGCGCTCACCTGCCTCACACCTGCCTCTATCTCGCCTCTTTCCAAAAGTAAGCAGCGGCGGAGCCCTCCTGGGTTCTGTCTAAATAGTCTCCACTCGCCAACCAGGTTGTCTCGTTTCATCTTTAAATCCCCATTAATACACAAATAAGGGATTTGTAGCACACTCCCTGAACACACACTTTTCGCTCTCCGCCTCTGTTCCCGGCTAATTAATCAGTGTTTTGATCCAGACAAAGTGTTGTGGTGGGTGTTTTTCTTGGGGAGGGGGGTTGTTTGCTTATTAATGTAGTAATTAATGCTGATAAATAACTATGGAGGGAGAGAGACGGAGAGGCTTTGGGACACCTTTAAAGAGTACGTTCAGCCGAATTACAAAAATATTTTCTCTCTAAATTTTGAAATATCCGTCTAAGATTTCAGCTTTCACCATCAAAGTGTTTAAAGCAATGCAAAAAATGACATTTATAAAATTCAGCAGCATTTTTTTCTTATTGGAAACAGTGCCCCAATTATTTCACATATCTCACCAAGAACACAGGAACGACTTCTTCCTAAAGAAATAGTCCTTGTACATACAGTTTCCAATGTGTTTACGGGCAATTATTGGGGAAAAATTTTGTACTTTTCTGTTTTCTTTGTTGACGTTTTTCACTTTAATTTAGGAAATTCTCTTAACTCCTGCACATACTTGTTGTACAGTAAACTGCCAGAGTCCCATGATCATGAGATGTGAAAATGAGTATAATTAGGCCCCTAAACGTCAATATAAAGCCAGATATTCTGTTCAATTTATGGATGAAGTGCTCAGTGAATGATAAAATAATGATGGTTTGATAGAAAGCTAAAAGAAAAAAAGAAAAAACAGGTTTAAAGTTGACTTTTAAATTTCATGGATTAAAACTGGGAGGTGATAAATGAAGGAATATCCAACATTAAGCTGCATGTGATGTTGACAGTGAAAAACAGCAGCAGTCCCCTCGCTTTCATTGAAAGTCAGACTGAACCATTATACACTTTATGTCAAAACGTGCTTTTCCTGCAGTGATGAAAGGTAAACTATCTATACATGACTTGTCTAAACATTTGTACGTCTGAATCAAAGCCGAAAGGTTTACTGTAAACACACGTCCTCTGTGTAGACGGAGCTGCTGCGTCTCTACCTGAGATGTGTTTGTGGAAACTTCTGAAAACCGGGGGCTATTCACCTTTCCCTCTCCTTGCGACTCGACTACTTATAAAAACGCAGCAATCACTTAACTATCCTGACACTCGGTGAATAATGCAGCAGCTTCTCTGCCTTCATCCTCCTTTCTCCTTCTATCTTTGCACTGCAGGTGAGTGATGGGAAGGTAAGAGGGGCTCCGGTCTACACCTGCCTCCAGGGGACAGCACATCAAAGTGCTGGGGCTGAGAGGGCTCTGCGTGTACGTGTGTGTGTGTGTGTGCGTGCGTGCGTGTGTGTGTAGCAGTGAGTCGGTTTATATGAGTGTGTGAGTCCTCCAAAAATAGGGCTACATCAACTTACAAAATGTGCAATGTGCTGAAATGCTCAAAAACACTTGGAGCCAGAAAAAGAGAGCGGCTATTGCAGTGACACCATCTCGCTTACACAATATATGTACTCTGTGACCGTGGGGCACAACTTCCCGCGCGCACACACACACACACACACTAAAGTAGCACACACAGGAGGCGAGCTGCAGGCCTGTGTGTAGACTGAACTGCTCTGAGCGGGCAGACTGCTCCTTCACATTACTATAGCACACACACACACCACAGCACACACACAATGGCACGCATTAGGACACCGGCCGGACAAGTGTCAGCAACGGTTAAGGAGTTGTGTGGCCTCTCTGTGTGTGTGTGTGTTTGTAAACAGACCAGGTCATAATCTGATGTTCACATCTGTGTGGTTGCATCAGCATGGATAGGTGTGTGTGATGATGATAGGTCACTGTGTTACAAAATCGTTTCAATACACGCTTTAGTTTAACATTGTTTAGTTATTCAGGCGTCTTTCCTTAGTGTAATATTTTTTATTTTTATATATGTAATGCATTTAGGAAACTGGGACTTTTTGATTTTCCTGGTCCTTCACTGACCAGAGAAATGATCTGTAGATTCATCAATAAACCATGTGACATGTGAGTTCAGTATTTATGCACTTTAAACGCCTCCATGAGTTCAAAAGCATGGTGTTTGTATTAATAAAACTGTTCCCTTGGCCTTTACCCGCTGTGTGCTCATGCTTTTCCATCAGCAGCTCTCAGATCACACAGGAACACAGGAGAACGACTTCTTCCTAAAGAAATAGTCCTTGTACATACAGTTCCCAATGTGTTTATGGGCAATTATTGGGGACAGATTTTGTACTTTTCTGGTTTCTTTGTTGGACTTTTTCACTTTAATTTAGGAAATTCTCTAACTCATGCACATACTTGTACAATAAACTGCCATGTGACATGTGAGTTCAGTATTTATGCACTTTAAACGCCTCTGTGAGTTCAAAAGCACAGTGTTTGTTTTAATAAAACTGTTCCCTTGGCCTTAACCCGCCGTGGGCTCATGCTTTTCCATCAGCAGCTCTCAGATCAGCTTTCACAGTTACACTCATCCAAGTTGCTCAACACAATCTGCTTCCTCACACTTCAAGTTATTGCTTCAGGGCACATCAGAAGTTGTTGTTGAGTGACGACTGAGCTGAGAGTTTTCTGATGCTCTTTTATGTCTGGAGGAGTCTCACTGACACCAACACAGTCACTGTTTGCTTATGCAACTTTAAAAAAGAGGACAATTACTTACTGTAACTGACCACATTGGGGAATCGTGTGGGTTGAATATGTAACATTTCCCAAAAATAACACATTCAGATATGTTTGAGTGGGTTGTGTGTGTGTTAGTGTGTGAGAGAGAGAGACTCACAGGAGGCTCAGTGAAGGGCGCCGTCTCTCCGGCGTCGCGGTACATCTTGGCCAGCCGCTTGAGTGACAGCTCATCTACGGCCGTCCCCTCCTTCTGCATCTGCTCGTACAGAGCCTTGGCTGATGCTAAGTCCTTATCCATCGCTGCCAGATGAGAAGAGCGGAGAGAGGAGGAGTCAGGAAAAGAAGACAAAAACTCAACCTTTCACATTGATATTTCAATGTAGATTGAGATGAAATGAAAGAAGGATATAACAACATTTAGAGGTGGCATCATGTTATTTTACAATTTGGTCTGTCATCAGTTCATTCATTCAAAACCTGATGAGTTCATGCTTTTCCTGGGATAATGCAACACTTCTAAATTGCTGCTTTTGTGCGTTTATACAAGACGCAGAGAAAAGGTTGTGTAAGAAAAATGTGTGACTACTTTGTTTTCCTTCAGTAATGAGGGGAGAGGGGGGAATAACATTCAAACTTTGGCCTTTTACTTGGAAAATAACTATTGAATTGCACTTTTAAACATAATGTACTTTGCAAGAAACACCTCATATAAAGACAACACACCCCAGCTGTAAAAACGATCTTTCATCCACACTTAAAAATCAGATCATTACATGTTATTATCTCCCTCTTCAGGTATCTGACATGAGAACTGAAATTATGTTATATTGGTGTCAGAGTAATCATCTATAAACCTCAAACAGAATGAATGAGCGTGGTTGTGTGTGTATCAAAGAGAAACTCAGGTCACATCTGAGAGAAAAAAAAAGAAAAAGAAAAAGAGGAAAAGTGCATGTTAAAGAGAAAAGAGAGGAAAAAAAACCCTGAAAGAGGAAACACAGGCCGAGAACAGAGGCAGAGCAGAGCGTCGCTAATTGTGTCCTCGACGGCCGCCCCGACCGACCAGCAAGCTAATGCTAATTAAATAGTCATGTCTGCTCATCTCTGGTGTGACAAGGTAGGAAAGAGGGGAGACGGGAGGGTGAGGAGGTGAAGAGGAGGAGGAGGGGGGGAGTGTGCATGGTGAGGAGAGGGTGTAGGTGAAAGCAAGAAGGAGGAGGACACGAAAAAAAAAAAAGGTGGAAGGAGAGGGCAAGAAGTGATGGAGCGGAGACAGAGAGAGAGGAGAAAAAAAAAGATGTGAGGAGACAAAAAGAAGCACTGAGTGGTGGACCGTGTTACGATTAGCACGCTAGGCTAGCCAGGACAGCTAACTCATTAGAGGACATGTGTTCTTCTAACCCCTGAACGTCTGCCCTCACACACACACATGCAAACACACACACACTCCATGACCCGATGCATTGTTAATGTGTGTGCTAATGTTGACTTAGCCACAGGCCAGCGAGTCGCCGCCCGGGTGCAATGGTAGCTGCTGCTGCACAGGATCCAACCAGGCATTGTGTAACTCTGTGTGTGTGTGTGTGTGTGTGTGTGTGTGTGTGTGTGTGTGTGTCTTACCGTGACATTTCATCAGGTACGTGCACAACACCTCCTTCTCCACGAAGTCTGGGATCAGGCTGAGCAGGGCCTTGATCTTGCCCACCTGGACACACAAACAGTCATTTACATACAAGACAAGAGTAATATCTGTGTGTTTGTGTGTGTGATTTTGTTACATTTTAAACATGCAGATAATTAAAAACACACCATAAGTTCAAAGTTTTGTTGCCATGTACAGTACTGATGCTAAATCAATCAATCAAATTTTATTTATATACTGTAGCACCTTTCAAAGCAAATAAATGCCATTCAAAGTGCTTTACATTTTTAATTGAAAAGGTTTATATATAAGAAGTGAAACAACGAGAATGACGTGGAGACTAATGCACGAAGATTAAAAACAACAATAAAATATAGCAATAGTAAAAGATAAAAAAACACAATAAAATATGATAAAATATAAAAAACAATAGAAATTTCATAAAATAGAATAAGATGCAATGGGGTTTTACAGTCAGACTGAAAATTTAAACAAGTTTTTGCTTTAAAATCTCCATTTATATCCCAGATTTCACTTGTTTGCTTTACTCATAAATCATAGAATTTAAAATATATACGGTATATATACAGTATAAAGTAAATCTACAGTTTGTATCTACAGGTTTTGTTTTTGTGGGTTTGACCATACTGTCCATCATCCATTTGGACAATGAAAACAAATCGTCAACATTTATTAAATTTCGGTCCCTGCAACGTTAATATTACAGGTAACAATCATGGAAACATTAGATAAAGAGAAGAAACTTTACCTGTCCTGGACTCTGAGCTTTTCGTGTCATGTAGGACATCAGCACATCCTTCTGTTCAGCCACGGCGTTACAGCGCTACGGCAAAACAAAAGGGACAAAAGAAACATATGAGTGATAACATGAGGGGAGGTGGAGGTGGTGGCAGCGTATTATATTTTCCTTCTTTTATTTTTTTTTCAAGAGGACTCTCCATCCTGATCCTGTGCTCTTCACACACACGTCCACGAACACACCTTCAACACACCCACACATTCATATAATCACCTGCACACCTACACTCAGGTTAACTGTTAATTATGGATTTAATAACAACTCGTTTCTGTGTGAATTTAAATGAAGAGTGGTCAGAGAGCATAATTATCACCACTTACAGTAGTCACTCCGAGGGCCACATATACAGCAGTTCTCAATGGAAACATAAGAGCAGCGGCCGAAGACCAAGTTTGGACAACTGTGACGTGTGCAAAGCTTTAAGATTTTAATCTTGACCAATAGCAGGTTTTAAAAGAAGAGCTCAAATATAAAAACACACATTTTCTCATGAGAACACGAATGGGACATTTTATATTAACGCGCCACTTTTGCGTACTTAACTTAACGTAACTTAAATGAACCTCTGCGACTCACTGACGGACATAACTATCATTTTCATCATTAATTATTGTAGCAAAGTCAAACTCAAGTGACGAAGAAAACCTGGATCTGGATCTGAAAACTGCAAATATGTCACATTTCTGCTTGAAAAATGACCGAAACACTAATTTTCAGATTCATTGTTTTGTAAATGTCAACTCATCAGTTACTGCTGTTATATATCTGTGATAATATCGACCGGTATATCACCATGAGCGCACACACACAAGGTGATGTGGAAGCAGAGGTGCAGAATAATCCTTCTGGATTCATTCCTGGCAGCTGTGAACTGTCATGGCTCCTTTTTTTGGGGGGGGGGGGGAGAAATTACAACAAAGTCTGACTCTCTCTGTATTGGCAGTAACGCTCACGATTAAAAAAAAAAAAGTTTTCAAATGTGACACAGATCCAGAAAAACATGTAGATCATGTAGAACAATCGACAGACTGCTGCTGCTGCTGCAGAGCGTTTAACCTGTGCATGACGGCTCATCGAGAAAACATGCAAGAATTCATACAATACACAGTGTGTTAATAGTGTATGTGTGTAAGAGATCCATTAACGTTGCTGTGCTTCGAGTGTGTGTGTGTGAGTGTGTGTGTGTGTGTGTGTGTGTGTGTGTGTGTGTGTGTGTGTGTGTGTGTGTGTGTGTGTGTGTGTGTGTTCTCCTCCTGTTCTCCTGACTGAGCAGCAATGAGGTCCGATTACTAGCCAGTCGTAAACTAACGTGTTTCACTCCTTCTCCGCCTCGTACAGAATTAAAAGCGAGTGGCCTGTGAGGCTTTTAACACACACACACACACAGTCTCTCACTCTCACACACAGCAAGCTGCCTGCTTTCGGAGTCACCGAGCGGCAGAATGGCTTAAGCACAATCAGGCAATTAGACCGACACTATGCCACTTCACTCAACTTTGCTCTGTGCTCTCATTCATTCACTTTCTCCTCTCCTCTCCTCTCTTCTCTTCTTCTCCCTCACTACACCGACTCGCTCCCAGAGGGTGATGCTGCTGCAGCCGCCCGGGCCTACAGTACTACTGTCTTCGCTGCTCCTCCTCACACACACGCTGCCCTAAAAGCTCTGGACACCCTGGGAGTGCTTCCTCTTCTTCCTCAACGACCCCCCTCCACTCACACAAGCAGCCGCGGACGAGTGTTTCCTCCTCGTTTCACTTCTTAATGACTAACTTCCCCGCCGACCTCACCTCCTCCTCTCCTGATAGCCTTGTCACCATTATTGTTACTGCTCGCCTACTTAAAAGCTTTTCAGAGTTTTTTGGTGCTGCTTCACTTAGTTAGGATGGGATGGGATGGAGCAGTTGGGCTACAACCCTCCAGTGACTCTGGAAGAGCAACTTTGAAGGGGAGTCGGAGGGAGGCCACGAGGGGAACGACCCAGTGAAACCTGGGTCGAAACTCACAGAGTGGAGACGCTGACAAAGACTAATAGGAGAACAAGCTTTAGTGTAGTCTCATGTGAGATGGGACTTTCTAATACCATCTACATTTGTCCTTTGATTTACTGATCTACCAGCTGTTTTTATTTTTATTTTAAAACATTTACACTCAAAGCATCTTCCAGATTCACTGATAAGACTCCTCGTTATTTCTGATTCTTCAGTTCAAACATCAACTCATCAGCTTTTTTGAGCAGATTCACGTCCCTTTCTGATGCTGAATTCACAATGTTCCTTGTAGACCTTTTTGTAAACAGCTGTTAATGCCAATGTTGGCGAAGAAGCAACAGCAAAACCCACGCATTGCTTCTATAAAACAATGAGAAATCATCACCGCTGTTAGCAAGAGTTCAAAATGATTGAGTTTTCAGGGGGTTCATGAGTGGATAGAGTACATCACATGTGGGCATACTGAGCTATAAGCTGCTGATTCGACTCCCGAACAGAGTGAACATTTGCTGCTTGTCAATATTTCTACTGTGACTGTCCAATAAAGATGTAAAATGGCCAAAAAATACAAAGAAAAAAGAATAAGAAAAAAACAGTTCATTGCAAGTTGCAACTTCATAAAAATGAACCCATGAAATGTTTTGCATTTGTGCACAAAAATTAACTTGAGCAATTAATCCATTATCAAAACAGTCATCAATTATTTCAATGTTCACTGACTGATGCTAATCTTCTAAGCTCAAATTTTAGATCTTTATTATTATTATTATTATTATTATTAGGAAGCTTGATTTATTACAATGATGATTATATTTCTTGTTCTGAGTGAGTTTTGAGGGGAAGTTTTGGGAAAAATTAATGTAGAAATGTAAAACAAATTAGTGTCTTGTAGGAGTGTTGTGCTTCTATGCTGCGCACATTAATTTAAAAAAGTACATAGGGGACATCCCACTTCACAGTCTTCCTCCCTCTAAAACTAAACCTGCCTGATACATTTAAAACTGATCTTCTATTTATTTAAAGAAGGAGAGAAACTGAGCCAGGACCTACAGTACAGTATATCAAAGCATGGAGCATACAGTATTATAGTTGTACAAATGATATGATCCATACTTAGTGTTTAAATAGTGATGAAGATGGGAGTAAAGTAAGTAATGTATCTGTTCATTAACATGCACACACTCGTCAGACATCCCTGTTTAAAGATTGAGAGGATAATCACTCAGGATGTCAAGGAGAGATGAGGAGCAGACGGATGTCGTCGTCTCTCTGTCTGAGTGGATCTGCTGTGGGTCGGGTTTCTCTCTGAGGCCTCTGTGTTGGTCCGGTTCAGAGGAGACCACAACGTTATCATGAGAAAGAACTGAAATGTCTGATAAAGTTATGATTAAAATGACAAAGACGGCTCATTTTAGCTTGGTTTGTCTCCACCTTCCATCTCCAACTGGTTTCAGAAATGATAAATACCTACAGTAGAAACACATTTGTTGTTTCACTAAGGAAACCTTTGTATGCTTGTGTAAAAGTTTCCTAATTGGCGACTATTTCGTGGCCAAGTCGTGATTAATTAAGCTTTTAATGACAAACTAATGAAATGTGAGCAGCTGAGATTGTGTGACAGGGACATAATATGATTTTCTGTAGCTCATGTTTAAATAGTGATGAGGTGTAGGAAGTGAAGGTTGTAAGTAATGTATCTGTGTTCATTAGTGCACCCTCCGTTCACACATGCAACTGAATGAATGAGCGAGATAATCACTCAGCAAGTGAGAGAGAAATAACCACCAACAAAGAGGAGTCGGGAGGGGACAGGTTGTGTCTTTCTTTCTCTCTCTACCTCGTCCGTCCTCCCACCTGTCTCCCACCCATCCTGCCTCTACATATTCATGTCCCCAGGCTCAATGCAAAGTCATTGAGCTGTAATGTATGACCTCTGCTAAATAAGTGAAGTGGCAGGAGGCCAATCTCAGACCTCCAAACTCAGAGCTGTTTATGTGGCGCCGGATAAATAAGTCAGCGACTGTGGTGGGGAAAAAGAAAAAAAAAAAAACGTCTCCCGTCCGCCATCACCAGGTTTCTGACAACTGGACCAATGCACCGGGGAGCTGTGATGGACTAAATACATCACCGGCTCCCTTGTTGATTGTTTTTAATGCAGATTTGAATTACTTTTGATAGAATAATTTAAAACGTAGCCGAGTGCAAGACACTCAAATGGAGACAAAAATGCTCCGGATGATTTAAAATTTATTTAAAGTGGTTGCAAAAAAAAAAAAAAGTTTTTATGAAAGACGCAGTCACGCAGCGGAGCTTTGCTTACGGTGTGTGCAGACCCACGAAGCAGCAGTGCATGAGTAACACCTGAAACTGAGGATTACATTCAACTACATATTTGGCTACAGATGATGGATGTGTTTTTAGCTTTTCGGTGCTAAAAAATCAAGATCAGTTTCAGGTATCCTGTGTTTTTTTTCTTCTTAGATATTCAATTTGTTTGGCAGCAGCCTCCTCATCTGCTCTTCTCTTCACACAAAGAGCAGATGGAGAGTAATCACTGCATGTGTGATGAGAAAATCATTTCATAGAAGAGAGTAAGTGCAGCAGGTAATGTGTCTTCTATCATCCGTTTGTATAAATCTTTCAGTCGATTTCTTTTCAGTATTAATAAACTGAATCTCATCTCAGCCTCTGTGGACCACAAACACACACAAACACACACACACACGCACACACACACACACACATCCCAAACCATATGGACAGGAAAAAGACAGAAAAAGTAATAAAATAAGATACAAAATATGAATCTCCGACCATAAAAACACATCTGTGCAATATGTCAGACTTGGCTCTCACACTCTCCCTCCCTCTCTCATCCTTATACATCCACAGTCTCATACTCACAGCCAGCATGAACTTGGCGTCCTCAACTTTGTCCATATCCAGCAGCTGGATGAAGAGGTCTGAAGCTGGTCTGTAGCAGGCAAAGTGGTTGGCCAGTCGCTCTGCCATAGCACTCACTGCAACACAGTGTGCACATCTGGTCAGTGTTTCACATCAGGCTCACGCTCAAGTGTTGGAAATCAGCACTTTGGCTCGTTCTCTCATATTTTGGATTTGTTGATATATACATGCATTCATTTATTGTGTGTGTGTCTGTGTGTCTTACACTTGTCTAAGGCTTTGTCGTTGTCTTCTTCCAAGACTTTCCTGAAGACGAAGGACATACTGGGGTTGGTGCTGTCTGGACTGGTGTAGAGCGACTCCAGCAGCTCCACTGCCGACTCCAAGTCACCGCTGAAGAAGGTGGTGGTGAGAATTGATGAGAGAGAGAGGGAGAGAAACAGAGGATTACTTCATAGTCCTGACAAAACTACCGCTAAAAGCCTGTAACACGTGCATTGGGCAATATACGGCTTTTTATATCCGGCCTGTCAAATATTGGTACAAAATTGTACAAATTATAGCAAAGACCACAAACTTTGATGCACTGCTCCCACTGAAACTGAATGTAATTTGAATGCAAGTTTTCTTTTACAATTTATTTTCAAGGTAATGGCTTTTATGTGTAATCTACACTGCCCATCCAAAAAAAAGTCACACATTCTTAAAGGGATAGTTCACCCTAGAATGATATTTCGCACATTATTTACTCACCCTCATGTTGACTAAGGGCTGGAAGAATTTTCAGAGTCCACCGTCCCTTCTCTGAGTTACAGGGGGTCTCGGCGTAGCAGTGCATTTCAATGCAATGGTTGCAAAGGGACATCAGAGCTCTTCGTAAAAAAACACACACAAAAAAACATCCAAATACCTCCATGATGCTCGTATGTAATGTCCGTCTTGTGCTGAAGCCCCAAATTGCGTAATTGTCCCGAAAAAAATTAAATAAGTCTATATTTTAAGCTTGTTTGTAGCGGAAGCTTCTCGAAGCTCCTCTTCCTGGTCCGTCCAAATCTCGCGTGATTCGCAGTAACCGCACTGACGCCGGCGCAAATCACGCGAGATTTGGACGGACCAGGAAGAGGAGCTTCGAGAAGCTTCCGCTACAAACAAGCTTAAAATATAGACTTATTTAATTTTTTTCGGGACAATTACGCAATTTGGGGCTTCAGCACAAGACGGACATTACATACGAGCATCATGGAGGTATTTGGATGTTTTTTTGTGTGTGTTTTTTTACGAAGAGCTCTGGTGTCCCTTTGCAACCGTTATATGGACATGCACTGCTATGCCGAGACCCCCTGTAACTCAGAGAAGGGACGGAGGACTCTGAAAATTCTTCCAGCCCTTAGTCAACATGAGGGTGAGTAGATAATGAGCGAAATATCATTCTAGGGTGAACTATCCCTTTAATATTTTGTTGGACTGCCTGTAGCTTTGTTTACGGCGCGCATTTGCTGTGTCATCGTTTCAATAAGCTTCTGCAATGTCACAACATTTATTTCTGTCCAGAGTTGTATACATTTTTCAAAGATTCTCAATGGGGTGAAGGTCTGGACTCTGTGGTCACATTGGACCACATTTCTTCCTTGAAGATGCGTTGGACAGTTCTTAACCCAATTTTAGTCTCAGCAATCTCCTTTGATGTTTTATTTGTTTGATGCAGTAATGCCAACAATTTGACCCTTCTGAAACAGATTCACATCTTTCACACGACCACAGGATGTGTCTTCTGACATGGTTGTTTGAGAAATGAGACTGACTGGGTTAGATAAGTTGTTGCTTTCTGAAACATAATCATCCATGCAGTAATTATCCATTGGGAGGTTCTAACCTATTAGCTTCGTTAAATCCAAGTGGTGCCTTTTTTTTTGGGGACCAGCAGTGTATATAAGTTCACACAAACACTCTTCATCCATCTGATACTGGCCCGGCTGTCAAATTTTAAAACTCATTGTAGACCTGAGCCAAAAAGTTTGCCGGTAACCAGCCGAACTGCTTCAACTTTTTGTGATGTGACCACCAGGATCATAAACATAAGATATAAAACACAGGTCAGATAAAGCAACAATAGAAACTGCTGTTTCTTTCTGTGATTTAATATTAAAATGACATTAGTTTAACTTCTGTCCCACTGAGCACGGACACACTTATTATTCCACTGATGCTCACTCACTCACTCACTCACACACACACACACACACACTCGTCTCGTACTGTGAAATCTTTTTCTGCTGAGGTTGCCACAAGCAAACAAAGCACTACAAATCTACAACAACTCATTCTGGCAACCCGACCTCGCTGCTAACACTTAGCGCTGCCCGCTCCCTCCCCGCCGTCACCAGCTCTAATGAATATTTAACACACAGGGTGCGTGCGCGTCTCTGTGTGTGTATATGTGTGAGCGTCCAGAGGTGGTGGTGGTGGTGGTGGTGGCGGCGGTGGGGGGGGGAAACGTATCTACGCTGATTGTTGCGACTGGGACCGTCTGAATAATTCAGCGGGGGGCCCCTCTAAATGTGGCGCTGCGCTTTCCGGAGCCCGCCTGCCTGTTCCGCCCCGGCTCTTAACCAGTCAGCTTGACTCAGATACAGCCACACAGGACGCACGTGTCAGAGCGGCTCAGAGCGCGGCTCCCGCAGGTCAGGGTTCAAGCTGACAGGCCCGCGCCGCGATGGCCAATCGGGCGTGAGGCCGTCCTGCTATTCTTCACTTCCTGCTGTCCGTCCGAGTTGGCGGTGGGGGACAGCGCTAATGCGGCGAGTGGCGCAATGATGAAAGTTTGATGCACAATGTGTTTTAGGTTTTGTTCTCTGTTGTTTCAGAGGCGATGGAGGCGCGGCGGAAGGAGATGAGCGACTTGGTGACATTAAAAGGAGTCCATGAATAATCCTATTACGCCCGTGGTTCCCATTTGTACTTGACGCCGCAGTCGCTCTATAAATTTTTACTCTGAGAGTGTGACAACCTGCGTCTTGTCACACTCTGCTGCTGCTGCTGCTGCTGGTAACACATTAAGCTGTTTATCTCCGTGTGCTGAACATGAATACCAACAGAGTTCACAAAAGGGAACAAAAGACTCATCACTGGGCTGTGAATTGTGTCAGAAAGTGAAATTACAATGCTCCGCTCACGCAACGTGTCGGCTGGCTCTGTGTGTGTGTGTGTGTGTGTGTGTGTGACTGTACGTGGTGGGTGGGATTAGAGATGCCAGAGATATGATGACAACCTTCTCAAAATCATGCGTGACCGAAAAATCCAGAGTTACTGTAAAGCCTTTTGTGGAGGTGATTATAGGATTTCACAAATTACTCTATTGACGTTTTATGTTTTTGTTTGTCAAACAATGAGGCCGCCGTCGCCACACGCAGGAAAAAATAAAACCCACACACACAACGCTGAGCAGTGTTACCTCTTGATGTGTCCCATGGCCGTGTTGTTAACAAACAACATGGTGGACAGGTTCATGTTGGTGCCGAGGCCTTTGATCAGAGTCTCCACCTCCTGGATGCCCGCCAGGTCGCCGTGGCTACCCAGGGCCTGGACCAGCCGGGTGATGGCGAGCTGAGAGGGAACATGGTCGTCCTGCAGCATCGACTTCAGCTTCTCAAGAGCGTCTGTGGAGGAGAACAGGAAGTGAGTTTGATCGCACAACATGGACACGTGTGTGTGTGTGTGTGTGTGTGTGTGTGTGTCCGTCTCTCACCTTTGGTCTCTCCTCTCTTGCTGTAAGTGATGATGAGCAAACTGCTTGCGAGGTTACTCAGCTGGAAGCTCGGCACGCGAGACACAGCGCTGAGGGAGACGGAGACAAAACATTTAGTCATTAAATGTAATTTTCTTTTCAGTTTTTTTGTGAACTTTGTTTGTTAACTCTCAGATGCTGCCTGCTACCTGCACCCCGGACCAGGAGGGAGGAGGCTGCAGTGAACTTGATAAAAGACACATGCACAGAATCCAGCATCCTCTGCACCAGCAACACGAGGCAGCTGCAGCTTCAGGACACTCAGAAATCAGCACAAGCTGAATGAACCCAAGGCCAAAACAAACAGGCTGAGAAGGTCGACTCTCCAGTGAGGCTCTACGATGAGACTTTTAAAACGTAACCTGTCCTTTCACCTGCTTTTAAACTTCTGCTGTCATGAAATCTTAAACTTGAGATGCTTTTTAAAGGGACAACGAGGAGTTTTGGAAAGCAAAGTGTTTTCACACTACATTTCCCACGAGCCTCCACGTGCACAGTGAAATTCTTGGACCGGCGCAAGACGGACGAAAGCGAAAAGAGGTTCGAAGACGATCAGATATCGTCGTAGTTCTGACCATAAATGGCGAGTCGGTGGCGTTAATTCACATGACCCGCCGGGCAGCGTCCGGGAAACCGAAACTAGGAAATGCTGGGCGAGTTGACCACTTAATAATAATATCAAAATAACGATAAAAACAAAACAATATATTTATCGAAAATGGACCCATTAACAAGTGGGTAATGTGGATTCATCCAGATTAATATGAGACTCTTTTATACCCAAAAGCAAACTCCTCGGAGTCTCTTTAAATGTAAAATTCTGCAGTTTTTCAGAGGGTCCTTCTGGTATCACTGCTAGGAAGAATTAGATAAATCAAATCAAATCAGATCAAAAGTTTTTAAATTTGTAATTTTTTCAGTCTAAGTTTGTACGACAGAGAAACTACAAAATAATGCATCATGGGTATAAAGTGGCCAATAAGTTTATGTTCACCATGAGAAGAGAGACATGTGACAGCGATTATGTCTCTGGTTGTTATCCATTAAATATTTCCGGCTGTATTTGACCACTTTTTATTTTATTGTATCTTAGATAACACGGTGAACTGCCAGCAACTCTTTATGTATGCGGGTTATTATTGTGCATAGTGTAATCTCTTATCTAAATCCCACAGCCATTTCTATGAAAATAGAAAAATGTATTTATCTTGCTATAAGATGACACACTCATGATAAAAGCTGGACCTTCTTAGCAGCGTGTGAATCATTTCTGCTTTTAAATCTGATACTCAAACATTAAAGAGCGAATCTTTATAATCTGTGTCGACTGAGTTCATGTCTCCGTGTCATCTCGGTCTTACTGACTCTGTGCTCGTCCATTTAAAAAAAAAAAAAACGGCACCACGTTCGGAGAAGAACTCCACGGAGACGGAGCTGAGGGACGGGAAGACGGACAAGACAATGAGAACAAATGTGAGTGACAGCGAGTCTGAGCCTCTTGTAAAGCGCCTGCTGTGACCCTGAAAATAATACAGACATCATAGAGTTGATTGATGCCGTCGTATATGATGATGTGCCTCCCTGCTGTGTGTGTGTAACTGTGTGTGTGTGTGTGTGTGTGTGGTATTATGTGGGAGGGGTGAGGCCTCTGGGAGCTGCCCCTGCTCCTCGCCACTTCTTCCTCCTCCCTCCCTCGCTCCGTCTGTTCGTCTATTTGCTGTCCCTTTCAGTCCTCCTCCTTTTCATTTCCTTGCCACTAAAACCTCAATCAAGCCTGCCTCCCGTCTTTTTCTTTTTTTCTCCCCCTCTCTCCCTCTCTTTATTTATTATTATAGCCCTGCAACCAGATTAATCCGTCCGCTCAATTGAGCATCAGGGCCGGCAATCCTTATCGCCGCAGCGACACCAGGCCAAGCGGCATTCGGCAGCCGCTGCGACAGGGTCACGGCGGAGATTGGAGTGGTAACAAGGTCGCCGACGGATTGCCGCGGAGACCGAGTGGCGATGGCGGCGGCGGCGGCGGTGGAGGCTGTGGGGTCAGAATTATTCTTATCGGGTGGGAGAAAATCTCTCAAGGCCTTTTCTCCCTCACCTTTTCCACGCACACACACACACGCGCTCAATGCCGCTCTGTTGCCTTCTCCTTCTGGGGGTATTGTGTTTCAGCCAAGGAATCCATCACCCATCATCCACCTCTTCCTCTTCCTCTCTCTCTTTCTCATCATCATCATCACTCTCTCTCAATCCCTTAATCTCACCATAAGCACCCCGCTGCTCAATTCTGCACAGATTACCCAAAAAACAAACGCCGCACACCCACACGCGTTGAGAATTAATGCCTATAGCGTCTTCATTAACCTCATACGTGATTAAATCTAGCCCTCCTCCCCCCTCCAATCACTCCTCTTTTCCTGTTTAGCTCTTTTTATCTCCTCTCTCTCCTCCCCATTTCCATCTTTTCCCCGACTTTCCTCTCAGCTCATTTCACTTCTCATTTAGAGTGCAGATAAACTAGGCTTTTATCCAGGCAGGGATGCCATAAACCAATTCAAACAGAGACTGGAGATGGGTTATCACTTGTATTGCCTCGCGCTTGTTGAAACATGGGTCTAAAATTGATATGATTATTCCTCATCATAACATAAGACAGCGTAGCGTGTCGAGAGACGCCAAAGCAGGGACAAGGCTGATAGTGTAATAGATGTTTTCACATGTTTTTCTTTCTCTGCAAATTAACAGCATCTCTTCTTTGAATTATGTCCCTTTTATTTATTTTTTTACTGTGTTTTCACTCTGCCCAGAGAAAAGTGATATAAAGAGGGAAACAAAAGCAGATAAAGAAAAGGGAAAAGGAGGAGATTATCTAAAACTGACAAGAGCAAGAGAGAGCAGAAAAGATCAGTGCTTCGGCTAAAGCCAGATCTCTAATACGTCTGTCTGTCCGTCCATTTGTCTCCAGGCTCGAGCCCTGATACGGCCCCCGCCGCAACACAACAACACATGATACATTACTAATTGGAAGAAGATTGACGATTTTGCGCAAAGTCACCCGCTTCCCAGAAATCCAAAATTAATCTGTACATCTGAGCATGTGTATGTATGTGTGTGTGTGTGTGTGTGTGTGTGTGTGTGTGTGTCCTGGGGCTTAGTAAGAACCACTGTTCATATCCAGCAGGGCTGAGTGTGTTAGCACACAATCAGTTTATAATCCTCATGTCTAGTGAGGAGACGTAGCTTTAGCCTGAGGTGACCCGCTGCCTCAGACTGAGGAGACGGGGAAAGTAGCAGAGCATTAACAGGACTACATGTTGAATTTGTCTTTCAGTGCCAAGATACAGTTCTGTGCCGTCTGTCTGCCCTACGGGTGAATATTTTACACTTCGCTTGTACATTAACAATCTGATTCATGATGAGCTGACCACTACAGAGACACGGCACCTTGGTGTTCGGCTGCTGCTGTTAATCATTTGTAAGGAAGAACTAATAAAAACAGATGGTCATTACAGATTAAGACACCAGAATACAAAAGGATTAAGTCCAGATAAAATCTGATAAAAATGACACCATGTCAGAAATCAAAGGAAACAGATGAGGGGGAAATTACCCATGTTACCCAATACACCATTTATGCACGTGACAACAACTCCCTGCTTCTCCAGTTTGCATGTCAGAGCGTCCTTGGGTCGGATACTAACCCACCAGTGTAACGCAGGTGTGTGAGCGCGGTAACAAAGCTGTCTTTATAAAGAAGACACTGTATTAATGCTTGTGTGTGAATGTGGCTTGGTGTGTAGAGGTCTCTGAGTGGTGGATAAGACTCAACAGTGTTTATTTACCTTTATGTGGAGGCACTAATGTGTTAACGGCACTTACATGTCCTTGACTGCCATGGCGTCTTCGATGGCTCCCTCAGCCAGCAGCGCACGGATCAGTTGGTCGTAAGGGGCCGGGGTTAAAGTCACCCCGTTCTTATCGGCCTTCTTAAGCATCGCACAGGCTTCTGCAGAGAGAGAGAGAGAGAGAGCGGTAGAATGAGAGGGAACGGAAAAAATGAGTTTGAGGTTGGACACGACGAAGAAAAGCAGAATCTAAGATTATCTTTATATTATGGGATTAATATGGTAATCTGCCCCCATAAAAGACAACTACACTGGTGAAAACAGCGTTTATATTTCATTTCAATAAAACTGGTGCTACCTGCAGCAGGTGACTCCAAACACTCTTTTAAAGCTATCACACAATATTCTTCACATTCACCACGCTATGAGATAATAACAGAACGTTACGAGACAGAGTTGTTTTCGAGGTAAATGCAGAGACTGCTTGCCGAAAACTACACCCGACGGGAACGCGCATCAGCGGTTTTGCATGAATTTACCTCGAAATCAACTCTGTCTGGTAACGTTCTGTTATTATCTCATAGCGTGGTGAATGTGCAGGTCACAACTTGTCCATGAGAGCATTTTGGAGTTGTTGGATTGTGTATTTGATGAGTTTGATGAGGGAAACCAAGAAATCCCATGAGCCGCTGTAGCGTAGCTCTGAGCAGCTCGTGGCTCTGCTCCGCCGTTCTAAAAACAGCTTGCACCGAGAATTAAAGGTAACGAACCTACTTCTAAGACTATAGGGATTATGGCAATGGGCCAATTTGCCAAAATGTTGAACTATCCCTTTAAGTGCATGAGGGCTTTCTATCTCCTAATGGTCAAATATTTCCTTATGTAGTTTCAAACTGAATCTCATTTCAAAAAAGGCTCTTCTGTCTTTAACTCAGCTTGACGTCAGGTGGGACAACAACGCCGCCTCTTACCTTTGGCTTTGCCCTTCTTGCAGAGGGCCGACAGTCGGACCTGGAACTCGGTCATATTTTCGGCGGCGGTGGGGGTGGTCGGCGGCGGCGGCGCCTTCACCTGCTGCTGCTGCTGCGCGGTGGCAGCTTCTTCATACCAGGTCTGAGAAACGACACACAAACACACACACACAGAAAATAAGTGATAAAACTCAGACTGATGTTTCCTTCATAACACGGCTACATGTGTGTGCTGGCGATGAGCTGGTGTGTGTGTGTGTGTGTATGCGTGTGTGTGTGTGTGTGTGTGTGTGTGTGTATGCGTGTGTGTGTGTGTGTGTGTGTGTGTGTGTGTATGTATGACAGTGCAATAATGCTGGGCAGGCATGGCAGGGTCTCCTAATGCTCGGTCACCCGTGTAGCGGCGAGGGGAGGGGGTTAAGCTGTATTGGCTGGGGGCAAATTAGGTCTGGCACCCCAGGGGCAAAAGGAAAAGTGTATGTGTGTTTGAGGGTATGTGTGTCGGAGCAAGGGGTGTCAACTCAAGAGCCCCTGGGGTCACTAAGTTCATCGCTCCAGGCAACAGCAATCACTTCCTGTCTCATCATGCTCGGGGCCATCGGAGCACACTCACATGTGCAGAGGCGAAGCAGCCAGGAGGAATAGAGCAACAGAGCACAAAGAAAACTGATTATTATAGCATCCGCTCCGTCTTTATTAGATTCAATATCTTAAAAATAAATATATATACTTATATATATATATATATATACACACTGTATATATACATATAGCTCTGGAAAAAATAAAGAGACCACTCCAAAATGTTCTTATCAGCTTCTCTACATGTATGGCAGCCATCGATTCCAGTGTCTATTGAACTCCAACACAAGCACACCTCACTCTACTTAGCTGATCACCTGAACCAAATCATATTTAATGAGGAAGAAAGATTATAAATAAATAAAAAAAAACACTGCTGCGATTAGAAATTGGGATTATTCCACCAATTTTGATTTCTAAACTCTTCCTAAGTTTAAAAAGTAGTGTTGTGTTGATTTAAAATGAATATGAACTTGTTTTCTTTGCATTATAAAAGGTCTAAAAACACCAGAATTTATTGTTATTTTGACCTGTTGCCATTTTCTGCAAATAAATGCTCTAAATGACAATATTTTTATTTCCAATTTGGGAGAAATTTTGTCAGTAGGTTATAGAATGAAACAAAAGTGTTCATTTTACTCAAACACATACCTATGAATAGTAAAACCAGAGGAACCGATCATTTTGAAGTGGTCTCGTAATTTTTTTCCCAGAGCTGTACATGTTCTGATTCTCCTCACTTGATTTTTTTTTATCTTTTGGTTCAACACACATGTGCATATGTAACTTATTAAGCGTCCATCCAGCGGCAGCCATATGGTGGCATTTAGCTGCTGGCTAAATTAGTCTGGCATTACAGATTTACAGACAGATCAAGCTGTAATTCCTTTCACCAGCCAGCCGGTCTGATTGACCACACTTCAGATCAGAGCTTCAATCCTGTTTCCTCTGTATGTAATGAAGAGAGAGAGGCTTAAAGTGGAGCAGGGTGGGGTGGAGCAGGGTGGGCTGCATGGAGAGCAGCAGCTGATAAGAGTTTTTTTTTTTTCCAGAGGGTTTTTTGGGGTCAGTTCCTGTGATCAGAGGTTGGGATCAACTTGCTCTTCGCTTAATCTATTCAGTAAGCAATGGTTTTTATTCAGAGAAAAAAAAAATCAACTTGTGGTGTCAATATGAAAATAACTGTGAATGAGACCACTGTATTTTAAATGATGGTTTGCAGCTTCAGATTATTGTATTTGTCAAATAAAGAACTTTACTATTTATACAGGACAGTATAGATTTTCAATGTGCATGTACAGAATATTAACATGCACCATCACTGTATATTTAGACTTGGATGGACCTAGTTTTTTATTTTTATATCAGTTTGTGGTTATTTGTGTATTTATTAATTATATGATGTCTGATCTACAACTCTTCTATATATACTCTTTGTTTTATGTCTATGTGCAACTTTGCTGCTGTAAAACTGCGACTTCCCTGTGGTATTTAAATTATTATTATGTATTTGACTTGAATAATATTAATGTTTATTTATCAAACACAGCTCTTATTTCAAGGTTGAGCGTTCCCAGTGCACAAGGTGAGATCTACAAATTGCTTTTTTTGTCTGCTGAAAGGGCCAAAACAAAAACAGATATTCAATTTACATTGATACAAATGCAAATTAAAAACTGAAGATCCTCAAATTAAAAGAGAATATTTGCCAGCACTCAAAGCGGGGGATAGTTATCTGTCCATCAACTCATTATTTTCTAATTCAAGACATAAGGACAGAAACGTATGCCCCAATCATCATCAGTGCTTCATGGTTGTGTGTTATCTTTGACCTCAGGCTTTTTTTTTTAAGTCCTTGAAACTCCTGGGAGAGTCATGGCCTTTGCTTTCAGGTTCATCACCTCCAGGGAGCCTCCTGGCAATTATTCTTCTGACTAAAGCATCTGTCTAATGAGCAGTATGGGGGATGTACAGTACAGTTTTTTTTTTACCTCAGGCACCTCGAAGGGAACCTCCTGGCCGTTTGACTTCAGGATGTCTGCCAGCAAACGCAGCGTCCTCTCCCTGGGAATGACGTTCTCCTCCTGCATTTTTGTCCACAGCGCCTCCGCCTTCTCCCAGCTGTTTGTCTCCTCTGAAAAACACACAATTACAAAGAGAAACGGTGTCATAGTACGTCATTTATTCCTATTTACTCTGTTAACACTAACGGTTGTATGGTCAGGACATTTTTGGTTGTAGCTCCACACACACAAACACAAACACAAACACTAACAGCACCAGAGAGTAATTTCTGATAAAGCCCTCCATGCTGCGAGAGGTCAATCAAAGTACTAATCTGATCAACTGACTGACCCTCAACTATGCTGTAATTTAGGAAACACACTAACTAGTGGTGTGTGTGTGTGCGTGCGAGCAGAGGGAAGTGGGGGTAATGGGTTGACAATCAGCTTCAACACTCCAATCACAACTGTGATCTGCTCCGTGCTCCTCTGCAGCAATCACACCATGTCTTCTGCTAACATCTACCTGATCCCACCCTCCACATACACCCAGAGTCACGACAGCACGAGGAGACTGCAGGTATATACTGTAGGAGGTCAAACACATCCACACACACACTGACCAAAGTTAAATAAAAGAACAAACAAACAGAGGAAAGAAAAGGGAAGAGACATACTGCACAGACGGAGGATGTAACTGTACATCTCATCTCTGTCGCACTCAAACAGCTTGGCTGTCATGTCCACCATCTGCTCCAAGGTCTCCATCTATACACACAAACACAACAATATACGATTAAAGTTGGAATTTTTGTATTTTTCAATTTTCTTTTTTCGCTTTCTTCTCCGCGGCCTTGATTATTTTCAGGCTGTTATTATGTTTGTCTGCGTGTTGTGTTA
Source organism: Trachurus japonicus (assembly GCF_045865225.1). Classification (NCBI taxonomy): domain Eukaryota; kingdom Metazoa; phylum Chordata; class Actinopteri; order Carangiformes; family Carangidae; genus Trachurus; species Trachurus japonicus. The sequence continues at coordinate 11,649,891 of NC_140921.1, read as the reverse complement.
CCTGGTTGCCAGAAACGCATTTCTCTGCATACCACTGCAGGCGTCCAGGCCTTGCCCTCAGCCCGGGGGTCTGCAAACATTAAAACAGATGAGAATTTCTATAGAAAGAAACTGGAGAGCAGAGAAATAACAGTATAGGCTGCACTGAAGCTCTGCTGACTGTCAGGGTAGGGAATGTGTTGTGTTATATACGTTATGCCGAACTGAACCAGGAGGCCCGGAATCTAAACAATATGATGAATGAAATATAGGTTAAATATGATCAGTCAAACCACTAGTATAATCCATACTGTAGTAAATGCTTATTGATCTAAAACAGCATTCTTGAGGGCTCAGGAACACTTTTTACCCTTGGGCCATCAGGCTCTTGAACAATAAGATGCCATGAATGAATGATGTGAGGGTGGGATAGTCTATAGTTTTAGTATGCTGTATTTTATTATTTTTATAATAATAATAAATTTTTTTATTTGTAAGCGCTTTTACAGATGCTCAAAGACACTTTACACTTTAAAAATCATAAAATAGAGCAAAGTCAGAGTGGAATTCAGATTAAAAACAGCAATAAAACAGTATAAAACACACAAAAATGTATATTATATAATATATATAATTATATATTAAAAGTAACTAATTTAAAAAGGTGAGTTTTGAGCATGGTCTTGAATGTTGGGAGGTGTGTGCAGATACGGATGGGTTTGGGGAGTGAGTTCCAGAGGGAGGGGGCAGCGATGGAGAAGGCTCTGTCCCCCCAGGTTCGGTTATACTACTTGCTTTTATACTTACATTTATTGTCTCATATTTACTGTCATACTATTGCACTATGGTTAGGGTTTCCTAAACCAATTTCGTTGTTACACTGTTATTCTATTCTATTCTAAATGTCGATATTTGATGTAAAGCTCTTATATGGATGCACTGGTTTTATATTATCAGAAGGATGCACCGTACTGTCAGATATATATTTTAGTGTAAATTGGCATGAGGTTAATGTTTGAACGGCCTTGAACAGGCTCACAGGATGCAGTTGCATAAAAGCCACAGTGTGGTGCAGAAACATAGCTGCACTGAAATACCCAGGTTAAAAATTCAAACTAGTCCAGAAAATAATCAGAGTTTAAGATTAAAATGTGGTAGAAAGTCCCACCTGCTGTGATTCAATGATATGCAAACAGACAGTCTGTGAGTGTGTGAGCTGTCAAACAGCGGCTGACATAGATTGATCTGCAGGCTCATGTAGCTCAGATTTAGCCTGATACGTGGAGTGACTGGATGATTATTATCATGGAATAACAGCGATCAGGATTTCATCTATCTCTTGGGGCTTTGAGACAATCTGAATAAGAAATCTCACCCTCCCTCTCTTTACTGGTAATCTGGCTGAGAAAAAAAAAAGAGAGAGAGGGAGAGAGTGAGGGAGAAAGAAACAGAGCGATCTGCCAGGAAGTTAATCTGAACGGGGGATAAACAGCGCTCAATTCCCGCTGGCCTCTTTGATGGGAGCCCATCATACCGTGAGAGGGAGGGGAAAGTCAAGAAAAGATGGGCTTCATCCCCTTTCTCTACCCATCCCTCACTGCCGTCATCCTTTCCTCTTTCAATCCCCACTTCTCTCAATCCTCCCCCCCTCCCCCTCCTCCTCCCCTCCTCCTCCTCCTCCTCCTCCTCCAAATCTCCCGTGCTCCTCCTCGGTCTTTTCCCCTGCCTCTCCATCCCTCCATCCGGCCCAGGCAAAGGCATTATGTTCTTACCCAACCAGCCAAAGGGACAAATTAAAATGTGTTGCACTCACTCTCTCTCAGTCTGTCTAATCTTCTTAGAGACTAAGGCCCAGTGCAAGTGCTCCATCTTTTTTTTTTTTTTCCTTTTTTTTCTGCCTCTGATTCCTTTTACTTGGTAAAGTCTTGCGGGCACAAAGCAGCCTTTCGCACATCTACTTGCAAACACACGCACACATATGAATATGTCTGGGATTTTTGAATCCGTCAGGACAAATCTCCCTAATCTGGGACGAAAAAACAAAACAAAATCCCCCAGAAATACTCAGGCGGGCCCATCATTTACACATGCACCAGTGGATCAAAACAATACCAAGAGGGAAACAAACAAAAAAAACAATGCAGACCTTCACTTTCAGGGGGAGATAATGGAAAAGGTCAGACTATTAGGACAATCCTCTAACACACAGTGTATTACTTTGCCTCTTTAAGAGTCTTGTGTGGCCTTCAAGTGCTAAAACTTCACAGGTTTCTCTCTCATCCTTATGAGCATGTACACAAAAATAAAAAAGAAAGAGCCGACCTTGTCTCACCTCCACTTAACAAACCCTCTCCATCTCAATTCCTAATGTTCTAATTCCACTAATCACCTGGCCACTTAGTACACACACACAGACACACACAGACAGACACACACACACCCCTCTCCCTAACACAAAAACACATAATGGCTCACCACTCTTTAGCAATACTACCTAACCTTGACCATCGCACACACACGCGTGCCACAATAATAGGCCTGGCCACCTGACAATCCTCTACCTAACCATGACCATTTAGCACAAAATTGGCCACCTTTCTCTATCATTACATTTAATTAGCTGTGATTAATCAGCTGCCAATTATACCAAACACAGTCTAAAGAGAGACACCACTCTGGACTACCACTTGACGCTCTCACAGGGGCCGAAAAAAAGCATTTGTGTGGTTGAGTGTGCGTGTTTGCATATTTGAGTGATGGATATGATTCTGTTTGAGTTGTGTATATCACCTGAGCACAACGTCCATCCATCGTCATGCAAAGCAGAACGAGTGACAGTTCAGGAGTGGACTTTCTGTTCGGACTTTGATCTAAAAAACATCATCGACCTGTGCTGTTGAAAATGTACCGTCTCAGTAACTTCCTCATTATTCTCCACTAAACTGACACCTGTGAGGATCGAAGGTCTCCAGCGCTCAGCTGATTCTGCTTCAACGTTGCATTAATCAATACCATTAGATAAACGATGTGCAAAGTGAAAAGGTTAATCTGACTCTCCAGCTCTCAAAATCTCACTGTTTTATCTTTCCTGGGTTTTAAAGTTCCTCTCCAAACTTATTTATGCTATACAACAGGGTCAAATGTGCAAAAATGTCTTCTTTTTATTTAAAGCTTATCATACTATTATTCTACTGGTCCAGCCCACTTGAGATCCAATTGTGCTGTTTGTGGCCCCTGAACTAAACTCCTGCTATACAACATGGTTTTCACTATGTAAAAACACTGTGCTATGATTGATATTGTCATAAAAAAGTGAAAAACTTTGAAAAACCAGGTCTGGAAGCAGATCCACTGTTACTTCCTAACTGAGAAACCTGGATCAGGCCTGGATCAGCATGTCATCCCCTCTTTCCTGTCTCTCTCTTACTGTCACTGTCATAATGAAGCCAAAAATGGGCAGAAAATAACTCAGATTAGGTCTTTAATGTAACATCTAAAAGCTGTCTGTCAGCAAGTGGAGATGCTTCATCCATACTTTATCTTTCATAGATCTGCTGGTTTAACTTCACACTGTGTCCATAGAAAACCAGCCAAGCTAAAAACCCAACAGATGGGGTGACGCAGTTGAGCTTTTGTCACTCTAACCTGCGTCAGCTCGTACATCTGTAAGTCTATTTTACGAGGCCTCGCCAATCTCACACACACACACACCGCTGGCATGTAGCTGACTCTTTGTTATAAGTAGGATAACAGCCATACAATCTAGCAGAAGTGGAATGAGAGCCACAATAATAACAACATGTCAGTAATATTTAAGAGGGTTTGGAAATCCTCAAGAGGGACAAATCCCTCTTTTAGTGCACAACAGGACATGAGAGAGGGTTCGGAACGAGGGAGTTAAGGTATTTTCTTCTCTCTCGTTTTGTTCTCATCCTGATCAGAAAACATAATGGCCTTGTTTCCCTTCCTCTTATGTCAGGCTCATCCCTCTATTCATTTAATCATCAATCTCTCTGTCCTGCTATCCAGTCCCTGACCACCCATCCTTTTTTTTATCCATGCGAAAATCGCTTCTTATCTGCCTGCTCTGCCTCTCTATTTTTCTCACACTAATCTACATGGTTTTATAGCAGGACTTAAGATGACAAAGATATAAATATTCATGAAATATTCAGGTCAGATGAGCTACAGAGACAGATAAAATAAAATAAAAAATAAAAAAAAGTTTGGCAATCCCATCCTGCGTGGCCTCTGTGGCTCCTGACAGTCATGCAGAGGATTTTTTTTGTTTTATTTATATAACTATTTTTCCATCAGGTGGCTCATCTACGATTGAGAATCTAATTATCTGTTGAGATCAGACACAGCCAAGTGGCAGTCAAACAACAAACCGTGGATGCTTCAAATAGAGAGGCGAGAGCTGTTCACTTTGGCCGTTTCACAGTTTGTGAAGTGGAACCAGAATATGAATGAAAGCCCTCGTGTCTCAATCTGTTCCAGCCGAGGGGACGGAAACTAAAACAAAAGGTACGTGACTGCTGGGAATTAACTAGATTTTAGTAAAGTGTGGCAGAAACTCAAACACAAAACACCACTCTTCCTTTCATACAGCCGGAAAAATAAGTATTGAACGCGTCAACATTTTCCGCAGAAAATATATTTCTAATAGAGCTATTGACATGAAATTTTCACCAAAAGTCGGCAACAACCCAAGTAATGCACACATACAAAGAAATCCAAACATTTAAATCCATAAATTAAGTAATGTGTAATAAAGTGAAATGACACAGGGAATAAGTATTGAACACATGAGGAAAAGGAGGAGGTGCAAAAAGGTTTGGAAAGCCAAGAAAGCAGCTGGAGTCAGTCAGTGCAAAGTAATATCAGCTGGTTTAGTCCAAACTGATGCCTATAAAAAGGTTTCTCATCACCAAGGTGTCACACAAGAGGCGTCTCATGATGGGGAAAGGCAAAGAGCTTCTCAAGACCTTCAGAAACTTATGTTGCAGAACAAACTGATGGCATCGGCTACAGACGTGTCTGAATGCACCGTTTTATCCGTTAGTGCCGTTTATCCAGAACTAAAAAGAACATTTTACCAGAAACTGGCCACGACCAGATGCTCCTCACAAGATTTCTGACAGAGTCAAAAGAAAACTAAGAAGAGTCGTCCAAGAGCCACATATCACTGACAGAGAGCTGTAGAGAGGCCTGCAATTAGCAGGTACAGTTGTTTAAAAGAAAAACAATGAGTAATGCATTTAACCACCATGGCCTCTATGCATGCTCACCATGCAAGTCTATTGACGCGTTCAATACTTATTTTTTCACCTACTCACCTCTTTACCTTAGCTTTTAAGTCCTCTTGATCTTTGTTTTACTGTTTTGATCTTTTTGTTGGTTGCTGCTTTTGTTCTGTCTATCACTTAATTCTTTGTATTATTCCTTTAGTTTTAACTGTACAGCACTTTGGTCAACTTAGGTTATTTTTAAATGTGCTCTATAAATAAACTTGATTGATTGATTATTTTCCCCACTGTATTTGAGTTTGCAGCAGTGGAAATCAAACCCCGTTAATATTCATTGATAGAGTTTTTCATTTCAGTACCAATACGTCATTCAAGTTTAAAGAAATGATATAAATGAAGGTGATAAAGGAACTTTTCATAGACATAACGTCCTTGGCAGTGAGCTACATGGTTTGCTAAATGAGTGTGCGTTTACCTCGATGATCTTCCGAGCCTCTCGGTAGCGGCCTGTCTGCAGGAAGGCGAAGTAGAGATCGTACAGCATGTTCATCTCCCCTCGCTCCTGACTCATGAAGTCCATGGCTGAGGAAGCAGGAAGACGGGCAGGTGGGGAAACAGAGCAGAGAGAGGTCGAGAATTAAAAAAAAAAAAAGACTACAAGGTGAACAAACACACCACACACTTCATGCTTTCTCTCCGAATCCATTATTTGGCACAATGTCCCAGGCACAAAACAGCCGTATCAAGCTGCTCTCAAACAAACACGCACACATATACACACACACACACACACACACACAAGAGTCCCGAATGAAAGCCTAAGCTCTCCTGGTAAACTTCCTAAAGCGCTCTGCTCAGCGTTATGCATTATCTCTGTCCAGCAGCTTCAGGACAGGTACCACACACACACACACACACACACACATCCACACACACAGACAGCAAAACTTTCAGTTATCCAGCATATTCAGCAAAGCAGAGGAAGAAAGAATAATCCCTCTCCCTTTTTACTTGTGTCATCTGAAGTCAACTGAAAGAACAATGTGCCCAAAATGCAAAGTCACATGTGTTCTGGGCGGCAATCACTCACAAATTAATTTTTTAGGGTCACGATCTAAATGTAGGAAAAATCTGCAGGAAGGTTTCAGACTACATTTTGGTCCTCAGTGTTTCATTATCTGCACATCCTGACCCGAAGCGCTGGTGAAAGACTGAACCGCACATCGGCTCATTAATGGAACCGATTCATTCACCACGTCTCAGGTTCCTGTCGACATGTCCGGGTTAAAAGCATGTTTGGTGACCTCTTCTTCTCCGAATCGCAGGAAAAGCTCCGGATTTTATTTTCCCCCATTGATGCTCGAGCTCAAACTAAGGTCAGGCATGTGAGTAAGACAAGCCTCGTCGTGCTTTTAGCGTGTTTTGGACCGCTGAAGGTCGGTCTGTTCTGTTGGAAGGGTTCATGTTTGATGCTTCCAGTGCATTTTTTTTCCTTTTGCTTTTCTTTCCAAAGGGAGGATTTTAAAGGTGGATTTTCATACCGTACCGTCCGCGCTCCGCATGTGGCAACAGATCAGAGCGAGCCACAACGGCGCGGCGGCACTCACATCCTCATGTACTCACACCGGCGTCAGATTTAAAGTTCACGTTACACGTCACCTCTCTCTACTTCATACGAGAGAGTCGGAGTCTGAATAATTTGTTATTTCAAGATGCGCTGATTGGCGCTGGGTAGCACGCCGGCCTCTGTCGGATAATCGTTGAAAAGAAGTCATTTTAGTGTTTCTGTGGGTGAATCTAAGGGTCTGTCACCTTTTTGGAGGGAGGGGGGGCAGAGATGAGGGTTGTAGGTGAGGATGTGGAGAGGTGCTTCACTGCACGGTTTCAACCTTTATGCACTCCAGAGCCACTTGGCCCCTGCGGCACATTGAACTTGACCTTTTCACCGCTGCCGCTGTTCAAACCGCGATCTGCCAACGTGCTTCACCTTGACCCCCGGGGCTGAACCGCTCTCACGCTTTCAGGATTGTTGGCACTTGTTAACGTCGTGCACATTTAACACAAACACTGTATGGCCGTTCTGGATTTATGACTCTTAACTCTTCACGTTTGAGGGGCTGGAGCCGGCAGATGCTTGAGGCTTTGCTTGGCGACCTACTGCGGCTGATGATCGACGCTGTCAATTGATTGTTCTGACGCCTCGCAATTGTTTTGAGGATGAGTGAGTGAGTGTGTGTGTGTGTGTGTGTAGGGCTGAGCAGATAAAAATGCGTAAAAAAAACCTTTCTGCAGCAGTTCGGTGTCTCCTTTCTCCACCAGGCCGACCAGGATGTCGTGGATGCGAGGCATGTGCTTGTAGCGCTTCTGACACTCCAGCGCTGCCTCCAGAGCTCCAGGCAGGTCCTTCCTGCAGGTACACACACACACACACACACACAGAGGGAGGAGAGGAGGAGAGGGGGAGAGAGAGAGAGCGGAGAGCAAGTAAGATGTCAGGTCTGTCCAATCAGACATGTAGAGAATTGTGTTGGCGGAGAATGGAGAGTGTATCACGGGGTGTTAACCCTGCGACCTCCCATTCAAGCACTGTGACCCACCACAACAATACGGGCCTTTGAATTCATGACAGCACAACCAGTGGGTGATGAAGCCTTTTGGCCCCAATACATCATTCTCACACAATCAGGCACACTCTCTCTCTCTCTCTCACACACACCTGTCTGCAAGTGGCTAATGTCCCTCTGGACAGGCTTTTAGAGGGGAAGCAATGCAACGGACAAAAGGACCGCGCTGATCTTTACCCTCTCTGCTCGGCTCCTCTCACATCTTCCCAACTTCTCTCCCTCTTTCTCCTCCTTTTGTCCTCCGCGGCTCCCTCTGACCCCTCATTTCCTCTTCTCTCATTTCCCTTTTCCACCTGATCTTCTCTCTCTCTCTCTCTTTTCCTTTCTTCCCGCTCTTTTTCTCCTTCGCCGATCCTCCTTTTTGATTCCATGCTGTCAGCTTTCACTCCCCCTCCGACGACCTCGCCCCCCAGCTGGGCAATTTAGCAGAAATATGGCAACAATATTAGACCCCCACCACCACCACCAGTAGAAGATCACTCCCTTCATCTCATGTCATCCCTTTCTTGCTCAGTCCATCCCCCCCTCCATCCCCTCCGACCACCTCACTCAGCCCATCCCTCACAAGCGGACGAACAAACAAAAGAGTGTGTGGAGAGAGGATGAGTGCGCCTGATGGAGTGATAACGAGAGAAGTAGAGAGACAGAGATGCGGGGGAAAGGAAGCAAAAGAACGAGAGACGAGAGAGGGAAGAGGGAGGGAGGGAGAGGGAGAGACCACTTCAATCCCCTCTATTGTGACAGCGCTGCCATCAATCTGTTGATTGGGTAATTACCATGTCAATCACACAGAGGTCAAAGCAGATAGGGCATCCATGGGGGAGGCAGGGGGCAGAGTGAGTGAGTGAGAAAGAGACAGAGAGATGCACAGGGAGAGAGAGAGATTGAGAGTGAACATGTATAATTTCTGAAGTGTTTTCTCCTCGTATCAATTAGACAAAGCGGATAAGAGAAATATGCCCGTAAAGACCAACAAACCAGAAAAAAAAGAAAGAAAAAAAAACAGGAAATGGTTTTGACCTTGAGTTCGGCTCCTGTGAGGCAGGAGCAGAGGAGGAGAGCGATGGAGGGAGGAAGAATGGCGTGATTAGGGTTGGAAGGTAAAGAGGTCCGCTAATTGAAATGAAGAGGGACAACATTATTCAGCTGCGCCAGTCAAGAGGCTGTTCAACCGCACAACAGTCTGATTGAACAACACAGAAGAGAGACTAAGAGATTTTTGAAAATGAGAGAAAGAGCGTGGAGGTAGAACGAGACCGAGGAGGGAGCGGGGACGACATGGGCATGCAATTTTGTCCCAAAAAAAAGAGAAAAAGAATAAAAGGGACAAGGACGAGGTAAAAAAGTCCAGAGCGCTGCTTTTTAATTACCATAATGTGGCGTACAGTATGTGCACAGGGGAACATGGCTTCTCCCCCTGGAGCCCAAGTCATGTTGGTGGATGTTTCAAAACTCCCTCTCCACTTTTGTTTCATCCCTTCTATCTGTCCACCCCATTCATTCCTCCATCAAGCTCCTCCACATCTACTTATAATCCCTCCTTCCTAATGAGACATCTTTTTTATTTAAAAAAAAAAAAAAAACACCCCATCACTCTTGGCAAAAAAAAAAAGAAGAAGAAGGGCCTGGCGTTGCAATTACACCCCCCTCAACCCCACTCCCCCCCCTCTCTCCGCCTGCCGATCCACCCCAAAAAAAGAGCTAAGGATGTCGAAAGATGGATAATTTCCCCTAGGTACAATTTAACTGTCACTTTGCGTTGCCATTTACTGCGGCGCGCAGCCCTGTTAATGTCCCCAACTTTGCATGTCAGCCACTTTCCAGCCAATTAAGCCCTGAAAAAATAACGAGCGCTTTGCTCGGTGGAAACCTGAAGGATTAGACAAGGAAGCTCATTTCATCTCACTCCCCCCCCCTCCCCACCCTCCTCCTCCTCTCCTTTCTTTCTCTCCCTCTCCATCCCCTTCTTTTGTTCGTCGGAGATCGGCAGGCCTGTTATCAAGCCACTGTCCTCGCGTGGGGGAGGACGGGGTGTCGAAACGCAAATGAGGCCGTGATCATGACACCACTAGCCCCGCTGTTACATGTGCTGAAGAATGGCACTTACTAATGTTCACGCCAATACCCACACACTCATTATTTTTGCTTCTCAAGGGGGCGGTCAAACAAGCTGACAACACAACATTTGACACATTATCACCTTATGAAGTTGATGCGTCTTAGCTGGCGGACAGACAGACAGACAGACGGCAACATTGAATTCATTTGGGATGGCGTTTCTGGTCACATGACCAATTCAAATCCAGTATCCACCCCCTCTTTATCTCTCTGCAAAACTGTGAGGAGGATTTTTGGCTCTAGATGTTTCTTTTTCTTCATCAGGTAGAAGGAAAAAATGGGTAATGGGCGACGTTGGAAAACAAAAAAAAGGAGCTAAAAGAGGTTGTGTGCAACAAAATGAACAGTGAATAACATATTGTCTGTGTTGTCAGACCACAACCTTCCACATCTCCAGAAGATTCAACAGTTATACACTTATCTCTACAAGATGTTGTGTGTGTGATTGTGGTTGCCAGATATGATCCAGATTAGGGATGGGTACCTTTCGCATTTGAATCGATACGGTATCGATACTCGGTACCTGGGAACCGATACCGGTACCAATCGGTACCTGTTTTCGGTACTTTTTGTGTGTGTGGTAATTTAAAAAAAAAAACGCTTCTCCGCCTCTCATTTCAGAGAGAGAGGGATAGAGAGAGAGAGAAGGGGGGCGGGCGCGAGTGTGCCGGGCTCATGCAGACTGCACTCTCTCTTGCTGACACACGACGAAGGTGCGTTCAGGTACCGAAATGTGGTACCGATTGACTTTATGTGAATCGATACTCGGTACTTTGGTGGGAATTCGGTCGGTATCAAAAAAGTACCGAATTTCGGTACCCATCCCTAGTCCAGATGTGGAAGCAGCAATCTGACAATCATGATGATGCGTATGGTCCAGATTTGGGCCAAATGCTGTGCCAGAAGAAGATGAACATAGGTTAGATTTATTTTGGTATCTGTGGGAAGTGATCGTCGACTATACAGAGCCGTGATCGGCCGGAGTTTACCCTCTAATGTCTTTCTCCATCTCCTCTTGTTCATCGTTCACCAACCACTTCCTCTGCCTCATCCTCTGATTCACTTCACCTGTGGCTGCTGCTTCCCATCATCTGCTGCTGAAAATGTCAATTTTTCGGTGTGTTTCTGGACTCACTTAAACTCCATGTACGCACAAGACAAGAGCAAGGAGTGGGAGTGGGAGTGAATGAGGCAGTTTCCTCTGCTCCACTCATCTCTCCACCTCCCTCCTCCTCTCACTACTCTACCGCCACCGTTGCCGTCTTATCATACGTGTCCTGCCACCAGTGCCAGCTCGTCTCATTAGCATTTCCTGTCGCTAATCATTTCCATAAGGATGCAGAAACCCCGAGCTAGCTGCCATGCCAGCTAACATGGTAGCTGGTTAGCTCACACAATGCCGAGCGGACGACGGGCGTGAAGGCTACTAACGGGGCGGTGCGTGTGATGGGCTGTCAAGGGGCTAATCTGCCGGAGAAGTGTTCATTAAGTCATTAGCGCTGACGCAGCGATGAGACGGGTGCAGGCGAGAGTGATGCCTGCTTTGTCCTCTTTTTATCACTTCCCCTCCGTCCCTCCTCCTCTCCACTGTCTGTTTGTCCGCTGACTGACGGAATGAAAAAGGTGGAGAGACGCAGGGATGGAGATAAAAGATTGAAAAAAAAAAAAGAGAGACAGGAGATACGTACAACTGGAGCACATAAGTCAAGTGTCTTCGTGCTTGAACCAGACCTGGAGCTTGAGGCTGGAGCTGCTTTTCTCTCTCTCTCAGCCATTTCATCACACATTTTCTGCATCATCTTCACAGCAGAGAGATTCATGAAATGATTCATTTCCAAAAAGGGCCTTTTAACACCGAGGGTTTGGCGATGAAACGAAGAATATCGCAGCCTTACATGTCATTTTGTTGACGCCAGTGAAAACTAGAGCAAGTGAAAACTAGAGCAAGTGAAAAGAAACAGCGATGATTAGTGTCACGACCGTGATTAGTTTCTCTCTGTGAAGCTGCGGTTTTCCCACACTAGACTTTCTGACGGAGCTTATTTACTCGTTATTCATCTAAACCATTTTCAAGGCTGTTCGGTGTCTGAAACCAACGTTTGAGATGAGCCATTCACTCATTTTCCGACTCCTGCAGAGAGAAATCTCCTCAATCAAAAGTTGGTTCAGAGTGAAAATGAGACGAGCTTCAAGAAAGATATCCATTCTTTGAGGCATCTGAAACAGTCCAAACAACAGTCTGCTGCTGTCTTCAGGTGGAAAGTGAGATCACTCTACCTGCACATCAGCTTTGTCGACTATTTCCAAGTGTTTAACAACTTAGCAGCCAGCTACACACACACAGATGCAGCAGCAGCAGCAGCAGCACAGATGATGGTTGAACAGCAGCTTGTTCACTTTGTGTTCATTAGTGTACGTTCACTGCAGTATCATTTGGAGGAAGTACAACTGGCACTTGATTTGTGAACATGGCCGTGGTAAGCTGGTGTGTGTATGTGTGTGTGTATATGTGTGTGTGTTTTGGCTGCTGTTGATGACCCAGAAGTAAATTAGCCTGCTAATCTCACAGAGGCAGTGATTAACGAGTGAACCTGGAAACTCTGTTTGTGCCAGAGACCAGACTTACAGCAAAACAAACAGCGGCAGGGGAGCACCAGAGTGTGTGTGATAGTCTGAGGCTCGTGTGTGTGTGTGTCTGTGTGTGTGCATGAGCTTCATTTGCAAAGGTTTACCTCTGCTGCAGCATGTACACTTCAAGTAAACAGTGTGTATGAAAGCATGTGCAGGTCATGTGTGTGTAGCGGCGCGGCCCCTGACGGCGCTCTGCGTGCCTGTGTTAAATCCAGCAATTAGTGCTCTGTACATAATTAACATGCTAATGAGCTGATCTACTTAAAAGCTGCTCTGACAAATCAAACACACACACACACACATACACATAAAAACAGAGTAATACACACCAACACAGGCAGATACACTCTGAATGGAGCCGAGGGGTGGGGCAACACCAGTGACCTTTTAGCCCGTGTTTGGTAATGGTCATTTGCATATTTGTATTATGGGAAGAAGCATCAATGTCTCTATCTTTCACACACACACACACACACACACACACACACTCTTCCACCTTGGAGTACAGCGGTGGGCGTTTCAGGAGATCAGGGGTGGGGGCTCATGAGAGAGGTTGCAGCTGGTGGATCCTCAAACAAACAAAACCTGGCTCTAACAACATGTGCGCACACACACACACATAAATGAGCAATTTTCACATCCTCTCTCTGTCTGAATCGCTGACCCAGAACGTCACCTCGGCTATGATCACAGGGAGGGATGACTGACTCATTGAGACCCACATACATACACACACACCTGGCAACTGGATTTGGATGATGAAGACACAAATATGACAACAACACTGAGCTTTGTGGCCGCTCAGTGGAGCAACAGAGAGAAATAATGATACAAAGATGGAAATAAAATAAAAGTTTCAGTGTTAAAGGAATAGTTCAACATTTTGGCAAATTGGCCCATTGCCATAATCCCTATAGTCATAGCAGTGGGTTCGTTACCTTTACAGTAATTGTCGGTGCAAGCTATTTTTAGAACGGCGGAGCAGAGCCGCAAGCTGCTCAGAGCTACGCTATGGAGGCTCATGGGATTTCTTGGTTTCCCTCCTCAAACTCATCAAAGACACAATCCAAAAACTCCAAAACGCCCTCGTCGACAAGTTGTGACCTGCACATTCACCACGCTATGAGATAATAACAGAACGTTACAAAACGGAGCCGTTTTAGAGGTAAATACAGAGTCTGCTTGCTGAAAAACTGCCCCTGAAGGCAACGCTCATCAGCTGTTTTGCATGAATTTACCTCTAAAAAACAACTCTGTCTTGTAACGTTCCATTATTATCTCATAGTGTGGTGAATGTGCAGGTCACAACTTGTCCACCAGAGCGTTTTGGAGTTGTTGGATTGTGTATTTGATGAGTTTGATAAGGGAAACCAAGAAATCCCATTAGCCTCCGTAGCGTAGCTCTGAGCAGCTTGCGGCTCTGCTCCGCCGTTCTAAAAACAGCTTGCACCAACAATTAAAGGTAACGAACCTACTGCTATGACTATAGCAATTATGGCAATGGGCCAATTTGCCAAAATGTTGAACTATCCCTTTACATCTGAAAACCAAAGCGTGATTGTACGAATCTGTGTGTTTGCGCTGCGTGGCCGTCGTACCTCTCCAGGTAGGCGGTGATCAGAGGGGAGCAGAGATTGGCCGAGGGCTTGGCCAGGCCGAGGGTGAAGATGGTGTCCTGCAGCTGCTGGATGACGGCCGCGCCGCCTTTGGTCACTAAGGTGTTGAGAAGGTGGAAGAGCATGGTGACGTGCGCGTCGTTCAGAGCCACCTCCTTCTCTTTCATCTCCTTCAGGACGTCTACGGCCTCTGTGACGAAGGAAAAGGGAGGATGAGAAGACAAAGAGAAAGAAAATCTGTGAATGCTCCTCTAACCCCGACACTGTGTGCGACGCTTTGGGTGGATGAGATGTGAAACACTTTCAGCCTCTCGATCAAAACAGGGGAAAGCGATAGCGAGAGGGGACTCGGAGGTAACGACGACAGGATGAAGGGAAAGAACAAAAGACAAGGAGAAAGAGAGATAACTCAGAGAGATGAAGAGAGAGAAAGCGAGAGGTGGGCAGAGCTTGGCTGAGAGAAGAGTAGGGTGTGTGAATATGATAAAAGGCCCCTTTAGCTAATTCCATGTGGGGAAAACAAACCCATATTAAAACAGCATTTTGCGCCCAGCGGGGATGAAAATCCAACCCCGTATAATGCCAACTCTGCGCTAATTGCTACTTGCGGTTTTCTAAACGAGACTACAATTACCAGACCCCTACAATGGAGGCCGGCTTTTTGCCGTGGCCATGTGGAAAGCACTTGGGGGGCTAAATTATAGGTATGTGGCGACAAGGGCCCACAGTGGCCCCAGTGAGACCCCGGTAAGCGGGCTGAGGGGTGGATCGGTTTGGTCAAGTCCAGCCGGTAATGGAGGGCTTTTTACTGGGCCACGCGCCCATCTGGCCAACACTAGGGGCTAAATGGTGAAAAGTGTGTGTATGTGTGTGTGTGTGTGCATATGTGGTGTATCAGAGTAAGGTAATTAAGATGCGTTTACTGTCTATTTAGACAGCTCCTAATGGGTTGACAGCGATACAGCCGCTCTCCACCACAGATACTAATCTATACAGCATGACCGCGAGGAAAGGAGGAGATGGAGAGACGCAGAAACACAGAATATATTTGAATAATGTGCATGAAGCCATGGCACTCTTTCCACCGTGCGTTGTGTGAAAACTGGCAAAAAGACAGAAGCAGCAAAGGAAATAAAGTTATAGAGAACAATGTGGGTTTAATGACACAAACACCTGGAAATATAACAAAACCCCTCCACTGGAAACACACATACACAAACAAATGCACACACTTGTAGGATGAGGGACAGGGCCACTGGTGAGTGCTTTGGCATCCTAATTTCAGTCTGTCTCTCCCTCTCTCCACCTCTCTGTGCCAGTTGTTATGGCAATGGGAACCAAAAGCTGTCACAGATTTAATGGGACAGAGGAAAATACAGGATGGAAAGGTGGAGTAAAGGTGACTGTAGTGGGGAGGAGGAGGGAGGGGTGAAGCTTCAGAGGTAAAAGTTACTAAACCTAAAGTTACAGTACTGGCAATAAATGATGGAAACAGAACAGATCACAGACTCCGACTCGCCCTTTTCTCTTGTAGGCCGAACCTTCACTTCCCTTCAGCAAACATGAGAGGAGAGGAAACTGGTTCATGCTGCAGGTTTTGGAAAGTCTCACCACTTCTCTACGATCAGGATGTTTCTGTATTTCAGCTTTAACGCTTAACAATCCTTTTAAAATACGCCTGATCTGTTATTTTCTATTCAAAGTCATTTATTCAACAGGTGCCAGAGCGGTGAGGTCGCCCTGTTATTGATGTCTACTTACATTCAGGTCAATAGTGTGAAAACAGGAAAAAAGACACCAACAACAAAGCGTTTCAAAAGAGAAAAAAGCCGATCAGCTGTGAATAACTGCTCCATAATGAGCTGATCTGTTGTCACGTCTGTGCTGTTTATCAGTTCAGATGTAACTTATTCTCTCTCTCCGTCTCTCTCCATGTCTCCACCCTCCCTCCCCCCCTTCTATCCATACCTCTCTCCATCAGTCTGACAGACCCACTAATCACTGAGACCAGTGGCTTGGAGTTGATCTGCCCAAATGGAGCCACAACTAGCTACCATCCCCTCCGTCCACCGTCCAAACCCCCGCTCCCCTCCCCCCCTGCCAGCTCTCCCTTTATCCGTCCGTTTAGACAGTATGCATATCCATCAGCTCAGCCGAGCATCGCGGCCAGCAAAGCGAGCCAGTGCACACACACAGACACACACACACAGACACACACATGGATGGGGAGGCAGACAGGCCAGGTAAACAGACATCACACAGCCCAATGGTTTATCTAATGTTCCATGACTTGACTGCTAGTGATGTCTCTTTCCCAAACACACACACACACACACACACACACACATTTCCACAACCAACTAAAGCCAAGAACAAGTTGTATTTACCAAAGTGGGAGGATGGACAGATGAAGGCAGAGGGGGCAAGGGCAGGTCAAAGAGACGCTTGCTGATAGATGAGAGGTGTATTTAAAAACATGGAGGGAGAGAGAAGCACAGGTAGGAAGAGGAGGAGGAGGAGGAGGAGGAGGAGGAGGAAGAGGTGTAGGTGGTGTTCAGCTCCCTTGAAGCCCACGACCCACTGGGTCTCAGGGGGAATCGACTCCTTCTAACATTACTGTAAATTAACCTTTATAAAGATCCACAAAAATGACTTTATCATGTACGTTCAATAGGAAACGTGTTGCATATAATTTCTATCTTCAGAAGTGTTAAAAATGTTAAAACCGTTGTTGATAAATGTTATGATCTATCCGAGGGTCTCTATCTGTGTCTGTGGTAGTTTATAACCACTGAACTAATCACAGCACCAGTTACATTTGATCATTATATTGATTATATTTGATACGGATGGCAGCAAGGACTCATAATAGGATCATTTGAACAGGATTACATAAACGTATGTATGTATAGAAGAATGGGGGTGCAGTTTTTCCCTATAATAATGCAGATGTGAATGCAGCTTAATAATATGAGGTTCAACATTTCACAACAGCTCACAGGTGCATATTATGATTTTGAGGGGAACCTGGGACAATGATAGAGGGATATAGAGCACGCACATCCAAAGTATTACAGGTGCAGGACTAACATACAAGTAGACTTTTTGAAAAAGGGGTGAAACCTGCACAATGTTTACTGTAGCCTAAAAGATCAATGTTTCGATCACACAGTTTCTGACGAAGACCTATGTGATCGAAACGTTGATCTTTTATCCTACAATAAACATTTGAGGAGCTACAACAGTGTGCGGTCTTCACCCCTTTTTCAAAAAACCTGGGGCAATGAACCTCTTAATAAATAAAAGGCACTGTTTTTACTTCTGGATGTAATGTCTCTGTTGTTCTGTGCTTGTACTTTTATATATGTTGATGTGCGGCAAGTCTGTGTTTGAAAGTCATCGGTTAAGTCATTACAGGGAACTGTAGAAGAGGAAAGGTGGAAGGAAGGAAGTTGACGTAAAATCAAAGTTGGCTGTTGAGGTGGGACTGGATTCTTTGAACCAAGGGGCGAAAACAACAGAGCCATTAGAGAGGGCGAGAAATAAAGCGAGATGCCAGGAAACATGATCTTCAACTGGGCCTGGTGTGTGCTGGAAGCCGGGCAGACCAGCGTCTGGGTGGGGACAGGCTAACATCAAGGTTAGCCATGTGTGCTAATGTGGCTGACAAGCGTCCCCTCCATATGCACACTCTGGCTAATGGCAAATGCGTTAGCGCTGCCTATACACACACCCCGAAACACACACACACACACACACACAGATGGACACACCAACCGCCGAGCCCACCAAATGCCTTTTGCTTGAATTCACATGCAAATTTGTGTGTCGCTCTGTGTGTGTATGTGTGTGTGTGTGAAATGCTCAAGCACTTCGGTAGACATGATCTGCCATTAGCATCAAGGCGGATTTCAATAATTCTGGAAAAATACACACAGTCCTGTAATTTTCCCCCTCTCTCATTTCTAACTGACGTGAATGTGTGTCCATGTGTGTGTGTGTGTGTGTGTGTGGAGGGGGGTGAGAGAATGACACGCTTGGCGACAGAACAGGGGGAGAGAGGGTCAGATAGAGAGACAGAGACGGAGACAGAGGGAGCGCGGAGGAAGGGGAGGAGAGGACGGACAGGGGAAACATTTTGCCTGTCATTGTGTGCAAAAAGCAGAGCGGCAAAACTGATGGTAATTGGGTCTTCGATGGGCTGAAGGAAACCCACCGTAGCATTCTGGAAATGGCCGGCTAATGCGGTTTGGAGGGAGGGAGGGAGGAAGACAGATTGTGACAGAGTTGGTGACACACACACAAACACACACACACATCTGTAGGCCTTTTTAAGTTCAGGCCTGATCTCCTTTGATCCGGCTTACTGTCAGAGAAAAAGTAGTGAGGAACTAAGCGCACTAGTGGGATTAGTCAATTAATTAATCAACGCAAACACACAATAATTCAGATAATCAATTAATTTTCCTGAAGTAGGAACGATATCATCTTTGGAGTTTGGACCAGTTTGGAAAAGCAACTTCAGCTCTGAAAAGTTTTTACTCATCAGACACTTGATAGTCTTAATGCTTAATAAAAAAAACAAAAAACAAAACAATAACTAATTGTAGGAGCCATAATTTATAGATGTAGAAATAGACTGAGATTTAGATTTAATTTCATAGTTTGTATTTTTGATCTATGTGTTGTATATCTATAGTGTAGAGTTTGAGGGAGATTACATCACGGCCTCAGTTGGACGTGAGAGCGGTGATAGGGAGCACATAGTTTTTCTATGGAATGAAGGAGTGATGGATGTAAATTGATTTTAGTAAGTAAACTTTTGTTTTTGAAACAGATACATCTCGTCAACCCTTCCTTTCATGCCTCTCACGTGGCTTTGACACCATGAAGAAAAGCCACAACACACACAATGATCAATTGATAATTCAGCATGAGGAACCTACCGTCCACTCTGGCGTTCTTGGAGAGCGCCTTGACCAGGGCGATGTATTTACTGGCATCCAGCACTATTGATGAGTCCTTACGACTCCTGGAGACGGGGACAAAGGAGGGAGAGAGAGAGAGAGACAGACTGGATTAATGCGGCCCACTTAGAGTAATGCAGCTCATCTACGGCACAGCTGGACTTCAATTTGATGCTGAAACCAGAGGGTGAGTGGCGAGAAAAAGAAACGAGGGAGGAAGACGGTGCCGAGTTTCCTGTGTTCCCGCCTGGTCGACGACGGAGGGGCATTAATGTCTCCCCTAATACAAGTCAAGTTAAACTTTAATGGCCTACTACTGGTCACAGCATTGCTTTATATATATATGTGTATGTGTGTGTGTTAGTGTGTGTGTCCTGCTCCACTCACAGTTCCCTCTTCAGGTTGAGCGCCTCCTCCACATTGTCGTGGTGACAGCACTGGTTGATGAGGGTGGCGTAGCTGCCGACTGTCATCTCATCCTCGTTCTGCTGCTTCAGCTCAAGGGCGCGCTGCAGGTTCTGATAGGAGGAGAGAAAAAACAAAAAACAATAAAAAACACACACAAAAAAAGGGACACGTCGTCTCAGGAGTAAAACGCAAAGACAAAAAAGTGAGTCATTTCCAAGAGGGAGACGAGGACGGAGTTACCAAAACAAACCCTACCTCCTCTGCGCAGAGAGCCTGGATGAGCTGTTTGAGGACGCTGCCCAACGGTTTGTTCTCCGCTTTCAGCTCCACCACCTTCTGCTCAAGCGCCTGCAACTTCACCTCAATTCCCTGATGGACGGCGACATGAGACGTGTTCATGACCAAACACACACACACACACACACACACAAACACACACCACATGTGTACTATGCCTTGTTCTGATAAACATTCATCACCACAAGATTTTAATTACTCACGGTTGAAACAATGAAGTGATTTGTGGTTCTCTATTAATTATTCATTCAAGCTGAAGCGACATAAATTTATGCTATAAGTGGGAGTGAAGATCAATTATGTTGCATCACACTGTCCTACTCACAGTGGGACGGGGAGCAGCTGTGCCGATGGACGCTCTGTCTTTGGGATCCACCAGGGTGATCACATCCTAACGTACACACACAAACATAGAGTTAACATCTGGAAACATCTGCAGTAAGCAGAATAGTGCAGTGAGAAGTACAAATACACAAAGTACAGGTATGAGGCCTGTTTCTTAAAGGGATAGTTCAACATTTTAGCAAATTGGCCCATTGCCATAATTGCTATAGTCACAGCAGTAGGTTTGTTACCTTTAATCGTCAGTGCAAGCTATTTTTAGAACGGCGGAGCAGAGCCGCGAGCTGCTCAGAGCTACGCTACGGAGGCTCATGGGATTTCTTGGTTTCCCTCATCAAACTCATCACAATCCAACTCCAAAACGCTCTCGTGGACAAGTTGTGACCTGCACATTCACCACGCTATGAGATAATAACGGAACATTATGAGACGGAGTTGTTTTCCAGGTAAATGCAGAGACTGCTTGCTGAAAAACTGTCCCTGAAGGCAACGCGGTTTTGCATGAATTTACCTCCAATTTGCCAAAATGTTGAACTATCCCTTTAAGTAATCTAACTCAAAGTTGCTACATCTGTCTGGAGGTGAAGCTCTGTACCTTGATGAGCTCTGGGACGTGGTACGACTTGAGGAGGTTCCTGATGCCTCTGTAGATGTTTAGTGAAATGGTTATATTCTGCAGAGAAGAGGAGAAAAAGGAGAGAAATCAGCATCTTCAGAGGTTTTTGTACTGTTAGCTGGAGAAACAAGACAGACAAAATGCATCTGTATCTGCATCAAGTGTTTGTTCGCTTTTTTTTTTAAAGGAAGGAGGAATCAAAGGATAAAATGACTGACAAATGAATTGATAATTAAAATAATCATTAGTTGTTTTAGTTGTTCTTCAACAGACAATAGCGATTCATGTTAATCACACATCAGTTCTACCAGGATAAACATTTATTGAATGTAATAAAAGAGCTACGCCGAGTCGTTTCAGACACAGAAGCTCCCACTGAGCTCCCACTGATCCTTCGTGCATGAGCATTTCACTACCCAAGTATAATTCGATTTCAGAGCATCTCCAGGGTCTGATTTGGCAAATTGTCTCCGCAGCATCCTCAATAACTCGATGGATGATACCGTTGTTTTCCTGTTTATGATTACGCTGTTTGATTGAAGCTGTTCGATTCTGCTCCTCTGAAAAAGGTTTCGACGTTGGAACCAGGAAACTGTTTGACTGAACCACAACCGGCCAGTTAAGACAGACGGACCTTTGACTAAAGAGTGTAAAACATGATTTAATCTTCTACAACATGTCTGGACTCTGGACGGCCCAACTCAAACCGTCGCTCTGCGGAAATGGAGCAGAGGGAGGAGGAGGATGTGCGAGTGTAGTCTGAAGCGTGTCTGTGTGTGTTGTGAATAATCCGAGTGTGATTACACACTGCAAATCATCTCAGATCAGAGTGTGTAAGCTCCTTTAAAGCAGGAAGGTTATGAATGAACTGGATATGAAGTATATTGGTGTATGAATGTATGGTATGGTGTGTGTGAGGGGTGAGATTCTTTTATTATCTGAATTCTGATTTTTGGGGCTACGATTTGATTCAAAATCGATTTTAAATTCAAAACGATTTGATTCCTAATGATTTCTGCTTCAGTCTATCGGTGTGCAAAGGATCCTCATGATCTACTCCAGTCTGCTTTGCAAGACAGAATGACTAAAGTGTCTCTTTCACATTTATTGAGTTTTAAACATTTATCCATGCTTAGATGGAATTGTTGAAACTGTTGCATAAAAGCAATATCACATATTTGAGTAACAAAATTAAAAGTGCCTCTTTATTAAAAAGAATAGTGCAGTTAAACATGTTGCCTTTTAAATTCTAAGGAAATGGAGGCCGACAGCCAGCAGATTTGTTTCATTTTTTTATTTTTTAAAATCGATGTTGGGACATTTTATATTGATTCTGAAATGAGAGTTGCGATTCTTATGTGAATCGTTTTTTGGCACACCCCTAGTGTGTGTGTGTGTGTGTCTGTGTTTACAGTGACATCATCAGTGTGTGTGAGGGTGTGTGTACCTGAGCGTGCAGTTGACTGAAGAAATTCCTCAGTTTGTCTTCCTGTGCCTGCACCTCCTGCTCTGACATGCTGTCCATCAGGTTGTACAAGAAGAAGGACGCCGCATCTGGACAGGATAGAAACACACACACGTGACGCACACAGACACACACACACACACAGAGTGAGCAGTTATCTTGGGAATAAACTTCATTTGCCACTGTGTCAGTCACTGCATCCATTTGTGCATTTATACTGTTTTTTCCCCCGTAACCTCTGCAGAGTGTGTGTTTGTGTGTCCTTTCTGCTGACAGAGGCTGCGGTGTGAGTGAATGTGCGACGGCTGGCAGTGACAGCCTCCTCTTACTTCAACTCTCTCACACACACACACACACACACACACACAGACACACAGACACACACACACTCACAGACAATCGCAGATGTCGTCTAACGGGATGTGACATGGATAACAGTCTCCATCGCTCCCACCAGCAAACACACACACACACCAGTCTCAACGCTGGGGACGCTCTGTGACACACACACTGATGCAGAGCGACATTAACACTCCACACACACACACACACACACAGCCAGGCCAGAGACACAGTCCTGCGTCCACACACACACACACACACACACACACATGCACACACACACGCTCTCATACACTTTAACTACTCAGCGCTGTGTCAGCAGCCAGGCTCTATTTCCTCAGATGCAGAGGGCAGGTCCTTTCACTCTCACACACCTGCACGTAAACACACACACAGGCTTCATGACAAGGAGCGGACCGGTCAGCAGTCTGCTGCTAATGAGACTGAGCACAAACACACACACAGATATACACACACGGATACACAAATATACACGCACACAAACCACGAAACACTTACACACAGGGCACTTTTCTGTCATGTGAATTATAGCTGGAAAGTGACGGAGACAGACACTGCAGAGGCTGCAGTCTGCAAGTATGATTACTGATATGTGATGGATACACACACATACACCCTTCTCTCTCTTTCTCACCTACACACACACACACACACACACGGATACTGATGGATATGTACTTTCCAACCTGCCTGTGTTAACAGCGTATAAATCTGTCCTTACCAGCAGGATTGGAGGTTTCATTGGAGAAGCGCTTGTCTTTGTATAAGAGATCAGTAATCTGGAGAAAAAGAAGAACATATTAAACACAAACACACACAAACACACACACACACATCCCTTGAGAAAACACAGTACATTAACACCTCTTAATGGACGAATTAAGTATGTTTCTTTTGTCTATATGTTCACTGTGCCATAAGGAGATTTAGATAAAGGGTAGCAGATGGCACTTGTCATACTGTATATGTTCCCTAAATCTAACTCTGTAGGGAACAGATGGTGAGAAAATAGGTTATTACAGCCCCTCTATTGTGAGGAAGAAACAAAGAAAAAGCTGTTTTAGATGTAAAGATTCAGAGGAGTTTAAGAAAACAAAGAGGGAAAATCCTGTTTGTTGGTTTGTTAGTTTGTTCTGATACTCGATTCTCCACAGATGTTGAAACGCTGCGGGCGGCTCTCGCTCAGGTCTTACCTTCACCATGCTCTCCACGTCG
This sequence comes from Trachurus japonicus, assembly GCF_045865225.1. NCBI lineage: Eukaryota > Metazoa > Chordata > Actinopteri > Carangiformes > Carangidae > Trachurus > Trachurus japonicus. The sequence continues at coordinate 11,626,001 of NC_140921.1, read as the reverse complement.
TCACACCTGCAGGGGGCAGTAGAGGACAAGACATGAGCACCCGGTCCAACATGCATCATCACATCACAGGTCAACAAGACTCCCAACGAGGAGGAACAGGGTTCATTCATTTTCTCATAAGCGACGGTGCATTTTGCTTTTAGGCCGCAAAACAGTTACATTTCTGAAAGTACATTCTCTGAGGAGACACCACCACACACAAACACGCACACTTCCAAAGCGCCTTTACTGTCCTCACTTGTCTTTTTCTCTGCTGCTTATTTCAATGAATGCTTCTGGAGGAAACTCACAATCTGTAGATTTTAAGTTCCTCTCAGTTTCCTTTTTTGTGAACTTTTGCCCCCCTTAATGATCTGTCTAACATCAAAAACCCTCAAATAACAATTTTGAGAAATATGCTGTTTATTGTGAAATACTTCTTCTGGTGAAACAGAGATTTATTTTTATTTTTATTATTCTATTTCACCTCAATTTGCATGGAATTCCCTCTGAATTACATATTATTAATTTTCTAATATAAAAAAAAAAAACATTGAGATAAATGAGTTTAGATTAATGAATGAATACATTTTCTGACAGCAAATGGGATTTGTTTTAAGTACCCATAATACTGAGTGTGTCATGCTGACATAGCTACTGAACTGACAGTGTAGTACAATACAAAACATCGAGGAAAAGCGACAGATCTCTCAGTCTGACACCCTCGATCCCACAGCACAAGAGAGAGGAGAGACGGCAGCACAAAAGCCTGGGAAGCCACAAAAGACACATTCTCGTACACAAAGACGCGAACACACATGCGGGCTAAATGATGACAACGTGTGACATTTCTGGCGTTGTCAGCGAGTTGCTGGAGATGAGGAGAGACGGGGAGATGAGAGGAGAAGAGAGAAGAGGAGGTCTTTAATGATTAAATTATCCCCTGACCTTGTCTTTGACAGGGGCAGGTCCCGCATTGCAATGACACGGCACTCGCGCACACGCACTCGCACGCGCGCACTCCACAAGTGACAAGCCCAATTATGACCCTGTCAGGCAACCTAACAGTCAGAAGCATGTGTAGGTGTGTGTGTGTGTGTGTGTGTGTGTGTGTGTGTGTGTGTGTGTGTGTGTGTGTGTGTGTGTGTGTGTGTGTGCGTGTGCATTCATGCAATGTGAGCAGAGCAAACTGAGGAAAGGAAGCCGATTCAGCCACACAAAAAAAAGACGGACAAATAGTGAATAAACTGACTTCAAATACACAAACAAAAGCCTCATGCACAAGACACGACAATATCTGCACCAACAATCTGGTATCCTATAATAGTTGTGGTTTAAAATGAGAATAAACTCTGCTGTTAAAACCACTGTCTATTCACATGAAGCTGCAGATCTCTCAAGAAAAAAATAAAGAGTTGTTTTGCTTTGTGTCCTTGAACTGGTGAAGTTAACTTCTTAACTGTGCCGCCGTGAGCAGAACATTCAATGCTGCTATTAATTTCATAACCTTTGCTGTCTTAATAGGATACATTGCACCGTATTATCTTCATTTCATCCATCACGGTGGTTAGATTATTAACTCTCACTGTTAATTATCACATCAGCCACAACAAAGAATAAAAGTGGCAGAAAAGAAAAAAAAAATTCAAAGTTTGGCTCGACCGAGTTTATTCTGGCTTTTTTTTTTTTTTTTTTTTTTGAGAGGTAGAAATAAGTTTGAGCCCTGCAGACACGTCAGCACTTTTCTCTGCGACTCACCTCCGGCCGCGCTCAGGGGGCCGCAGTGTGTTTTTTAGTGTGTGGGCGTGTGGTGTTAAACTGTAAATATTCATAAACACCCTTTCAACAAAAGCCCACAGGTCAGACCCCGGTCCTGAGGCTAACTGTGTGTGTGTGTATACATGTGTGTGTGTGTGTGTCTGAGAGAGTTTGTGCGTTCAGTCTGGGGGTTTGTTTGGGTATATGGGGCAGTGGTGGGCATCTGCTAATTTACATATCTCCCACGGTGCTTTGGGGGGGGCGAGAGCTGAGGGATGATGGCCTCCATATGCATGAGGCTTTGTGCGTGCGCATGTGTGTGTTTTTGTGTGTCTGTGTGTGTGTGTGCATGTGTGATGGAGTGTTTTTTTTTCCCTGCAGCTGCCCATACACAGACACTGTAGATGATGATGGTGTGATAGGATGCACATGTCATATTCATAGCATATGCCGCAGTGACCTCCAACAATGCTACAGGCCTCCTTTAAACGCCAGTCAGGAGTTATGAGGCAAAAATGTGGAGAAATGTGGAATATGAAATGATGGAGGACACACACACACACGCAGACACACGCACAGAGACACAGATGACCGGCTAATTGACTCACTTTTTGAAGCCCTGGATGAGGCTGCCACGGAAACTGATGTGATCCAGTGCAGGGAAGGAGGGATCTGACACTGGAAGTGACGGAAAGAGATTGATTAGAGAGAAAGAAAAGACACAAATAACTTATATTCATACGAACAACTCTCTGTGACTGATAATGTGATTATGTGTGTGGAATATAACGCTGGTGACCTCATCATGTCCACAGCTTCAACTGTTCAACTTTGCTTGATTTTAGCCCGAGGTAGTTTTTTTTTTTTGACTGTGTCGTGTTACTATAGTGAGTGACAACACAAAAATGACATCCTCAATGTGGCATGGCAAGCTGATCAAAGATGATTGAAAGTGAAGGGATAACAAACAGAAATGTCTGCACACCCTTAAAAGTCCACACTCTTTCTGGTCGATGCCACTGTCGCTACAAGTACAGACGTTAATTAACAAAATGGAGCAGGTGACAGTGAGCGGTTTACAGTGCCTTGCCTGTTAAAAAAATGGCAGTTTTCTCTGACACCTTAGTGCCTCAGTTCACTTGGAGCCATGGCAGAGGTGGCACCGCCCCTCCCATAACAATAAGTAGATATGAGCCCAGTTGAACCAGTGCCATGTGGTAAAGAAGATCTCAAACCTCAGGCCTCTAATGCTGACCACTGTGCTGCTAAACCAGCTCTGCAATAACTGCCTAGTAGTTGTATGGAGCTAACAGCACTGCATAATGCTTGTGTGTTTTAACAGAACATAATGATGTCACAGTGAAGTTGACCTTTGACCATTTGAATATGAGATAAAATGTCATCACTTTAAAATTTTTCTCAGTCAGAAAAACCTCCAAGACTGGAACAGACGTTGGGACGGAAAACCTGAATACGTACGGGTTCGAACTGATGACCAATCAAATGCCCATTTCTTTAACCTGACCATGTCCAAACCATGAATCTTTTATAAGAGATTGTAAGATTATAATATAATACATCCATGGTCCAAAACCCAAGAAATATAAAAAGTGAAGATTTCCACAATACCAATTTTTACTAACAATTATTCTACCAATCCTTTGTAGACCTGGTATGAGGGGCAGTGGGTGGAATCTAATTCAATCTGAAAAATGCCAGATCCAAGGTCACATCATTGAACTGCTTAAAGCCCAAAAAGTCAAAACAGAGCAACTTTAAATGATACAAAACTAAAAAAGGCTTGAAATTCTTTAAATGTATGAAGTTGAAAACAGAAAAGGTTTGGTATTTCTGGGCTAATAAAGTTTTTAAATGAAGTGTTTGAGGCTGTTCTGTGATTCTGGTTATACCACACAGTGAAGAGAAACAGGAAATGTTGAAAAACACTGACGACTACTTTCTTCATGTGAAGTGAGAAAAAAAAATCATTGGAGACACTGTGAAATACATGAAAAGGAAAGAGAGCGACATATGTGAAAAACCAGCGGTGGATGTTTGAGACTAAAACGAGATGAAAGACAGAAAACAAGAAGAATCATCCATTATTTAACAGCCTCCTCTATCCCGTCCCTCCGCCGGTGGAGGCGCCTCTCGTTCTCGCTCTTTACATATTCACACAGACTAATCTCTTAAAAGGCCTGATGAGCACAGAGGAGTAAGTGGGCAAGTGTGTGTGTTTGTGCGTATGTGCATTTGTGCATGTGTGTGTGTGTGTGTGTTAACACTGCGCCAATTAGCCTGCAGGCAAAGCTGCGATTTTTATGATGATGGGTGCTCAAGATGCAGTCGAGCTTCTTTGGAATGTGTGTGTGTGTGTGTGTGTGTTTGTGTGTGTGTGTACTCACATAGCGTGTACATTTTGGCCAGGTTGCTCAGAGCCAATGTGCGAACCTCTAAACACAAGAAGGCCTCAGAAGGCAAAGCAACACCTGCATCCTAAACAGAGAAAAATCACATTTTTGTCACACACAAAGTTTTTTCAATGACCAAAATGTAAATATATATATATATATACTGTATATATAAAAAAAAACTGGAACCTGGACTTTTTACCTTAAGGGCTTGCTGAGCTGCTTCTACGCTGGAGAAGACAGGGATGACGTAGTTGGTCAACATCTCGGTATCAGGAGACACGTCGAGTTCCTTCATCCCCTTCATCACCTGCAGAACACCTGCAACACACACGCAAAAAGAAATTAGCATTTTAATTTAAATCAACTTTATCTCCCGGGAATGAAGGTTCAATAAGGAACAAAGAATATTTGAGACATTTGGATCAATAGTTGAATATGAATCCTAGAAATTCAGGATTCAGGGAGACAACAGTTTGTGTGCTTGTGTTTATTTTAATTGAATCACATGCTGCACTTTTACAGATACGCTCCGTTCACTCTCATGTACAGGCCTGGAGCCGTGCAGCCGCGGTTTAAGTATGGGTCAAGAAATGAGCTGGCACATACTTTCTCTCACCCCTTCAAACACTCACACACCCTCCATCGACAAAATGCTAATGGCTGCTTCCCCCTCTGTCTGTCTCTCTCTACCTTGCACTGGTGGATACGTGTACATAAACATGCACTAGGCCTGAAGTGGACTCTTGCACAATTGCCCAGCTCTCCAGCAGAGCCCTGAGGTCCTGCCCCGGGGAAGGAGGCCAAAACAGCCACATGCATATGGAACAGCCACTCACACACACACACACTCAATATGCCCGCTGGTATGTGTGTGTTTGTGAGTGTGTGCACGTATGGAGGAGGAGGCACTGCAGCACTTTGCATATGTCTGGGAGCGTGGCCGCAGAAGAACATGGGCCTAAATGAGCGCAACACACAGGTCTTCGTGTGTGTTGCTATGCAGTTTTAGGACAGAAATATCAATACTTCTAAATGCGATATACGACAGCATCCAGTGCACCAATACACCTTGTTCCCATGCGGACTTCGGCAAACTACCGTGAAGTGCTTCTCTGAGTTGACACACCTCCAAATGCTGTGTGTATTTAATCCACTCAGGTTCTGAAACACACACACAGACATACACATGCATACACGCACAAATATATATATACACAGCTCTGTGTTTCTGCATCCTCCTGGGACGTGTGTGTTCACCTGGCAGTCTCTCTCCTCAGCTGAATAAAAGATGAGTCTGAGGCTTTTATATGCCATTAAAACCTGTGGCTGGGGCTGCACTACCCCAGGTATAGGGCTACCTGAACCACTCCATCCATCCAGCCCTTCCCCTCCATCCATATCACTCATTCATCATCTGCCCCCTCTCACTATCCATCTATCCTGCTTTCAAGAAAAAGTAAACAGGCGATCTTCCTCTTTCTTCTCAATGGAGGATCTGTCCATTCTGCCATCCATCCACCCGTCCATTCTTAACCCGTCATCGCTTTCATCCGGCCCTTTTTTTATGAAAGAAGAGAGGGAGCACCTGCCTTCCTCCTGAATAATCCATAATCAATTTCACGGTGAGCCAGACAGACAGAAAACAAGTGAATGGAGGACGTATAAATGCATAAGCCACCGCCGCTGCTCTCTCTCTCTTGTGCTTTCCGGCTTCTGCACGTTAGCTTTCATGATAATCAGCACTTTTCAATTGTCCAACAAGCATGTTTGTGCATGTTGATGTTTTTTTTTTTGCAAGTCAGGTCTGCGGGTGAGAGCTTTTACCTCTTTGAACCCCAGGTTGCTTTTTGCTCAGTTTTCACTCACGGAAAGTGACTGCATGTCTTAGCTAAGTAGTAACCACTCATACCACTAAGAAACACCGTCCACTTACCAATGTGAAAAAAATAACAGTCTACATTTACACTTTTATGTCTGTGTGGACCTGGTCCATATGAAGCTACGACTCCCAGCTGTTTATCTCAGCTTAGCACAAAGACTGGAAACAAGGTGAAACAACTAGTTTGGCTTTTAACCTATGGATGAGACACATTTTGTTTGTTAGTATTTTTGTCATAAATAACGATTTTACAGTTACCACAACTATTAAATGTTACAAACTTATGTCCATACATTTACGAACTCATTCATAGAAAATTCCTGAATCAATATATTTTCATGTCTACAGCAGCATAATGTCTGAAATTTAACTTAAAGGGATAGTTCAACATTTTGTCAAATAGGCCCATTGCCATAATCCCTATAGTCATAGCAGTAGGTTCGTTATCTTTAATTGTCGGTGCAAGCTATTTTTAGAACGGCGGAGCAGAGCCGTGAGCTGCTCAAAGCTACGCTACAAAGGCTCATGGGATTTCTTGGTTTCCCTCATCAAACTCATCAAATACACAATCCAACAACTCCAAAACGCTCTGGTGGACAAGTTGTGACCTGCACATTCACCACGCTATGAGATAATAATGGAACGTTACGAGACAGAGTTGTTTTAGAGGCAAATGCAGAGACTGCTTGCTGAAAAACTGTCCCTGAAGACAACGCGCATCAGCGGTTTTGCATGAATTTACCTCAAAAACAACTCCATCAGCACTGACAATTAAAGGTAAAGAACCTACTGCTATGACTATAGGGATTATGGCAATGGGCCAATTTGACAAAATGTTGAACTATCCCTTTAAGACATTTTATGATGCATATCATGAGATGTATTATGTTGTAGTCGTGATCTCATGTTGTAGGGGAATATTTCTTAGTAAAAGGGTTTGAATGAGAAATGGGACTGGGCCTTCAAGTTCACTAATTAACACCATCCTAGTTTTACAGGGGGATGTGCAGTAACATTTTGTATCTCCAGCTGGTTTTTTGGCAAATTCTTTTCAGTAATGACGAGACTCGAGAAGGAAGTCCAGAAAGAGAGAGAGAAAGTGCTGCAGACAGTTGTGCCGAATGCAAAGATGTCTCAGAGGTTGTAACTGACTCAGCGATTACACTCACTGCACAAAGTTTCTGCAGTCTCATATGAACTCGCTAGAAAAGATAATTATACAAAAAGGCTGAGCAGCAAATGATGGATGAATAAAACAATTAAGTAGGAAACAATATGTGGTATTATGTTGCGTCATTTGTACCAAGTGCTCCCTCAGTTAACTTTATATGGAAGTAAATCTTTTTTGTTTCCTCTCCCTGTCTGAACAATTTCCAAATAAGATTCGGCACAGAGGAGAACTGAGAAGAGTAGAGGCCTCTCCAGGTTGGTCAGCATAAAGTCTGACACACCATCCAGGCAAGAAGTATCAAAGTAGTGAGTTAAGCATGGCAGTGGTCACAAGATATCATCATCAGATTCATGTCTTCAGGTTAACTGTCACAGACGAGAAGTCAGGACGGAGGAAAGAGAGGAAAAGAGGAGTGGAGCGAACCGGTCGCTGTCATCTCCTCCCATCCGCGGACATGAGTACCTGTCACTTCTCCTTTTCTCTCCCCACCAACACCATCTGTCTCTCCATCTCTCCGTATCTATGACTCTCTAAAGGTGGACTGTGTTGGCTGTGTGAGGCAGCGACGGGTTGTTTATTCAAAAACAGAGGAGAGAGAAAACGAGGAAATGTCCATTTTGTGAGGCAAGAAAAGCTGCGAGGTCATTCTTTATGCGAGGTGATGCTTAACTTAGCTCTCATTCCACCAATTAAGTTCATGAAGAACAGACTGGCCGCGGTGGTTTCCTCTCTAACGCAGCTCGACTCTGTTGGACAGAAAGGTCTGCATTGAAGAAACGGTGAGAGGGTTGAGGATGAGGTCACGTATTTAAAGTCAGGTGATGGCGGCAGTGGAGGAAGGAAGGAAAGCAGACCAGACACGGAGGCCTTTACATTTCCTCCCCCCTGCTCCATCAACCAAAACACACAAGGCTAGAAACTCTCCCTTCCTCTGCAGCCTCCCCTCCCTCCCTCTCCCTCTCCCTCTCCCTCCACCATGTCAGAAGTGATAAGAAGGCGCTGCGTCGCAAGAACTGACAAGCGGTCACTAGCTGGCGGCAGGTGGGAACTTCGGCCCAGCATATGCTTCTGCTAAACCCGCCAAATCCACACCTTATCAAAATGCAAAGGGATTGTCTCCCCCCACCCCACATCCCCCACGCCTTTCTCTCCTTATTCGTCCCCCCCACTGTTGTTCTCCACCAATTCCAGGGCTCCGGCCTCTCTGCCCGCTAGTGACACCTGTGGACAAAAAGTGACACGGCGCTTAATATTTCATGGGCCGTGCACAGTGGGGCGCGTAATCCAAAGTGAATTCCCTCAGAGCGCTTGCATTTACATGAAATCAAGTCACTCTGCATCAGTCACATCACCTGCACTGCCCACCCACCCCACCCCGACCTCCTCCTCCTCCTCCCCCCCCTACACACACATACACAAATGCAGACGCACACATACACACACCTCCAGCAGCCAATGAGTATAAAGAGCAGGAGGGAGAGAGAGAGAGAGAGGAGGCTGCATCATTCATGAGGGTTAAGGCTAACACCATCGGAAACAAGCGAGTGTGTAAGCAAAAGAGAAGTTTCTCCACTTTCCTTCCGTCCTTCTTTCCGCACTGTGATAACTAAATGGATGCCGTCTTGACGTTGCTTGTGTGGCTTCGAGACTGCGCGTTAGTTACAGTGTGTGTGTGTGTGTGTGTGTGTGGTTGTGCATGTTTAAACTCATGTCCGCTCCTCTCCGTCACGCTGCCAAGACGCCGGGGCCGCTGAGGCGTCTCTCTCTCTCTCCCTCCCTCCTGTTCAAACTGAGCATCTGTCTCGACCGCACAGGGGAAGTCAATCTGCAGCGTCGCCGCAGTCGTCCACGCCGCTTCTCCTCCCTGCCAGCTCAAATGCTGTCAATTAGCTGACAGGGGAAAAAATACATCATTTATTAATTGCTCTAAAAAACCCCAAAGAGAGAGCCAGAGCTCAGCATAAATAAAGCACTTAAAAGCCGAGCTGCTGCTGAACGCGTTTGACAGGATACACTCGCTTACCAGTTCTGAATTCTGACAAGTCTCCAAATGCCGGCGATCGGACACTGAGACGATTTCCACTGAAAAGTCATCGCAAAACAAAATAAGAAAGAAAATATCTAATTTCAGCTGAGATTACAATTATTAATATAAATATATATACACTGTATGTATACAGACATGAGTACCTGTCACTGAGCCATTTAACTGTGGCAGATGGAGAAGAAAAAGACACTAGTACCAGTTGTCCTGAGGGTCCAGTGTCCCATGAGCACCTGAACACAGCTTCAGCGCATTAAATATTTAATAATTTGTCCATCTTACTCTGACAGCAACTACATTTTTCTATGCAAGGTGGTAAGATACAGTAAATAATATAAATGTCTCTGTGCGTAAATCAAATATTTTCTCATTACTAACCGTTTCCAAATCTTCGCCATATTATCTTGTCCTATAATATTTGCTATTATAGCGTTACTGTTATACTACAGTTCTTAAGCTTTATATAAATATCTAGACAAGCTGGGTTTCCACAGGAGCCGGCCAGCCCCATGTTCGGAGCACAGACCTGCAGAGGTAAAGGACAGTTGGGGTGAGAGACACAAGATGCTCCGGATTTAGGAACAAGTTTGGTTTGAGAAAAGATTTGAGAAAAGCCACTGGAGCAAGATGACCTCTGACCTTATATGTGTCTACGCATGTGAAGGGGAGACGCTTCAGGCTCCTAAGCTCCCTAGTCGCCCTAACATAGGAATCTAAGCTGCCCCTGCCATGGGGCAAAGATCACCAGATCAACCATCCACACACACTGTGCACCACTTTATTCCTCTCAGCAGCTTCTGTACAGTTGATACAGAGTTGGTTTTTGAGTGTGCAGCGGCATTAGTTTCATCCTTGCTGCTACAACACCAGGTTTACTGTCACATCATCTGCACAATCGGTATATCATCCATCAACGGTTACTGCCCAACATAAAGCTCAACTGTCCTCCTGCAGAAATGTGACCGCGGGGGCAAAAAGTGGCAAGTGTTTTGAGATCAGGAAAAAGGAACATAAAATATGACATTCATGTCTGAGCGCACTTTCTGAAAGTCGGAGTGTCTTTTTGGTCTGGAGCGCATCTGTCGAGAGTGGCTGACGTTGGGATCTCTTCTAAACTTTGCAATCTATTCCTAGAGCTCTCCAGAGAGTACGGGTGTGTGTATCTGTGAGCAAGTGTGTATGTACGTGTTTGTTTCATCTCCTCCCGCTCCGACTCTCTCACGCAGGGATCAGACCTCTTTGCCCTTGACTGCCCCCAGCCCGGTGAAATCTGTCCCAGCTGGACCACTCTGTGAAGGCATTAATATTTGAGGGGAAACTCTCCTTTAAAAGCTCTTTCTGGTACAGAGGAAGTCATAATCCCCTCTGCATTACAAAAATAACACACACACACTCACTCATAAACTGCTAATATCATGCTCACCCACAAAAAAAAGAGAAAAAAAACCCTCTCCATGTTAGATTGGATGCACAAACAGCTTATATGCACGTTCCTTTTCCCTTCTGGGGCTCTGCAGCACCTATTAGGCTCTTACATACTCATGGGATTGTTCACATGAAGTTGGAGTGGCTTCAGGATCCAGCTACTGTACAAGCTTGTCACGACTCGAGCTACGGCCATACGAGTGAGAGCGTATTACAAGGATGTAAGCTTTACAGCACAAGACACAAGGACAGTACAGTATATATAAAGTCGATATATAAATAGTAAAAACTGTTTCTCTCTGCAAATAAGAGTAGAAATTTGCTGCAACAATCCCAAACTATTCAAAAAAGTCTAGACATTAAATCTAGATGTGTGTTTGTGTGTGTGTACCTGCTGTGTTGCTGTCCTTTGCATTCTGAGTGAGGAGGGGGCAGAAGTAGTGTGGCCTTATGGGTAATCCTTGTTCCTTCATCATCTTCATCAGCACTAAAGACTTTTCTGTAAAAAAAAGAAAGAAAGAAAAAAAAATCATTCACTTAAAAGATGTTTGCAGTTTTCCATCATTACAGTGATTTAATCTCTTCCTCACTTGTAATAAATGGTGTTAATGCAATATCATTTGCAGCCTTTGTCAAAAAGGTAATGCAGTTAAGTTGTATTTACAATGTATCAAATGTGCACGTGCATGGTTGTGTGTATAGAAATAATGAATAGTGCAAGTAGAAGCATGAGCTGTACCAGTCTTCTTGGCCTCCAGAGCACACTGCACAGAGAAAACCAGTGGTGAAAGGTGGAGATTTGATTCTTGGAGCTCTTTACAATAGCGCCCGATCTTCTCCACCGACTGCAGTTCAAACACACACACACAAATATCAAAAATTTACTCAACATACACTACGACTAAATCTTAAAAATTAAAGTTAAAACAATGCAGGAATTATTTGTGTCTTTTCATGTACCGTGTCCATATTGACACAGTGTCTGAGGAAGAAGTTGCCCAGGTTGGGGGAGTCAGAGGTCAGACCGTCCGTCTGCAGCGCGGGGAAATTCTTCAGGATGTCAAAAGCCGCATCCTCCTGTTTCTGGGTGATGAGGTTCAGACACAGGTTCATGGCATCTGCGAGAAGAACAAAAGTAGATTCCTGTCAGCCTCATAACTCTGACAATAAGATTAAAAAATGCTGAATTGTTACAGAAATTTATTGAACAGTAAGTATTGCACATACTGCACTTTTTTAAATCATTTTTTTAAATAAATTATTGTTGTGTGATGTTTATATTCTTCTTGTCTCATTCTGTCTTTTCTCCTTTTTTTATACTGTTGCTATTTGCTGCTGCACAAATGTAAATTTCCCCACTGTGGGACAAATAAAGGAATCTTATCTTATCTTAAATACTTTAATGAGTCAGATGTGCAGTCCCTCAGACTTTCTCAACATTAAAGTTGGCATGTAACCTAACCACTAGAAAGCACACTGCAGTGTAAAGCACAAAATTAATTATTAATAATTAATTAACTACAATCAAGTATATAGATAAAGAAAAAGTTTTCTCCCTTATGTCAAAGTGAAAGTCACAAATATAAAACTGGAATTGCCAAATGTGTGAGGTGTGCTTGTGTACCTGGCACATAACCCCTCTCTTGCTTCAGGCGCTCAACCATCTGTGGGATGTGCTGCTGGTGTCCGGCCTTGGCCAGAGCGAAGATGACCTGCATGATGTCTCTGTCCATTAGGCTGCAGTCTGCACTCTCTGCTGCCTCCATAGTCTGAGGAAGAGAAACAGGAAAAAAGATGAAGGAAGGAAGCAAAGGAGGAGAGAGAGTAGAGAAAAAACAAAAGGGGAAATGAATGAGGAGGAGGAAAGGGGAAGAAATGTGAGTAAAATGAATAAATTAAAGGAAACAATTCCTTAGATATGAATGCACATCTGAAAAACATCCATCAGTGTTGCCTTGAAAACAACCTAAACAAACACACCCACCTTTTTCAGGCTGTCCATGTCTCCTTTTTCAGCATAGGCAGTAAGCAGCGAGAGATACGTGTCAGGACCCGGTTCAATTCCTGCTCCACGCATCACAGACAGGATGTTCTTAGCGCTCTCCATGTCACTGCACGGCAATAAAGATGACAGCTTGTTTAAAATCTAATTGCTCCAGCGCAACACTTATTACGTGCCATTAAATCCAGCAGATTAGAAAGCGGTGACACTCACCCTGCGCGAGCGTGGCCTGTCACCAGCGAGTTGAAAACAGCCTCGGTGATGGGTAAATCTTTGCTCTTCATGAAGCCCAGTATGGTGCTGAGGAAACACAGGAGAGAGGTCAACATGGGAGGAACTGATATATGCAAAAGAATATCTATCAGTTAGGTAAGCAGAACGTGTGCATCAAGAGGACAGGAAGTTTGCTCACCTGGCTCCCTCAATATCTCCGTTTTGACAGTAGGCTGCTATGAGTCTCTGGTAAGTAACCTGTAAAAAGTGTGGACAGGTGAGGTGCATACGCCTAATGAAATACCTTTAAGGAAATACAATGCATTCACAATAAAAAAAAAAATCAAAGAAATTATGGCAATGGTCGGGGCCGGTGGTTGATTTGTTATGAATTTTCAAAGTTTTGAAATTTAGAGACGTGCTGTATAGCCACCATCAGGAGTATTGTCTTGCGTTTACAAGTGAGGACATCAAGCATTTTGATGTGACCTTGCTGGGGCTTGAACTCTCAACCTCTGACACCAAGAACCAACCTGCAGTTGTTCCCATGAGAGCAGAATTCAAAATGTTTTCAAAAATTCAGTTTTTTGAGATAAAATTCTGATATTTGCCAAACTTCATCAACCACAACTCCAAAATATTGTAATTTTTTTCAGGAAGATTGAAAATGTATTTAGCAAGAATTGGATGGCATATGTTTACAGTACTGTTTTGTTTACTGTTTACGTTTTCATGCACTGTAGGCTCAGTTTTTGATGAATCAAAAATCTGTGTGGATCGTTTGTGGAGGACAGTCTGAAGATACTGGATGGACTTTACAATTTGTAATGAGTTTAAGTGTACAAAAGTTTTTGTAGTATTGGGGCGACATTTTGGTGAAAGTTTCAAAACTGTTGCATGTACCATTGGTTTGGTAGAAATGTTTAAAGGAGTTGAGTAAATCTGGCATGGGGCCAGACATTTCTGTAAAGTTTTTTTCACTGATTATGCATGGGAAGTAGGATTTCCTCAGAAGAAGAAAGAAGAAGAAAGAAGAACATTGAGGAAAACAATACAGTCCTGGCAGCTTACGTTGCCCGAACCCTAATGACAGAGATGTCTGTATCTGTCTTCAGTCTGGTTGTAGAGAACAGGTTCTTACTCTGTTGGGCTGAACGTTCGCTGCTTCCATCTTGGCCAAGAAGTCGGTGGGTGAGAACTTGAAGTCATTCTGCAGGTAAACCTTCAACAGGGCGTTGTAGTGACTAACATCGTACTGGGCGCCTGGGGAGGACAACAGGTAAATCAATCAATAACATCAACATGGACAACATACAGTAATTCATCTACAAAAACATTAGGCAATGAGTATAATGAATTTCAGATAAAAATACCTGGCAAAGTATGTTTAAACTAATTTTATTACTACAAGTTATTTATAAGTTAGGTGCCTTTTTGAAGAGTGTCCTTCCTTTGTTTAAGTGGTATTTTAGTTTTTTCTGATTATCAGAGCTGGAAAACATGTACAGCCTTGCCACTTGCTATGTTTGATTATTGATAGTGTTAAATGGGCTCCATACCATGTACGGTATGTGGTCATGAGTTAAATAAAAGTGTAGTGAAGTGAGGTGGAGGATAATGAACAGCCAGGGATTACTTTAGATAATATGATGATCAAGTTGCTGTCATTGGTGCAGCCTCTTACCCAGCTCCTGCAGCTTCTCCCACACACGGTGTGCCAGCACGTTGCGTTCCTCCTGGGGCACCTCGGGCAGCAGGGAGCCACAGCTCCGCAGCAGCAACAAGGCCTGGTTTCCACTGGGATACCCTGAAAAGTTTAGTTAGTTAAGTTTAGTGAGTTTATTTCTGTCTTGTGGAATCAAGTACACACATCAATAAACAACATTATATACACATGATTTAAACATAAAATAAACAACATACAATAGTTTGTTTCTTTTTTTCCTTAAAGTATAAATCCAAAACAAAACAAATGTACCGTCCTTGACTGAAAAGGTGTAGGCCGAAGCTTCAGCTTATTTTGGATAACAAAATGTTTCTTCAAATGACAAGAAACAAGGAGCTTGCTCAATTCGATATACAGTATAATGTCAATGAACTGTCTTTTTCCATCATTTACTGCTAATGGATGATAATACCTAAGTGTGAAGATGCAACAAACTTCAGGTTTGAATAGTTAGTAATGGTTGTACCTCTTCATCTGACATCAGTCTTTACATTGTTGCTGCCTACCTGTCCTGCAGATGTCATGGAAGATGCTGAGCAGCAGGCTCTTGGTGATGCGGCCGGTCCGCCTCACGGAGTTGTCCAGCTTGGCCAGAGCCCAGTCAAACTGCTGCGCCTGCTTGGACCGGACGGCGACGCTGACCTCCTCCTTCTTCTCCGAGGCCACGGCATAGCCACGCGCACACGGCACCACATACGGTCCGACACGACTGCAGAGGACAAAGAAGGAGGTTACGGACACGGAGGATCCAAAAGCAGGAGTACGATCACTCAGGAAGTGGGGATGAAGATACTAAACAAGTTTTTGTCCTACTTTATGAAGATAATAATGTTTCAGATTCAAATATATGGTCTTTCAAAGATAATGGTAGTTTGTGATGATGCTGAATTGAACTTCATTATCCACAGAGAGGTGTCTGTTATTCAGCCAGGTATTGATGGGGTGGGTGAAAAAAAATGACCAACTATTGACCACATAGCTGAGTCTTAATACGTTCTCAACCCTATAAACCTAATAAACTCCTATCTGAGTGTAGATACATATATATAGCCTATATATATCCCAAAGGCTGCTTTATGTTTAGTTTAGAGCCATGACCTTGAGAGAGAAGAGGCAGCAGCAGAGTGAACCATACCTCTCTCTGCCCACCATCTTTAACATCACCTGAGGCCTAACTTACAGTCCAGTCCAGTGTTTCTTTACTGGTAAAATACTAATGTTGTGACAAAAACATCTAATGTAGCTGTAGCATGACCAGTCTGGATGTCTCATCTTCACTGATGGGCCTGTAGGAAGAGTTACAGTACAGTAGCTGCAGCTAATACAAAACTGGACCATACACACACATGATGAGGAAGCTGCTAATAGCTTTAGTATCATCACATTGCATTACTCTCATTGGGCTAAAATGTAAAATAAAACATTGTAAACATGGCTGAAAATGAAGTTACACAACTTCTAATCATCACCTTGTGTAACAGCCAGAGAGGCCATGTTTATTTCAAGCTACATATAAGTAATGTTGCATTGCTGGTAATGTAATCCTATATAAAGCAACACACTGTAGTTACTGCTGCAGGTTGTATACGTGTGAATAAGTGTGTGTGCCTGGCTGTCATTGAGCCTCAATGACATCTCCGGCTCACGCGTGGGTCACAGCTACGCCGGCTAACAGGCTGCGTGGATAGGCTACCTGCTGCAGGACGCGGCGGGGCTGACCAGGCGGGAGCAGCCGGCTGCGGCTCCTCTGCTGCGGCCGAGGGCTCCGCTGTAGAGGCGGCTGAGCTGCGGCGGAGGTCCGGTCCTGTTGGTGCCGGCGATGTGGAGCAAACCCGAAGGCGAGAATTTGAGTAACCGGGCTGATCTCAAGAGCGCTGCCATGTTTGCTGTCGCAGCGTGGAAGGGCATCCGCACCACGTGACCACGCACAGGAACAAAGTACCGCGAGATTACAGAGTGAAAGCATGAGGGTGTTTTTTTTTTGGTTTTGTTTTATACAACTGTGGAAATGACCCTTTAGATACTTTCTCATCAACATCATTCTCACCTTGGGCAAACTTTACATACACAAGTGTAAATTTCTAAAATCGACTCCTAGGTTTTACATGCGAATCACGAATTTATGAATTTCATAAAAGCCCTCAATCTTATGGAAAAGAAAAATGCCATTAAACTGTTTAGTATTATTAAGTATGATCTACAAAAGAAGCCCTTGCCTCTGTTTTATTTATTTATTTCATAACTTGATACATTTTGTTGTTTGTTTGTTTCTGTATATTGTTTACTAATATGTTTTGTATATTTTTCCACCCGCATTTTATTGGATTTTTTTTCCATTCATATCTAACCTATCCGACTTGCTCAGATATTGATTTTATTTTTATTTCTAAGAAAACACCAAAGTAAGTTCCTATGTGAAAACCTATTTGGCTTTCTGATGTCTCGTAAAAGTACAGAGGTATAGTCAGAATCTAATAAGTACTTCAAATACTTGAGTAAAACTACTTTCTCCTGGTCAGGTTCTTCATCTTGTGACCCTCCTGGTCAATCCAAAGTGTTGTGTTCTTATTTAACTCATTGAGCGTTTTGTTTATTCACCTCTATTCATTTTAATCAAATAGCTTTATTTTTTTTCTGTGCTGCTAGTAATAAATAACATCAATACATGTTCAAATGTGTTTTTTAATAATGTCAAAACTCACAATTCCTTTATGAAAAAACTATTTCATAGTCTCAGGCATCATATTTCAGATACATCATTTAGATTTTCATATAATTTATTCAATTCAATATTCACAAACATGTTTGTTCAAGAACATCCTCATGAGCTCAGCTCTTCAATCAACTTGCCATTCCCGCTCCTTTTCCCTTTCTTCAAGTTCTCCTCAACTACAGTCTTGGCTTTCTCCATGCTGTTTCTTACACAGTCTCTTTTACCGTGTTCGTGCCATAACTCCAAAGCGAGTCTTCGAATCTGATGTGCATTGTCTAACACCCAGGCTTGAAAGAATTCACACTTCTTGCTTGCCAGGAAGTACTTCTGCCGCTTCTGCCCTTCCTCTCCCTCTTTGGACAGGGACGTTCTGGCCTTGGAGAGAGCTGAGCGAAGCTGGCTCAAGGCTGCCAGGCAGTATCCTGTGGCATCTTTTCCATCTCTACCGGTCATGATGTGAGCCACAGCTTCCACGGCCCGGGCTGGAGCCAGAGGATCCTCCTTGTCGAGGTAACCTCCGCTCAAGATGAGAGTTTCTCCACAGTCTAAGGCCTCTTGGATCGAGTTGAACACCTTGCTCGAGTTCAGTGCCTCTGACAGGGCAACAATCATGTCACAAAACTCATGCATCAGTGAATCTGTGTCCCCATTAAACAAGCACAGAGTGAAAGAGTAAGAAAAAAGTGCATTGACCAAACCATAGCATACCAGGGGAGATGGATTTGCACATAAAGAGCTCAACTTTGGGATTTTTGCAGAAATAGGAGGCACAGTTGAACTATCCTTCCTTTCCTTTGCCTTTTTTCCTTTAATCTTTTTCACCTTTGTAGCTGATTTGTCTTTATGATCAGTTTTCTGTGCATCCACAGTTGTTGAATCCTCTCTCTCCTGTTTGTTCAATTCCTCCACCAGCGCTCTGCCTCCCTTGCTGTGCTCTTCCCACCACGGCTTCCACGGGGGGACTAGCCCAGCCAGAGCTCCGCTTTTCATCATATTCACAAACGTCTCTTTCTCTTTGCCGTTGAGAATCTCCCACAGTTCCTCTTCGGACAACTTGTCAACATCCAGACCTGAGAGTCGATCAGCCAGGTCCGGATCCTCTGCTGTACTTCCAGCGTCCTCGTCGACGTCTGCATGCAGCAGCTCCCCTCCTCCGATCTCTTCCAGTTTCCTCAAAATAGCATCGATCTCTGTTGCACTCCCTTCTCCAGACTCCTGGAGCTCTGCCAGCCTGGACAGGAGCTCCATCACCTGCACTTTCTCCATCGTCTCGTCCTCTCCCCCTCCTTCTGCATCATCTGACACAATACCCGCTTCTTTTAACAAACTCTCCATCCCTCCATCTGTCCTTTCTGCCTTTTGTCCGAGTCCCACAAGAATCTCCTGCATTTTCTTCCGCCCCTCGCTCTCCGTCTTCCCCATGTCCTTCAGCTCCTTTAGCACAGACTCCTTGTAAAACTCCTCAGAGCACACGGAGTGATCCGGGCTCTGGTAGCAAGCCACGCCGCAGTAATGCAGGTTACACCGAGGGCAGGTGTAACAAGACGGTTTAATTTTACACAACATGCAGATCACATTCCTCCCACCCTCCTCTTCCTCTTCTTCCTTTGCCTTGGCTGGAGTGAGAAACTCCTCCTGTCCGGACGCATCTGCTCTGGATGGGAGAAAAATCCCATCTCTGGTCACTGCTTCTGGCTCTGCATCGGTCCACTCCTCCTTTGGACCGATGTCTGTCAGAAGACTCCTCACAGACGCAGGAAGTTTCCGTCTGATTATTGGATTCATTTCTGGGCTGAAGAACGGGGTTGTAGCAAAGAAAGGGAAAGATCCAAACCAGGTAACCTATGAACTGAAGAAACAACAAAATATGTAAGTATAATACAACATTTAGTTCTGTTACTGTCACAAAGTGTAACAACTTAAGTTGACAATGAAGATTTCGGTTAAAAGTCAGTGACAGCTTTAATTTGTGACACGCAATAAGATAAATAAAACAAAAACTTGTGAGATGCTAACGTTAGCACAACGTAGTGCGTGCTTCATGTAGCACTTCATCAGGAAACCCGTTTAAATCTACGTTTAGGTCGCCAACCAGGCTCAGATAGCAGCGTTCAAACGTCCAACATAATAATTAATCTTCGACGTTGCTGTAATATCTTAAACAGCAAACTGGTCTTACTTTATTTGTAGCAGTAGCAGCAGCAGCAGCAGCAGCAGCGTTTCACATTTGTTGTCCTACTCGCGGCGCCATGTCGCCTTCTGATTACGTATGCGTGACGTCGCCCTCTCTCTCTCCCTCCCTCCCTCTCTCCCTCTCTCCCTCCCTCCCTCTCTCCCTCCCTCCATGGATGTATTATGCCTCCCTCTCTCTCTCTATCCAGTCTTTATTCATTTGTTATCCAATTGTTATTAATATGATGCTCATCATATGGTTTTATGCACTGTTTGTGTATTTTGTAAAGCAATAATAAAGTTGTTATAAAAAAGTCTTTATTCATAACAACAGCAAACAATAGCATCAGATGTAGGCTATTGTTCAGTTTCCTTTTCAAAGGCTATATGATGGTTTTCTAGACAAACTTGACAAACTGAGGGATATGATGAATGCATGTAGAACATTTTATAATATCAAATTAAACAGTAACAAAACATGACTTCCTCAAGACACATTTATTTGGGGTGCCTGGTAGAGCTGCCGCGGCCGCCCCATGTTGAGACTAGTCCTCACTGCAGGCAGGCGGCCCCGGTTCGAATCCCACATCAGGCAGCCCTTTCCTGCATGTCATTCGCCCTCTCTGCCTCCCCATTTCCTGTCTCTCTCTCGACTGTGCTATCAATTAAAGGCATTAAAAGTCCAAAAAATGTACTTAAAAAAAAAAGACACATTCCAGTGTAGTATGCAATGCAGGTTTGTTCATAATACATGTCTCATAAACTCATACATTATTTGTCTTTTGGACCAAAAGACAAATAATGTATGAGTAACCAAAAGTTTTGGTTGAACATTTACATTTGATGAGGAACAAATGCCTCAAAAAGTCTGATCAACTTTTTCCATATTTATTTTGTCATTCAGACTTATTGGTCTTAGTCCTAGAACTTGAAATACTTGTTATGTCTGCTTTTGTTATTTCATCCATTTATGTGTGTAATAAGCTGAGAATAAACAGCAAAGTTTGTCAGTGTGAGCTGCCGACCAACTGAATGAACAAATCTATCATATTTGTGCTGTGAGGCTCTGCCAGTGGTGCTGCCCACACAGATGAATGGTTTGTTTACTCCAAACAAAGATGGTCGATTCCAAACCTCAGCTTATCCGTGGGCTTCCCTGGCAACTAAATGACCGAACAAACTGCTGCTCTGATGAAAAGTTGTGATGTTATCGAAGCCAGAGCTCTGTCGTTTTTTTTTTTTTTTTTGGGGAAGCAGCCAGCTAGATTTGCATGACTCATCACAAACACCAACCAACTGTCCCTCCATTTAACTTTCTGTCAGTCCGTGTGTGCATAACACTTGTCCGTCTGGTTGTGTGTCTCCCTGCCGGTGCTGTGTGTCTACATCTCCCATCGGGCTGTTTGCTAAGAGGTGATTGTCTCCTGCAGGGGGTCAAGCATGGTAAAGGTCATGCAGGTGGGGAGTTGTCAGATGGCTGTCCACCCCTCACTGGGCCGAGGGCTTCACGTGCTGCATGTCAAAGCCCGTGGGGGAAGGGGGAGGAGGAGGGGGGTCCGATGTTGGCGTGTGCCATGCTGTCTCGGCCCCGCCCCTGGCTGCCATGCCAGCAGTCCTGGGTGGGCTGCTGCCTCCTCGTGTCTCCTTTATTCTTCCCTGGCATGTCCTGTGACATGTTAGCACCCCCCAACACTGACTCCACAAGCTTACTGACTGTTGGACTGATGATATGTAGTACTAAGGAATCTCATCCAGGTTCATACACACATACACACACACACACACACACACACACACACACACACACACACACACACACACACGCCTACTGTCTGCCACCAGCTGATAGGTGACAGAGACCAGGCTCTGCCTTTTGGGCATGTCCAGCCCTGGCATGTCTACTGCTGTCTACTGTACAGCAGCAGGGTGTGTGTGGTTGTGTGTGTGTATGTGTATGTGTGTGTGTGTGTGTGTGTGTGTGTGTGTGTGTGTGTGTGTGCAGTATTAGGAGAGGAGACCGATGTTGATTTAGACTGTTCCGTCACCTGTCATCTAAAAAGAATCTGGCATTATAGGGCACCCAAAAAGGACACTGTAGCCTATATGTTGGAGAAGGGAGGGCGAGTGGGGTCCTGTCTGTGTCTATTGTCCAGTTTTTATTTGTGCAGCCACAAAGCAAGTGTTTCACTTTGACTGACTGACTTATATTGACTTTTTCCTTCAACACTAATGAACAACATGACGAAATTTACTTTCCAAGGATAAAGATAAGGGGAAAAAATTACTAAAATCCTGCTTAATGTACAATGAAGTAATGCAGTTTATGCAGATAGCTTTTTTAAAACAACAAATGTGCTAATGATGCTTATGTAGAACACAGTGGTCGCATTATATGTAGCATAACACATTCATAATGAAATAAATGATAATCAGAATAAAGTTGAATAAAATAACAATCCTGATGGTACTGTTGACAAAATACAAAAATGTGAATAATATGGCGTACATCTGGATATTTTTGTCAAACCTGAGTTCTTCATTTTGGCCTATTAATCCAACAAAGGATTCAAAAAGATCAAATTAAGCGTATAGCGTTAGTTCTGGCAGGCCATGACGTCAAGCTCTAATCAGCACAGCGTAACTGTCTTCACCTGTGCAGGTCAGCTGATGGCTCAGCTGACTCCCCTATTGGGGAACTGCATTCAGGGCGCGCTGTTTAAACTGCTCTAGCCCGACGTCACCTCCCTTGCTGCTGCTGCTTCCTCTGCCGGCTTTTTGCAACCCACCTCCGCCCCAGCTCCTCCTGTCATTATATCTTGTTGGTTGCTCTGCTCTGTCTGGGTTTTCTTTGCTGCTGCGCTCCCTGCTTATGCCGTTCATGATGGCTCGTGAAGGGCAGGAAGGTGCTCTTCCTGCCTCAGGCTTTCCACGCAAGCGCGTGGAAGAGCAGGGGGTCCCAGAACAGTACCATACCGCCAAATTAAACTGTGCAAGTAAATAAATATTATTTTGACATAGTGGTCCTGACAGAACTAAAGGTTTCTGAAGCACTTTAACCATAAAGTGCAGTTACCAGCCTGACCTAGAATAATAGACACTATTACTGTTGAGATAAGATGCTCAGAACATGCTGCACTAATGAATGTGTTCCACAAATCAGTGTCTGTGAGTGAATGAATCAGTGAGTGTGGTGGTGGTGGGAGGTGCAGTGAACTCTCAGCTGAAAATCTGACATAGCAACAACATCCTCTTTCTCCCTCACCCTCACATTTTGCTTTCATCGTTGTCCATTTACCTTTTTTCTTTTTATGAATGAACCCAGGAATGTAAGCTCAGCTCCCCTGGCATGAAAGCATCAATGTGCTCCTTCAATAATTCACCTCCAGGATCCATTATTTACCTATTATTTTCACCTCCTCACAGGAAGGCTTTGCTGCGCCTCCACGGACCTCCTCCTCCTCCTTGTCCTCCTTACTTCCTTTAATTGACGACCTTTGCCAGGTCAGTCAATCCGTATAAACAAATCCCTGTTTCCCGTGCTGCTTCTTGATCTGCTTTCGACCAGCAGCCTCTCCCTCTGAGTGTGTGTACGTGTGTGTGTGCTAGGTGCAGTGCAGCGTGTGATGTGCTAAAACACAGGTAGATGGAGCGGTACCCTCTCAGTGACCTAAAGCAGCTATTGACAGCAGTGACAGTAGAAACAAGCAGGAAGAAGGAAAAAGAAACCTCACAGCACTCTGGAAGTCTGCTCTCAAGTCTGTTTTTCTCTCTCCAGGCCTGGGTAGGAAATACAGGGTCCAGTGTATCTCTGTCGCCTACACCAGTAATCCTGAGTACTATTATATGTTTCTACACCGGTGGTTTCATGTGCTGTTATTTTGCTCCAGACTTTAGAGTTTTTCAAATGCTTAATGGCTATCTCACTTTTCTCTTGCTCACATTTCTCTGTCTTTCTCACTGTCCACCTCCCCACCTTTTTTTTCATACTAGTCTATTTTTCCTTTTTCTTTTTTTGTCTTCTTGTGTTGCATAAGAATAATTTGTCTTATTGAAGGCATTTCTGCTACAACACATTATTTATTTAATAATTTATTCATGATTTTAGAATTGCACTTCTGATTTGAAACATTATTTGTTTGTAATTATTGCTGCCCAACTTATCTGGATACTCCTAATTTTTTGGAATCTCAGGGAGGTTATAATGGCTAAGAAATGACATGATTTTTATATTATAAGGTCAATGAAAAATGCAACAACACAAAATGGAAAAATGAAAAAAAGATAGTATTATGACCACAAATTGTTAAAAAATAATTATGAAATAAGGCGGAATTGCAAAATAGTAACCATGAGCAAACATAATTGAGAAGACTGGCAGAGTTTTCAGTCACAGGAGAAGTTATAAAAAACATTTGGAATAGATTTTGATATAATGATAATAACGTATGATGTGTGAGATGTCTGTCCATTTTTTTTAGGAGAGTGACAGATTTGACAAGAAAAGATGTGGGGGAATGACATTCAACTTTCTTTACAAACAATCTTCATCTCAATTTCTTCTTATGTTCTAGTGAAGACCAGGTTGATTTGTAAATTAATGTGTTTTTCTCTCAAGAGTTTTGATAATATTAATGCAGCTTTAAAGTCAAGTATGGCATCCATTGTAAAGATATACTGTGGCTATAATGCCTCTTGTGCAGTATATGAGACAATATCAAGATAGATGTCATCATTAATATGTTTAAAAATTCAGTTTTTCTATTTTTGAGTATAACAGAGCAGACCTATCTGTGTCTTCTTGAGACTTGAGAAAATGCCTCAGTGAGACTTCCTTGTTTTTTTCCCTCCACTCCCCCTTCTCTCTCTCCTTCTCCATCACACCATTCCCGCAGGAGCAAACCTGAGACTGAGTGTGTATCGGTGCATCACCCGCCTCCATCTGTCTAACCTCCGGCCCCGCCTCCCTCCATCCCCCACGAGAGGGAAGAGCGGATCAAGAAAAGGGAAGGAATGGAGGAAGGAGCGCAGGAGCGAAAGAGAGAAGTGTGTTCTTGTCCCAAAGGATTGGTCTCTGTCTGTCTAAATCAGGAAGTGAGAATGTGACGGCAGGAGAGACAGAGCAGAGACATCCTCTCAGTGTGTGTGTGTGTGTGTGTGTGTGTGTGTTTGCATGGACCTTGTTGAGCTGAGGTGTCATATATGTGAAGATCACAGCTTCACGCTAGTGGCAACCAGGGATGACGCTCTAAATCACTGAAATGCCAGAGACAACTGTGCTGTGATATGTTGTGTGAGTAGCTATGTATCTGTGAGAATGTGTGCACAGATGTGTGTATGTGTGTGTGTGTGTCTTGTGGGACATTTGATGGAGATTAATACTACCTTTAGAGTCTGAGAGTGAAAATGTTATCAAGTGTGTCACCCTTGAAAAAAAAATAGTGTACACACACACACTAACACACATTGGATCACCAGTTCCCAATGACGCAGGCCTGTCAGTTATGTTAGATGGTGCATGTTATCGAACGGCATGAAGAGGAAATGTTTTCATATTATTCAATTAATGTTAATCTTCCTGTTCATAGCTAATTCAATAGGCTACCATTACCTACAATTCAACAGCTTTAAACAAATGTGTAACATTTAAGTAAAGTCTTTACAATGCTACTTCTACATATCTGACTCTCTGTCACATACAGATATAATATGCTTTGAACAGTCTACATCTTCAGGGCAGATTAAAAACAAAAACCTAATGAGTTGCTATCAGTTAGTGAGGTGACTGGCTAAAATGGGCCAGGGTCAGCTGGTTGGCATGCTAACTTAAGAAGAAAAAGAATAGGGACAAGAATGAAACTAGTGAAAAAACACATTTGCGATACTTTCTACAGCTGGACACAGCGGTGACCTTCGGTGCTGAACTTGAAATTTGTTTTCTGGACTGTTGGGTAAACTGTATGTTAACACTGTCTATGTGGCAATGGCAACACCATAGACTGTAAAAAGAGGGCAACACATACACTGTAGCTTTAGGGCCTACTCATCCATAGAGCAAATTATTTTTAACTTTTTTACCATTTAGCCTAATTTAGATATCTATTTAAACCACTTACTGCATCTGTTGCTTCTGGTACATTGTTTCGACTTGATTATCCATTTCCACCATTTACCATTAACCATTTTTCCATCACATAACTGTTCCTTTTTGCTCTTGTATTATTTTTTGCTTGCTAACTAGCTTCACACTTTCTCAAATTGCAGAAATTCTCTTTCGGTTTTTATTTCTATTTCTTTAAATTAGCTGAACTACTTTAAATACTGCATCTTTAGGTAGCTACCCTTTGGTATCTATACAATATGCATGCACACAAACAAATCATTAGGACTACAGTACCTACACTCTCTCTCTGTGAGGATGAATAATTAGAGAGGCACAAGGCTGTCTCTCTGTTTCCCCTCACATATAAATCTACATGAATGTAGGCCAAGCCACTGTCGACTTCATTTCCCTCCCAGTGCAGTCAAAACAACACACTCTGTGTTGTCTCCTCTTGTTTATCAACCTCTATCTATCTCTTGTTACCTCTATCTATCTGTAACTCTCTCTTATATATGAGGTGTGAGTCATGAAGACTTGTCTGGCAGATCAACAAAACAACTGTTCCCTTGACCATGCAACACACACATACATACATACATACATACATATACATATGCACATACACGCACACGGACACTCAGTCACACAGTGAGGCTGATATAGTTACAGTCACATCATTATATTCGTATTAGCAGGGAAAACCCTTCATGCTCCAACACCTCATGCCTTCACCGCATGCTATCTCCCATTCCTGATGTGTGCTCTATACTAATTTACTGCTTGTGTGTGTGTGTGTGTGTGTGTGTGTGTGTGTGTGTGTGTGTGTGTCCTTTCCTTTCTATCTTGAGAAATCACACTTGACACATGTGTGTGCCATAATATGTTTATCAAAATCTATTATTCTCAGTTATCTCTTCTGTGTGTCATACAATGCAGAGTGTTAGGCAGATATTCTGTAGAGGCCATGGAATAAATCTGTATGTCAGTGTAGGCTACTGATATGAAAAGATTGTTTATAAATGAATGATATTTGAAATGAAAATGTGCATTATTGTCATTATTTTTCATCACCATTTCAGCAACATTTTTTTCTCAGTTGAAAATTCTCATGCCTTCTCATGCAACAAAATAGTGATTGAGATTTAACCAAATTTAGGGAAATGTTGTTTATATAGATTTTGCTACCTGATTAAGAGAAAAAAAAGTATTCTTGGTAAGCATATTTTTTTAGCATAACATACAAAAAAAGTATAATCTACACAATCACACAACCACTGTTGAATGATCTATCCTTGGAAATCCAGCAGTTGATGTATAAAACCAAAGATCTTTGTTGCCTTTTTGCAGCTTTCTGTTTTCCATTTCATATTTTATTGACAGCAAATAAAATTCTGATGTAGTCACACAACTATTCTATCAATGTGTTGTTTGCAAAACTTGTGGATCATCAAAATAATGATAATGAATAAGATTAATTCAGTTAACTGAATACACACATACCAAACAAAGGATACCTCCGTGTTGCACATGCTTTTTTCTTTTTTACCTTAGGCAAAGTCAGGCAACAACACAGAGGAACTCTTTCAAAAAATTGGGAGGGGACAGGGGAGCACTTGGCATTTTGGGCATGCACATAATCACACACTCTCACTGTGTTAGTGTTAGCTGGAAAAGGTTGTGTGTTAGTGTGTTTGACAGCGCTCCGACCCTGGCTGCGATGTTGACATTAGTGGACCAGGACACATCACCTCTGCTTTGGGAAAAGGCCTACGGTGAGCCTGCCCTCAAACACAGCAAGGGGCGTGTGTGAGTGCGGGTGTGTGTGAGTATGTGTGCAGTACATATTTATGGTCTTTGTTAAAGTAAAAGCACCTCTGGCATCTACAGTGTCACCTGCTAATGCAAATGTAAAGTAGTGTTGGTACAGTGGCTCATATTCAGAGTCTCGGGTTAAAAGGAAACTGTTATGTGTCATGTGCTCAAAGAAGCTTTTGACAGAGTTTCTGGTGTGAATTCTGCTGGCAGGTGAGAAGACTTTCCTGGAGTGCTGCTTTCTTTTCACAGTTTTCAACACAAAAGTGAAGGAAAAACTCACATCTTTGAAACCTTCCCTGCACTAATCTCCTTTCTCAGCCAAAGAGGCCCAGGTTTTTGTTTTTTTTCCCCCTCTCTCCTCAGAGTCATGATTTTCACCTTGTGTGAGGCTGTTGTCGACTTTACTTTTCTCACGGCTGTCCAGAAATCAAATCCGATCAAGTTTTATATGCTGCAAATTGTCACGGTGCCAACTCCTAGAGGACTGAGCGAATGGAAGAGGACAGCGAGACGCAAACAAACAAGCAAGTAGATGAATAATCCAACGCTGATGTCAACAGCATGCCCGTCATAGTCGGAGGAGACACAGGCCCCCTCAACCGTGACATGCAATTGGTACGCAGGAAGAGGAAGTATAGGTCAACAGAAATAATACAGAGTAAACTAATGGGGAAAAGAACTCATTCATCTGAACCCTCGATCGCACTCAATGTTTTTCTCGTTGTCTCATTAACACTTGTTGTGTGTATATGTGTGTGTGTGTGTGAGAGAGCACATATGTATGAAGTCCAGAGCTCTCTTTTTGATTTATATGGTGTGGAATGTCAGGCATGTCTCCTCGCATTAGAGAGCAGTGAGGAGGACACTGCCTGCCATTGCGCTCCGATGAAGGCGCCTCAACAATGGATACTAAACCCCCCCTCCCTCTCTCTCAGCCACCACTACTGCTCCGCAACACCCTCAAGTCCTTGGCACTTATCAGTTAGAGGGTCTGTGTTTCCTTAGGGGGTGGAGTGGGGGGTTGGCAGTGGGATTGCCAGTGAAAAACTGGCCTGGGGCAATGAGAGTGAAACTACTTTTGGAGAGCAGATGAGAGGAAGCAGTTTTTGTTTTAAAGCTGATGATGTAAAAAGCACATGAACTGTGAGCTTTGTGATTTAGCTCAGTTTTCCTTTACTTTTACAGTGTGTCTCTCTTCCTTTCCCTCTCCTGGCTCCCCTTAGTAAATCAGATCCTGACCTTTGACATCTGCCCATCTTTCCGCCAGCCCTTTGGTGTCTTGTCCGTCCCTGTATCTGTCTCCCCGTCTAGCCTCAAGTCACAACTTCCGTCGTATCCTCGACCCCGTCCACTTCTCCTCATCCTCGGGCCCCGTTGGCTGCAGGTGGATGTAGCAGGTCTGTCACAGGGCGGCAAAGCTGTCACTCACTGTGAGTGCATGTGTGTGTATGTACATATGGTGAAAGGGGTGTGAAGGCGGCTGTCACGCTGTCTCAAGATCATATGCTGGCTGTCAGACATGCTGTAAAATAACTGACATCCAACCCCAAACCACGCGCACAAACAAACACAAACACACAAACGCACACCTCGGAGTCATGCGAGAACACATCAAAATACCAAAACCTTTACTTTACACATCCAGTGGATTTGACTTAAATTTTGACTTTGATCTATAAGGCTGCAAATCTGATTAGTCTCTAACATTTTTGACATCTGTTCTTTCATCCAAAAAACAGAGTTAAGCCTTCGCCAAAACATATTTTAATCAAAACTCAGGTAACATCTGTTGTATAGACGAGGAGTTCCCTGAAAGATCAGTAAAGTGTTGTATTATTTTTATTCATTATTCATTGCTCTCCCACAAAGCAGAGGTCTCATATGTAATCAATCAGTTCATTACTGTAACAGTGGGTTGTTGTTTGTTCGCCAGTGGTCACTGCACCAAACCTCTGAGGTCAGCTCCAACCTGCTGATTGTGTTTTATTGTTTTGTTCTGTTTGTTTGTGACAGTTTAGGAATGTGTGTGTGTGTATGTGTATGTGTGTGTGTTTCATGCATTTGTGTTTATGTCTGCACAGAAGTTTGTGTGTTTGGGGACTTCTCTGGAGAAGGTTCAATGTCTCATCTCTTTGGCGAAACACACACACACACACACACACACACACACACACACTTCTCTTCATCTGGAAATGCCGGCACAGCTCGTTCATGGTGGTGGTGTGTGTGTGTGTGTGTGTGTGTGTGTGTGTGTGTGTGTCTCTGTGTGTGTGATGTCCAGTGAGACAGGGCAGGCGAACAGGTCTCCACTGGCCACAGTGCAGCTGTCGTTTCAGGTTAGTGCAGGCGAGAGGTGGCTGAGGAAGAGGTGGAGAGGGATGAATAAGTGAAGAGGCTGCAGACTGGACTCATGTTAAATGTAGAAAGGCTAACGGACTAGACTGCTGTTGAGCTCTGAGTGTGTGTATTTGTGTACATATGTGTATGTGTGTGTGTGTGTGTGTGTGTGTGTGTGTGTGTGTGTGACAGAGAATGTGTATGAGTCTATGTGCACATGAGCACTACGGAGGACCTGCTGCCTGTCCCGCTGAGCTTCCAATTAGCACACACCACTAGACCAGCACACACACACACACACACACACACACACACACACACACACACACACACACACACACACACACACACACACACACACACACACTGAGGACCCTAGAGAGAGGCCTCAAACCTGCCTGTCAGCTGCTGTTAGATCACACTGCTCTCGGCCAACACCGCAACACACACATACACAAATACACACACACACACACACACACACACACACACACACTTGAATGCATGCTTACACTGAGATCAAGATTATTAGTTAGCCTACTTACGCGCATATATTCACTTCAACTGTGTAAGTGGTCATTGGGGGATCATGGATGGAACAAAAACTATGAAAACTGGAAAATACCAATATCCACATCAAATATAATTCAAAGTATTGGCACCGTGCGTGCGTGCATGTGTTTGTGTGTGTAGAACAGTACATAAACAAAGTTTCTGAAAGTTTATTAAATTGTACGACATACTCAAATGTGCACTTTATTTGAATATTTCCATTTCAATTCCACTTTGTACGTCTACTTCACCATAGATGACCTTGAATGTGATGCATTGTCAGACATTAAATGAATCAATTATATTTCATTGATAGAAATCATTACATTTTAATAATAATGATGATTGCTACTAAATTATGTTGAGGCAGTGAGGAGATTAGTTTTGATTTACTAAGAAATTGTAGGGTTGGCTTTCAAATGAATAACTCCTTTATCTTCTTTTTTTTCTCTTGTGACTCTTCCTGATTTTACTTTTTATAAAGGAATAATAGGGAGTTTTTCCTCAGTCGATATGAGGGTCTAAGGGCAGAGGATGTTGTTATGATGCTATGTAAAGCCCTTTGAGACAAACTGTAAAAATGGGGTATGCAAATAAAATTGGGCACAAAATCCTATAATATATAATAAGATAAAAACAGTATACGACATACTTTTATTTTGACAGTTTAAATATGTTTTCCTGCATCCAAATATTTCCTCCACCACTGAAACAAACTCACACTCACACTCACACACACACTTTTTCACATAGCATTAGTACTCAAAAACCTCCACTGCATTTTGTCCTTGTGCATATTTTAATGACATCATCAATAATGGACCTGTACCCATTCTGTGGTGGGACAAGCCACAAGACAGACAGACGCACACACACACACACACACACACACACACACACACACACACACACACACACACACACACACACACACACACACACACACAGACCTCTGCATAGTGTCTGTTTTCTACTAAACTCAACACAAGGCCAGACTATGCGCTAAGCTTTATCTGTCAGTTGATTATCTTTAATCATTATGTACCTTTATCACCTTATATTACTGTAACAACATGCTGAGGTTTAACACTGAGTTTAGATTAAATTCTACATTGTTACATTATGATCTATGTGTAATGTAACATTAGATTTTCTCCAAGTGACCAACTGTAGCAGAGTCAGTCCAGAAACTTGACGCCTGCTGATGTTCAGTCTCATCTGCAACTTGCTCTCAGATGCAATAATGATCTTCTCACTGTTGAACTTTGCAGAACAGAATTAGATAAAGTTACATTTGCATTTCAAAACCATATTTATGTTGAACTCTGATCTACTGAAACTGTTATGGAGAAATCTTTCTGATTCTTCCCTTGGCAAGGACCTCGAGCAAGGACATCTTTGCACAAAACACTTCAGTAGGGTGAATGTGTAGATATGACACACTGGCCATCTGCAACGACAAAAAAAAGTAGGTTCACTCCGTGCATTGTTTTCTTTTATCTTTTTGCTTCCCTTGAACCCTCCATCATCTTTCCATAAAGCCAAAAACAAATGGTGCCTTCCCTTGTGTGCGATCCACGTGACACCAAGTTGAAATGCTGACAGAGAGGGAGCCGGGACAGATGATGATGAAGACGATGAGGTTGAAGTAAATGCGGGAAAGGAGGTGGTGGCCTTCTCTCTGCCTGCTCAGGGAGAAGATCGTCCTTGCTTTGTTAAACGATTTCTTCCAGCTGAACTCTTCTCCCAATATCAGTCAAAGAGAGATCACTGGGAGATCACAGAGAGAAAATAGAGATTGCATGTATACCCAGAGTTCCCTGGGTCACCTTGGCATACAGCTCACACAGTAAATCAATCAGTTTATTGCCATTTCAATAGCTATTCAGGTTATTCTTGTCACTAGCGCTGTGCACTGATCAAGATGTTGTCAGACCCCTACAGATAAATGTGAATATATTTTGACTGTAGAGGCAAAATGAGCAAGCTGGAAGCCACTTACAAGTACAGGGAGAGAAAATTAAGGATTTGAACCAACCACATAATGTATAGAGTGTGTAATATATATATTGGGCTCATCAGGAGGGGCCAGGACCAGTGCAAACAGCTTTCCACTTTAACAAGAGAAATATTTTCAGGGAACACACACAGTGACATACATAGCATCCAGCAGGGTCTTTATAATTCATGTCCACTTGTTTATAATGAAGTACTTGAACTTATGACTGGACGTAGTGAAATTGAATATTTGAGTGTCCTGTTGTACACACACGTGTCCATCATCCACCGTGAGGATTCAAAATTCAGCGGAGAACAAATTGTTCGAGGAGATAATTGATGCAAACATCTGGTATCAGAATCTCTCTAACAACCAGATAACTGGTCTTTGTCCCTATAATATCTTCCTCTCCATCCCTTCCTCTCATTTCCAGCTCAGCTATCCCGTGTGCTCGGCAGCTGTTCCCATCGCTCCCACTAGATGGGGGTGTGATATTACTGATGATCCACAACGAGCCCATTCATCTCTGACCCAGCACAGTGGGCGCACTCAGCCAAGGCTCTAATTTACCAACTCAAGCCAACCTTTCTATAGCAGGGCATTTTAACAGCACTATAATTACAGTTAAACCTTCCTGCGCGGCATGGGGTTCTGTATCTGGGTAGGTCTTTAAGCCGCTGAAGCCCGAGGTTCACACACGAAAACTGGTGATTGGAACTTTTTCAGTTCACTTCAGGCCTATCTTGATAAATCTGAGAGGGGAAGCAGATTGATCGTCCTTCATTACCTGCTGTTGATACATCCTTGAGCAAGGTGTTACTGCTCAAGTACTGTGGTGAAGCTGCTTAGTTGCACAGCACGTATACTGTATGACTGTGGCAGCTACTGTACAGTATATGGCAGCGTCTGGCTCACAGATTAAAATCCTTAACTTCAGCTCCTATTGCAGTGTAAAATGATGTTTGTGTTTTAATTTGCCATTGTAAAAGAAGCAGTACAATAAATTAAACTAATTATTATTGGATTATTATAATATTATTATTATCATCATCTGTTTTTTCAGAGCAGAGCTGGTCCCACAGTGTCACTTGCTGATAACTGGCAACATATGGCTGCAGCACATGCCCCCCTGACATTAATATACAGGCCATATACACACATGTTACTGTGACACACTAAAAGTAGTGGCTCTGTCTCAGCATATGTCTGCTACTGGATGTTATGGGTGATCAGAGCAGTTTGTGTGCGACTTTCTGTGCATGTGTGTGTATGTGTGAGATATATTCATAGTAGGGCATATGCTCAAAAAATACATGTGTCAGCAAGTGTTGCATGTGAATGACACATGTCCACACAGAGGCTTCCACAGTTTTCCCTGCATTTGTGTATGTGTGTGCGTATATGTCTATCTGTGCATGTGTGTGTGTGTGTGTGTGTGTGTGTGCATGCGTGTGAATTTGTATATTAAGCACAAGCCTGTGTGGTAGTAATCCGCATTGGGCAGCTGTGCTCATTCGTATTCAGCCCTAAGGCACTTGGGCTGTCTCACTGATTAGGGATCAGAGACGGAGGGAGAGAGAAGGAGAGGGAGAACAGTAGTGAGTGAGGAAGAGAGAGGGAGTGAGAGACAAAGGGAAAGAGTTGGAAACAAAGCAAGAGAGAGAGGTCCTCTCCCATTTATTAAACAGTTGGTTAATGACTCTAATCCCTTTAAGCAGGGGGAGCAGCTTGCCCCCTCACATAACATGCATTAATATATGTATGTGTTAAGTGTACATTTTATTTTTCTTCTTTCGCTCACGGACACAAACAAGCAGATACATTCACACTACATAAACTGTACCCAGGAAATGAAATTGACTTGCCCTCATAAACATTTGACAAAGCCCTGATGTGACACTGTGAGCTGTTAAGGAGGCTTGGAGAGCAGACTTATGAAAATGACATGTAAATCAAATTAGCGTTGTATATTTTCAGGCACGATTTGCCAACAATTATTGTTTTGACCTGGCTCCTCAGTTGACAAAAGAAACCTGCTCCCTCTGAGGAGCAGGAAATCAGCTTTTCAAGTGCTCTTGTGTTTGAAGAGTGGAGGGCAAGGCAAGGCGTGATTGCAGCACTCTGCAGAGCGGATCAGACATGGAGTGATTTCATATAAGCAGAGAAAAAGCAGCGAAGGCCAAGGCTGGCTGTTTGTTTCTCCTTCACATATAATATACGAATAAGCAGTACTTACCTCAGTGTTTATTCTGTGCTGATGTGTTTGAAAAAATTAATGATTATTAAAAACTCTCTCTTTGGTATTTTGTCCTTTAATATAGAGCACTAGGCTATATCCTTTTCTTATCTTATAATTTTTATGTGATTTGTAAATAAATCACATCATATGGAGTTTATGAAAGCCAATGCACAGAAGTGTTGCTCAATTGAAAATCAGAGCGTCATTATCAAAATAAATGATTGTTGAATGGGGGAAAAGGTTCATGTGAGATTATTTTATTATTTTATTAGATTATTTTGTTCAAAATATGAACACCATTCTATGAGGAGGTTGGGATTTCAGGGAAATAGGGTCCAGGGGAAGATGGTTACTTTTCATTGTGGTTAACTTTACACTCTGCAGTCATTCAAGCAGTTACAGTACAGTATGCGTCCTGGGACAAAGGGTGAGTAATGTTACTTCTCAGTGATGCCTACACATGAAAAATATAAGCAAGCAATTACTGTACACATAACATGGTGTATGTCCATGTCCCTCAAGACATCCTCTATTTAGCAATGCATATAGGCCTGGTCTGCAAGCCCCACTTTGGCTGTCTCTTACTGCTGCTGCTATAAGGACAGTGGAGAATCATATATGAACACTACTCACCACTGTAGCCTCTGAAACTACAATTTACTCCAACTCTCCTCTTCAAATGATCATTTCTTTATGTTTCTTTTAGTATATAACATGACACAACACATCATATACTGCTTAATATGCAGTATGGTCTATTGCTTGAAATAATGTGATATGAACACTGGATCTGATAAATAAATTGTAAGCATAAAGTAAAATAAACTTCCTATATGAGTTCAGGTTTTCCATCTCTCCATGGCCTTGTTGGGGTGCCACAGGGTTCAACTGTAGGGTCTCTGATATTCTCTTTATATTTGTTGCCCTCAATTTAGATTATTCACAGATTCCATATTGCCTATCATTGTTTGGAGACAACAAATAACTCTATTTCTCATTCAGTTCCTAAGCTGTGACACACACAGGGACTGAATGGAGGAAAACTCCTTACAACTCAACACTGACAAGATGGAACCTTTGATTGTTACTCCATTAAAGATCATTCAATGATCAGGCAAAGTGTAGTGCTTCTCTTCATGTGGGCCATGTTTTCACCTTAGAAACAATTAGGAAAGTGAGACTTAGCTATACTTTCAAATTCAAAATTAGAAATACTCATACATACATTTATTTTTCATCACATATTAATTAATGTATTATGCTTTTCACTTCACCCTTAACCCTTGATAATCTGCAAGCAATACAGAATGCCGCCCATGTAGACTTCTCATGGTTTCATATTACACCCACACTTACTTCCCCTCATTGAGTCCCTGTCATGTCCAGAATTCAGATCAAAATCCTTAATCTAACATGCAGAACATCAAAGCCCCCGCCTATCTAACAGATCTACTTCATCCTTACTCATCAGCTCAATCTCTTTGGACAAATAAGTTAAATCTACAGTCTATGCCATGTACCATTTTGAAGACTGAGGTGATGAAACAGAGTCATTTAGAAAAGTATATAAAGACTTTTCCAGTATAAACAGGCTTTGGGGTAATCTGTATGATCATACGCAATCCTGATTTGAACGGTTTATTTCTCTATAAAGATTCTGTGACTCACATCTGTGGAAAAGTGCCGTATAAATAAACATTATTTGCTTCGCTTGTTGACACTGAGCGCTCAAAAATGTAACCTAACCCATGGGAGGAACTCCTGATAAAGTTTGCTACATACTCACTAAATGATCACATGCATTATTGATGGAATATTTAAAGTGTTTTGAACAATTTATAAATGCACAGACAGGCACGCAGGCGCCAACATGGTGATATCATGTTTAGCATACTAGGACAGACATTAAAATGAGTGGTTTGATATATTTTGACTTGAAAATATTTGGAAAATTACCATTAGATAAAATCCAAACAAAGTAATCCTGCTGCCATGAAAGCTTGACATACCTTTCTGCCCCAATAATTCCTCTGCTATAAAACAGAGAAGATAAGTTCAGTTGCAAACAGCAGACAAGAAAGAATGTAGTGATTTTGTGGTTGAAAATTTTCTCAACTGGGACCCACGGGTATCTTACAGTAATAATGTTAATGCCACCTAAACAAGGAGTAAAGGCATTTAAGTGGTACAATGACAGAACAAAATAGGATGCATGATATTGGTTGTCGAGCAAAAATTGACTAGTACATAAGTATTTTAGCCTTCTACTGTACTTTAGCAGTTCTATTCAATCAGATCTGCGAAAATGTATTATTACTCCACTGTATACATTCTACATTTTTAGCTTCTAGTTACTTTTCAGATTCAAAGTCAGATTTTGACATTAAGAATTTTAAAGATTTTACATAAAAATGCACATAGTCTAATGAGATACAGTAATTACCTGACATACTTTCAAGCATTTGACATGACAAGTTACAAACAAATACATTTGTTTGGTTTATATGTATACTTTAAGGTAAAAAAAAGAAGAAGAAGAAATTAATTAAGTTTGTTGTTTATTTATGTTAAAATCATGTGTTGCTATATAATGTTGTTTATTGTTGTGTGTACTTGATTCTATAA
Source organism: Trachurus japonicus (assembly GCF_045865225.1). Taxonomy (NCBI): domain Eukaryota; kingdom Metazoa; phylum Chordata; class Actinopteri; order Carangiformes; family Carangidae; genus Trachurus; species Trachurus japonicus. Next base: position 11,588,838 of record NC_140921.1, on the reverse strand, counting down.
GACCTGAATAAACTCACTAAACTAAACAGTAGTACATATATATAATTTATAGAACACCAATATAACATTTAATAACACCTCAGAGGGGACATTTTACTGTATGATGAGCACTATTATTAGTCATTGCTGAAATACATTTTGCTGATAAAATTTCCTTTCAGGTTCTAAACATAGGCCTTTGTTTCAAAGATTTTTACCCTTATAAGTAAGTAAAAAATCTGAAAAAGTCAAAAGGGATGTGTGTGAATATGTGTCTGTACTTAAAAGTAACACATACACACAGACACACCATTCAAACAACTTGATTTTCATTGTTTACAGTCTCTCAGAGCAAGATATCTGACTGACTTATTCGTCGACCAATCACGCTTCGGCTTCGGATCGACGTTTGTCCAATCACAGCAGAGAGCGAAAGGCTGGTCACGCCCCCAAACTGGATGTTGAAAAAGAACGTCATCTGCCTCATACATTTAGCTTTAGCCAAAATTAGCTAGGCGCACATAATCGAGGTTTTTGAGGGGGGTCTTTCGTTATAACCGGCTGGCTACGTTGATTGACTGCTATTTATTTGGTGCTCCCTGGGTTTTATAGTGCCCAAACATGTACTATATAAAAGCCTTATTCCGATGCAGAGACATGCTGAAAGGAGAACTGTGACCGTGTGAAATGCTGGCTAGCTTCATCAAAGCTAGCTGACGAGCAGGGGCCGCGGTGGCTAACGAAAGTGGCTTTTAACGTTAACGGGAGCTAAGCCCATTATCACAACAAGCCTGGGCACTTAAACATACCTGACCCTGTCGCCACAGCACGACACAAGAAGACGAACTGATAGATAACTTCGCCAACCTACAAAAGTAAGTAAGTAACGCCTGGTTTCTAGAAAACACTAACACGAGCTAATCAGCCGCTAACGTGTAGATAACACTTTGACAACAGTGAAGTTCGCTAGTTAGCTGCATAGCCACCGACATAAATGCCCCTGTATCAGGGCTCCAAACTGCCTATAAATGGGGGCATTTTGCCCCTAAAATTGGAGACAGTGCAAGTAAATTCTCCATCTACTTGCACATTTGAAACCAGTAAATATGTTCGGGTATAAATATTTTTCAACACAGGTGAAATGTGAAGGGGCCACTCCAAGAATCTGGTATCTTGTCATTACAGGTGTCAGGCCAATGTGTTTGAGGATCATGAATTAAAAGGAATTGGGAATATATGCTTTGCAAGTCGGCTTACGGGGTGCGCCCCTAAATTTTCTGCTTGCGCTCCTAAAAATTTAAGTTAGAGGCCACTGTGCTCTTGGTAAAAACAAAAAGTTAGTCTGGAGCCCTGCCCTATATTATAAGCCGAGTCCGAGCTCGTTATCATTAAATATAGATCATAACAATAAACTGATAGTGGTGTGCATCTTGGTGTGATGTGATGATCACATTATATTAACGGTCTTACAGATGTAGGCTATTCAGCAGTTATTACCCACTCCGGGGTCCCATTTTGTTGTTGTTATGTTACTTGTTCATCACAGTTTTAGCATTAAGGCAAATGTCTAGACTAAGGGACTCAAGAAATGAAATGACAAGGGGCCTAACTTACATAAAGTGATGTAAGGTATTTCTCATGCTTCTGGAAATATGTTTTTTAAATCTCTGGAGTGAGAGCTCTAGTTTGATTTATAGGCTGTCTGTGTTGATGTTGGTGTTTATAGGTTTTATATGGACCCAATTGTGTCTGAAATATAGCTCATCACCATCATCACAATTTTCAAATGTACCCATGAATCATTTTCTATATTTAGTAATTGACGGATTGCAGTCGCACAATGAGTGATGAGTGACATGGCAGTGGTTTGGTGACTGATGTTAATAATGTCTGATCATGTGATTGTGTAAAACATTTGCACCCTTCACATTAAGTCTGATTAGGTTCTTGTTTTGATTTATGATGGTCTGGAAATACAGGATTCCTTGCCAATAATCCTACGCATCAGTGCCAGCTACATTGAAAAAAAATGATTGACAATTGATAAGGACTCTCTCTTTTCTTATTCTTTTTTTGAAATTCCACCTGAATGTTTGCAACAGGTGTGACTCACACATGTGAAGCTGTGAGTTTTGTAGGTTTTTCTGGTATCTGCACAGAGTACAGGGGCAGGAGAACAAGGTATATTTTGCCACTTCCTGTTGTGAAGTTTGACACTGTTATTACATGATTTGCTGTCAGTCTGCTCAACAGTGTCTAATGTAATTACAAACAAAGCTTCCTTCGTTGTTTGTATTCCTTTCTAGTGAGACACCAGTACAGGAATTAACTTGTTTTATTGGCTTGTTGTGGGTAGTTTTATTGGGTTGTTGGTGTGTGTGCGTGTGGGCCTGAGTGTTTGTGTGACGGTGTGTTCCAGAAATGGCAGCATCATCAGTGGCATGTTTGTGTTGGCACCTTGATGTGAAATCCTGCACTAGCCATGCTGTTTTAGCCAATGACCGCTGCAAGCCTTTCAGCCTGTCCAAAGGCATTTATCTATACACTTTTGGTCGTGTCCCTTGACTGAATCACGTCACACACAGATGTACACTCAGATATGGTGTTAGCTGGCAAGCTTAAAATAACTGATAATAAGTTTGTCAAGTGCCAAGTGGGAGAGATGGATTAACTGTGTGCATATGTCTGAACAAGAAAAGACTGAGTTGCAGATGTGTTTTCTGATAACACTGTTTTCCCTTTTTAGAATTAGCCAGCATAAACTGTCCCTGTTTATACTGGTGGCCCAAATGACACCAGTACATGCAATCTGGAGTGTGCTTAATTACCCATGATACTAAGGTGTGCTAACACCTAAGGTAATTTACTTAAGTTTATGTAGGCATTTTATCACATTTCCTTGTTACACTCAAGTTATGCACACAGGTTTTTTTTTAATACCAAAGGTGAACCATTATCCATTTTACTTAGATAAGAACCTTTGTGATCAAGATAAACACACACCTTGACTATGACTTCAGCTGGATATTGGAGTCTGGACTGCTTTAAACCTCAAAATGTGGCCTAAAACATTGTTATGGAACCAGCTAAATACATTTTATCCATCTACGTTTATATGAAATCATATGTTAAAGAGGAACTATGCAGGATTTTTTAGCTTAACTATGCTACATTTTTACCTTTAATTAAACAGCTTTTGAGTAATTGTGACGGTTAAATAATAACATGTAACTTGTTACAGGGAGAATGGAGTCTCTCTGCCTTTCATGTAGCGTCTCTTGACCGAAAACCAACCTTGCAAGATCAGCGCCACTGCCCCGGTGACCCAGCCCTCCTCTCTGCGACACCGTGATACAAACACACCCTGTTACCTGTAATCTCTTGTTTATGACAGATAAGACTACAACAACAAATATACCCGCCTTAACATCGATATATAACGTTATGTACCGCTCTATTGATATATTTCTCGCCGGCTTTGTTGTAAACAAATGCATATGGCCGAAGAAAGGGTTACAAAACAGCGGAAAAACGACCAGACTTGCATAATTCTCCTTTAGTGACATGCCATTCATCACTCTGTCTTCCTCCTCACTACATCCCACTGTTTCTCAACTTTTAAGCCTGGGAGTAAAATTGAAGGCAGGCCAAACTTCTAGAGAGACAGAGAGAGAGCGAAGGAGCAGGTATATACAAGTACACATGCTCTCCTTGTTTCAGAGAATCCACTTAGTCCAGTATAACATGACACATGTACCTCCTCTTTGGCCATGGTCTGATAGACTCCAGTCTGGTCCAGTGAAGGCCCTATAGCTTTCCCGACGCCACACTGCTCTGAAGACGGCTGAAGCTATCTGTTCAAAGAGCACTTGTTCCGGGAAATTGACTGCTTCTGATGCGGCTTCAATGATGAGTCATCAAAGAGAGGGATCTGAGATATCCACCGCCTTGTGTGTTTCACCTCTCTAATTTGTAAAAAAGTCAGGGAGTCTCACTCGGGGGAGTGGAGGGGGTAAAAACTGATTTAATTTCAGCTACAATCTTCATCATAACTGAAGCGATTGCATTACACCAACTGTCCCAGATACCTTTGGTTTTTTACTCTCAAATGCGGATGTGGCTAATGGACACTTACTCAGTGGAAACATAATCCTCTACCTAAATGGCAATATAAGCACATTAGTAGGAAATGATCATTTAAAAAAAACTTTACCCCATACCTGCAGTATTGGCTTTTTTAACTATATAAACTGCGAAAAGGAACTGAGTCACCCATTTTCATGGTTCAGTTTTGTTTTTAGCACTAAAGACAATTCTCAACCAGATAAAAACTATCTTAATTTTGTTGCAATGCATAGATGATTTACAGAGAACTGTACTTCATCAAATGTACAAGTTACATTTCACCCACACTCACTGCTGTACTGAAATGAAACAACCAGTTTGACTACTGCACTTAGCTTGTAGGATAAAGTAGGAGGAGGACTCTTAGATTAGTTATAGATTACTGACAATTTAACTCTGCAGTGGCTCTAACCACCATGCTGTATTTCCCAATAGCCTGTCCACAAGGTATCATGTCGAGTCACTGCTTTGATTGTGTTAATTCATCCAAACACACCTGTCACGTGTCGTTTTCCCCACCAAGTACAATGCAACTGTACTGTCATAATGCTGATGTGAAACGTAGATGTTGGCTTCTATATTGCATATTGTGCACTTTAATGTCATCACAAACAAGAGCCAGGAAAGGGAGAGTGCTAGTTTCCAGCTGCGTGTTAGTGGAGTCTGTGTTTGACAAGCTAATCTGGCTCTGCGTGTATCCCATCAGCAGCTGACTGGTAAATTGAGTTAGCATGTTAAAGCTGCCCTGCTTGTCTGAAGTCTGAGACCTGTGGGTATTGTGGGTTCCCTCTCTTTGCCAGATTTCAACTTTGACTCTCAAAGAACAATCAGCAAGACGACGCGTGAGAAACAGAAACGGCAAATGTGTAAGTCGGAGGAAGGCCGGGTTTTGACACCTTTTGTTGAGCCACAAACGGCCACACAAGTCTACGCAAACACACACACACACACACAGCTGCATCCATGGCTGTGCGGCCCTCTTGTCGCATGCTGCAACCACCAGTGTCTTACTGCTGCTGTTGCCACGGCAACCACTCAGCTGCCACTCCAAGCTGCGTAGCCATGGAGACATCAGACTCCGGGTGACATCATCCCCTAAAGTTCTCAGAGCTTATGTCACTGCTTTTACCACCATCGTATGGTAGTACCGATATTTATTTTTTCAACACAACGCCACCAACAGGACTTGGTGTGTGTTGTAGAAAATAAAATGGCAGAGTCTCGGCTGCAGCGATATACAGTGTGTGTGTGTGTGTGTGTGTGTGTGTGTTTGCTGTACAGGTGAAAGAGCAGATCATTTGGTATGGTGATTTTATTCGTGGCTTTGATATCTCCTGATAATTTAAATGCATCTGTTGTCAAGGTAATAATTCAAGTGCTTTGGACTAGTGATGCTTCTCAGCCCTTTGATATGTGATCAGAGGCCAAGTGTGCCTGTGTGTGTTTGTGTTTGCTGATATGAAAAATGAAGCACACCCTTTGTATCTTTGCTGAATGAGTAGGAAGACTAAAAGTCATACAAACCTCTCTTTTCTAAAAAAAAATACTATTGACAAAAATCTTTCATCAGGCAAACAAACACAGCCACCTACCAAAAAAATCATCTCTGTTCTGACTCCTGCTCTAGTCTCCAGGAGTAAATGTTGTAGAAATAAGTGTCATGTGCAGTCTTTTGATATGATTAAAGCTTCATACTGTATTGTGTATCACCTGCTGCCTTGGATACGGTTCTCATGTACAACTGTTTTGGCCATTTCTCTTGTCACAGGCTTGGTTTGTGTGCATCACACACCACAGGAGCCAATAATGTGTCAACTACAAACATTACTGGAGGAAAAAGATTAGTGTTTTCTACATGAAATAACAGAGACTACAGTAAAGTTTATGTTCTATTTAGTAATTATAATAAAGTTCAGATCCCCTCATTTCAGGTTTGGTCCAGTTGTTATCAAATAAGTCAGGTTGTAACTTTGGGACGTGAGTGACTCTTAAACCTTGAGTACACCAGCTGTGTAGCAAAAGCAGTAGCACAACAGGAAGACACTCAAACCTCTTCCACTGGATCCGTTAAGCCACAGCGCTGCTGTTCTCATACATGTGATTTTACAGTGCTCAGTCAGCTCACAGCCCAGCGCAATGTACATGCACAGAAATATGTGAGGACCTTTGCTGTTGCAGTTACGCATGTGAAATGAGAGGGGAATGCAAGTTTACCTGTGGGCAAAGTAGACAGTGGTATTGGTTAAGATTTACTTTAATCTAAGACAGCCTCAAAATTTCCTGTGTAGACAGATTTGACTTTGTTCAGCTCAGGTGATTGACTTCCTCTCATCATTTGCCAGGTACCATTTTTTTTTTACCCTTTACCTTTAAGTCAACTATAATGTAGGCTAATAGAGGAAAACCAGGGTATTTGATATGTGATATACAACATTTAACATTGAACACATGTACAGGTCAGGTATATAACAGACCGAAACCTTGAGTATACCTCAAACTTATCTGTAAGTAGTAGTTATTGATCAACTAAATGTTAACAGGGCATTTTCCAAGACTAAGAGGCCATTAAGTGGTGTGACAATCAATAAGACTGTATAGGTTGGTATGTTACCAGTTTACATAAGCTGGATATAGAATTTCTCTCTGCTATCATCTGCCTTCTGCTGTTCATTTAGCTAATGCAGGTGCAGTTATGGACAGATAACGTATTCTCTCGACTACTCCACGGAGGTTGTTAATGCTCTTAGTAGCCGGTTCTGGCCGGCCAAAGAAGCTTTTAAGCTTGCTCCTCAGTCTCTATAAGCATAAACCAGAGTGGCTGTGTTATTTCTGGATATGATGAGCAGCGACCACTGTTTGGTTGAATTATTCCTTTAGGCCTATTAAGTAAACAGTAAAAGAAACATTCACATGCCTTAAAAACCCGAGCAGTCCAAGTTCAACTCCCTAAAAATCTTTGGGATATTTGCAGGGTTCACATTATCAGACCCCTCAGAGATTCAGTTGATCTCTAATCTGTGTTTGTTGGCCGACATGAAAAAACCACTGCAACTTGGAGCGAGAGCCTAATTTATGTTAACAATTGGGTTCAACAACCTGAAAATGAAAGCTGATCTATGTGACATATACCCACGACTTGTTTGCATTCAATTGTTTTCCACAGTTCGAGAATTTACTTGTGGTTATTGGGTGGTGCGACGTGTGACTGATGTACATGCATTGACTCATGCAGTAGAGATGGGAGAGCGTAACTGTGGTTATTCTCTGTGACTGCAATGTACAGATGTCCTCTCAATCTCACGTACAGGCTATCGGTAGATCAAGCCTAGGTGGCCACACTCAGAGAAGCCTATAGTTCCCACTCAGCTCCTGCAGTTCACACACAACTCAAGACCGGTGTGTGTCCAAAAATGAGTTGGTTTGAAAAGAGTAAAATGAGGCGTTAGGTTGAATCTGAGTCTGTGCATGGGGAATGCCGTCTCTCTTACTTCGGCTTCAATCCAAAATGCCGGCATTTCCGGAGGCATTTCCGATACTGCAGCCATTTTACAGTTTGTTTTTAAACTCATCACCTTGCATTCTGATTTTTTTTTTGACTGGTGTCTGTCTCCTTTTTGTCTGTCCCCACAGGAAGCAGTGGGTCTCACAAGCACAGCCATGGGTGCTTTCCTGGACAAACCCAAGACAGAGAAGCACAACTCACATGGTGAAGGCAATGGCGTGCACTACGGGCTCAGCTCCATGCAGGGTTGGCGAGTGGAGATGGAAGATGCTCATACAGCTGTGTTGGGACTTCCTGCTCCTGGAATGACTGACTGGTCATTTTTTGCCGTCTACGATGGTCACGCTGGCTCGAGGGTTGCCAACTACTGCTCCAAGCATCTCCTGGAACACATAATCAGCGCTAGCTTAGGGACCAGAGGGACAGCAGGCTCCCCGACTGGTTCAGACAGTTCCTCCAGTGACCCTCCAGCACCAGCACCTCCCACTGTGGAGTCTGTGAAAGCCGGGATCCGGACGGGCTTCCTGAGGATCGACGAGCACATGCGCAGCTTCTCCGACCTTAGAAATGGCTTGGACCGTAGTGGTTCCACAGCCGTGGGAATCCTCCTGTCGCCCGAGCATTTCTTCTTCATTAACTGTGGCGATTCTCGAGCTGTTCTGTTCCGCAATTCACACGTGTGCTTCGCCACACACGACCACAAGCCTTGCAACCCACGCGAGAGGGAGCGCATCCAAAATGCTGGCGGCTCGGTGATGATTCAGAGGGTTAATGGATCACTGGCAGTATCAAGAGCCTTGGGGGACTATGATTACAAGTGCGTGGATGGGAAAGGGCCCACAGAGCAGCTGGTGAGCCCCGAACCGGAAGTGTATGAGATGGTGCGTGCCCCAGAACAGGATCAGTTTGTGATCCTGGCGTGTGATGGCATCTGGGACGTCATGTCCAACGAAGAGCTGTGCGACTTTGTGAAATCCAGGCTTGAGGTGTCTGATGACCTGGAAAGAGTCTGCAACGAAGTGGTGGATACCTGCCTGCACAAGGTGTGTACACGTTTCTATTGTACCCGGCGCGACTGGGATAGCCTCTGTTTGGTAATGGTCTGTAGAGATTAAATCTAGCAGAATCAAGTTCTCCAAGAAAACCGGTTTGGCAAAAATTAGTTTTGAGAATTATTGTCCCCAAGATGACCTCTTTGAATTTCCTGTTCAAAAGGGAATTGTATGATGAAGAAATAGTCAATATGCATAATGTTTTTTGTTGGTGCAATTGAAAGTAATCCTAGTTACAATGGTGAACAACTAAATGGTCCATCAATAAAGAAAGGAGCAGAAAACGAAATAGATGGGGCAGTTCTACAACACAACAAAGCAAAAAAAAAAAAAAAAAGCCAAGAATGTAAGCACAAGAATCAAACATGTTGGTTTTAAAGTTTCCTCATTGCTTCTGAGCAGCAGCTGCGTCAATTATTATGGATTTCAATAGTTAATGAGTGTTCAGGTGGTCAAACAGTGTTGCATGAACATGATATGTACGTTCTGATGTTGACGTTAGGTGTCAGTATCAGCATTGCGTCAGCTGCGCAGTTGTCAGCAGCAGTACATGCTTTCATTACACAGTAACTCCCTGTCTTACCTGCTCTGTCTTGGTTCCTTTCTCTTCCTGTCCATCTTAGGGGAGCCGGGATAACATGAGTGTTGTGTTAGTGTGTTTGCCCAGCGCTCCCAAAGTGTCAGAGGAAGCTGTGAGGAAAGACGCTGAGCTCAACAAATATCTGGAGTCTCGAGTGGAAGGTGAGAATGGATGGATGAGAAAAACAACAACAATCTTATAAGAAAACATGATGAACATGAAGGTTCTTGATTTTAGTTGCTCAATTTCTTAATCTGCATTAGTTTCTCTTTAAAACTGTTTTATTTTCGATGCTTATGTTGCTCAAAATGACCGTTTGGTCATGAAAATGAACAAAAATTGACAGTGAATGGAACAAGTCATGAGGTAAACTGCTTTTATGAATAAGGATTCTTATTCATGATCTCAATAAATGAGATTATCAATAAGATTGTCTGTCCTGTGAAGGTTTTTCTTGGAGCCACAGGATCCCTATCCAGAAGCAAACAGTGTATCATATCTGTCTATGTTTTCTCCACCGACTGACCCTGCTACTCTCTATTGTCTAACCTCCAGCCAAGTTAGCTCCGGCTCACAGCAGAAGAATGACACCATCATGACCTCCTTTTCCATTTCAGCAAGCATCTCGCCTCTTTATTCCCCGTTTGCTCCTCTCCTCCCTTTCCCTCCCTAAACACGGCTTTTTCTCCCTCCTCCCTTGCTCAAACATTCCCGTCTTGTTTGGATGGATTCCCTGCTTTCCTCCTTGTCTTTCTGTCCTTTCTTTTTTTCTGATTTCATCTCAGGATGTACGAGACCCTCTGGTAAACACAGTGCAGCTACTCTAGTCTTTGTTGGTTATGTCAGCTCTGTGAATCTAGGTACACAGGTACCACTTTTGTCTTGATTTTAAATGGAAGACCATAGGTGTAGCGTGTGGGGAATACTTTGTAACATCTATTGTGTAATGCAGATGATAAAACATAGAAGCAGTTAATGCATGTGATGCAGCAAATGAATGTCTGCTGAATGGATGGATCTGGTACTCCCGAATCTTTTGACATTACTGGATGAAATACAGATATGCAAAGTTTTGTTTGGGTGAAGCAGAGTGGATGTTTGGCTCAGGTGCAGTCTAATACTGGGAGATAGAAAGAAAAGGGGGGAACAGAACGAGACAAGAAGAGAAAGAGGGAGAGGAATGCTCTGGCTGAACATTGACCTGGCCTCATGCCACTCTCATCTCAGTTGCAGGCCTCTCTCTGTCACCGTCTCCCCCTCCCTCCCTCCCTCTCTCCCTCTCTCTCTCTGTCTCGGAGGGGCTCTCATGTCCACAGATTCTCTTGTACGGTTTCCATCTCAACTTCCTCTCTCCTTCATTTGTCAGATTTTTGGTCTCTCTCCTCTCTCTCCTCCTCCTCACCCTGTCTGCAGTCTCTCCCCAGCTGTTCTTAGCCGTCAGCAGCAGCAGCAGCAGCAGCAGCAGCAGCACTGTTGATACTGACTTGTGTAACAACTTTTTGCCTGGTGTTGTTGCAGAGATGCTGTCTCGGCCAGGGGAGGAGGGGTTTCCGGACCTGGTGACGGTGATGAGGAACCTGTCCACTGACAGCGGCATGCCCCCTCTGCCACCAGGGGGAGGCCTTGCCAGCAAGTAAGGACCACTGCCCTGCTCTGTCTTATTTCATCACAGGGGTCAGAAACACCTGGACTAAAACTAAAGAAGTGCACGGAGAATGTGAAACTTAGTGTAACTTTGTACTAAGATCCATAGTCTGCCCAGATGTTGAAGTACGAACCAGATGTTCACAGCTACATCTCACTATACCTTGTTCTGCTGTTACTTTTGATGGAACAGCTCAAATGACCTACAGTAATCACATTTCTGTATCTGTATTCTCCCTCCAGACGCAGTGTTATTGAAGCAGTGTACAACCGTCTGAACCCATACAGGGAGGAAGATGGGGTGAGTGTCAGTATGTGTGACGGATGAATGATAAAACACTCATATACAAATCATATTCTAATGTCTTGAGGCCATATTACTCATCCTGAGATATCGGCTGTCTTGTTTTTGTCAAGTTTATCTTGCACACACGAATTTCAATGATATCTGAAAAGCTCTTAGTCTTCTGTTGATTCATCCCGTCTGGCGGGACCAGACTGGTGAATTTGTGTACCGTATTTATTTGAAACACTCCAAACCATGGCAGATGAAGTATCAAAATTGACTTTGGAGGAGGCTGTGAGAAATCACACCCTCCCATTATGTTAAAACGCTGCATGATGCACACCTTCTTGCCAGCCCATGCATGGCGACATAGCTCTGTCAAAAGTCTCTCTCGTGGAACTGAGATTTTTTTGCTCTTCTACTAAATCCAGTTTCTGCAGATAAAAGCATTCTCTTCAAATTGATGTGCTGATATCTCTCCAACGGGGCACTCCCTGTGCATCAAAGAGTCCTTTTATTAGTTTGTTTCTTTGCTTCTCCTCTGTTTTCTCCATCCTGACGCAAAGCTACCATGACAGATTCTTAAGCCAACACACTCTGAATTTATTAGGCACCAAAATAATATGCAGCACAATCCCAAAACACAAATACTAGAACAGTGTTCCCCTTTGTGAGGTCAACTCCATGGTTTATAGAATTGCAAGCATACTTTTCCTGCTGAAAGTCAGATCTGGCTCTGCATCGTTCAGCTTTGTGCTGCCCTTTTGTGTTGTTTAGAAATATTAGTGATACAAGGTACAGACCTAGACCACACACACTCACACACACACACCCATGCACGTACCCTGTAGATAAAGCAGTAGTCTAAACTAGATCTGTACAAAAAAAAGAACATGACAATAGGTTACGCCAAATACTACACAACACTAGGGACTATGGGTTGCAGAAGGGACTACAGTACTTCTGTGAAAAAAAAAATCAAACACTTGCATTGTGTAGGCTTGAAAAGTGGCTCTGAAAGGTTTGTTGCCTGCTCCTTCATCGAGGACGCTGGCTGTAGTCAGCTTTTTACCTGTTTCAAAGCAAAGTATCAAAATGTCAAAAGACACTTTTCAAACGTTGCTGCAACATTATCCTCTTCTCTGCTGCCTGTCCCTGTGCTCAGTATGTTCCAGAGACCCAAATACACAGGTCCTCTTTTGTTCGTGACGCAGATAGTTTATCAACAACAAACAATTAAATATACGGTACTCATGTTTCTAACAGTGTCCTGTGTCACATAAAAGCCCAGTTTTCTATTTATTTGAGGTGAACATTTCAGGCTGTGGTGGTCACTATCTGATATAAATGTTGGTGTTGTACTCCACTCCGACTCTGAAGTCTTGCCCACAGATTTGGAAATAGAAGCTTGTGTGTTGGCAGGTTTTACAGAAACATGTTCCCTCTGACATGATGACTGGAAAGCAGGAGAGTTGGTGACTCGTGTGGTCTCATGTGTGTTGTTGCAGTGGATTTGTGAGTGTGTGAATGCAATCAGATGTAACTGTGAGAGAAAGCCATACTGAGATGCCACTGTGACGGTTTTCGGATGTTTGTTTGCTGCTGTTGTGTCCGGTCTGTTCTTATGTATGTCTGTCTGTGTTCAGGTTAGAGTTGGAGTTTGGTATTGGTATGGTATATTAGGCTGAGGGGCTTGTGTTGGAGGTGATATTCACCTCAGTGTTGTCTTGGCCTGAGTGTGTAAGGATGCAAGAGTTACTACAGTTTTATCTCTTTGTCTTATGCACACATACACACACTGACACACAAATGAAAAGGGCTTTTTCTACTCTGCTTAAAGCTACTATGTGAGCAATCATAGCATCTTTCAGATTCTTGATGAAGTTTGTGTTTATAAAAAATATGGTGCTGTCTGTGACGTTAGTCTGATCCCTGTGGGAACGGGGCGGGATAGTGGGATGTGCATTGATCTGTGCCACATTGTCTCTTTTTGCCCAGGGGATGCTAACATCATAAATTTACAGATTTTGCTCATAGTGGCTTTAAATAGATTTTAATAGTAATGTTTAAGCTCTGATTTTATGGTTTGGCTAAGATTTTTACTTTTAAACTGGTAAAGACTCTAAGGTACATCATTTGTACAGCAGTTAAGAACAAATTGTTTTTTATAGTTTCTTTCTTTTTTTTTAAATTAAAGGTGCTATCAGTAAATTATGGCTCAAAACATGTATTCCTCCATATTTCTCCATATTTAGTAGTGTGATAAAACTACAAATTACCACTTGTTATGCTTCTTATGGCACAAAAGAGAAAGAACAAAAAAGCAGTGAGTTTTAAGTGTTAAAAATTGGCGGATATTCTGAATTACTGACAAGTATCCAAGTTAGAATGACTCACATCTCATCTTCAGTAGTCATTTTATTCTTGTGTAAACTAGTAGATCAACATTAAGTAGCTAAATGGTTAGTGTTGACATTTGCTCTAACAACATAGGTTCTCATAGCTGATGTTAGTTTTATTGTAATGCCTTGAGAGTGAGCTATGATGATAGTGCTAGGATAAGGATATAACGAAGCCAGGTGAGAATGACAACTGACAGACCTGGGTCGATCTATATGTGCAGGAAAAATTAGAAAATAATAATTACTGGTGGCACCTTTAACTTAAAACTTAAAAACAAAGCGTTGTCCTTTGTTTAGGCAGAAGAGGGGGAAAAACTAAAAACATTATACCTATTAAAAGGTGTGTGGTAAAGAACACACTTAGACACATAACACACATGATAAGGGATGTACCGATTTGTCTAACTGTGTGTTCACCCTCTGATTAACGCAGCCCTCCTGTTTCATTTGGTAAGTGATCACATATCACATATATAACTGTTACACCCCTCCCCCCCTTCTTCCAACCCCTCATGTACACACATACGATCACCACACCCACACACACACACTGGCACACATTCTTACAGGCATGTAAGTGGCGACCTGTTGCGCATATCCCCCCTGTCACTCCTTCATCAGTCTCTACTCCCTGCTCTGATCTACTCTCTAGCATGTTGAGCTCCATTTAGAGCTTAAGGCGTGTGTGTATGTGTCTGGACGTCTGTGTGCGGACATGACTGGTCCAGGTTTGATGAAGATGAATGGTCAAGTCCTGTCAGCCCCCCCTCCTCTCTCTTTCTCTCACATCACATGCACACAAACACGCATGCACTGGCCCTACACGCATGCATCGCTGTCTCACTCAGTCTTTTCCTCAACTGCACGCAAGCATATAACAGTCTCTGTTTCTGTGTCACTCCCTGCAATGAGACCAAAGGCCTTGGACTTGTTGTGTTGGCGTATTGTTGCAGAAAGGACCTTTACTCTGAGGTTGAACGTGTGCCCTGGCTTACTCTGCTATAACTGTTTGTTTTTTTTGTTTGTTTTTTACTTTGTTTTGTTATTTTCTTGTTGTGTTGATTTATTATAGGGGAACTTCTCCTTGAAGTCCAGGTTGGGGAGCAAAGTCATTGAATGTTACTTTCTACATTTAATAACACTGTCTTCTTTTTTCTCCCCCCCTCTCTATCACCCTGTCTTCTTTTTCCATATTTTCTCTCATCCCCCTTTCCTCCTCCTTTTTCCTGTCATGATCTCCTCCTCTATGTTTCTCCTCTCATCATCATCTCTCTCCCCCTTCTCTCGGTTGCTTTCCTCCTGCAGAGCGGAGCTGATTTGGAGTACCACTGGTAGCTGTCCAGCACAACTGCCTGATCCAAATAAACAGGACCACTTCTCCACACAAGATCACATCCATAGTCACCTTTTTAATTTCCTCTGGGATTTAGTTTTTTTTTCTCCTCCCCCACATTGAGAGATCAATCAAAACGGAAATCCTGGTTTTAGACACACACAACACACCCAGCGTGGAGGACTGCAAAAACAGATTCAGTTGGTTCTTTTTATAGAACAAAAAAAAATGGTCGGGGGGAAAAAAAAAAGAACAACTGCATCTGACATGAGAACTGCATATACAGTATAGACGTCATAGGAGAGGCAAACAAGCACAGTTTCTCTTGCCCCTCGTTTCCTTGCTTTCTTTTTAGTGGTTGTTTTTGTTGTGGATTGACGGAGACACAGGAGCAGCCCTGCTCTGAACACTTCGGGGCTCCGTGGTGCCTTGCTCAGAACGGAGAGAGGAGGAGGACCTCATAACAGCCAGCCAGCCAGCCATGACCAAACCAGCCACTCGCCGACGTTTCTAAGACACTGACTAGACTTTAGTGGTTTTATTGGCTGCGACTTTATTTCGGCATTATTTGTTTTGAAGTGTGAACTTTTACTTAAACCTGACTGGTAGCCAATCGACCACAAAAGCCTGTGATTCCCACACACCTTAAGCTACGCTGTCCAGTTCAGGCAAGCTTGGGTTTTTTTTTTTGAGCATTACTAGCAGCACTCAAATGGGGCCCAACACTAAACCTGCCCACGCACCCGGCTCGCCGGAGAAAAAGCCTGAGATTTACCACCGTAGAGCTGCGACCACCACGTGAGGCTGCTCACCTGAGACACGAGGACAGAACCGGCTCCTTCTGGCTATGAATTCTGGCTCCTCCACACTGCGTCCAGACTAAAACAGGACACAGGCTGGTGTGCCTGGCTGCACATAGGAATTACAGAACAGTTTAAACTCAAGTGTGATGACTCTTCTTGCACGTCCCCGCTCACTTTCTCTTCCTCTAGTCTCTTAAAAAGGATTTTTATCAAACAGTTGATTTCCCACTTTTCGCCTGTCTCTCTCTCCCTCTCTCTTTCTCTCTATTCGCTTTCTCTGTTTCTTCAAATAGCTGAAGAGACTCACTGTCATTTGCATTGGCAGACGTGGCCAGAAACATAAGCTTTTGAGCCTGCTGTTGTTTAAGAGATAGAAAGATAGAAATTATATATTAAATTCATATATAAATATAAATATATATATATACATAGATATATATTTTGATTTGTTTGTTTCATCTTAATTCCCAGCCATGGTATTCGTTGGGGCCTAATGTGTGTGACCAGTATGTGTGTGTGCGTGTGTATGTATATGTGCGTCTGTGTCTATAGACAAACTAAATCATTAAAGTCCAAGTTGCACACACAGTGTTCCCACACAGCAGCGTTCCAAAGACAGGGTTTGGGATAAAGGGATTCCAGCCTCACCCTCTTCTTCCCCCTCTCTCAACACACACACACACATACACACATATAGATATACACACAAACCTGCTTGTGCTACAACTTGCCTTTTTCTACTTCTGAAAATCCTGTGTAAGAAAAACAAAACAAAAAAAGATGCCTTTTTTGTTTTGATTGAAAAAAATTCCACCATTTTGTCTTTCTTTTTATTTTATTTTAAGTGTTGTTTTGTTAAATATGGCTTGTCAGAGTACTGTGGCTGTGGTCCTATTACAGATGGACGAGAAAATGAGAAGGGGAGCAGGAAATATACGTTATCTTGTACTGCAGAATGGGAGAGAAGTCGGTTTTTTGGTGCTTCACTGTATGAAGTCAAGGAGTGTGACTGTGGGACTGAAGAGACTCGGCTCGACACCCAGAGCCGTGTTCACACCGTCACTTCAATGGCTCTCTTTAAACCTGTCCACAGTTTCCTACACAGACTTTGCTCTGAGGCGCAGGGCGGTGCGGTCGCTGGAGAAGCCCTGGTTTGGCTCGTTGGATTGATCAGGAGTCTCTGTCTCATTTCTGTCGACCTGAGCACTAAAAAAAAAAAAGACAAAACCTCAGATTTAATTATTTGTGAGAAAAAAAAAACAACAACCTCCTTGTCGGTCTTTTTTGAAACAAATATGCGCATAGATAAAGTGGATACACAACCTTTGACTGTGTATTCTTTTCTGTAGTTGCATTGAAAATACTATATACACAACTGTAAGATACACTTTTTGTTTTCAATCATTCGATGGAGAACTCATTGTGCTTTCTGAAGTGGCAGTATTGAAAGAGAATAGGCCTAAAAAGAGTTTGGTGGCTGGTTAATGTTGTTGTGGTACACTCGCTCTTGGTGCCATATGACAAATAGGTACTTGAATGTGTAGTTTATTTGCAGTTGCATTGTTTTTAATGGGATGATTGATTTTTTTTTTTTTTTTTTCATTGTTTGTGGTGGAGGGAGTGGGAGGGGTGGGATCTCTATAGTTGTGCATGTTTTTGTGATTGAGGGAGGAGTGTATTTTGTGTGTGAGTGGGAGATGTACTGGGCGGGTGGGGATAACGTGGGGCATGTTCAGTGTGGTGGAACGCAATGTTAGAGAGGAAAGGAAATGGTAAAAATCCACAGCAGGGTAATTTGATTTTGTTTAAACTGAACTATCACTTCTGATATTTCTGATCACTTTTTTAAAACCCTGAAAATAGTTCATGTTTTTCACTTTTTCTGGTATTTGATATTCTTCTTGACATTGTGGACTCTTGTATTTCACAACTCCATATTTCCTGACTTTAACATTGTATAAGATTTGACCACACTGAACACATCCCCCTTCTGTTTAAGGTTTATGTTTAAGCTATATCAGACACTGGGCTTGGAGAGGAGCTAAGGGAGGGGAAGGAGGGAGAAACATTTATTTTTCTGAATGTAATTCTTCATTATTCACACTGATTCCACTGCATGGACTGAAAACAAGCAGCACTGCAGCATCACATCCTCTCCTCATCAGTCATGTAATGACAGAACAAGCTCTCTTGGCTTCCTTCTTTTTTTGGGAAATAAAACAAACTACAACAAATTTTAAAAAAGAAGAAAAAAAAAACCTAAATGAAACTTGATATTATATTCCACATTCAGAATAATGATCAAGACTCACATGGGAGGACGTTTCACTTTTTTTTTTTTTTTTTCCGAAGGAGACTTTGCAGGTTTGGTGATGCCTGAATGATTTGAACCTGACTTGTTGCTTTGATTTGAGGATATGTTAAGTAAAGAGAGTTTTACAAAGCATATTGTCTCCTGGACCTGTCAGTTATTCGGGGCCGGTGGGGTCGATGCGACTGTGGACGCCAGGAGGGGAGTGAAAATTTGGAAAAGGCACAAGGCAGATATGACATTCCTCTCGTGGGTTGTTTTGTTTTTTGGGCTGGAGATGAACCTTAGTGCTCTTTGCCACCTGCTGCTGTCGTGTCTGATCGCTCCTCCTGTACACACTGTTAGATTGACAGACACATGATGGCTATGATGAATTCCACACTTGCTTTTTTATTTATTCCAGTGCTTTTTTTTTTAGCTCCTAAAAACAAGATGCTGTTTTTTTCTAGACAGAATGAGGTAACGATAAGCTGGTGTGCAATTCAGAGTGGTGTGTGACCCACTCACTTTCACCTTTTGACCTTTTGAGGAGACTAAAAGAAGGAGAGGTTCATGAGACACCCAGGGCATTCATTCACCATCCCTTCTTCCTGTACTAACTTCCCAGTATGCTATTGTGATGTTACAGACCATACAGTGAACATAATAATACAATAAAAGATGGATTTAAGTTTAAACAGTTGCTTTTTTCCTGTGATGTTTTTTCCACATTGTACCAGGGCCTTGTCTCAGTGTAACTCAGGATGTAAAGCACAAGTTTGCCAGTAAGGCCTGTTGGGAGGACTATGGATGTCACAGCAAATGTAATAAAGCAGTCCTTTATTTCATATTCTACAGCAATTGCAAATAAATATTTAAATGAACAATCAATTCATCTAGAAATAGCCTACTTAAGATTTGACAATGGATTTACAAACACCAGCTGTTGGTAATTTATTTTAAAAACAGATTCATACTGGAAATTACTTAAATGCAAATTTGTAACCCCATTTTTTTTTTAATCACGAGTATTTGTTGACACATTAAAAGCTGCTGAATGCCTATTAAAATATGAAATTCAGTAAAATTATTTATAATTTTCTTGTGACACCCCTGGTCCTTTACAGATTTGTGTTTTTTAGTTTTACAAACAGGTCATGTGAGGTGAGGGAAACGTCCTCTAACGTCTCAGCCTTGTGAGCTTCTGAACTTCTCTCACCCTAAAATGACTGCAACAATTCAGATTGATGTATTTTAGTATTGATAATTTTCTATTCTCTGGTGTTTTATTGCTGATCACACCTTGTAGCTGTCTGGACTCAAACATTGTTTCTGTGTGGAGTAGACACAGTCACTGTACTCAGTGTATCTCAGCTGCTGCTGGAAAGTCCTGTTCAGTTATGTCCTGTTCTTAGTACAGTTTTATTTCAGTAAATACACTGTAAAAAAAAACTCTGTTCTTCATAACTGGTGGAATTTGGTGATAAATGATCAGTCACAAGCTGGTAATTAGAACAACTGTGTTGCTCCAGCATTGCCTTTTCCTTTCTTTCTGGACCAAAAGCCATTTATAAATGGCATAGTAACATTTACAACTACTATTGAATGATTTAACTTTTGCCATTTACTCACTGAAAAAACAAAAACCTTTTTCTGTGAAGCCTCTCAGTCCTCCAGGTATCATTATGTGAAGGCAATTGGATGTTTCACCTCTCACCCAAAAGGATTCTTCAGTAATAAAAACCCTTTTTTAATGCCACACTGACATGTATAACTGCAGTCCTAGTGATGTATTACACAGTGTGAAACCTTAATCAGTGATGAAGCAGCTCTTACTCCAACATTTCACATTTACTGCATTGGTCTCTCCACATTTTTAACCATTTTAAGTTTTGCATTGATCGACATAATTTGATTTAATAGCTTAAATGATCAAATCAACCATTTAAAAAAAGACATTTATTGGAACCTGTGAACTCTGTGACTCAGAAAGTGGGACAAGAGTAGTAAAGAGCATGAAGTCAGTCCTCCCAGCAGACTGCAACAAAAAAGAAAAAGCTAATCTCTAACCTTTCCCATCCAGCTCTCCACTCTCCCACATTCCACAGGTGGCACCATGTGTGTGTGTGAGGGAGAGGGAGATAAAGGAAGTGTGTGTCTCTCTGTGTGTACTATGACCCTCTCAGAGCAGTTAAATTACCTTATGCTCCCTCATTTAGTCCCACAGTCCTTGTGAAGAGCAGCCAGACCAGGACGGGTTGTCTTAAGCATTTTTTTGTTGTTGTTAAAAACTTGACATGCATTTAAAGAGTCGCTCCGGCAGCCTGGAGCTGCAGGAGGGCACCCGCAACCCGGCGTTTCAGGACCTGGAGGATGAGGGTCCGGTGGCCGAGAGCATCAGCACCAACCCTGGGGAGAAACATCGGGACTGCGAGGCGGTGGCGGTGGCGCTGGACTCGGACGCGGCGGATGAGTACACGCAGCTGAAACCGTACGCCGGGATGCCCAAGGAGGTGCTGCTGCTGTACTCCTCCCAGGCCCGGTACCGAGTCCCCCGGGAGGTCCTGTTCTGGCTGACGATGGCCTGCACCCTGGCGCTGGTGGCGCTCACCGCCACGGTGATCGCTCTGTCTCCGCGGTGCCTGAGCTGGTGGCAGAGCTCCCCGGTCTACCAGGTCTACCCCCGCTCCTTCAAGGACTCGGACGGTGATGGGGTCGGAGACCTCAAAGGTGAGATGGTCGCACCGCTGTGTTTAATCAAACACTTTGTCTACTGTATATATTTGGTAGTCTAAGGTATTTGTTGTTAACAATATTCCCAATGAGTCTACTCCTACTATGTTTCTTCAGGTAGGCTTTTAATGTTGATGTGGTTGCCTATTTTTCAGTGATGGAGAGTAAGTAGGCTACATTTACAGATGTTTTGTGTAAATTCAAAACAGTTTAAAAACTTTAAACTTTGGAAATGATCAATTTTTATTCTGTTTAACTTGACTTTAAATATTTACATTATAAATACAAATCTAAGCAACAAAACCTTATGATGTGTTACTAGAGTCAATTATATGACCAGCAATAAAGTGTTTAAGATTAGGCCTGGGTGAATGGATGCATCAGTGATTATAAATAGTATTCAGTGAAATCTAGGCTACTTATATAATTTTTGATGCTGATACTCTTGCATTTTTACAACAGTAATTCTGTGTGGGAAAACTTAAACTTGTAACTACACAATGCTACAGGGCCCCTGTGAAGTTTTGGGTTGAAGTTCAGCTCTGCCTCCTCAGATCACACCCATAAAAACATAAAATTCAGTACAGGTTATATTTAGAAGTTCTTTGTTGTTGCCAACTTGGCAACCATTGGTTTGTGAATGATACAATGCAACACTGTGCTTTGAGAATGGATTGACAGTGCTATCTTATAACTTAAAGGTGCATCACAGCTTTTCAGTATTTAAGAAAATTCTCAGATTTTCATTTTCTCTTTGTTTATTTTTTTTTATAACTTATAAAGCCACATTGACTCCAGTGTTGAGTATTAACAGGTTTTTATTGTTTGCCTGTGAGGTTATTATTGGGACTGTGTATTTCAGTATCTAGTGTTCATCACTGTGGTGTTGCTCTGGCAGGAATTCAGGAACAGCTGGATCACTTCCAGTACCTGAACATCAAGTCAGTTTGGATCAGTCCTTTCTACCGCTCTCCCATGAAAGACTTTGGCTATGATGTGGAGGATTTCCGGGCCATCGACCCCCTCTTTGGAACCATGCACGACTTTGAAGAGCTCCTGGCTGAGATGCACAACAGAGGTCTTTACTTTTTAAAGTATTTGGTGGAGGGTGATGGGAGAAGGGTTTAACTTGATGGCGGTGTGGCCGTCTTTAACCGATACTAATCTTTGTTTCCACCAGGTTTGAAGCTGATCATGGATTTCATTCCCAATCACACCAGTGACAAACATCGCTGGTTTAACTTGAGCCGGGTGAGAGATCCCCACTACGAGGATTACTACATCTGGGCCGACTGCAATGAAACTGCACCAAGACCTAATAATTGGGTTGGTATTTACATTGCATCTATTTTCATTGACCCTCTATCTGTCTGGGCATGATGTATTGGAATCAGCAAAAAGGTTAATTAGTCTGGAGAGATGCTGAAAAAGTCCAGACCTCATTGTCAGTTAATGGCATCTCTGTTTCCCCCGTCCTGTCTCTCAGGTGAGTATTTTTGGGAACTCGTCATGGACCTATGATGAAGTCAGAAGACAATGTTACCTGCACCAGTTCCTCAAGGAGCAACCAGACCTGAACTTCAGAAACCCACACGTCCGCCAAGAGATCACTGTGAGATTACATGACCGCACACTGCTCTTCCTCGCATACATTACCTCTGCTACTGACTCAGCTCTAACAATGCTTGTTTTTCCAGTGACTCACATGTTGTATGTCACACTGAGATCCATGTTACTGTTGTCCTCATCTGTTTTGTACCACAGCAGTAATGTGGGATGGCTATAACTGGTTACACATTAACTTAGACCTGTTAATCCTTGTGTTTTTAACGGATGTTAAACACAGCACAAAGTACAACAGAAGGAACAGGAAGCTCTACTTGTTTGTTATTCTGCATTTTAATGCTCAATCGTCCTTTTGTTGTTGTTGAATGAGCGGCTTGTGGAAATGAGTGGAAAATACATCAATTTTACAAAAATCAACGACACTTTACTGCTAAGGAGTAGCTCACATTCTCTGATTCATAATGTAGACATCGTATTGTGTTTTTAATGAATTTATATTTATTATTTTATTTCAGGATATTATTCATTTCTGGCTGAACAAAGGAGTGGATGGGTTCAGGATGGATGCGGTGAAGCACATCCTGGAGGCCGCACACTTGAGGGATGAACCACAGGTCGACCCAAACAAGCCACCGGTGAGTGTCCCCTCTTCAGTTCAGTACTATTTATTGTATGTCTCTGGTTGGGACAGGATGTACTGTCTGCCAGCTTAGTCCCATAGCAGCTCTTTGTCCTCACAATTGGCTTGACGTGACTGACAAACATGGTACGGTCCGTCTGATCTGCTCGTTGAGGTGGATCAGTCATCAGACTGACCAACAGCTTCTACCCCAGTGCCATCAGGCAACTGAACTCTTGCACATAGACTGCCACATGCTCCCACACTGACAACACTGACTGCACTCTATAAATTGACTGCTGCACTTTAGGAACTGTGCAATATTGAATTTTACTGTCTTATTGTTGTTGATTGTGTGTATGTCTTTTTTATCTTCATTGATGTTTTTAACCACATGGAGGTTTGCATTTTAAATTTCGTTTATACCTTGGTATGAATGACAATAAAAGGAATTCAATCAGTGGATCCCTAGTTATAGACTTTCCAGGTGTATCACTCTACTACCATATCTATTTGACTTCTTCTAATGCTAGGATGCAGCTCAGATGTCATTTCAGTGAATGACAGCTGCTGATATTCTTGAATCCTATAGTTGCAGGTTTCATTTTGGAAAAACTGACATTAAGAAAGTGTGTAGTGAGACAAGATTTTTGAGGGAGAGAGTCAACTTTTTATTATAAATTTAGCTTTTTATTCTTTGCTTCTTCAATCTTTCGATACTCTGGTACCATTATCCTTGGTTGCTTCATTGTGATGGTCAAGAGCTGTATAGTTTGACTACTTTTTAAAGTTAAATTTTCAATAGTATAAATGTTCTTAATATTCAGAAGGTCTCCTTGGTCAGTCAGGTATTTGTGTTTCATTTTTTAGGGTGCAAGCTCGAAGGACATTAAGTTTTGCTGCAGCTCTTCTTTCTCTGAGCTTGGGGGATCAAAGTTCAGTTGAGTTAACAATCTCAGCTCTAACGCTCAGTTATATAATTAATATGATTTTATTGAGTTATGTAACGTGTGAGATGTCAGAGTCCAGATGTTAACAATCTGAGGGATAAAAGCAACATTGTGGGCAGAAGCCGCTCTGGTGAAGCAGTGCTTTCTGGTGGAGCTAGTAGAACAAACACAATCAAGAGCTGAGTGGGAGAGTCCTCACTGTACGTGATGCATCGTTCATCATTTATCTGTGGTTTGAATGCCAGGTCACCCAGTGCTCCTCTGGAGAAAAAACACTGGTCTTGGAATTCAGAGGAGGTCACAATTCATGCAGAGTTAAGCTCACTAAGAAAGACTTTTTGTTCCATAGAGACTGAAGTTATTTCTCACAGAGGAAAGATTAGTAGAAAAGAGGCATTTTTGGGTGGATTAGCAAGTCACTGGGATTTACTTACCACTGCAGAATAACACTATAATACTGAGACATCTACTTACTGTTGACTGAGAGGTATATTCACTGCTGCAGCACCCAAATTGACCCTCTACTCATTTTTAAGCAATAAGCCACACAAAGCTGTGCTTTATGGTGATGTTGCAGCAGAATACATCACTTTTAGGCCCCACATGGAGATGTTTATGTATATATTTACAAACTATAGAGGCACATCATTGTTACAGTCACATTTATATGTGTATTGGGGTTTTTTTAACCACAGGTTTGTATGATTCAGCCAATCATAGCTCAGCCACAATCTCTGTTATTATTGCTTTAGTGGTTTGTCCGCCAATTGTAGCTTTAAATCAAGACCGACTTTACTGGCAGCTGCCTGTGATGGCATGTTAGTTCAGTGGATTGTACTGCTGCCTCTTAAACAATGTCCATGAATAGATTTAGAGTGGATTTAATGTGTTGTCCCTGTGTCCTGAGCTGGTTAACCTAGTTCTTAGCACTTGTGTTTGGTTGCATAAGGTCAAAATTCCCCATAGGTATATAACATTGTAGATATATTTCCCTGTTTTTTTTTTTTTTTTTTAAAGATTGTTACAACCAACAGTGCATCAATAAAATTAGCACTAAACATTTTTTTGACATTCCTCTGTATCCCCGTTTACTGAGCCCAAAGTGTTTTATCACTTAGCCTCCACTCTATCTATCCGCTTTCTACTCATTTTCAACCACCTGCCCTGTCACTGCATCCTGTAATTTGGCTTTACAAAGGAATACATTTACAGCCAGCCTCTCCTAACTCTCAGTGGGCAGAGAAAAATACCATTGAGCTCTGCTAATGCACTGGAGGTGATGATCTCAGGGAGGAATCTTTACTATAAATGAACCACTAGTCTCCTGTGTTAGCTAAATGTAAAATCTGACTGTAGCACTTAAGCTGACAGCCCAGCAGGCCAGAGAGCCAGTAATAGTTGCATTACCTCATGTTTCTTCATATCCACTTAACTCCAGGAGTCTGTAACTTCAGAGTGGGACCTTCACCACGACTACACCACCAGCCAGCTGGGGTTGCATGACCTGCTGAGGGACTGGAGGGCAGTGATGGACACCTACAGCCGTGAGCCTGGCAGATACAGGTATTACACAGTAATGTTACTGTAGGTTCATCACTGAGACTGATAATGTTCTTCTTAATTCACCACTACACATAATGCCTCAAAGAAATATGCTGCCAAACTTGGCTTAGGATCAGTTTGCATGTTTTCATACATAATATAAGTTCTTGCTGCACTCCAGGTTCATGGTGACAGAGTCGTACGATTACCACGAGGTGGACAAGACCATGATGTACTACGGCACCCCGCTGGTTAAGGAAAGTGACTTTCCCTTCAACTTTTACCTGCTGGACCTGCCTCAAAACACCAGTGGCGCATGGGTTCAACATCTGATCCACCTCTGGATGGCCAACATGCCAAGGGGACAGTGGCCCAACTGGGTGGTGAGTCTCCCCATCTCCTCCAGTCTCAGGCTTCTCCCTCACTTTTCAACTTCAGCCTTTGCTTCCCTGACCCTCCAACCATTTTCATCCTCCCTTTGACATCATCTTACTCACCTCTCCACTATCTCTTGTATTTCTCTAACTGCTGCTGTCACCAGGTTGGAAACCATGACAAGCCTCGAATTGCCTCCAGTGCTGGTCAGGACTATATTCGCGTCATCAACATGCTGCTGCTGACCCTTCCAGGCACGCCCACCACCTACTATGGCGAGGAGATCGGCATGGAGAACATTAATGTCACAGACAGTCAGATACAGGACCCTGCTGGCAAATACAATTCAGTCAGTACTGTATTTCAATACTGTAAACATGACAGTGACACTGGGGCCTAGATTGAAAAAAATGGTGCATACCTGTATATACCTTCATGAGGTAGTGTTTATTGTCAGTTTGTTGATTTTCAGACTACATCAGATTTATCTTGGTGTAACCAATAAATTGGTTACTGAATATACATACATTAAAGTGCATTAAAGTCTAAACGCACTCTGTCAGAAGAAGCTGAAATGCCAAAATCATTCATGTTGTTTCACTGCAGAGCGCCAGTCGGGACCCTCAGCGATCTCCAATGCAGTGGAGTGGTGACATGAACGCAGGCTTCAACAACAAAACCAACAGCACCTGGCTGCCTGTACACCCAGACTACAAAAGTGTTAACGTGGAGGTACGTAACTCTTTTTAGAGATGGAGAGGTTACTTTGTGTTGATCTCATTTCACATCACACATCCTCTTGCTGCTCTTTGTCTTCTAGGTCCAGAAGAAAGATGACAGTTCTGTTCTGGCTCAGTACCGTTTCCTCAACACGCTGCGTCAGTCAGAGCTCCCTCTTCACCGTGGATGGTTCTGCTACATCCACTCTGACGCCAGTATCTTCTCTTACCTCAGAGAGCTCGATGGGCTAAACCGAGCTTTCCTCATAGTGCTCAACTTTGGCCACGAATCCGCCGTCACAGATCTCTCCTCCATCAGTGAGTTACCAGACCAGCTGAAGGTGCTGATGAGCACAAACCCAGCCAACGATGGCAAGGTGATGCAAAAGTCTCATATCCAGACAGAAGCAGGGGAGGGTTTGGTGATGCAGTACTCCACCCACACTCGGTTTAATCCCGACCACCAGCAACAGTGCTACGTCTCTGAGAAGGCTTGCTACTTGGGGGCCTTGGACATACTTTATAAGTGCTAATATGGACCATCAGTGGTATCCAGTCATTACAGTGTCATAGGAGCAAAACGATTGTTCTTCTGAATGTCCTCTGTCAGGGATTGCTGTCATCTAATAAAGAGGACCATTGCAGATCTATTTCCTGTTGATGTTGTCTTCTCTTCCACTGGGGCCATTGTGACTGTGATGGTACATTTAGATCAGTGCTGTTGGACTGCTTCTTTGCTATCTCTTCCTCTTGCGCTGAGGCCGAGCAGGATTCAGACCCAGCTCTGTGTGTAGAAATGCGATGTTCAAGGCTTCCTGTGTTGAGGAAAAAAAAAAAGACAGAGATCAAATTTCTTAGTCTGTTCCCATTACCTAATGTCTTTATTTGAAGGTGAGTGAAATGAGGTGAGCGCACACTAAAGAGCCTGGATGTGCTGATGACAAGCAAAATTACTTTCTCAAATGTGAAAAGCTCAAATTTGACAGAGTTACAGATCCTTTTAAGAGTATATTACCTCCTCCAGCACCCCCTCCAAGTCTTCTGGCCCGTGGTGATTTGCTCCAGGTTGGATATTCAGAACAATGTTTGGTATTGCTTTATATTCTAAAAGACATAAGAGGGAAGAGAGACAGAGGTCAAAGGGAGAGTGGGGGAGAAGAAGATCTCTAATATTGTACACCCACTTTCTCTGTTCCCCCTCTCTCTGTGTCCAGTTGCCCCAAATCTTATCTTTCTCTCTCTCTCTCTTCCGACTCTGGCTTTATTCTGCTTTCATTCATTCTCGCTCCCATCTGATATTGCCCTCCCTCCTCTCTACCTCCTCCGTATTATCCCCCCCTCACTGTCTCTGTGGTACTGGCTGTTTCACAAGTACGGTCTTGACCTTGACAGCTCCCAGTCTGTGGTGTCTAATCTCTTGCTCTGATACACTATCTCTTTACCATGCTAATGGGCCTGCCCACCCGCCTGCATGTGTCTATGCCATCAGCACTTTATCAAAGACTCGGGAGAACAGAGAAAGACAGATTAGGGAGACATATACACACATACACACACACAGAGACACTTAAGCTGCCTGGTGTCTGTGTGTATGAACAACAGAAAAGTGAGAGAGGGTGAAAGAGAGAGATAATGTGTGCATTTGAAACAAGACGAGCGGAGGCAGTGTGTGTGTGTGTGAGAGAGAGAGGGGTGTAAAGAGGAGTACCACCAATGTGGTGAAGGCAGATTATGAGTGAGAGGGAGAAAGAGCCCATCTACAGGGAAATGAGAGCAATTAGCTGACACACACTCAGACACACATGCTGTACTACAAGGTGACCTATGCTATACTTTGGTCATGAACTTAAAATTGTGATAGCACTTTCCCCAGGCAGACAGCTATACATCTGTTACTGCTGCCTCTCAAGACATGCACACTGACACTACTACTGGGAGTTGACCCTGAACTATTAAAACCTCTGATGATGCAGAAATTACATCTTAAAGAATGTGGAACAAGCGGAAAGAAAACTACGCTGGAATGTTTCCACAAACACACACACACCCATGGAAATGTGTACTGAAGCACACATCAGCACACTGACATGCATGGGTGCACATGTGAGAATCTACATGATCAAGAAAGGATTAAACTGTTGTGATAATATGAGAAAGTGCATGTGGGCACGTACCAGGCTCTGGATTCATGGTGAGGTGTGTAGAGACGGCTTTCTTTAGCTGCTCAGTGTATTTGAGGACACCTGCCAAAGGGACCCTGGCATCACTTCTGTAAGCGGTCAGCAGCATCGATGGGTAGGTCTTTCTCACACAAGCACAAGTACACAAACACACACATACACACATGTTAGATAACCTAGTTTTATTACACTGCTTAGCAAAAGTCATTAGTAATTAATGATCCCCAGTGTCCCCTAAATCATGATTTCAAAGGCCTAAGATATATTTTTCAGTGAGCTGACGCACAGGCAGAGCTTCTGGTCTTTTGTTGGACAGATTTCAGAGAAAGCCTGAGAACCACTAGTTGACCCTGTGCTATTCTTATTCTGGCTCAGGACCAAAATATGGGCCATGGGAATTTAAAGTGGGTTTTCAACATAGTCTGAATAAACTGTATGTTATCTACCATCTGAAAAGTACACAGCAAACTGAACAGGGGGAATCATGGGTATGGATGGTAACACAGTAAGGATGGCACAGTTCTCTAAAACCAGTGCATGAAGAGTTAAAGCTACAGCTTTCCCTCCATACCTGCGGAGTAATGTTGTGAAGGGGACAGTAGGAGGAGATGCTGAGTCTGTGATTGGGGTTCCCCACAGGATCCCCCCATTCCTCTCTATCCTCCAGAGTTAGAGGCAGACTAGGATTCTCCATTGTTCCCAGCACATCCAGGAAAGGAGCCTGCAAACAGGAAAATAAATGACTTGGGATGTGTTGCAACTCATGTGATGGAGCACGAGACTCTGTATTGCTCTCTCTTCATATATAATCTGCAGTGACTGTAATATCTTACTTGCAGTGTGACAGCCCGCATCAACTGTGGCTGTCTGTTGCACAGTGCTCCCACTGGCACAGCCCCAGCACTGCAGGCTGTAAGGCCAGTAAAGGGAGGAGAGGACACTCCTAAAGAGAAGAGGTGTTGGAGACAGGCTTGAAGGTCCTCCACTCCTTTCTCCTTCCCTTCTTCACGGGCTTGTCTGTGCCAGGACAGACCCCGCTCTCCTCCACCTCTGGGAAGTGTAAATATAAAGATAAAAGATGGATTCACTGTAATGCTCATAACAAAAGTTTTAATTCCAAACTTAATTAACCCTCGCAAACCATTTCCTGCTGCAACATCAATACAACAATCAATACTACTTAAATGAAGCATGTCTCTCCTCAGCAAATAAAATGCTGAGCCTATCAAATAAGTTTTACACCCCATCCTGACATGCAGTGGCGCAAGCGAGAAAAAGTACTTTCAATTAGCCTGTCCTGACATGCCACGAGCGACATCGCTCTGTCCAGCGATGTTGCCCAACCCTGAAAAACTTGATCTGGACAACATTTTGCGGCCGTGTCCCACCCCTAAACACTTCTTATTGGTTGAAAAGTACACCCTGCTTCCTGTTGACAAGCTAGTTAGCAGAGAGAGGAGAATATGAGAGAATTGCATTGAAATTTAAAAAGAACCCAAAAAAACTCCAAGATGTCAAAAACGGCAACGTCAAGGAAATGTCAAGAATCTAAAAGTACATCCCTCAATAATTTGATTGGTTTGGATTCTGAACCAATACAATATACTTGCGATAAAATCGTCACGCTGCATATCAGGACACTTTCCCGCCGGTTCGCTCACTGGCTGTATGTCAGGATGCGGTGTTAGGCTGCTGGAGAGGTGATAAGATACCTGATGTGGCAGTAGGCTAGAACCCATCCCTGCTCCAGCAGAAGCCTTTTCTCTGGTGAGAACTCCATGGTGAGATCTCTGCCATAAGCTCCGTAGACATGGGCCAACAGTGGCACCTGCTTCAAACCCTCCGCAGGTAATGCATGAAACAGTGTTATTGGCACCAGGGTACCATCCTTCAGAGGAAAGACAGAGACTGTGATGGGCAGACGCTACTAAGCTCTGCAACACGTCCCTGGCTGCTTTATATGTTAGCTGCACTGAAAGTGTGTACAGGTGTATGAGATGCATGGCAGAGTCTGAACTATTACCATTATAGCTGTTACCAAAGAGCTGTATCAGTGGACACTTGAGTCTTGATACAAAATCTTTACCTCTCTGCTGCTGATACTGTGTCAGTGTGTGTGCGCGCATGTGTCTTATATGTCAAGTGCTCTCACTTGGCTGCAGGCCTCCAAGTGTGTGGTGGTGTAATTGCCCTGCTTCTCTGGGGACCGACGATCTTCAGTGTCTGATAAAAGAAGCCCGTCCTCGGGGTACAGACAGTAGGGCACCGGTGGGTGGACTGGAGATGAGATCAGGAATTCAAACACTTTGCTTTGGTCTGCCAGGCCCGGTTTCTTGGTTTCAATGAAACGAGCCCAGGAGGGGAGCTTTGGAATAAGCATAGGAATATGAGAGGTAAGAGATGGATATATAAAAGCAAGGTACAGTAAAAACAATAATAAGAAAAAATATGCATGCAAATGAGCAAGGAGGTCGGTAAATGACACAAGGAGGAGGGGTTTTCTGACAAACAGACCTGCACAGTGTATGATTTCTTGGGATGGCTCAATGGGACTACAGTCAGAGAAAGTTCATTGGCTGGTGTTCTTGTAGACAACACACAGTGGTCTGCAACCACATCCATGTCTTTGACAACATTGCCAGGGCCAGGGGTAAACAATGGCACCCAGGAGACCATGGAGGGCTCAGATAAAGGAGCTTGTACCACCTGGTGAACATACAGAAAGATAAATGTCTTCACTTGAGAAATTAAAAAAATAACAAGAAGATGTCACATTATGTCGATAGAAAATATTCACTGGGCACAGACTTCTCAATTATAACTGTAAAATATGTTAAATGTACTGTATGCAGCCTGTAAAAAGGTTGTGCTTATGAATGCATTATAGAAACTACCTGATATTCCTGTCCAGGCCCTGTGTTAGCCAGTATGATCATCCACCCCCTCCAGTGCTCAGTGTGGTACAGTAGGTCCTGCTGCCGTGGCTGAACCAGAACAGGCTCTAAATGGGTTGTTGTTGTGTCAATTAGTAGCACCTCTGAACTGGTCCTGCTGCTGCAGTTGATGCTCAGTATCTGTCGGTCTCTGGAGAGGGCAACCTCCACAAACACACTGGGGAAACGTGGTGTTTCAATTAGGAGGTGGTGTGGGAGCAGAGGCAGCTCAGATGTCACATTACTTGCACTTACTCGGGCCGCGTTTCCTCATACACAGACGTTATTCTGCTTCCACCGGAGGTCAGGTCCAGACGAAACACTCTGCTGCAACACAGACCCTCCAGAGTGGTGTAAAAAAGGGTCTCATCTGTGGCCCATTCTGTTCACATACAGACAGAAAAAAACATACTTTTATTTTAGCCAATGCATTATTACCAACGAGCTTTTTCTTTTACATGTGCAAACAATTCAAAACATACCAAAGGTGAAGACTTTGTCCAGGGTGAGAATAATGTGTGGGTGATCCAAGGGAGGGGAAATCTTTCTTTCAAGTCTCACAATCACACACCTGGATTGTGATAGCACAACCATTTATTCTTTATTTTGAAACTTTACAAGAAAAAAAATGCTGTAAAATAATCATAATAATAGCTTAACTGTACTCTGATTCACCTTGGCTCTTCTCTGTGATTCCCTTTTAGTGTGGCAGCAAGATGCTTTTCCTGTGGGGACAAACGTATTCTCTGGACACTCCACTGAAACCTCTGCTGTTTCTCTCCATTTATAAGTCCTGACTCCTCCTCTCCTCCAGAGACTTGTCCCAGATTTAGCACCTGCTCTGGCTCCAGGTCTCCTGCAAATGAGGAGAGGAAACTGAGTCATTCACCATAGTGGGGATGTCAGTTGTAGATGCAGACATGAATTAGGGCTGTGATGGGAAAAGCCATGTAGTAGTTAACATCTGTTGTTAGGCTTCATTCTTGTTTTTTCCTTACTCTGTCTTTTGTCCATTCTGTAGATGCCATCGTGTTCAATGAAGTACACGTGATGATGGCCACAGACCTGTGACAAAAGAAAGACCTTGAGTTTCTGACATAAATAGGATGAATATAATGACACAAGGGTTATGTATCATACTGGATTTCTATCAAAAATACATAATACAAATAATATTAATGAGTTGTTTCAAATCTGAAACCTTACCACTGAGTAATCAGGTATGTTGGAAAACCTTTGGTATGCTGCCTTCAGTCTCCTGTAAAAATACCTCTGCAAGTCCTTGTACCTCTCAAGTCCAGAGCTGAGCTGATCATATGATGAGTCTGGAGTGTCCTGAAATGCAAGTGCTTTATAAATGATGGAAAGACTTTCACAAGATTACAAGTATAAGCTCCAATTGTAAAGGCCATAACTGAATAACTGTAGAACAACTCTGAATAGCTTGTAAACCACACTATGAATTAGCGTGTATATGTTTTTTCACTAGTATTTCAGCAATGCCAGAAAAAAAACAACTATCTAATAAGTGAAGAAGTTTTTATATCTGGAATACAGAGAGACATAGAGACATTGCTCATTTCTCAAATTTACTTCAGTGTGGAAGAAAATGATATAAAGGTGATCCATGTTGTTAGATAACAATAGAATAGTTGTAGTATTAGTACAGTATTTCACTGTTGCTTTGAGCTTAAACGCTACAAAAATTGTGCACAAAACTTTGCACACCTTCCTAAATAATTACTTATTAACCCCCCATTTGCCAGCTATGTAGCAGGAGGAATACTGTACTCTGCTTTGAGGCTGTGTCAGAAAATATTATGACAAGAGCCACAATTCCTGTTTGCATCATTTCCCTTGACTTCAGACATTTTTAATCACTCTGATCTTGCCTGGCTGGTGGGGGAAAAACAGTTGGAGGCAGGATATCCCTGTAAGTTTATTCCCTGTTAGCTCATTGAGCCACATCCCAACAAGAGGCTCATTTTTCAGCCCTATGCCCTTATCGGTGGCTCACTACAAGACACGATTTGTCAGCCTGGTGAAAAGACACCGTGTTCTTAAATAATGAATGACATGACGTTATCGACGA
The DNA here is from genome assembly GCF_045865225.1 of Trachurus japonicus. NCBI lineage: Eukaryota > Metazoa > Chordata > Actinopteri > Carangiformes > Carangidae > Trachurus > Trachurus japonicus. Next base: position 11,555,133 of record NC_140921.1, on the reverse strand, counting down.
GATTATCTTAACAGCCAGTAGTAACCTTACACCACGTCTAAGGTGAGTAAACTCAGCAGCAGCACCTTTTGACACCCTTACCGTCATATAACAGCGGTGGTGGTGGTGGACGGAGAAGTAGGAGAGCCAGGCTATCCGTTGTTTATAACCGGGGAGCTCCCGCAGTCGTGGCCGAAGCGGTGAGACGAGACAAGCCGGTAACCGGAGCAAACAGGAAGCGACGGCCATTACAGAGATATAACTGTCAATCAGCTAAATTAACTGATAATAGCTGTGTTTATGTGGTTTAAGCAGCTGAGCTAACTGTCACCACCAGATACCGCTCGGTCTCATCTCATCTACGACTGTAAACACGTTTCACACAGCGAATAACCATTGGTGTTTGGACTTGTAAGATTATTATATTATCTGAATTAATCACAGACGCTAGTAAAACGTTGACAGCAACAGCAGCGAGCAAATTCTACGCACGTGCATCATTTAATAAATAAAACCCGCTGTGTGGTTGACGTAGCGAGCACTGCCAGACTAAAGCAATCAAATTCAGGCATGTGGAGCAGCCAAATAGGAACTGAAAAAAATGACGGATAAATGTTTTTGCACTTTATTACAAGGTCTTGACGTATTAGGTGGAAAAGAGCAAAAATAGAATCGTTGTTGGAACATTTCTCGTGGCGACTATGAGGTAACAATGAGAATCGAACGCCGCCGCTGAATATCGTCCCTTCTAGAATCCATTGTAATGTCTTGACTGCCCAGAGTGTACGGAAGTAGCATGCATCCATTGTGGGTGTAACAGGTGATTACAGTCAAGCAATATCTGTGAGCATTTTTTCGTCGGTGTAGTTTAGAGGGGGGGGAAAGCCTTATTTTTCTATCGCCACGTTGCTACCGATAACTGTGACAGCTCTGCAGCCGGGACATTTGTTTTTTACAGACTTATTTCCGTCCGGTAACTCCGAAGATTAAAAAAAATGGACAGGGACTCCACCGGTGTTGCAGGGAAAACCGAGCCGGCTTCGCCTTTGAGGAAAGATATTAATAACGACACCTGCGCAGCTGATTCCCCCACCTCCCCACCTGGGACCGGTGATGCTACTGATGTCGCCCGGGCCAGGTGGACTCTGCTACGACAGGTACTGTACAAGCAACACAGACACAGGCGTTTCTCCTGCTTTGAGATTTTTCTTTAGGCTATATTCGCACACATTTTTGAAAATATCTTAAATGTTTAGCGGGAAATCAGTCATTGGACATCTTTGGATGTTGTGTTTCCCCTAGAGTCTTTCATTCTCACAGCACACACCAGAACTCAACGTGTAGTTCATGCTCTCTTTATTGTGCAGTGTGGGTCACAGTTTTTAATTCGTAGCCTATATTTACCTTAAAGTACTTACAACAGATATGTGAAGAAAAAAAAATCAATAGAAGGAGGTAAATTAAGGTTTTTGCAATATCATTGGTTCTTTATCATTAGCTACAGTATGTGAACATAAAGGAATACAAGTCATGTCTGTCATGTTTTCTCCCTAACTTTGTCAATGTCCATACATAGGCTACAATTGTATAATGTATTGTAGATCACCAAAGATTTAGTCCTAGTCTAATAATAGCATATCTCATAACTTATGCTATAACTCTAGTACAGTGGAGAACTTGTCACCAGTTGTAATCCATCTCTCCCCTGTGGCCACGGAGGAGCTATAAATGTACTCACCTTGTGCACATAAGCAGTAGCTGTAAAAGAAGAGCTTTTAGTTTTTACCCCTACATGGTCATGATACAGATGTTACACTTGGCTGACAAGAAAAGCTCCCTGCAGTGGGTCAGTCCTGTATTAGCCTACTGCTGGCACAGTGATAAATCTACGACAGACAGACAGACAGACAGACAGACAGACAGACAGACAGACAGACGAACAGAGAGACCAATGATTCATTTAATTGTGTTAACTGCTCTATTTGTCTGACAGTTGAGAATAAAAAGATGTAAATTAAATCTGTACATCATTTTATTCTGATTGTGACATCATAGACCGAGTGTACAGTCAACTTTTGATGAACAGGAAAACTGCAAACTGATTTTGTTGAATGTCTGAGGTTGACTGCTGCATCATTTGAAAACCAAACCATTAAAAAGTCAATTAAAAATGAGAAATGTAAATGTCTTTTGCCTCCCTGGCATATTATTAGGAAGGACATTTGGTCTGTTGAACTGAAATGAACCACAGACGAAACAGAAAAACAAGGCTGACCAAATCTCAAGACTGTAAAGCTTATAAGAAGATTTCATGATTAAGTGATGAACTCTTTATTTCCACTCCAAACTCTCTCAGGTATTGCGTAAGAAGGAGGCGGACGCTCCGGAGGTCAAGCAGGTGTCGGTTCGAAGGTTTGCCACATTTGACCTCTTCAGCAGGAGAAGACTTGTGACCCAAGACCCCAGTGATACCTCAGATGACCAGTGGGTGGAGTACAGAAGTGTCTACTTTCCAGAGTACAGTGCCTTACTCAGGTGGGAACTCTTGAATGGATGCACATAAGGCTCCAGTATCATGCTGGCAAAGATAAAGCGTGTTGACATTGCACTATACTAGGGACAATTACACTTCAGTACAGCGTCAGTTTAGTCAGGTAAAAGTCAGTATTGAACAAGATCCAAGTTTATTTAGTCAGTGTTATGCTAGTTTTATCCTGAAGGGTTAAGCAGCATGATATACTATATTTACTTTTATATAATCTCCCTGTAAAAAGAAAAGTAAATGCACTACATGGTGTTCTTCCAGACTGCTGTACCTATGTATATCTCTGTGTCTCTCAGGGATAGCCTGGGGCCGCTCAGAGTTAATGAAGTGCTCAACAGTTTTGACAACACTGGTAATGTCTGTAAGTACAAATTTCATACTTTTTGCTTGTTTTATCAAAGTGTGTGTAGGATAATGTTCGCAGTGGAGTTCATTTTTACCAACACTGCTCCCTGCCTCTTATCTGTGACACACACACAAATGCACGCACACAACAACTTGCCTCATGCTGTGTGCTGTGAGTGTTTGATTGATGGTTTGATGCAGGTGGTTTGATTCTATCTCTGTGAATGGGAGTCCGTCTCTTGTGCAGCCTCTGCAGCGGTTTATCGTGTATGTACTCATTCCTCCCAACTACCTTCAAATGTCCTTTAGAGGGAAAGTGTATTGCAGTCTTATTGCTTCAGTAGACAGTGATGAGTGGTTTGGGAGTGAGAAAAAAGCATGACTCAAACAGGGATTTGCACATGCTTTATGATATGAAGTGGAGCAGCATCATTTGAAGCACAAGAGCCTTGAGTCTGACCTTCATTCTGTAAAGCACTTGGGAAGCTTTGGCTGAGTTTAGCTCTGGTTGAGTTTAATTCAGTTCTCTCTGTTCAGTTATTTCTTATGTTTTTATCAAAATAAAATCAATCATAGAGTTATTTCAACTAGACCTTGTAAGTGCATTATAACATGGAAAGCTAATATTGTTGCATCTGCATTTCGGATTTTACAATGATATTTGATCACTGAGTTATTATTAGTCAAACAATTGCAACATTTAGACAATGTAAGTTAGAAACAACAGCAACAAAAGCAGTACTAACAGTATGAGTACTGCTCGACTGTCATCATACTTAGGTGTGATCACTTTGGATTCATTACAAACCTCATCCTACCCATTTTTGCAGCCATTTGATGAAAGCCATGGGTAAGAGTTAACCAGCCAGATGGCTTCACAGGAGCCAGGGTCAGAGGTGAAGGCCATGGCTGGAGGCTACATCACTGCACACTGGGATCAGACTATAAGTCATGACAGAGCTCAGTGGCAGCTCTCATTCCAATCTGCTAGAATTGATCATCTCTTTTCTCTACATTGAGACAATAGGATCAATACTTATTTTTCTTTGTAGATAGATAAAGAAGAGGTCTTCATGTTTTTGCCTTGTGGCACTCAGCAGCTTCTCTCTCCTATGCTATGATGTAGGTGATTAAGATATCCTCCCCCATTTCTCTTCCCTCATCTTCAGGCATGCTTACAATATACCCCCCCATCCCTTGTTCTCAATTTAGCCCTTCTTACCCTTTCTCCACTTTCCTCCCTCCACCCCTCCATCCCTCTTTCCTCCCAGCTGGAGTCATGCTTGGCCAGATGGGTAACTGAGTTCCTGACTTGGCTGGTGGATTAGCACAGCCGGAGATGAGAGCATAGAGGAGGAGAAAGGGGGAGATGGTGGGTGGGCATGCCAGAGGTGGAGTGTGTGTGTCTATGTGTATGTGTATGTGTATGTGTATGTGTGTGTGTGTGTGTGTGTGTGTGTGTGTGTGTGTGCAAGGAGTGGAGGGCCACAAGCAAAGGGGACCTCATTCCGCAGACAATGAGCCAGCCATCTCCCTCCTGTTCTCCATCCCATGTTTGGGACTAGTAATGCGTGAGATCAATTAGGACTGGTTGAGAGGAGGCTCTGAAAGGCTCAGAGGTGACCCTGTCAGAGCTCAGGGGTATATTTTTGGGGGTGGGAGTCAGAGAGATTCTCCTCTAAATACACAAATGCACACACATTCCTAGTTATGCGCACTCTTCACAAAGCCACACACTTATGCGTGCAAAAATCTACACAGTGGTGCTAATAAACACATTCACTTTGCCCACCATCACACCCTCTCCACCTTTCCTGCTACCTTTATAATCCTCCACCCCTGAGGTGTGGACAAGCCCAAATCCTCGAGGTCCTTGTCCTCCTGAATAGCAGGCTAAAAAGCCTGGCCGGATTAGCTCACTGCCTCCAAAATGTGTGGACTCAGCTTAAAATTGCTACCCCCTCTCAGCATGAGCCTCTCTGCCGGTTATTGTGTTTGTCCCACCACTGTGCACGTATGTGAACAATATGTTGTTTCTTAAGGTGACGATAAGCTGGAGTCAATGGTTTCATTTCAAGACCAGAGGAGAAAGCAAGGAGTCTCAATGAAGACGTTTAAAGAAATGGAGTGTATATTGAGCTGGTATCATTTCACTGTGTAGACTCTGGAACATCAGGGCACTTCTAACCAACTTTAATAAGCATTGTATTACATTTGCAGAGAGATTTAATTTATTTGGATCTCCATTAGCTTTGGCAAAGCCATTGCTATTATTCATGTCCGAATGGAGCCACATATCTGCGTTGTTGCAGAGTTCTGGCATTAATTTAACTGATTATCTTATGTATATCGTTCTCTATTGTTACAGAGGGATTACAAAGGAACTTAAGGTCCAAACAACATTCAAGTCTAACTGTGTCTGATACAGTTTCATTTTCTGCTCTGTGTCGTGGATCTGAGGATAATCGCCATCCGCTGTGATCACACTCTGCATCATAATCACAGAGGGAGAAAGTAGTTAAGACTAAAATCAGGAGCCATTTGAACTCTGCATTCTTCTCAATGGGGAAAACCTTTGCAATTTGAATTGATGGGAACAATATTATTGTATATTTATTTAGCTAATCTGCACACAGTTTGCTGCAGAATATTTAGTGTTGGTGCAGGAGGTGAAAATATGACTTGCAGTTTTTTTTCTATTAGTCTATATGGACTCATTTGTTTCTGTGACTTTGTTTGTTGTTATTATATTGTTGCTCTTTTTGTTTGTAATTGCACTTGATGAGGTATCAAGCTGAAATTACCCCCTCTGCTGGTCATCTAAAGGTCATTTGTAGTTACATTTCAGACTGGTCTTGATCACTCTGAGCTATCTGAACTCTGAACTTCCGACCCTCCTGGTTCTTTAGCCGAGAGAGGAGGCTTGTAATTGTAAGGGAGCTTTGTGCAGGCGTTGTTTGGGGTTTTAGGGGTGCTTGTTTCCTGCAAGGGATCAGGATTTTTGAACACAATACAGGCCCTTGGGGTTGGGTGACTAAGAATGCATCAGAAGAGGTGTGTGTGCATATGTGTGTCTGTGTGTGTGAGAGGACAGAGCTTGTTGACATTGCAGGGCTTTTGGTAAGAGGGCTCGTTGGGCTGTGGGGTTACTTGTCGGGTTTCACATCGCAGGCAAAGGTCACGGTGACAGACTGGTGTGTCTATAGCAGGAATACATTGTCTTTGCTGCATGTTTTAATGTTTCTAATCGTCCACTGGAAGCCACAGAAGTCATTTAGAGCAATGCTTTCCCGCTTCCTGCAGTTTTGTGTCTTTGTGTGTTTGTAATCAAGAGCCAAGCATCCTAATGAAGCCTAATAGAGCCTTCTTCACTACAGCTGTCATTGTCTGAATGGCTACTAGCCTTTCAGCCTCTCAGTCATCCCTATTATCTCCCACAGACTTCACCTATCACCCCCGCTGGTAAATGCTATAAGCCCAGAATGTTTGAGTGTCATGAGAGCGGGCAGTGTGTTTTGTGTGTGTGTGTGTGTTAGCTGGTCATTTCTGTTAGTCTAGCTGATGTTTGTCATAGTATATGTTTGTGACATGGGTATGCTTTGGTAAAGAAAGGATAAATGTTGGCATATAACAGCCAATCATCACTGTACACGCCGTGTTGGACAGGTGTGTGTGTGTGTGTCTTCTGTATCCAGTACATCTATCACAGTCATGTGTGTTTAATGTGTTGCATGTAGTGTCTAAGTGTTCTTAGGGACTGTGTGTGGCTGTATGTGCACACATGCTTGTGCACGTGTATGTGTAAGTGTGTGTGTGTGTGTGTGTGTTGTAATAGGTGCCCCCCGTAGCCTCCCCTTGTGCCAAGCCTTTAGCGAAGCCCTGTTTGCATAATTATGCTAATTCATTGTGCCATAGTGCTAATTAGACCTTGTTAGACAATAGCGCTAGACTGGGAGCTGGCAGGCATACACACACATACACAGACACACACATACAGACACACGCTCACTCAGACAGTTGTGTCAATGACAAGGTTTGTGGTCCCCCTCTGCGCTGTTTATAACATGCTCTCTATAGAAATGGTTCTCTACTGGTGTGCTTTGGACTGAGCTCAGGTGTCTCTTATGATTTTTATTTAAGCTAATGGAACAAAAATCAATGTGAAACACCACAATACAACACAAGCTCCCTTACAGTCAAATGAAATTGCTCCATGCCCATATTATCATTCTTTCTTATTCCCCAGAGCTGCTGTTAATTGCTCCTTTGCCAGCAATTTGTTATATTTTTCTTAATGCCACTTTTCATTTACATGATTACATATCAGTTATATATATATTATATCATTGTACATGGTGGTAACTAGTAATACACACCTCAATTTACTCTCAGTGCAGATCCATGCAAAACACATTCATTTAATATCATTGACTCATTGTCATACAGCAGCATCTTATTTTCCAAAATGGATGGGTGGCATTAATGATACATGAAGTAACTTATTTGCAATTAGATTTCAAGTTAAAAATGTCAGTAGTAGTGTTAGTGGTGTCTGAGTTTTAAATGCATGAAGAAATTCTACTGCTTGAGTTGAATCAAATTAGAGTCAGGTAACCATGGGCTTTCTCTTTATCCTTTTTTTTTCTTTTTTATGGCACATTGTTCTTAATGCACAAAGCAGTACTTAGATGGAAGGTTGATTAAATGTGACTATAGCCATGCAATCTGCACAGGGACTTATATTTTTACAGGTGGATGTTGCTGGTAGCTATAGGTCTGTGACAAAAGAGTTTAGTTTTTTTTTCTCCAATATTTAATTTGTCTGCTTTAAATGGAGTAATTGTTTTTTTTCTTTGGTAATAAAAGTGGAGCAAACATTTAGGATAGACATTAAGAAAGTTGCTTAACATGTTTCAAAGATGTGAATCATAACAGGCACAATTAAATTCCATTTTGTATGATGCTTGATTCCTTTGTTTGGTCTTTACAGCCGGATAAAATGACAGACTGAAACACTTCTTAACTGCATATTTACCCATTGCCGCAATAATTGTTTCTAAGTCTATAATTTAACCACTAAATACAAAAAGACCGTCACACAGTAAGTGGATGTGGCTTTACAAAGTGTGCTTGCAGTGTGTGTTGTGTTTGTGTCACTTGGTGGTGTAGGAGTGGGGGTTGGAGGTAGTGTAAGCAAGACTTGAGTGGCTTCAGGGCACATTGAAAGAGTTGCCGGTTGACTTAATTGTAAGTAATTGATTTTCGCTTCTGTAGCCTTGTCTCCTCCATCCGTTCACTGGAGGAAACAAGAAACAGGGACTTGCCTGAAGTACTGCAGGGTGTTGGAGGCTTCTTGACATCCCAGAAATAAACAATCACCACACTACTTGCGAACACAACTTGATGCTAATGTGCAGATGCGGACATTCAATGTTTACGTGCATGCACAAAGACAAACATACACACACATGCGCATGCACATGGGGGCTGAAATTCCCTGCAGTAAAGCACCATTATGACTTTGAGCACAATTGGGATTGAAGGTGAGCTGTTGGGTGTAGCTTTGCTCAGGGAGTCCTCTCCCATTATAGCCAGCAGTTGATTATGTGAATTTGTGCATGACTGAAAGAGAGTGAGAGAGGGAGAGTGTGTATGTGTGTGTGTGAGTGCGCGCCTAGATGCGTGTGCACGTGTGCACTATTACCAGTAAGCGGTGGGGATTAAGTTCAGGAAATGAGTAGAGCGTTAAAGGGTGCTTCCCTGCCCAGTGCTCTTGCATTGTCACCATTGCTAATACTCAGCTAATTACAAGGACATACTTTAACAGCAAGCTCAGTCTGTAACCCTCATGTCTCTCCACTCCGTTCCCTCCCTTTCTTAGGTTACCCCCTTCACCCTAGAATTAGGGGATGAAATGAAAGAGAGAAAGAAAAAAGAAAGAGTAATAACAGGACGCTCCCCTCCCTAAAAGCTCGCCCTCCCTCTGGACGGATACAATTATTGGATTTTTCTCCATTTAAGTCACCCAACCCCTCTGTGCCCCTCCTGGCAATGTCCCCCATGGTGCCTAAGCTGAGCACACACTGGCCCCTCCACCCAAGACACACACACACACACACACACACACACACACACACACACACACACACACACACACACACACACACACACACACACACACACACACACACACACACACACACAAAGAAAGCGAGTCAGTGAGACTACATCACTGGATTGTGATCAACATTTTGGAGCTGTGCCATCTAGTCGACTTTATCACCAACTTTCATTGAACGACACTCCATCCTGTTGACTTTAAAGCTTTTATTCATGCAAAACGCTGAAGTTAAAAATGTATAAGATGTGTTCAAAAGCTGAGGAGACATGCTCCAACCGTGCTGATAATTCCCTCAAGTAGTTATTCTTTATTAGTTGCTATGCCAACATTTGTGGCAAACATAGCAGGAAAAGCTCTTGTTTCACCTTAAGAAAAACTATCTTTATGCTACCTTTGTCAATACATTCATATTGTGAGTAACATAAATCTGTGCACAAACACAAATGTGCTGAGTATGCCTCCATTAGAGAGCTTAGTTATTAGTGCATGAGAGTTAATTTGGCTCTCCTCCCTCTTGTACCCATCAAGTGCACCACTGTGTACTTCCAAAGGCACAAGTGTGCACATGCAAGTGCATGAGTGTGCGTGTGTTTTGTTTATGGGTGTGCAAATCTGTGTGTGAATGTCCCTGATGATGTTTTAAAACAAACAGATGATTAATGTGATTAGTGTGTTGGTGGGGGAGCTATGGTAAATAGCAACATGGCCATATGGGAATCCGTTTTGGCTCCACTCCAGATACTGAGTTGGTATGTGTTTCAGCTTTTCTTTGCTTTGCATTGATTTCATTGTTATCACTCAATGTAAAGCTGTAAAGAAAAATAATACAGCTTTTAAATACCACATTTGTATTCACATTTACAGCACAATGGCATAAGCTGGTTGTTTTGTGAAGTAGGCCTATTGCATTTTATTGTCTTCTCCAGAACAGAGATATGAGGCTGTTTGCTGGTAAACCCTTGTGGGCATCCAGAAGATCAAGAGCAAGAACCTTTATTTTATCTGCTGGAACATGGACTAAAAATTCAGTTCCTGGTTCCTCCTGACCCCCAAAATTGTACAAAGTCTTGAGCTATGACTCATTTTAGTGGCTTTGATTACATCCGATGTGTAATCCACTGTCTCACTGTAAGTTAGAGCATGCAAAATACATTTATAAGTGTAAATAATCATCAATTGGTCAATACTTGGTCCCGACCCATGGGATTCCTTGTTCCTAGGACTGTTCTGTCAAAAAGCCCCTACAGAGCGGCGAAGCAGCTGCTTATCAGCCGTCAGCCTGTCAACATGTCTGTGCTAATGTGTTTGTTATTTAGCTAAGCAGCCATTAACTTCCTCTGTGACTCACTGTACAGCTTTAATGCACAAACTGCTACAGTCACTTGTTCACTCTGTCAGTCTCTCTCTGTCTGGAGACTCTGTAAATAGCCCCACAGGGGCCTTTAACTGTCAGTTGGCACAGTACTAACGCTAGAGTATGTGTTGACGCTAATGGGTGTGCTAAATGCTAATGTGAGTTAGTATAGGCCTCTGAGGGGAAAGTTAACTGATTTTCAAGTGGCCCTCTGAGACTCGGCCCTAATCACTAACTAGCTGTAGCATCTCTCTGGGGCTGCTGCGGCTACGCTAACAGCTAACTGCCTCAACGTGCTGTGACTTTGCTCTTTATCACAGAGTCTTCATTTTAAATCATTTTAGAACAATTATCTCTGTTAGACAAAAGTCTTTGTTAAGGAAGTTATAAAGACTGAACGAATGAAATGGTGACAACAAAACTTATTATCATCATTATTATTAAGCAGTTTCACATTTCCTCCAGCTGTCTTTCTGTCAGTCTCTCTCTCTCTCACACACACACTTGCTGTCACACACATGCACACTTCTCTCTTACTCTGTGGCTCTAGCTGTCCACAGCAGGCCATGGCGCCACAGACCTTTGTGTTTGCCCACTGAGGCTGAAATATACTCTCTCTCTCTCTTACACACACACACACACACAGTTAAGAGGGAGAAAGGGGGACATTAGATAGATGTAGTGACTGAGATTCCCAGTTGTATGGTGACACCCTGCAACCTGTTCCTCATGCACCATGAGTTTGTATGATGAATACACGACTTAATCATTTCATTAACCAGTATGACAATTCCTTTATTTATACATATCCTATAATGAATGAATGAATGTTTTATTTTCGCCACCACTGTGGCCCATCCCATATGAGATTACATATATATATATATATATATATTACACCTGTTTACACTTGTAATGTGTTTCTCATGTAATTGCAAGCACACAAAAATCTTAACTAAAGCTATGATTGAACACATTTTGTTGATTTAATTGGTTAAGTGATCCCTTAGTGGCAGTTGTAAAATCCATGGCTGCCTTTTTCTTTTTAGCTGATGTATTTAAACCCAAGCAAAAAGCTGTATTCTAGGGGGGAGGAGTGTATTCTTGAAGGCTCATATGGACACAGACACAACGGTGATATGTGCCTGTGCACTTAACATGTAAGTGTGTGTGGGTGTGTCTCAGTGGGGACAGAGGGGATTACAGGAAGATTGGTGTGCAACCAGGTTGCTAGACGGATCTCCTCCAAACTCCCTGTGCTGCCCCACTGGGTCTTTCATCAAGTGTGTGTGTGTGTGTGTGTGTGTGTGTGTGTGTGCTCGCAGGGCTGGGTCAGAGAGCTGGGGTTAAGTGTGGGATCACAGATGGAGACATAATTTTTCATTGCCCTGCATCTTCTCCCTTGATCCCTCTCCTTCTTTCACTACCCGTCTGTGTCTTTTGACTTTGTTTCTTATTGTGTTTTTAAGTGGCTCTGTTGAAGCAGCTTTACAGGCGTTAAGACCAAATCACTTTAAAATCCTTACAACTAGCACCTTAACTGTGTTTAGGATGAACCTCACAGTTAACTCACACACACACATACACGCCATGTGATGCGTCAGAGGTTTATCTTTTGGTAGGAAACAATACCATGACATGCAGAAAACTCAACAGATGTTGTATTTAAACTAGACCACATAGTACAAGATACAAAATCTTTGAAAAAGAATCACTACTTATTTAAAAGCTTATATGATCAGTCAAATCTCCACTCACTACAACTTATAGTTTCAGATGGTTTAAAAAAGCTACATTGATGTTGGTTATTAGTGAAGAAATTGACGATTGGATAGTTATTTTCTTACTATTTTATTATTGATTAATTTTTTGGTAGAATAAAAAGCATGAAAAAACAATTTTCAGGTTTTTTAATGTGAGGATTTGCTGCTTTTCTCTGCTACATATCATTTGAAGTTCAGAACAAGACGGATGAGATTTTGAACTTTCAATTCAATGTAATATTGTACATAAATGATTTAAACATCTGGTTGAAATGTAAATCTGATGAGAGGGTTGTCTTTTTTTCTAGTAAGTAAACAGTAAATCAGGGATGATTGGTAAAAGGCGTTTCATGGTGAGTTGTAGCTCACCATGTCAGTGCTACAGGTTCTAATTTTCGCTTCCTGTGCTGCTGGTAACAGCCTCCCTCCCAGTTCCATTGCTTTCCACTCTCTCTGCTGTGCTTCTTCCCTCCCTCTCCGCCTGCCCCTCACTCTCTCCACCCACCAGTGATTGCACAATCTTCCCATCACCACCACAATCATAACAGCCCAGGTTCTGTGCCAGTGTGTAACCACTGCCAGTCCATGCACACACATACTGACACGCACACTCATGTGCACACATACATGCACACAAACGCACATGTGTCCAAGAGGAGAAATACAGTTGGAGCTTTTATGCTGCTTTCCCAAGTGGCTGTTTTCGAGCGCAACCACAATGGAGGGCCTAATGTGGATTTGTTTAGAGAGCTGGTTAATTGGAGTGGGATGCTCTAATTGCACCTCTTTCATGGCGTGTGTGTTTGTGGATGTATGTGTGTGTGCGAATGTGTGAATGTGAGTGTCACCTGGCTTTTGTTTGGACTGTGTGTGGGAAAACATTTGCTCAGCTATAACTACACTACACAAACACTATAAGCTACATAACCCACACATAAGGGGTGTGAAGTGTCTAAGTACAGAGAGCGAGAGAGAAACAAATAGCGAGAGAAAGAAAACATGAATAGTACGGCGTGGAATCGGTTATACGCTACTGTATGTGCAGAGGCCCTTGTTTATGTGAATGCACGACTTGTGTTTGCACACGGGCATCTATACAGTGCTTCCCTCTGTCTCTTTTTGTTGGTGTTATCCCCCAGTTGGGGGTGCTCTAAGTCCTTGTATGGCTCGGTTACTGCTTGTGTGTGTGTGTGTGTGTGTGTGTGTGTGAGAGTGAGTGTGTGTGTGCATGGATGCCTGGCTGTTTGTATATCGAAACTACGTGCCAGTTTGGCATCTGTTTTATCATATGAATGTCCTGGTGTGCCTTTTTAAAGGGGCACACTAAACTCCCAGATGTGTTGACAGTGTTTTCCACCACTACCTTCAAATCACTAGGGAATGGGGTTCAATCCAAGGAACTCTGGAGATGTCGTGGTGGCTCAGCGCATTACTTAGAAGTTGTTCTTTTCATTCATTTGTCACCCATCTGTTTGTAAAACCTCATAGACTAACCCCATCAACTAACGGAAACAGGTTTGGAAAGGAAAAATTAAAAAACTCAAGTCTAGCATAAAAAAGTCTCTCCCTGCTCCTCATCTGTGTCAGTTTGTTTTCCCCTTGAACTTCCCCTCTTCACTTTCCATCTGTGTCCGTCCATGTTGGTCTCAGTCCACTATCTACTTGTGACGATTGTGTGTTTGTGTGTGTGTGGGGGGGTATCTCTGTGTGAGTGCAAACACATGGCGTGCCCTAAGTGGGCCATAGGCCTAAAGCTAATCAATGATCGTCATTTAAGGCCATTCTCATCCAGCAAACACACACACACAGACGTGCACACACATCGCAGTGCTTTGGTGATCAATTGAAAATAAGTGTCATTCACTTCTGCTCGTCTGCTAAAGGACATGGACAGGACGGCCTGTCTCTATTACTCTTTCTACTTTCTCTGTTTCTTTGTGTACCGCTGTGTTTAGTTTTCTTTCTTTGGCGTTATGAGACAAGAGAGTGATCTCTTTTGTTAGCATAAGTGTATGTGTTCACCTTTCTTTTTTGCTTGTGTGTGCCCCCTGTGTGTGTGTGTATTCATGTGCACGCATGTGTTTGCAGGGTCAGTCTAAATGGAGATGTATTATTAGAAACCATTCTGAGCATGGTCACTGCAGTTCTCAAGCAAGGCAATCAGATCACTTAAGAGGCTGCTTGGTCCGTGGTCTATGGCCTAAAGCTTCCTGTCTCCTCTTATATGCGTCTCTCCCTCTCTATCCTTTAATGCCCCTCTCCAACGCACACAAAAACCCTGGCAGCCATGGCCATCACCCCTTATCTTCTCTCTCCTCACCCTGCCCCTTCTCCTCTCTACCACTCCTGCCTCCTGTCCTTTACCTCCATGGGGGGAAAAGGACAAGGTCATGAAGATAAACATAGAAAAGTGAAAGTGGAATAGAGAGAGAGACAGAGAGAGCTGAAATGAACCATCTCATTTGGACATTAGCCCCTGGGCGGCTGTGGTGAGAGGCTAGCTAGCCTAGCGGATAATGCCCAATTGTGTATAAGGCATTATTTAGCTTCAGTTAGCCAGCTGCTTTGACAAGCTATTACTGGAAAGAATGAAGAGAGCATGGTACGACTCACTCTGTGTGTGTGTGTGTGGGTGGGTGTGTTTGAGAGAAGAGAGAGACAGGTGGCTTTACTTACACATCACTGATGCTCATAGTGGGCATCTCACACTAATACACACTAATACGGGTGTGTATTTTTGTGTGTATGTGTGCGTGTCTTGACAGCATGCTTAGTGGACTGTTTCCATCCAGGCGTGTTGCACAGTGATGGACAACATTACCACACAGGGTCAGCTCTTTGTGCTGCATATGAACCTTGTTCACTTGAGTAGGCTGTTTAGTGAAAGGTCCCTTAACCCTGTTGACACTGAGGAGTCAGAGATAGGAAAACCCTTGAATCTGTTTGGAACCATTCAAGGCAGATAACAAATAGACATCCAGAGCAAAGATATTTTACTTGTTGATATACAGTAAAGGTTGACAACCTTTAATTGGAGAAAATGAAATTTATTTTCTGAAAAATGCCTTTAGTACAAACTTATTAAATTTGCAAACCATGTTCCTGTTCATATATCTTCTTTGTCTTTGGACGTAAAGGTTGAGAAGTTTTCCCCATAATGAGCCGGAAAGAAGAGACGTGTTAGAAGTTTTCTTGCTCAACTAATTTGAACACATTACTTTTGTATATCAAGGAGAGAGTTTGATATGGCAGCATTAATCATGACATCAAGGTGATTTGTATATCCTTTCCCAACCTAAAGGTTCCAACACAATATATTAGACGAATGTTTTTTTCTCCACAAAGTGAAGGCACCACATAACGATTCATAAATATTTTAAGTGCCACCTATTGTATGATTGATAGCTTCATTATAGAAGGCATGATTAATTCAGTGGTTCAACAAGTGACTTCATTTTGTCCAACTCTGCTGTTGTGTTGTCCTACCTTTCTTTACTGTTCTGTTTGCCTGTGCTGTAACGTGTCAGTGTATAGTCTGTGGCCTGGCTCCATTATGATACTGCTGTCATCATCAACTACAGATGCTTTACTCTGTGTGCCTCTGCCTCCTCTTCCTTTGTTGTCAGATGCATTTATCTCTTTATCTACTGCAATGCACATAAGCTGTGCAAACTCCTGACCACTCAGAGGATCAAAACACCTATTCCACTGTTATACATGTTCCAGTTTCTGTTCTCTAAGTGCCAGTGTGACCAAGGCTACTTATCAGCTGGTATCCACTCACTCTGCATTAATGTTTGCAAAAAACTTAGAGCAACTGTGTTTGAACTGAGCCGCTGCTGTTCACTCTGAAGGAATCTGTACAAATTTTTTTAGTTGTTTACGAATGTGCAAAATGTTTTTTAATGTGAGACACACAGTGGCAGAGAGGACAGTGGAAAATCAATGCAATTCCTTAGTGCAGCCGGTTAAATGTACAGGTCAATATCCATGGCTTTTGAAAATTGTTTGATTATTATTGATGTATTTGTATTACATGTTGTTATATATTGTTATTTTTAATTCTCAGTTTGCAGTTGAGGGAGAGGTCATCCATCCTAAACAACCATAGGTCACTTGTCACTACTCACAGATATGACTCATTAAAGTGGACAAATGGCAAACTTACCAGACCATCATCATTATTAGTGGTCATGGTTTGGTTTTAGCCTGAAATGACTTGGTCAGATCCAGGCACACATCAAGTTTCAGGTTCAAGTAAGAACTTTGTTATGGTTAGATAAACCTTTGTCATCATAGTGGCAACAATATCATGCAGACAGGGTTGTGGAACGGTCACGGTTAAAAAAAGCAACACTGATTATTGGTTTCATGTGGGAAACGAACTGTGGTGTCCCGTGTCAAAGTCCTGCATTTTGTCGATCCATCCATCCATTCATCCATCCACCGCAGCCTCCCCCTACTGAAGCATTTTTCACTCTGTGTAATACGTCACCAGACTTCACTTCTACCATAATTACTATGATTGCTAATGTAACTATGGGTCATAACAAGCTGCTTCCACAGATGACCTATGAGTTGTGTCTGGAAAACTATTAGATAAAACATGGAGACTTAGAGAGAAGAGGAGTGAGGGAAGAGGAGAGGAGAGGAGAGAGAAGAGGAGAATGTCTAATAGAGATATATCATTACACTGTTATACGTGTAATCTATTGTGCTGCCATTGAACAGCAGCAGCATGGGCTTGGCAGTAGGCCATGCACACACACACACACACACACACACACACACATACACACACGCTGTGCCTCCAGTGGGGCAGTAATAGAGGGTGTGAGTGTATTAGTCGCTACAGTCCAAGTGTTAAGTGCTGGCCTGGTGTGTGTGAGATCGATGACAGCCGGGCGGCCCCTCATTCACACACGCACACACCCACACATAGACACACACAGCTGTGACACATAGCCTGAGGTCAGGGGTCGCACTCGAACATCTCTCTCTCTCAAACACATAAACATCTCTCTCTCAATTTCTGTGTGTCTATACGTATGTATCAGAGACACTCTCTGTGTCTATTATACGCACACACACACACACACACACACACACACACACACACACACACACACACACACACACACACAGACACACACCCAGGCGTACATATACCCATCCAGTCCTGCGACCACAGGGAGGGGCCCGCTGTCAAGCACCAGTGGTCCATCGATACTCGGGTAGAGCACTAATGCCTGCTGTCTGCTGATGGACGCTGGCCTGCCTCCAGGGACCATTAGACTCACTGGGACACAGACAGACACACACTTACACAAACACACACTGGTACACTAACATGGAACACATAAACAAACCCAGTGCTTGCATACACACATCGTATACGTATAACTTGCAGGTTCAAACACACACGTACAGTATATCCATCCATATACTGTTCATTTGCATTTTAGTGTCTATTCAAAGCACCGCACATCTTTGGTTTTCTCTCACTACTCAGTCATGGACAAAAGCTGCAACACTTAAGACGTTCTGTAGCATCAATATGAATACGAATTCAAATCACTTTATTAATCCCCAAAGGGAAATTCATTTTAACATTTGCAGAAGAATTAAAAAGCCTGATGGCTGAACGTACTCTGAGATCTTCTACAGTATATCTCTTTTGTAAAGTTTAATAAAGGGAATTATAGTTTATGATGCCAAAGATGGTAAATGATGGGGGCACATGAAAATCATTGTAAGATCGCCGAAATACCTGCAGTACAGTCATTTCCCCTCAGCTCTGTGTATTCAGGATGTTAAGAATCTGAGAAACTGAGAAGGAAATGGGATATCTTTAAAGGTCTTACTGTACTATAAGTCTCATTCTGTCTTTGGTTCCTCTCTCTTTCAGGGATTTTAAACATTTCTATAGATACAATTATTCTGTTCAGATCCACTACAGTGCTGCTGTAGTAGTGTATGATGCCATCCCACACAAGCCTCTTCTTCCCTGTCCTGAGGGAGGCAGTAGGGTCATTATGTCATCAGTGTTCACACATGGCTAAAATCACCAAAGTGCTGCAGGATCAAGTGCTACGTTCTGATCCTTTGCCTCGCGATCCATCGAACTGCAATCCAGACACCATTAGCGCTACTCTTCTCTACTTTACCTGGCTCTTTGGTCCTTGTCTTCGTTCTCTTTTCCTTGCAGACCCCCTCGTTGCTGCAGCTCCCTCAAATCCATCCAATTGAGCACACTCACAGATCTATGTTACTCACTGAGTGTCAGACTCAGCACCTTTTAGGTGAATTAGCTGAACAACAGATGTGCTGAAGTGTGTGAAAGAGTAGAAGATGAGAGAACAGATACCGAGGTGACTCTGCAGCGTTTGAGGTGAACGTGGTCCATTTGTCTGAAGTTTTAAGGTCTCACACACTAAATTACTGTCGCTATTGATTACAGTAATAATCACTTATGTAGCCTAATAATCAAACTACAAAAGGCTCACTACCACGCTGTTTTTATGCCTCTGCAGTGGAAACAGACAGAGCTGCTGGCATATTGTTTGTCCATATGTCCATATGTCCCATCTTTGTGAACCTAATATCGCCGAAATTTGGCACAACAACAGCAAGTTGACCACAGGACTGAAACTTTCTCATGACATCATATATATTACATAATTGGGAGCTTGTTGCAAGGTTTGTTACCTTTAATTGTCGGTGCAAGCTATTTTTAGAACGGCGGAGCAGAGCCGCAAGCTGCTCAGAGCTACTGTACGCTACGGAGGCTCATGGGATTTCTTGGTTTTCCTCATGAAACTCATCAAATACACAATCCAACAACTCCAAAACGCTCTGGTGGACAAGTTGTGACCTGCACGTTCACCACGCTATGAGATAACAATGGAACGTTACGAGTTGTTTTCGAGGAAAATGCAGAGACTGCTTGCCGAAAAACTGCCCCCGACGGGAACACGCATCAGCGGTTTTGCATGAATTTATGAATTAGGAATTACAGTATATCAGACTGCTTACTATAGCATAACTTTACTTTTTGGAGGATTTATTGATGATGACAAACAAGTAGCAGTGGAGTGTGTGTTATTTGTGTGTAAGCCTTAGTCTCCTTGTGTGTATACAACGCATACTTTACTACCTGCCTCACTGCAGCCGAACACATTAACACACCCAGTGAAAGTGCTATAAGGAAATGTAACAGCAGTTTCTTTGTACATGTTAAATTGTTTGGATTGGAAGGGCATTGATCTTCATGCCTGGCTGCACGCCTTTATTACCAACAGATTCTTTGAGAATTTCTTTTCAATATTAAATTTTTTCCTGACTGAGAGGGCGGCTTTCATGTACAGGAACAATTTGATTAAAAACCGAGTGTAAAAATATCACCAAATAGCACTGGGATCTCACTCAGTCCTTTGTATCCACAGCAGTCAGTAACAACAATAATGAGAACCCAAGTCTGGTTTGGTTCCAGTATTGATATCTGTACTCTATGAATTCCTCATTAGACCAGTTAATTACTACCCAACACAGCCACAGAGTCTTTGTTTATTGGCTCAGCACAGTCAAAAGGCATCCCTAGAGCTCAGAGAAAACACAGTCCCATAATATAATAACAAGAGGGAAAAAAGGAAAGTGTAACGAGTTACAATGAAGCTCTTGATGGTTTTGGAGTATATCCGTATTGATAAAAAAAAATAAAGAATGAAAGAATGTAAAAGAATGATTAGAGTTGATAAAAATGCAGAGGGAATTTGGCATCTTGTGAAAAGCCGGTGTGTATAAGTGCTGTGTAGGTGCTGTCAGGGGCGAGATTCTTATGTGGAAGCCACTCTTTCTTTTTGTCTCTGCCTCTTGTCTCTTTTCTGTTTATTGATTAAAAAAAACAAATACAATGAAAAGCCTCATCAAGCCCAGATGTATAGACAAGACAACAAACAGGAGCAAGGCTGTAGAGGAAGCAGTGGTGGGGGCAGCGGGGGATGAGGGGAGAGAGGATCACTGAGAGAAACCATGCAAACAAAGTGAAAGATGATGAGGAAGAAAACAGTGAAAGGACACCTTGAGAGAAAGAAAAGAGAGAGATGGGTCCTGACAGGAGAAAGGGGGCTGTCTACAGATTTGCCTGCATCAAACCCAGGCGCCTGTGGGCATCATCACAGTACAGACACACACACAAACACACAAACACAAACACACACACATTCACACACAGATGCACAGTGATAACCCATCAGCACTGGCCAAGTGTTGTTTAATCCAACCTGACTTGCACTCGACAGAAAAAGCAAATTCACTTCCACTCACAGTCTGGAAAACGGAGCGCTCTTCACATAAATGGCAGCGCTCTGAATTATGCCGTTTATGTGTGTGTGTGTGTGTGTGTGTGTGTGTCTGTGTGCCTGTGTATGTGTGTGTGTGTATGTGTGTGCCCACTGGCATGCACACATGTTTTACAGCTCATGTTTTTATTTTCGTGATGATTTTTTCAGTGTGTGTGTGTGCGTGTGTGTTTACATGTATTGGTGGTGACAACCTCTTCAGCTGTACCCCCTTCATTGTGTGACAGGCAGATAGCTAGGCTTCTCTGCTCCCTATTGTTAGGGGGCTGTCATCAAACCCTGCTTGTACAGCCAGTTATGCTGCCTGTGTTTGTGCGTGTGCAAGCATGTGTTATTTGTGCGTGCGTGATTGTGTGGGAGACAGAGTTTGCACTTTGTTGTGCCTCTACATCCTTACGTGCACACCTGAGTACGGTTTCCTGCTCGTGTGTCAATGAGTCTGCTTGTTTTTTTTTGTGCAAAAACAGGCGTTTTCTGTGCATATGAGCGTATGTGCACAGGTGAGAGCGTGCGTTTGATTTGTTTATTTGCGCCACAATGAGAGAGAGAGAAGAGAAGATCAGGGCTGACAAGCCATTGTTTGACAGACTGATAGTTTGGCTGGAGCGCTCTACTGTACTCCCCTCTCCTCTCCATTGTTATGTGACTTGTCATTAAGCCCTTGTTGCCCAGTCAAAATGGGCAGGAGTGGTTGTTAGCCACAGCGCTGTCATTTGTGGAGAGGAGTAGGTGAGCCTAGCGCACACACACACATGAACACACACACACACACACACACATACACATACACAGATACAAGAGGGCAGAGGCCCAGAGTGGGTACCGCAGATGTGGAAAATTATTTTTTGTTCAGTATCTATGGTGCTCAATGTATTATTAACATTCTCATACAATACTGTTAAAAAAACACAGGCTGTGTTGATGAAATTAGGAGTCCTGCCGTGCTGAAAGAGCTAAGGAGAAAATTTCCCCCACCGTTCTGAAGAATAACTCGGCTCCGCAAGTAAATTAGTACTTATACAAGAGATGAAAATTGGAAGATGGAAAATCCAGTAGGTGCATGCCGGTGTATGTGTGTGAAAGGAAAACTCAGCAGGCTTCATAGATCTCATGGTCTTAGTCTTGTAAAGGTAGAAAAAAGCCTTTAATCTTGTATTTGTATAAGTCATGGTCAGCTACAATCAGGACTGTCTGAAAGGAAATACAGAAACTTTATGAGCAGAAGCACTTTTTTTTATTATATGTATAGTCATTATCTTGTCCTAGAAAATATGCATCAATATCTTTGCCAACAGAAAGGTGTTAAAGGCAACTGAGGATCACAGATGCAGAGGAACCTCCTTTATCTCAACATGTCAAAGAAGCTGATTGTTTGACCAAACTTATATCAGGAGGAGGATTCAAACTGGAAATTAGGTCACAATAATTGAAAATGTGTAGAGAGTAAACATCTCTCTTCATGTTCACCCTGGAGAAGCATCTGATACAACACAAACATACGACTGGGTGCTCAACTGCTCATCGACATCTTCTATAGAGTCGATGCTCATCCGCTGCACCAGACAGATGAGCAGCGATGGGCTTTTTCTCAGACAGACAGACAGACAGACAGACAGGCCAGTATCCTCCTGTGGTCCATTTCCTGTGTCAGGAGGGAACGAGCACAAACAGGTGACATCACTTCCTGCTGAGGACAATCACACAGGAACAGGCCAGGAGCCTCCAGAAGTGCTGTCATCGCCATAACAACCCCGACCACAGCCAAGAACACACACATACGCACACAAACACACTCGACGGCACTATTGTTAGCTCCAAACTGTCAATAAGCGGGGTTTATTGACATAATTTTGAAGCATTGTGCATTTCTGTCTGTCTGTGTGGATGTCTTTTTCCTGATCTCACTTCCTTGATCCATTTCTATCCACCTCTTATTTAGTCAGTTTCATTGTTGTGTGATTTCACATTGAGTTTGGTCAAATATCTCTCTCCTCCTGCAGCGTCTACTCTTTCTTTCCTCGCACTGTTTGTCTGAAGTGTTAAAAAAAACACTGACATCTGAAATATCTCTTAAAAACACAGAGGTTAAAGTCGTATGTGTAGGTGACCTTCGGGCCTAGGATGCCTTGTGTAACTGTTCTCTCCCGTGTTAAAAAAAAATCTCTCTTCCCACCTTTATTTCCTGTCAGCCCTCTACAATCAACTAAAAATGGTGAATGTCCAAAAAGAAAGCAAGCAGTGAACTAAGTCTCAAAAATGTGTTGCATGTTGCCCACACAGTCATTTTTACTTTATGGTTACTAGACATTACTATTATATCTGATAACATACTTATGTGTGCGTGCCGACAGAAAAATAAATTATAATCAGGCATAATGTGTAGGTTTCTGTAGAGCTGTTCAATTTGATTTTTGTTTGTATAAAAGGTCAAAGGTCAGAGAACAGAAAAAGAGAAAAAAAACACATAACCATGAAAAGGTAACTGTGATATAATATTTGTTGTCCATCTATATATCACTACAAACTGGTGTGTGTACTTTGTAATGGAATTTAAGCAAAAGCAAAACGGTTGAGAGCTTTTTGACTTCTGAGGAGCACAGTGCTGCGCCCCTGGCCTGCAGTACCTCCTCTGGCCTGAAGGTGGGAGCAGTGGCTGCAGTTTTACAGCTCTGTTGCAGCAGAGGAAGACTTGCAGCATGTCTGTGTGGTGTGTACAGAGCAACTCAAAGGCAACTCTCTACTTTTCTTGTTTGAGTCACAAAACCTACAAAAGGAAGGAAAGTGCAGTAGCCTATAAGTCTTATTGAAATGTTTTTGGAATTAATTATCAGCACTTATTTCCTTATTGGAGTATTAATTTTACAAATGTAAAGGGGCGTAGCTTTGTTTTTGAGTTTATCTATTCTATTCTATTCTATTCCCAGGAGTGACTTACAGGAAAAAAAGGGAGTATGCTGAACAGTTGATTACACATTGTCACTCTCAACGTATTTGCCTTGATGTGTGCTCTTATGTGTGCTCTTAATTGATTGACCCGTTGCTATGGATCGCCTTGTGGTTGGCAACAGTCAATACTGCCAGGTCTTAGTATTCCTGGGTGAGAGGGGGGGAGAGAGAGGGAGGACGCAGCGGTGGTGGGGGACAGAGAGAAAGAGACGGAAGATATTGATCAGGTGCCGTGTGCATCGAATTCCAAGTTTACCTGACCTTCCAAACTGCTGGCATCATCACGGCGGTACACCAGCCATGTCCCCTTCCTCTCTCGCTTTCTTCCTTCCTCACTTCACTGTCCTTTTGTCTCAGCCCCGTGTGGATTTGTGCATGTGTGTGTGTGTGTGTGTGACCGTGCATGTCAGTGTGAGTTTTAGTGTGTGTGTGTGTATGCATGCTTGAGCTGCAGATAAAGCCTAAATTGAGCTGTTTTGATTGTTCACTGAGAGTGCCTGCAGCACAAGGCCCCTTGGCTGAGGAGCACACACACACACACACACACACACATATTCACACACACTCACATTCAGCCCCGTTCCAGTCACTCTGCACTCCTTCTCCCCTGCTTTTTTTATTAAGTGGTGTTGGCAACAGCAGTGAAAATTCTTTTAATTACTAGTCAGAGTAACTTTCTGTCTCTGGAATGATGCGGGCTATTTGTTAACACCAAACTCTGAAAATGCCTCACGCATGTCTTAATGTCTCGCGACCACTAATCTGGGTTTACACAACTTGTTTTTTGGGGGCTGGATTTGCTCTAGGCCTAACTACAAGGAGGTTGTTTTTTGGAGGTATCTTGGGAAATAAATAGTTTTTTTTAGTATTCTTAGCCCGGGCAACCACAGAGACAATGTTGAATTTGCATAGACTTAGGCCAATTTATCCAATTAATTAATAGAAGATATGTCAAAGTGTCTTGTCTGCAGCTGAATGGAGTCATGTTGAAGGTTTTTTTTTAATTTTTATTTTTATAAAGCAGTGTTTGTGACATTTTTGAGAGTGTTTATGAATTATATTGTGATGCAAGAGATGCCTTTTAGGAAATAATCATGACATTTTTTCTTCACTGACCCTGATGCAACTCTTGTAAATGAAGAGTTGGATCTCTGACCTGTCACTGAATTAAAAAAAAAAAGTTTATCAATTCATTCACAATTTTGCTGCTCATTGTGTTGGTTGTAAGAGGTCAAAATGCTCTAAAGAAGTAACATAGACCATGTGTGTGTGCGTATACGTCTCAAATTGCTCTCATAGATTTACAATCAAAAGTCAGAGTATGAAAATGAAAAGCTGGTGTTTATCAGTATAAATAAGATCACCACATGCAGAACTCGAATTACAGAAGAAAAAACATACAGAGAAAATAGGGCTTTGCATGGTTCTGCACCAATAACAGACAGGTTATTGATCACATTTTACCTAATAATGCTGTAATTAAATACTTTCATAAGACCTGAGTGTGCAAAGCCTTCCTTTCTCTATATAATGCAATATAAGCAATTTCCTCGCAGTACTCAATAGTGGTCTCCCATGGGATTCCCTCTTCTTGTCTATTCGATTTAAAGAGATGCATTGGCATTTCTGGTTTCACAGGGATTTGAGAGGGGGAAATACATATTTGTTGATTTGAAAAGGGAATGAACCTGAACCGGAGTCCAACGATACCATACAATTATGCAAATGCACACTTTAAAACAAACTGCATGCAAAACGATTTGGCAGGAACACTTTAGGAGAGTGAGAGGTGTGTATGTGAACACATGGATGTTGGCATGTGCAAACAACTGCACTGGACATTGTTCTGTGGCTGCATACACGCGCACACACGCACACACACACATACACACACATACACACACACACACTCCAGGGATGATGTCTGGCTAGCTGGATAAAGTAGTGCTATTGTAATTCGATAGATGGCTTTCCCTAAGATAATCTGCCTTAAACAGATGATCATTTTGGGAGTAGATTTGATTGATGTGGGACAGGCAGAGAAAGAACAAGAGAGAGAGAGAGAGGGAGCATGTTTGTATTTTTTAGTCTGTGTGTGTGTTTGTGGGAGAGAGAGAGGGAGAGAGAGAGAGGGGATGAAAAGGGTACGTATGGTGATGAACGTTATTTGGTGCCAGCTGGACTCTAAAGGATGTTGAAACTGGGACTTGTGTGTCTCTGTTTCTCTGGCTCTCCTCCTCATGTTGTCATTGTTCATTTGACCAATCACACATTCCTGTTTCCTCTTATTCTGTCTCCTTTTTTTTGTGTGTGTGTGTGTGATGGTGAGGGCCTTTGCTCACATTCAGCTTCGCCTCACATCGTTTCAAAAACTTTGCGTCGCTCTCAATGTTAAAGCTTTAATACACTTTAGGTTCATTTCATGATCTGTTAAACCGGCCCAGATTAGATTTGATCTTTCCGCCAACATATTGAAAAATATATTTGGGTTAATTCAGCCATGAGCAGTCAGCTTCATTCATCTCAGGATGGAAATATGTTTGCACACGTTTTCAATATTGCTCTAAATGGATTTAACTCCAAACTCAACTTGACAGTGCATTTGGATTGTTTTTAAACCAAATTCTAGTAACAAATGGTCTCAGTATAACTGGAGACCTTAGGTTCCACAGAAAAATGTTTTCTTACGTACTCTGTGTATTGCGGTGAAAATAGTTTTGGCTCGTGTGGTTTGTTTTGGCTCAATAAACCAAAACGATCTGCACGGCTCCATTACACCACAGAAAGTCAAACAGTATTTTTTTCTCATAATGAGGGAGAATTGACCTCTGAAATATTCATACCCCTTCTAACCTTTTTGCAAATGGATATGCATAATGTTGTAATATTCAAAATTCATACAGTGTATTTTCTGAATCTTGAACAGATGCTGAGTGTTGACCCATCTTTGTGCCTCATTAGTTTCTCCAGGGCATCCACACCTCCTTATCCAACATCCATCCTCCCACCTTTCCTCCTTGGTCTCCTCTGATACTCTGAGCGGCCTTTAACTCGTCCTTAAAGGAAGTTATTGGGGAAAAAACAACTTCCTTCCTCCTTCTTCCTTCCTTTCTTCCTTCCTTCCTTCACTTCAATTTGCTATACGTTTTGTGTTTTCCTCTCCTGGTCTCGCATTCTTTTCCTCTCTCTCTCCCTCTCTTGCTTTCTCTCTCTGTCTTCTTATCCCTCTCTCCCAACATAATCCTCGGCTCAAGCCCCTAGGTTGCCGTAGAAACATCAATAACATTCCTGCTTGACAACATCTTAGTGCATTAAAGTGGTCGTAGGGAGGTTTGGTCCAACAGAGGTACACCTATAACACACACACACACACACACACACACACACACACACACACACACACACACTGTAAGCCATCAGTGGGATTCCTGTGAAAACAGCAACAACGACGACTGAGGAACAAAAAGAGGAAACATTCTTGGAAAGACATTTTAAGTGAAGGATTCAACAGACCATAATAAAGTAATGTTACGACTTACAAATATTTTTGGTGTAGAATTGGTATTGAATTGGCTATCATTTAATAGAATTGGTATTGAATGATGAAAACAAGTTAAATAGTTAAGCCCCCCCCCTCTACAGCCGCTGTCCATTCAGCTGCTTAGTTGTGGAACAAGATCTTAAATCCCCGCCAGGTGTGGTGATGCTGCTCTGTGACCCTGGACTCTGACCTCCCTGTGTAAGGAGGGGTGGGGGTGGGGGGGTCCTCAGGCTGCAGCCACTGATTGTTTTGTATTATTGGTTATTCTGAAATGAGGGAGCTCTGTTGTCTCAGTAAATCGTTTGGTCTAATGAAATCTGAGAGGATCATTAACAAATGCACATCATCATTTCATTTAAGAGGCCATGGTGACATTAGCCGGTACTGTTGTTTCATTCATCCAACTGTCCCAAAGGCCCCAGATATTCAATTCACTATTGTATTAAACAGAGGGAAGCAGTTACTATATTGGAGAAGCTGAAATCAAAGAGTATTTAGAGTTTATGCTTGAGAAATAACTTTTATCAGAATAATTTTAGATTAATTTTCTGTTCCTCTACTAATCAATTAATCTACTGGTTGTTTCATCTTTAGAAAGTTGCTTTGTAAACCAACAAAAAGTTAGTTAACTGAGGTTTACAAAAGGCTCGCATTTGGGCATTTCTCAACATGTTTTTTTTTTTCTTTACTGAAACTATTATAGTCTGGTACTGTAAAGACGGAGGAGGAGATGCTGCTGCCTGAAGGGATTTTAATAAACCATGGCACCAAGCATCAAGTTTCCTGCTAAGTTACATAGTTACAAAGCAAAGTTTCTTATGTTTCATCTCATCTGAAACAAATTCAGCAAAAGTGTGTGCATGTGTGTGCACGTGCGCTTCTGTGTGTTTATGTGTGTGTGCGAGAGTGACAGCATCCACTAGAGTCCACTCTCGGCTTGGACTAACATCACTTTCTGTCTCTCTCTTTCTCTCTCTCTGTCACTTTTTTCTCTCTGTCCTCTTCCTCCCTCCCTCCCTCTCTCTCTCTCACACTCAGTCCATCTCAATTAATACTCTCCCACCTCCCTTCGAGGGCCTATTATACATTAGCCCTCTAAATCGAATCTCATGGAAATTGCCAGGGAGACTAACGCTGCCAGTTTGACTGACACGCCGCTGGATTTGTATGCAGCGCAAAGAACAGCTCAGCACCTACACACACAGAATTACATACACAGATGCGTGAACACACACTCGACGAGCGGTCAGCCACATGTCCGCTACCGTCACCCAACATTAAAGCGAGCAGTTTGGACACACACATACACACACAAACGCTTGCTCGCTTGCATACACACACTGTGAACTAAGCAGCAGGTAATGCTTTTCAATACACACAGATAATTTAATGTCATACCTACAGTTCCGGGGGCAAAACGGGCGGTTTGTGTGTGTCTGAGTGTGTGAATGTGTGCGTGTGTGTGGTGATAATAATGACGCTCTCTCACAGTGACAGCATCTGAAGATTGTTCCATGGACAGACCTGTCATCATCCCAGTCAAATTATTCTGATTGGCTGCTGATTTCCTGATGGCGTCCGTCTGTGTCTGTGTGTGTGTGAGGATGTGTGATGTGTGTTTTGTGTTTGATTGCTTGCATTCTTGCATATGGGATTTGTGCGAATGTGTGCGAGTGTGTGTGTGTTCTGTGTGTGATTTCTTGATGGAGGCCCCGTTTCATCATGTGTTGCCATTCCCACCTGTCTCCACGGTGACTGTGCTGTGTCTAATCACTTGATGTGATTTGTGTTGGTAAAACAACGCACCTTCCTCTGATGAGAGCCTCCCCCCTAGTGTGTGTGTGTGTGTGTGTGTGTGTGAGAGTAGGTGTGGGTGTTTGATGCAGGCACCCTTCGGGGCTTCCAAATCAACATTGTCAAGATCCCGCTGTCCCATTATACAGAGACAAACCTTTTTGTCTGATGCACACGCTCGCGCAAAAACACACACTCACACACTCTCTATGGGCCAGATACACACTGGATACGTAGCAGATCCTTGTTCAACACTGTACCGTCAACTTGTGAAGCAATCAGGACAGATTTTTATACCTTCCCAGTTTTACTTTACTGTTTTATGTTGGTGACTTTCCCTCTCACCCTCTCTCACTCCCTCACACACACACACACACACACACACACACACACACACACACACACACACATGCACGCACTTGCATATACCTTGTGAGTGCTCCAGTCAGACAACCACATAATGGGGCTAAAGAGGTACATGAAACAGATGGTTTTCCAGCTAGCCGCCTCACTAATGCTAACAGGACATGTCACACAGGCAAAGAGAGGAGGAAAGACGATGGGAGAGATAAAGAGGGAAAGTAGAGAGAGGCAGGAGAGAGATTTATGCAGGCACAGTAAAGTGACACAGACAGACAGATAGACAGACAGACAGACAGCATGAGGAAATTTACCTCTGAAAGGTTATGAAGAGACTGAGAGAGGTGACAGAGCGATCATCAAAAGAGAAAGAGCACCTCATGGAAAAAGGGCTACAAGTTGAAAGTAACTTAACCACCACTGCAACCCCTGCTGTAGAGGTGGAGTGTCTTTTCTGCCCATAAATACACCAACTACCCATTATTGATTAGTTTCAACTTCAGACGGGGCCGACTGTCACATCATACTGATCACAGTATCTCTGCAGCACTGAGTGTTAGAAAGTGGTTTGTATTGAAAGTTAGATTCTTCAGCTGCTTCACTTATTCTTTAATGAGATATATCTTGATCCAAATCAGATATTTTTTTAACCTCTTCCCGACTAGAGACTATAGTCTTTTTTTTGCATTTAAAGTTCTTATTCAACTTGAATGCATGCATATCAATATTTCCATATTTCATTTCTTGAGAACTGTACAAATGAAATATGTTTGTGACTGGTCAATAGGGTGAAAGGAGCATACAAGCACAAGTGTTAATGAAAATAAGAGTTTAAAAATTGCGATCACACAAGGACAAAGGGACAGTATAAAGGAGACGACTGTACCTTTTTCACTTTTCCTTTCCACTCTCATCCCTTCTCTCTCTTGCCCCTACACCCGCACTTTACCCAGGAGACCGTGTGTTGCCAATCTGTGCCAGGCTGTGAAACATTAGCGCCATGCAATATTCAACAGGACTAAGTCAGGCTTTTAGCATCTGGTGGATGTAGGCTCTATATGTTTAGAGGCAAGCCTGCAGCAAGAACAATCTGATTAGCTAACAAGCGAGAACTTTCACTGTTCAGGGTGTTTGATGTTTGTGCGCAGCTGTGTGTGTGAGTGTGTGTGTGTGTGTGTGTGTGGTTTTTATGTGTGCATGCTCTTAAGGTGCATGTGTGCCATCATCATAAAAGATGCTGGGTCCTTTTAAACTAACCTGAGAGGGTGAAACGGTGAGAAATAATGTGCTGAATGAAATGCTGAGAATAGCAGCTGTATGTGTGTCTCTCTCCAGATTTACACAAGTTATTTTTAGTTTCCTCTTTCAATTTTGCTTTTTGAGTCTTAAGTGTGACCTGTGGCACGGCTCGAAAAAGACGTGGGGACGTTGTAGTGTTTGTGGAAGCTGATGTGTGCGTATTTCTCCGCTGGCTTTTGTGTTGGCCACCTCTGACACGCGCAACACTCATACACGCAATCTTTCCTCCTGCCATATCACAATGCAGCGTGCTTCTTCCTCCAACAATAACCCACAGAAAACCAGACAAAGCCTCGTCAAAGTATTGTGTTGTAGCGGAGGACAACACAGGATTAGAGCTAGGCTAGCATATTAAAAAGTGCACCAACACTCTGAACCTGTACACAGGAAATAAACAAATAAAGCCATTCTGCTTAGGCAGCAAACAGAGAGAGGTGACAGTTAGAAAACAGCTCAGACTTTCTCCCTCCCTCTCTCTTCTCTCTCCTCCTCCTCCTCTGGCTTCTCCTGTTCCTGTTTCTAGTGGGATATTCCAACATTGTCACCCAATCCTCTGCGTTATAGTTTCTGGTAGTCGACTGAGTGGTTCAATTTATGTTTAGAGCCAAAAGTATGTTGTGGAAAATGTAGAAACGTTGAGGCAAGCAGGCATACTCATTTGCTGTTTAAGGTTATCTTGCATTTTATGAATAGAGATAGATAGATAGATAGATAGATAGATAGATAGATAGATAGATAGATAGATAGATAGATAGATAGATAGATAGATAGATAGATAGATTTACTTAAGTGTCATAAAAGCCTCTCAACCTAGATGGATAGATTTACTTAAGTGTCATAAAAGCCTCTCAACCTACATGGACAAACAAGAAAGAAGCTGGCATTTTTCAAAAAAAGTAAAAAAGCAACAACTATTTTTTCTTATTTTGCATTTTATTTAATGCAACCAACAAACATAATCAGCATCCTCCCACAACATCTTACTGGTGCAATATTTAGTTTTAAATGTCTGACAAATGAAACGTGCAGTATTTTCAATCTGCAGTATATTCTTCTTTCTTTCCTTTTCTCTCCATATTCTAAATTCAGACTCCACTCGTCTTTGTCCTCTGCCTGACTTATTCCCTCTCTGCCTCCCTCCCTCCCTCTGAAACCTCATCCTGCTCTCCTGTCCCTGTCCTTCGCTCCTCCTCCTCCTCCCCTCTAGGCCGAAATTCAGTTCGCCATTGTTTCATCACCTATACTGACTCTTTTTTTTTATCTGCTACAACAGCCCGGTCTCTCTTATGTCCACATATCTATTTATCTTTTTCCATCTTTTTACTCACTTTATCCACCCCCTCACACACACACACACACACACACACCATATTCTCGTCCTAGCATTCTGGAAAAACAACCTCACCGCTCTGGTAAACTGTTATACCTACCCACACTATCTAACCTGGTGTTAATCCATCATCTGACTCTTCTCTCTGCCTCTCTTCCTGTTGCTCATCCCTTTCTGGCAAACAGCAGCTCTTGAATAATTGCAGTGAGGAAGAAATTTTCAATGCATACATGATGGGCTCTCTGAAGCATCTCTCTCGCCCTCTGAAAGTCTATCCCTTCTTCTTAATCCTACCTTGTCTAACTGAAGAACCTAGTTTTACACACACACACGCACACACACACACACACACACACACACACACACACACACACACACACACACACGGAGGCAACACACAATTTGGATGGAAGCAGCTGACTGCGAGAGGAAATGCATGGGGAGAGAGACTTATCTCTCAGTGGCACCATGTTACTCGATACACACACTGGAACGTCAACTGTTTGGTTGCACCTACTCATTTATACACTCACATTACACACACACATAAACACACATACATGTAGAGGCACACACACATACAGTCATTCACATACATTCAGAGGTCAACTGCTGTTTGTAACACGACCTTAATGAGACGGGGTTTGCTGTATAACAAAACACTTGAGTTGTTGATCATTCATCTCTCCCATACATGTGTCGCCTGCATGTGTGTGTGTGTGTGTGTGTATTTATGTCATTGTGTAGGTGTGTGTGTATGCGGGATCATACATTATGTGGAGTGTTTTAACACCGTCATGATTAGTGCAGTTATGTGTTGTCAAGTGGGAGGAATCACTTCCATTTCTAAAAAGGCACCGACATAATGATGATGTTTACACACACACACAGACAGACACACACAGACACACACACACACAACAAAAACAATGCAACCCACAGAGGGATTTTTGAGAGCTACAGTGTTCACTTGACAAATAATACAGACAAACCTTAACACAGGTTTGTTGTGTTGTGTGTGCTGCAGCGAGCTCACATCGCAGTTTTACACCAATTTTATTAGCACAAAGTTGCCACACGAGCGCGCACACATGCACACATACACCTCTCATTCCTGTTCGTTAACACCCCTCCCTCCCCCTCCCTCCAGCTGTGCAATCATAATTTAAAGGTGTTGTCTGTATAATTTCTGTGGATTATGTGATTAGGAAGCTATTGTGGCAGATTAAAGTGTGAATGAGGTTAACCCGTGATGAAATGGCTTTTGTCAGCCTGTGCCCTCTGCGGCCTATTGTAATGTTCTGTCCTTGTCCTTTTGTGTGTGTGTGTGTGTGTGTGTGTGTGTGTGTGGAGCAGAGAGAAAGAGAGAGAGAGAGAGAGAGAGAGACAGGTGGAGGCCAAAGCCTTCTAATCTTTAAGCCACCATATTTATTTATGATCATATGTCTCGATTTATTTTGTTAATGTGTCGGATGTTAGGCCGATTTAACCCTCACCTCACTTCAACTCCTCTCCTCTCCTCTCCACTCCTCTCTTCCTCCTCTCCTTCTCCTCTCTACTCTTTACCCTGCACATTAACAACAGGCAAGACACTGGGTCACATAGACACAGCTCCAGAGCATGAGCTGTTGTTGGATCCGGATGGAGCTGTGAGGAGAGGAGGCTGTGGCGCAGCCCGGAGCCAGCTGTCACAAATAGAACATTTAATAGTGTCTCCCTCTTACTCTCTGTCTCTCTGGAGCTGGTCTGCTGTCGGCTCAGGTCATCCCAGATAGGACTCTATCTTTGGATGATCTCCCTGACAGCACCCACTTTAGACTAATCACTCCATTTAGACTGGAGTGGCCCTGAGGTGGGGGAGAGAGAGATAGACAGAGAGAGAAAGAGAGAGAGATAGAGAGGGGGAAAAGAAAAGCTGAAAGAGAGAGAGAGATGACAGAGATGAACAGTTACTTCCCCGCAGGAAGAGAAGGAAATGAGGGAAGATCAGAGCAAGGGCCACGGATTGTTGCGAGAGCGAGAGAAATAAAAGACAGATTCTGTAAGAGAGAGAGAGATAGATGGCAGGAGGCAAGTTTATTTAACAGATCGTTTATGAATCTTAATAACTGTTGATTGAAATGAGGAGGATTTTGCTCAGTGTGGGGCGTATGTCTGATTCTGTTTGTGCAGGACTGCAGCTTGTTTACATGTGTGCACAGAAAACTAGGCCTGTTTATGTTTTCTTTACATCACTGTGATCTGATTGTCGTCTCTGAATCTCTAGTTGTATAAACCAAAGGGACTGTAAACTGGGAAATTAAACTGCATTTTCATCACATTTATTATATAGTTGGTTGAAGATGATATTTTTTTATTCTCTTGAGCTTCTTCCATGAATCCTTTTAGCGATTGTGGGCATTGTCGCTTGTTTTTTTTTTCAAAATCTGAATTTATATTCATATTCAATTTCCAGGTTTTTGTCATGCCATGCAGCCTGAATTATGTGTGTATATATTTATTACTATGTCCAGTTCAGTTTACCACAGGTGGACTGTAGACACATAATAGACACATTCACTCATACGTAGAGAAAGGAGATTTCAGTTCCACTTTGTTATCGTGAGTCATTGAGAAGGTGGAGGGGCAAATGTCCATTTGAAATTAAATCTACACCACAGTAAAATGTGGAAAATGTAAAGCAGTCTGAGTAGTTTCAGAAGTCACTGATTGTTTTCTATGACACAGTTTGATTTCTAATGACCTTGTCTCTGACTCACAGCACCATGTTTCTACTGCACTGGAAGTATTTGTGCGCTGGAATTTGAATGAGCTTGCTCCTACAATTTTAGGAGACAATCTATTAAGTAAACAGGACTTGTCTTACTCCAAGATATTGTTTCAACAGGACATGAAATCGCTTCAGAATACTTGCACATCCTCTGTGTATTGAGTACACTGTGATCCCTGATGGAGCTGTCTATTCACTGACGCCCGGGGTGTGTTTGTGCATGTCTGAGGTCTTTTTTTACTGTATGCCAGCTAATAATGTACAATAGCTCCCTCTTTACCATGCGTGCCTCCCGTCTTCTCTCTCTATGCCCAGATAACCTCCACCTGTCACTCCTCGCCCTCTGCCTCTCCTCTCCCATTCTTCCATCTCTCCCTCCATCCGTTCATCCCTGGGTGTCCCTATTCATCCAGAGTGATGGAGTTGGTCCGATTCGCCATTGCTTTTCAATGTGGCAAATGCACACACACATGTAGGCACACACACATGCACACACACAGACAGACTTTGTGTTCGCCACCCATTTACCTGACTCAATGCCTCTATTCTCTGGCTCCAAATTGACCGTTGGCTGGACAGATGGACGGATGACCCATGGCGGTCCCTTTCTCTCTGCCTGCTCTCTCGAACACTTGCACACACACTCATACTTGCACACACACAGACACACACAATAGAGGTATGCCCATGCTTCCTCAACAACATAAATATGTGTTGAATGCTTCTTTTTTTCCTTTGCTACTTATCATAACTCTGCCTCAGTTTCCTTCTCCCTCTCACTCTCTTGAGTCAGACACCAGCACTGCCTTGTGAATTAGTGATGAAAAGGTGTATATTTTAGTCACAACATGCACAGCTGCACTTGGATTTCAGTGCGTTTCAGGATTTTACCTCTATGCATGCATACGTGTGATCATTTCCTTGCAGTCAAATCTGATTCGTGATCACGCATTGGCCCAGGTTGATGATATGTCCAAAGCATGCAACACACTGTTTTCTGTAGCTCTTTGTGTTTATACACCAAAGCAGTTAGGAATAGGAAAGAAACCAAAGAAGTAGAATCTCTGACTAAATCCAAATGCCAAATCCTTCAAAATCATCCATTACTCCTAATCGAGGGTAAAGTTTGAAATGATCATGAAATTGATTTAAAGTCATCATCATCTAGCCCTTGCAGCAGCTAAATAATTAAAAGCAAACAAACTGAGATATGCTGCTCATCCAAAGGTAGTTTGTTGAGGGTGCAGTGTATTGCAACTGTAGCTAATTCTTGATATTATTTTCCCAAGGTCTCTACATCTATAAAGGGAAAAGAAAATTGTCACATTCCCCAAAAATGATTATTTTTCCGTGGAGTAATATGATCGATGAATTGACTCATCATTTGGCTCAAAAGCTGGTTTAAAACAACAGCTGGGCAACAAACATGCAGTATCGATGCTCGTGTTACTGATATTCCGTCTATGCTGCTGCACTGCGCAAATAATTCACAGTGCACTGTACAGTACATACTGTAGATCTAAGAAGTGAAATATGTACAGCATGTCTGATAGACCTGAAAGGTCTGGCCTCACATGGCATGCATTTGCTGAGCTCTTGTATCATACATAAGTGTGGCTTTGTCAACAGTCTGCGGGGCCAGATCTTTTCCATCTGAGGTTAATCCCACAGAGAGAGAGGGATCCCAAACCTGAATATTACCGCAGCTCAAATCTCCTCGCAGTCAGACGCCACTACTCACATCTCACACCTTCACACAGAGGGGTTTGCATGTCAAGATAAGTGGAAAAGGTAAAGGGAGACAAACATTGAATGGCAAATGCACACATGCACGCACACTACATGCCCCGTATAAACACACTTAAAACATGCACACACATCCATATAGAGAGACAGAGACACACACATACAGCATGAATACACACGGATACGAGCGCAGACACACACTGGCAGTGGAGCTCATCTGTGTGCTATCTGCTCTTTTCTCTCTGCAGTAGGCAGATAAGTGCCATAGTCAAACCAGCGAGGGAGAAACACTGTACTAGATAGGTCCTGTAGCGACACTCGCTATGCCCTGCGGTGGCTCTGGCATGTTTGTGTTTGTAGAGACTGATGCAGAAATGTATTTTGAAATCCTTCGTCCTGAATACCAGTCAAATTTTAGTGCAAACTTTGAATTAAAGTCGCCATTTAAGAGGAAATGCACTGATTACAGTTGGGTTAATAATGTTAGACGGAGAGTGAATTTTGGTGATACATTGGTGATAAAACAAAATAGTGTGGTCAACCTCAGTGAGTATCGCCAGGTAAAACCACGACTTACCCTTCCTCTGTCATGGTTTTGCCGCCATGTTTTTTTCCCACAGGATTAGATTGCATCATGATCAAAAGTCACCGTCTTACGCCTTTTAGATTTTCCATTCCCTCACCTGACATGCAGGAAATGAATGAATGAAGAGCTGGCTTTGCAGTAGCCATTTACATTTCCTTATTGCACCAAAAAATAGTTCAAGCTCAAAGCCTTTTGTGCCGACAGTCTTTGAATGCCCGGGCCCTGTTGTGCCTTTCTCTATGGTGTCCGTTCTACTCTGCCCCTTTGCTCTACTTTGTCTGACTATCCATATCCCCCCTCATTATTTGTATAATCATGTGTTTACTGTCTGCACAAGGATTAAAAGGACGACCCCAGACTGCTAACAACCGATAATGAGAATGAACTCGGTAATAGAAAGATAACTGGTTTGCTGTTTTTATAGTCTCATCTTTGTTTTGCCTCTCTTTAGTGTATGGTCTCTGTGTCAACACAGTTGCATAATTTGACTCTGGCTTGTTACCAGATTTGTTAGATTCAACTCCCCTCAGACTGAGGCCCGTCAGAACGGACCTTTGTCATCTGTGGACTTAATGAGAGACAGTACTCTAAACTAGCGTGTTGACTGGTGACCCTGACTGCATCGCTTTGCTTGTTGCACTTTAGCTGTAGACTAAGAAAATATGATAGAAAGAGGCTTCTTTTCTAACCGCTGCAGATTGACTCAATTCAGCTGAGTTCAGCCGCAGTGTCCTGACCTGACACTGAAACTGAGCGAACCACTGAAGGACTCCTGGAAACAACACAAAGCAAAGTTCCTAACGAGACAGATGAGAGGATAAAGTGCTGTTTTTTTTTCTAGTAATGTTGTGTTACTACCTCACTAAAAAAAAAAACACAGGCCCAACAGAGCTGGAACACTTAAAGCAGATATCAGTGGCAGGGCCGTTTCGGCTAATGCTGTGTTCAAGGCAGGCTTTTGAAACCGTAAGTTACAGCTTCAAGTCACAACTACGACTTGGTACCGTTCCAGGTAACCCGTAGCTCGTGTTTTTACCGTCCTGTTGTCTGTGAAAGTTCCCTATAACGGCCACTCGTAACTTCCGACCCGTGAACTCGTACCAGATCGAACTGGTATGACTTCACAGGAAGGAAAAACACAAAGTACGAGTTTCCTTGAACGCACCATGAGTTAGCAGCCCCCGCCCTTGTCAGGCATCAATTGGTCCTCGTGCTACGTCACCACATTCACGCGCATCCCTTGGCTGCACACACAGCCCTTCATGCCGTTCTCTCCCCTCATTGGATAACACTTGTATCCCACAAGGAAAATTTTCTCCTCGGCTTACAGCAGAGCAGAGTGACGGAGAGACTCGTGTTTAGGCTGAAATACTTCATGTAAGTGATTGCTGACGGAAAATAGGACTATTTAGGACTTATATTAACAAAAACATTCCACTGATATCTGCTTTAAATGCAAGGAGCATCATTTTAAATGTAGCAAAAAAGATGTAAGAAAGAAAGAAAAACAAAAGAGGGGTGAAGATATTGGCCCAAAACGATCCCAATCAGCATCAGGTGTATGAACTCTGTGTAATTGCGCAACCACAGCCACGTGTGAAACCTCTTAGAAAGATGCAAAAAAAAAGACAACTTCTAAACAGCAGCAGTAGTATCTATGAACATGAGTCTTTCTGCCTTTGTGCACTCAGGTGACCTGATGTGGTATCATACAGTCGAGCGCTGGTCTGAAGAGCTCCATCGATCTTTACAGTGGTTGGTAGACTCATAGACTGCTGCAAAGCCCTCTATGTAATAATAAAAAGAAAAAAATTAA
This sequence comes from Trachurus japonicus, assembly GCF_045865225.1. Classification (NCBI taxonomy): domain Eukaryota; kingdom Metazoa; phylum Chordata; class Actinopteri; order Carangiformes; family Carangidae; genus Trachurus; species Trachurus japonicus. Next base: position 11,516,478 of record NC_140921.1, on the reverse strand, counting down.
AGCAGCAGAGGTTTATCTCCTAGCAACATACAGTAGCATCATCCTGAGGTCTTTCTTCCTTCTTTCTGTGTCAGACTTTTTTTTTTTGCTTTCTTTCTCCCTCTTTTCTATTTTTCTCTGCCTCCTCAGACCCAACAAACACTTGAGCAGACTCCTTTTGACTGCCACTACTGTGTGTATGTGTGTGTGTGTGTGTGTGTGTGTGTGTCCCTCAGGGGTCCTTGTGCATGTCCATCTCTGTGCTTTCTACCATGCAGGATAAAAGCCTTTCAGCTGTGACTGCTGCCAAATCAGCCCCTGCCACACCACTGCAACTCCACTCCAGCACCAGTTAACTATCACACTGCTGTCATTAGAAACTGTGTGAGGGAGAGAGGGAGAGAGGGAGAGAGAGAGAAAGGAACAGAGAGAGAGAGAGAGAGAGATGTAGAGGATGAGAGAGAAAGGAACAGCAGGCTCAACAATCTGGGTCACAGGATTCAGACGACTGAGCACCAGTGATATGTTTCTGATCAGGTCCACTAGTGTGGATCTCCTCAGCACTGGCTAAAAAAACACACCCTGTAGACTCTGGTACAGTATGTGAGCACAAAGCTCAGAGCACAAAACACCACATTTGCCCGTTTCACTATCTGTATACACTGCCAATCAAACACAATTTAGACAGCATCTTGCTTTCTTAAAGGATAAGTCCAGGGGTGTTTCCTCTGTCCTTTGTTAAATTAACAGTGTTAGCTGTGTAGCCAGAGCTTGTCACAGACACTGTTTACTCTCATTTGAGTAAAGTTTTATCAAAAATACTGATGCCAGGCGGGTTAATGGTTATGGTGAACACAATTATTAAGAAGTCAACAACTACAGTACATTGCCATTTTTTTGTGTTTTTGTTGTGCAGTTAACAATAAGAAAAATACACCCCAGCCTTGAGATGTTGAAATTTGATAATATTTTGAGACAGAACTGTAAACCAGTGAGATCTCAGTTTTGTTGTTACTGTAAGTTGTGTTTTATTTATCAGCATTACTTCTGAATGTGATATTTTCAGTCAGAAACAAAATCATAAATGAACAAATTTGTCCCAATATTGTAATAAGAACAGATACAATACTAGATAGTAGGTTCTAGCATGTTAAAAGTGTTTACACCACAGGTGGATGAGGAGGAGTTAAGCTTGAATGTACTGTACATGTGGCAGACCAGCGTTTACACAACTTTATGAGCCACTTCGCCATCACAGTTTGTTTTGCTAGTGCACATTTAAGGTTCTTAGGTGGTATATATACCGTTTATATTGTTATTTGTCTAACAGATCACTGAGGTTTAGAAAGTCAAGGATGGGTTAATCAGTGTTTAAGTTTTAGCTTTACGTTTCATTGTCTTTAAGTTGAACTGCCTTTTTTATTTACCCAGAGGAGGCCTCAGCTGTTGCTTCCTATTAACATCTAATTCAAAACGTTGAGGGAAGAATTCGTAATGCCATGTTAAAGGGTTTTAAATTACAGCTTCACCAAAGCAGCTGAATGCCGAGGTTAATGGGGCACTGCCTTATCTAACTTTTACAGTAGAAACGGATGGTCAGACCAAAACATGCAACTTATAGGGTTAAGGGGGCACTTTCTATACCCGACCTCCTCCACTAACCAGCTCATAATCCAGGTAGCTTGCCTGTTGACAATTGTGTATCAGAGGCCTTAAGTGGCTTTACGCAACTAAGTCCCTTAACAGATCAGACAGCTCTCCTATACGTACCACATGAGCCAGCCATGTATAGGATAAGACGGGTCTCAGATACAGAGCCGATTGACCTTGAGCTCTGAGAGCAGTCTTTACATTAGTGCTGGCTTTTGGACGGCCACAGGTCATTCTCAGGTTAAAGGTGTTACTTAAAAGTGTTTTGACCATGGCCACTGTATAAGTCACCAATAACTGTTACTACTAACTAACTATTTTTCTGCTGTATCCATTGAAACCATGAGATTGTAGTGTTGCACAAATGGCCACAGATGTAATTTATACTTTTTCTGTTTGCATCTGTTTTGGGTGTATTACAGATTGTGTGTAGGCTATACGTATTAAATAAGAATTAACTGACAAGTCTTACAGTATATTGTTTTCATTTAATGTGTGACAGCTGCTGTGTGTGTGTGTGTGTATGTTTTGTGAGCTGGTTTGTCTGTGGGTTTGGCAGGTGGTCATTGTGTACAAACATTTTTCTGACTTGGCCTTTATATGACCCCGATTAGTCCGGCCCGATCTGGTTCAGTTCAGACTTATTATAAAAACTACAGAAACTAGAAGAGTTCAACCCATTCACCAGGTGATATTTCATCTAAATCTAAAGCAAAACACAGTTCTTGTTCAGGTCAGAGAAGATGAATCTGTTGTTAACATAGTATTGTTAAGTAAAGTGTGTCCTTATGGTGTTTTTGAAACGTCCACCACTTCAATTGTTGACTTATAACTCATGCTTTATCTCCTATATCTTCCCTATGTAGCCTGAACAACAGTAAATATTCATGAGCAGCCACAAACAGATGTATAATAATTAGCAGGCAATGTATTTGAACAAAGAAGACTCTTACACATGAGTTATTAACACACAGTACAGAGTACAAATACATGTGTCAGTGTGACCCTCTCCAGTTCTCCTCACATACGCTGACAGTCCCAATGAAATCATGAGCATAAAATTGGGACAAATTAGGGGCAATTAAATGACAGTTGGACAGTAATATGTTCATTTTCTGTCTTCAAACGACGTGGAGGAGACACGGAGACAGGAGGAGAAAAACATAAAGAGATGTAGGGAGGAGGGAGGGAAAAAGGGAGTGGAGCATGTTCGTCAAACAGATGGGAGAATTACAGATGTATGAGTGTGAATAAAAACTAAAAAAAAAAATGTCTTGAGACAAATGGATGCAGGTGTTGTTGGTACTGTATATACAAACAGAGAGGAAGTTAGTCAGGTGTTTGCTCCAGCAATAAATCAGGTGCACATACGCAGAGAGACAACTGACTGTGCTCTTCTTATCTCCCATCAGCTGACCTCAATCACAAACCTGTGCATGTTTGTCTTTGGGCCTGTTTGCGCTGCTTGAGTTAGCTACAGTACATTATAGCATATGTGTTTGTTGAGAAATGTTTTTCTTAATTGTAACTGCGGTATTTAAGAAAAAATAGTTTTCCTGTTGTTCCTATTGTTCTTGTTGCTTCTTTAACCCTCACCTTAACCTCTCTGACTCTTTTTTGTCTCTGAACAAGAATGCTCCCCAAGAAAAGAAAAAAAACAAAAAAAAACATCTTGGATGAAAAATCCCGAGCAGGAGCAGCAAAAGGTTAACAAAGTGGCAAAGAGGTGGGGAGGGGGTGGGGGTGAGGGTTGACACATAAATGGAGGAGAGAACAAGAGAGGAGAGAGGAGCGCTTTTTGACAGCAGAGGCGAGGGGTCAGATGTAATCAGCACCTCTGTAATTCTTCTCAGCAAGTCAATTCTCTGTTTGTTTGTTTTTAATATTCTCTCTCCTCCCAGTCAGGGTGTGTGTTTTTGTGTGTGTCGTTGTGTGGGATCTGGTGGGGGTGGGGGGGCTAAGGAATGGGGAGATGGAAGGCTGATTATGAGATAGCACAAGAGTGCGTGTTTAGCTCACGTTTTGGCTCTTCAAGTATTTATTTTATTTATTCATTTGTTTTTTTTGTTGTTGTGTTTTTTTCTGTGTGGGGTGCAACACTGGAATACATTTTTTACATTTCTATCTTTCTGCTCTGCCCTGTCCAACCTTTCCTGGTCTGTCAATCATTCCTGTCACCATGGTGACGGAGGAGATTGCATTAACATGAAAATAACACATTAGGTATGCTTGAGTTTGTATGTTTGCCATATGGTATATGTTATGTCTCACCCAGTGTGTCTGGTGATTGCGAGTTATGGGTTAACCCCATTCTGTGTGTGTGTGTGTGTGTGTGTGTGGGCAGGTTGGCAGTGACCCAGATGAGTGGGTCTCTCTGTCCTTGTCACACACACATGCACACACAGCTGTCAGTAAAACACAGCTGACTCCATACCTGCCATATGACATATGACCCTTATGGTCACAAGCACCCACAATACACTAACCAGCTCACTCTCCCGTCAAGCACAGCTGGCTCGTGAGAATGTGTGTGTGTGTGTGTGTGTGTGTGTCTGGGTGTGTGTATTCGGATGTTGAGCATTCAGAGAGCGTTGTTGAGGAAACAACAGGGTTGATAATTGGACATGTCCGTCGAACACACGCAAACAAGCGCTGTCCCCTCCCCACCGAGGAGCTATAAACATGTAAATGAGAACAACGCTGCTCTCTTCCTTTTTCTACTTCCTCGTCCGTCCCCTCCATTCCATCACTCATCACCACTACGTCCGCGCTGCGAGCGGCGTGTGCGGGCGAAGAGGGACATATTGTCAAGTTGGTCCTAGCGGGGACACTGGCTGCATATGTTGGCAGCATGGTGCGCAGCCATTAACATGTCTGGCAGGGGACAGAGTGTCTTTGAAGAAAAAAAAACAAAACAGCAAGGTTATGGGCGACTTCTGTTGGAGTTTGAACAAACAAGAACAATCATAGATAGTTTATTTCTTTTCTTAGAGCTCTCTGATTTCAATGAACACAAAAGGATGCTGCACATAAGGAGCCTTAAAGCAGCCTCCTCTCATCAACATTATGTTTATTCACTTACAATGTTTTAAAGGAGATGTCATGGCCACGTGGATTATATTCACCTGCAGTGTTTTGTGTGCTGTATAAATGTGTTCTTGTGGGGATGATGAAGGCATTGATACTGGCCATTGTGTTGAGCCCTGTAACCTGTGTATTTGTAGGTTTACAAAAACACTTAAGTTAAGGTTAGGGAAGGTTAGGTGTATTCTTAGTTTTGGTTACCATCAGCTTTCCAGTGTTGAACAGTCTTTTGCTTAGTGATTTTAGTTGCCCTAAACATAGTAATGAAATGTTAGTTATTCTTCAGCTGCAGATGGATATCAAGGGGAAAACAAATGACATTGTGGATATTTTTTATGAACATTTTGAACTGTGTAGACGGCCTCGTAGAAGCATTTCAGCTCAGATGCAGGATAAAAGCTGAGATAAGTTGAAAAATGTTCCATTATTCCATGTGCAATAGATACACTTCATTTAAGTGTTAAATAAACTGCCTCTTGATACCTGGAATTTCACCACATCCATAGTTGCTGTAACTTGTATTTCAGGGACCTTTTGTATTGTGTGTAACACAATGATGCAGAAACATTTCCTTTTGTTGGACAATGAGGGCTTGAACTGACCTAGACTTGATTCAGTTCAGTTCAAATCCTTGAAAAATGGCAAACAATTGAGTGACGGTCCAATCGGCCACACTGCACGCCATTCACTCTGTCAAATTTCTGTTGTCTGTCTTTCTGTTACTTAGCAGTCTTTCAGTCAGTCAATCAGGTAGTTAGTCAAACAATGTTTCAGTCAATCTAGAGTCAGTCATTTATCTTCCTGCTCCTCTGTAATAGGCAGTATTAGACTAAGTACTGTTGACTAGCTGTGCTGGTAGCAGTGTTGCATTTACACAGAAAAGCTTCCATCAGTATCCATACAACACTGGCAATTGTGGCGTCTGGGAGGCCACGGGAAAGGTAATTTGAGCAAAAGAAAATGACACCTTGGAGAAAAAAAAGAAGATCGAGCCGTGAAAAAGAGAAAGCAAGTAGAAAGAAAAGAAGAGAAAAATACATGGTGATTTACGCAAAAGTCCAAATGACAGGGAATTGGCCACAGACACCTGACTGTGTTATTATATCACCATCAACAACGGCTTGCTCCTCTGCCAGGGGGAACGACGGTGAGAGGCTGGAAAGAAAGGAAAATAAAAAAAATAAAATGAGTGAAGATCTCCCCAACACAAACAAAAAGCCCAAACAAGTGTGTTTTCTTTTGGCTCGTGCAGCGAGTGCAAGGCTATCAATTCAACCCCCCTGGGGTTTTTCTTTTTTTTCCAACGGCACCATTGCTCGGCTCTCATTGTTGTCGTATTGTTTGTCAGGGTCCAGGCGGGGCCAGGCAGAGGAGGTGGTATCAAGAAGAAGAAGGGACAATTTGATGGATGTTTGTTGATATCTAGACCACTAGGGCTCTGATTGCCTAACATTAAACCAGCAATAACAGGCCAATCATCCCACTTACACCTCCACACGCCAAGCAGCCGAATTGGATCAAACTGGCTTTTTCTCTGTCACTTTCTCACTCATCCTCTCTCTCTCTCTGTCTCTCTCTCTCTCTCAGTCGATTCCTTGCTCTTTTCTCCTCTCTCCTGACATGCTTATTAGCTGATATTGATCCAGGCTGGTCAATTGTCAGCTCCTCTCATCCGCACCGTATTGACGGCATAATCAGTGCGAGAGGAATGGAGGGAGAGACAGAGAGAGGTTGGGAGGGAGAGGATGATAGGCAGATGAAATTTTCTGACAGTGGGTAAATTATTGGCTGCTGGCTTGTTGACCCACAAAGCTACTCACACCTCATGGACACTGACAAACACTCACACGTGCGCTCGGTCTCATTCATGAAAGCTCAGTTACTTTCTGAGTGGATTTATACATCGGGGATCTTTGGTGTAAAACCTGTGTTTATCAAATGTTCAGTTTACTGTCTTTTTAAACACTTTTTAACTAAACTGGAATTTAACTACGTAAAAGTAAAAAGTATTGATCAAACCCAACATCTTAATGCAAAGCATGGTTGAGAGACAGAGTATATTTTTAAGGAATCTAATGTCACCTGTGAGGTTTGGACTTGACTTTTAGGGCCAAACCATTGTCTTCATTTTGAATGTGTGTGTGTGTGTGTGTGTGTGTCTGTTGTCGGGGGTTAGGGGGGTTATTATAATTAGAAAATGAAATCTCATTTGACTAGTGGAGTGTCACTTCACATATGCCACTTGTGTTGTGACTGTGCCATGGCCCCATAGAGCCTCCCCTGACTACGCTGCCTCGCTGCCCAGCTTCAGGGCTCCGTCTCTGGGGACAGAAGCAGCTGGCATGGCCCCTCTCTCGCTGGAGGGCTGGCGCCCATCTCATATTCTCCCTGACGCTGCGGCAACACACACACTCGCAGAAAAAACACACACTCGCGCAGGGCTCCTTCTGCACATTAAGTTTTAATCAGGCACTTAGCTGGGCATCTGTTACGGCTCTGTCCGCGCGGCGCGTTAAGGACCTGTCGCTGCAGGTTACAAGCCTAACAGATCCGCTGAGTGATAGACCCCTGCCCCACTTAGTGGCTGACGTCACAGCTGTATTTGCTCGGTCTGAGAAATCTGTCTAACTGCCTGGTTGACCCCCCAAATCAGAGAATTTCAGTGGAATTCATTCAGTGGCATTTTTTCTCTGTGATTACTCTGAAGGGAAAATGAAAAGATGACGGCGAGCGCGGCTGTCAGATACAGAAAATCCTGAGTTGATACCCATGGTTAAAGGATGATTATTGCTTTTGTTTTAACCATAGTGGTGTGTGTGGTGTGTTTACTGAGTGATGTGCTGTTAATAGCTGATAAAGAAGAAAACAAGCACATTCCGTTTCCAACACAGTCACTGAACCAGTGATCATTGAGCTGGTTCAATGGCTGGGTTTTGTAGCACACACTTTATATCCAGAGGTAAGAGGGAGGTGAAGGAGACTTGACCGTTTGTGTCTCTCACTGAACTGATAAATTTTAATCAAAACTACATCTCTCCATAACCTTCAACCAGGTCTTTTAGACACCAAGGCCTATCCATACTGTAGCCTACTGCAGCTCCCATACATGGATCTTTTAGAAATAAGTTATTCTGTACATGTTGGCATTGAATCTTCAGAAATGTTGAAAATCCAAGGTTCCTCTGGGTTTAGTTGAAACATCTTGAATTACTATTCAGGGTTATAGTTATTCAGTGGGATATAGGAAAGGCCTGTTTTTCTGTGTAGGGTGACTGCAATGTCTTTTATGAACATGTGTGTGTGTTTATGTGCTAGAGCAGAAGATCTGGTACAACCTGGTCCTCCACATGATCGTTGGTTAAAAATGCTTTTTTCCCTCCATCAGCTTGTATAAGAACGCCAAGTGAACTTTTTCCACTTAATTTGAATGTAAACAAACTTGTAGTGTTTTTTTCAGCCTGGTGCCCCTGTGAGGCAGCGTGCACTCTGGCTAAATGATAATGTCAGCACGTCATCATGCTCACTTGATAACGTTAACAGGTGTAATGTTTCCTGTTGTTGTCATTACTGTTTAACAGAGTCAACAACAACAACAACATTCACATGCACACACACACTGTATTGAATGAGCTATGTCATTGAATCTGACAGGAAGTTTGCAAGTACCTGTGTATGTGTATGTGTGTGTGTGTGTGTGTGTGTGTGTGTGTGTGTGTGTGTGTGTGTGTGTGTGTGTGTGTGTGTGTGTGTGTGTTTACCACTCACACACCCACACAAAATCGCACAGCAGAATTGTCTTTGCATGTCTCTGTTTATGCATCTTGTTCACACACACATTTCCTGTTCCCATCTGTCCCACACACACACACACACACACACACACACACACACACACACACCTTCCCGTGGGTTTTGAGGTGACAATGACGTTGACAGTTTGAGCACGGGTTGGCTGTTTTTTTTTTCTGCGACAAGTAAAATTAGCAGTCTGCCAGCAATTCTTTCTTTCTTTCTTTCTTTCTTTCCTTGTGTTTTTTTTTTCTCCTGACTGCCTGTCCACTCTCTCCCTCGCTCTCTTTCTCTGGCTGCTCTGCTCAGTGGCCCGCCACATCGTTTCTCTTCCCTGTCACCAAACACACATGCATGCACACTGTTTCTCTCCTCTGTCAGCTTCTCTGTGCCGCCTGACGACTTAATAGCTCCCAGTGAGTGGATTTGAGCACTCCGCCTGTGTGTGTTTACACGCACTTGTCACGCCCGCAATATTCATATGGTGATGAGAAATATTCATTTCTGGAGGGAGAGGGAGAGGGGGGGGTGCTGGCCCGGAGGGAGGGAGGTGAGACGGGAGGAGACGGGCGGAGAACTCGAAGCATGGGGACATTATTCGACTGAACCCCGCCTGTGAAGATCGCTCCACCTGATTCTCTCCCTCTGTCCTTCAGTGTTTCTTTCTATCTTCATATCATTCATGTCTTAATTGTTTTGAGGCCAAAACATCCACTCATCCTTCAGTTTATATCCACCTGCTCCATTACTCATTGTTTCACTGCTGCCACTGAGAGCAGGATGGATTTGTTCTTGAGCATCAACGCCTCAGCTTCTCTGCTGTTATGTTTTTGGTCTTGGTGCAGCCTCGTTATAAGGAAAGTCTCCCTGAGGCTGGACCGCTGCAACCATTTTGTCCTGCATTTGCAGCTTCACACTGTGTTTTTTAGTAAAATCTGATCTGGAGTTTGTGTCAAGACTGATGTTCTGAACAGAATATCTTTTCATTTAAATGTGTGAAATCCCTGATCATTTTAAAATCTTACTTTTACTGTTGCTGCTTTCTTACTTGTCCTGAAACAGCCACTATCAGTGATGAGATGACAAGCTGACTTGACAAGACTGACTTGTATTGGAAAGTTCCCCTGAGCAAAAGTGTGTGTGCTGGTGTGAGCAGTGCATGTGAATAAATTGCAACTTGAGAAAATCAGTGGAATATTTTCTATGTGGTGCAGGATTTTGATATTTAACACACACGTGTGACAGAGTGTGATCCGAACCGGCTGTCAGTCGAGGTCAACCTCAGAAATATGAACATGTGAAGTTGTGTAACATGACGTTTCTCACACTGATACTGGATTGGTTTAGAGAGGAGAACGTACAGAGGCAGAGAGAAAGTCAGTCATATGTTTACGGTGTGTGTGTGTGTGTGTGTGTGTGTGTGTGCGTGCGTGTTTTCCCTCTGTCCTGCTCCTCCTCTCTCCGTCACTTATTGTCGGGTGAGCGGCCGGTCTCGGCTGCCACTGGCCCGGGACTTATCTTGACACCGGAGCAGCAATCACAGCCTGTGAGATTGAGCGCTGTTTATTTTGTGTCAGTGTGTCCGCTACGACCCTAGGGCCAGAATGCAAACACACACACACACATGGACACAAGCACAAACACACACTCACACACCCAGATTCATTCACATCCTTGCTCTCTCAATCACCACCCACCCCTGTTTAAAATGAATGGATGATATCTTGCCTTTCACTATTCACATCTCTGTTTCTCTCCCTCAGCAGTATGATGCTTAATCTCAGTGTTGCTCTGTTTTGTCTGATACGGCGCAGCACCAATGCATTTTTTATTCTCTATCTTATATTGCTTTTTTATTGAAGGCCATGTGTGCCTGTGTTTGTGTGTTTGTGTGTTTGTGCGTGTGCTTTTTGTACGCAAGTATGTGGAAAAAGAGTTTGTATTTTTGTGTTCTGCACATTTGGACTGTGTTTCTGAGTGTGTGTGTGTGTGTCTGTGTGTGTGCATCAGCATGCAGATTTAAAGTCACTTCCTGCCTAAAGAGTGAATCATCTCACTAACTATAAGCGCAGCAGCATCTGTAACCGCTGGTGACGACCAAACCCATGACAGGCCTGGCACACTCTGACTGACAGCTGACAATTGTCGCAGCCCCTGCTGGTAACTAGTGGCAACAAATTGGGTGGTGATGGTTGACTAGTGTGTGTGTGTGTGTGTGTGTGTGTGTGTGTGAGAGAGAGAGAGAAGGGGGGCAAGTAGAGGCAGACAAATGAGGAGAGCTTATTCCTCCCACTCAATTACTGACCCTGACTGTGTGTGTGTGTGTGTGTGTGTGTGTGTGTGTGTGTGTGCACTCCCTCCCTCCCACTCATCTCAAGGCTCTGACAGTTGACTATTGTCTGCCTGCCTCTGTCACTGATGTCACTTATCAAACAGAGCAAATCAGACCAACCCTACAACATCACCCAAGAGAGACGGCAAACCAAAAAAACATGTGTGCGTGTGTCTGTGATCATTAACACCTTAATATACACAAACTATTTTTCTTTTGTCAGTGGTCTCAGGCATCACTAGTGCTCCATTAACTATCCCTCTCCATGAGCCATGCCTCATTTAAAGACACACACGCTCTGATGTGTTGACCCGAAACAAACTCAAACTTTGGAAATGTCTCTGTTGCAATGAAATTCAAAAATGTAGAATTTTTTAATAAAAGGTAATTGTACGTGGCTCAGCACATACGCAACTTTTACAGACATTGGCAACACCTTACCACTTACATTAAGACTCTGACTTCTCTTCCCCAACCATTATTACACGGGGGAGTTAGTGAACACAGTGTAGCAGCTGACACTGTTTTCAATGTTTGCAATTAATCAGGTTATAAGGGAGGTGTTGTGTGAGGCTGAAGGACATAAAGGGAGAATTTCATGTCATTGTTTTTTTCTTTTTCTCTTTAAAGATGATGACTGAGTGCCAGGGAAATATACAGTAGTATAATATAATGGTGAACACTGATATTAGTCTGCTACAAGAATGCTCACATTCCTTCTGGCACATCATACCCACTGTGTATGTTTGCTGACCACGTTCTGCTCTTTCATCCCGTTTGAGTTGGTGTATGTGAGAAAATTCCTGCTGCTCTGAATTATATAGGCATGCACACTGGGACATGATGCTTTGATTAATTACAGTGAAGAAAATGTATGATTTGATTGATCATTCACCGTCACCTGCTGAGCTAAATCAGACAGATCCTGACGCGTCTCATGTTGCGATCAATTTAGTTAATAGGTGACTGTTGCCTCACTTCAATACATGTGTGAAATTGCACCTCTTATTTATTTATTTTTGGTGTATACATATTTCTTTCCTCTGGTGTGAGCAGAAGCAGCCAGGCAAGGCAGCGTGCTAGGAGTCGACACAGTGATACAACACAAACCCCTGACATCTTGTGAATCAGTGACAATGAAAACTTAAATCTGAAACTTTCTGAGGCTATTTTTCCTCTCCGACTTATCTGGTCAGATCTTGGCACCCTGCCCCCCGACGATGCAAGAGAAATGCACAAATACACATGCACATATACACTCGTGCACACACACCTCACGGGAGGCATTTCAGTAAGTTCCAATCTCTGATATGAAATATTCATCACAACCTTCTGTGCCCAGTTGCAGTGCCATGCTCTCTGTGTGGCGCCTGGGTTTGATGTCAGACTAGTGATACGCACACACACAATCTCACTCACACTAGGTGTTAAAGTATTCTTTCCTCGCTGATGTCCCACCTCTTCTGCCCTTCTCCGTTTCTCTATTTCACTCTCTGTCGCTCTGCCACTCTGAGCCTTTTCCCTCTTTTCGTGTCCTGTCTTCTCTCCTCCTTCGCTCTTTCACTTTCACCTCATTTCCCTCCTCCATGCCTCCCACACACAAAAACACACAAACAGAAACAAATTTGTGACCTTCTCGGCTGCTTCCTATAGCTCTGTGTCACACTGTACAAACAAACCTCTCCAGTTGTTCAGTGTTCAGTAGACTGTATGTACTGTGTCTTCTTGAGTTACAGTAACTTATCAAATCTGAAATGTAATTATCAGCTTTAAATATCAGATGCATGCTCAAAGCCTTTAATCATCCAGGTGAAACACAAAGGCAGTTTCAGATCACCTAAAAATTATCCTGGAAAAATGAATCATAGGCAATTAAAAGAGCATTTTATTGAAAATGTTTATATCAAATGTTCACCTTTTGTGTCTGAGAGGTGGCTCAAAAAAGTTTGCTGCTTGCTCCTTTGTGCCCTAGTTTGCTTTGATTCAACAATATTACACTGATACATACTCTGATAAAAAAGTCAATATATCAATTGAAACTTGTATAATGCCAAAATTTCACTGCAGTTATAAATAAAGCAATAAGTGACAGTTCATTGTGCACAATAGTGATTTAAAAAAATGCTTAAATGAGAAATTATGGACCTCAAAAGTAAAAGACTCGCTAAAAGAAATGGTCAAAGCTCAGTCCGAATACACAATCGTTTACTCATTTAAGACACTGGCACGTTCTATCCAGATTTGATTTTACATTTTTTGTAATTCTGTTTGCCCATTATAGTTCAGAGAGACACAGAGAACTGGAAAAGGTTCAGAATTCAGTGCATCATGTTTTGTACCTCCAACTTAAAGACGAATGTTGTGGCCATAAACCAGGATCGGAGTGATGACGACACGCTCCTTTCTCTGACGGCCTCATCTGGCTACATTTACAGTGCAGAGGTGACCATTTCGCTCCAAGTGAGCACTCATATGCACACACGCACACACACACACATGTAGAGAGGGAGGTTTTCCGTGGCACAATAAGTAATGGACTAAGGGGCCACATCCATTATGTTGCAGCGTGGCTGTATGAGCTCTCCTTTGTCACTTTACACAATAGACACACTCTAAAGGGGACGCTGGCAACTTTCTGCAGACATTTCTTTTTTTCAATAATGTCTACGCGTAGCTCAGTATTTCAGTTTGACTCCTCGCATGCAGAAACCTCCGTCTTTAGTCACCATCATTGGCTCCCCATTGCCCCAGTAAAGGCCCTCCCTGCCTGGACATTTGAAAAGAGACATGGGGGAAACGAGGAAATGACCCATGCTTAGCCACACAACGTGCTAGCTGTGCTCAGACAATCAGCATAGCATTATCAGGACTGCTGAATAGAGCCATCATGGCTGCATAGCCCTGGGGAGCCAGTGATCTGCCTATGGGCTTTATGGAAAGTGGAGGTCCTGCAGAGCTGCTGAGGGCTGGAGTGGAGGCCAGTGAGGCCTCTGTTAGAAACTCCTCCAATCAGCTGAGGACAAGGTCTTTGTGCTGTGATCCGGTCCTGTCCGCTCTTGTCCTCCCTTTTTGATATACGATAACAATGTACAACCTAATATTGTATGCATGACACACAAAGAATCCATGTCGATGCTGAAATATTATGTGAAATGTATTTATTCTTTTATGTAAACACAATCATTTCTATTTGTCTGTCAGCCTCATAGTGTAAAACGAGGGTGTATCATAGCAGACGTATTGATTTCTCTCTTAAATCTAAAAACAACCTTTGTTTTAATCTGACTTTGTTTAGCTGTTGTTGCCATTGTTCTGTGGTAAATTTAAAATGAGCATGCTTCTCAGATTGTGTCTTCATAAGATGTAAAGCACCTTGCTTTACCTCTCTGGGGTTGGCATGTGACGTCAGCACAAAGCACAAAAACGTAAATGGCATCACCTTCACATTGAATGGAAAACTGATCAAACTGGTTTGTCTCATTTGTATCTTGAGAAACATCTGTGACAACACAGAGTTCCCACCTCAATGAACTTTATTTACAAACTTGCTGGTCAACAAGCAGGACGTACAAAGACATGAACAGTCAATGGCAGCTATCGCTTCTTTCAAGATGAGTCATATACTTGCCAAGGACAAAAATCCAAAAGGATGGGAAGTTGGTGAAAGAGACTCCCGGGAGAAGCAGACAAAATGATCAAAAACATTCAAGAAATATGCAAGAAATCATAATCGCCATGAAGGCCATCCAGTTATCAAGCAACCCGGCCAGAACAGAAAAATCTCCCGAATCAACGGATCCTATTGACGCTTCACAGCCATGCGTTTTTGTTCACATGCATGTGCATGAAGATATGCCGACAAAAGAGGAGCTTTGTAAAAACGTTCCCTTGAAAGGTAAAATGTGAAAGGATATTTGAAGTGCTTTTAAAAACTACATTAGTGACTCAAATCAATTAATAGCTCATCTCCATCACAGCTTTGTTGCGTGCTCAAGCCAAGACCGGGAATTTCAGTTTTCTCAGTTACACGCTCTGCAGAAATGTGCTCACACTGGGTGAGGTCTTGGACGTCGCTGTAGAAATTGTGCAGATTATTTGTGGTGAGGAAGTCTGTGACAATGGCTCCTTGGTGAAGCTGCTTCCTTTGAGCTAAAGTGGGAGGCAGAGGGAGAGAGATTTGGGCAAACATTCGGAGATCTTAAAGATGAAGTCGGTGCTGTGCAGAGATTAAGCATCTGGGTGATGGTGCAAGGCTTTTGGATTTATCTTAACACTTGTTACTTGCAAAGTTGAATGAGCTTAACGCTGGGAAAAGAGAAGTGACGAGTCAGGTCAAGAGTCCACTATGACCTGCATCAGAGCATCATCATTGTCGCTGTAACTTGATCTGCGTTAGAGACTTTTGCAGCAGTCCTTTAGCCTGACGATTTGTCCAAATGCCCACATATTGTACATAGTGTATATCATTCTTCAGTGCTTTTGTCCATTTCTTGGTCTCTTTGTCTCCCTTCATCTCTCAGGTGTTGTGGAAGGTATTATTTTGGAGAGAACTGCTTCTATATACAGTGAGAGAAGCAGATAGAGGTAGGGAGAGTTAGATAGGGCTAAGTGGCCTTTTGTTGCCCCCGGGGTGTGCTCTGTTGACGTCCGTGGGTGCTCTTTGTCCAGAGCTTTCACTGTGATTAGAGCGTTTGAGTTGACAATTCACTTAAGACCTCTTTTCTTTCTCTCTCTCTCTCCCCATTCCTCAGTCTTTCTCCTGCACCCACAAGACCCATTTGTCCCTTTACCCTCTATTCCCTCCTCTCACACACACACTCTCAGGGTGTATTACCTGTTCTTGTAATGCAGTTAAGCTCAGCTAGAAGCCTTTCCTCGTAATACCACTTAATTCCCCATGTGGCAGCCAAAGTAAATGCAGTGACAGAAAGAGAAAGAGGGAGAGAGAGAGAGTGGTGACCATGATGGCGGTGGGGTGAGATGGGGAACGGGTAGAGACAGACAGTGGGGAGATGAGTGTGGAGGACTGGGAAAGGTGGCCATCCACGCTGCTGCTGCTTGGTGGGCCCTACCCACCGACCCAGTGTGATAATGGCTTTGATTGCAGAAGAGCAGCGTGCCTCTGCCTGAGAGTCTCATGTAAAATATGGGACATTTCGTAAAGGTAATAAGTACACGAGTTGAGAGAGGCGGGAGGCGGAGGGTGGAGGAGGCTCCCCTTGGATTAGTCCTCCTGTAATGCTGCGTTCCTGACAACTAGAAAAGTATGACTATTCAGCCTCCTACTGGGAAAATGCAGTGGAATGCCTTTTAATGTCAGTGTTTCCAACGAGCACATCCAGGTGGGTTTCACAAACCCACCGCACTACACTACCACACGTACACAAAGCTGCCTATACAGTGTGATTTAAACCTGTCAAGTTACTTAAACGCATTATTGAGTGCTCTGACTCTTGCACAATTGATATGAACACAATTCATGTTAAATGAGAAAATCAATTGGAAAAATAATTATTTTGAACATTTATTAAAAGTAATACTTAAGCATGAGAATGTGATCCTCTATCACAATACTGTAAATCGTGAATTCTACTCTTACTTAAAGACTTAAATGATTAATTGAGGATTAATGGATGTAAAATGAAGCAGTGCACAGACTTCATGGACTGTCACTTTATTTTTCCACATAAAATATAACATCCACAGTGTAAAAGGTTGGAAAACTGAATAAACACAACAAATTAAAGACCATCTCCAACTGCCAATTGCCAAAGCACTTGAAACCTCCTCTGTGGTAGTTTCTGTACAGTAGGTTTCTTTAGGACTGTTTGCCCTGAAGACACACACACAGATTCTCAATGTGAAAACAATACAAGCCCCTCTGTCACGGCTGGTAATAACTGAGAGCTGGTTTTGTAAATGAAAAAGTATTTTTCCACTATTCTCCCTTTTCTCTCTGTCTATTCCTTCTGTGGTGTAGTCGCGAGTACAGCCAGCCAGAGATGGACAAAGACAGAGAGATGAGTCGAGGGGATAAGAGAATGAGAAGCAGAGTATAGAGGAGAAAATGACAAAGTGACAGAGAAAGAGCGAAGGAAGGAGAAAAGGATAGGGAGGAGGAGGAGATGTAGGAGGAGGAGGAGGAGGAGGAGGAGGGGTTGACATTGCTCCTGGGTTAGTACTCCAAAACGGAGTGCTAAAATCATTTCAGCTCAGATAAAGCTCTGGCCACTGCCAGGCCGCCCCAGGATATCTGCCCTGCTCATCTGCCTCTCCAATGAAATGCTTGCACACAGGGAGCCTTCAGGCGGCCTGCCACACACACACACACACACACAAACACATGTGGATGCACGCACACACACACAGATGCAAATACACACACAGAGTCTAACTCAGCTGGAAATACACACGGCCACTGCTATATCACGTGCACACGCTCGCTGGCCTCTCATAGCGAGTTTGTCGCAGTGCAGTTTATTTCAGCTGAGAGAGGGAGAAACAGAGAGAGAGAGAGAGTGGCAGAAAGCCCCGGGGATCTTCTTCTTCCTCTGAACCACCCAAATTAACACCCTGCCACCACCACTCCTCCTTCCAATCACCACTGCCCACACCCGTTTGAATCATCTGCTCACAAATTCACCCACATCACCCCATTAACCTTCCTCCTGCCCCGCTCTCACCTTCTCATAAACTGCCTTCACCCCTCACTCACCACTGGTCTGTGGCTCACAAGTTCAGCCTCATCCTTTTATATTTGAGTCTGAAAGCATTTCAGTCTCCTCACTGTTGAGCCATACAGCTACTGTGGCTTGTTATTCTTGCCAAATGTTCAATATCAGATATCAAAATTCTGTCCAAATTCACAAATGTGACCTCAGTCTCTTTAATGTTTCTGCAGTGGCTGAACTGGAACCAGTGAGGTGATTCAGCTGACAAACTATTAAAGCTCAGAGCAAAATAATGTCGACCATCTGGAGCCGACAAAGGCTGAAATCTTGAGCCAATATTTATTCCAAAAAAGTGAATTAATCTTTGTGTTATTAATCTTTCTTACAGATAATTAAAACATGATTGCCTGTGTAATACAACGTCTTGGATGGATGTAACCAAATTAGTCAAAACGAAAACTGACCAACCATCATCAGTGCAGTGTCAGGGGAAGCAGCTGCTCAGCTGCACATGCAAGCCACCCAAATATGTCCTAAGGAAATTTAAATTGGCCAGCTTGATGTTGGTTGGAGCGTTAAACCTGTGTGGCCAATCGCAAGCTGGAGCGAGCCCTACAGGCAGCCAATGACTCAAGTGGACCAGCAAAGCGCTCACAAGTGCTGTAACAGCTGAACGTCTTCCACAAGAGACATAAAACATTTGTGCAGAACCAAAATGTGTAACACTCAGTCCTCTGGTCTGTTGTTGTGACATCGTGTGCAACAAAATCTACAACTATATCCATCCATTAATCCATCCTCAATATGGCATCCACTGCATTAAAAAAAAAGTTATCATAAAAAGGGTGAGGTGATTAAAACAAAGATTTTGGAAGAGTTAATATTGAATAATCAGCAATAATAAGTACAATCGATTGCCTTTTCAAGCAACAATGCTGTTGATCAAGTTATTTCAAACATCAGTCATCACCATCAAAAATGTTGTGACTTTTTATAGACCAAACAATCCGTTCATTTAAAGAAAAAAAAAGCCAGATGAATTGCTATGTATATTGAAATAAATGCTATTTATGAAATACATCACAACATCATAACGTCCATAAGTAAGGCAAATCCAGGCATTGTTACCCAGCAGCCACTGTGTAACACTATCAGACCCTCTTCAGTGTATTGCTCCAGGTTATGGCCAGTTTACACAGTTAAAACATATTCCACAGTCATTTTGGCAGGCTGCCCCTCAGCAGCACTGTCTTCACATCCAGAACAGATCTGTCCCCTCTACTTTGCCCCCGCCACCTCCCTTTTTGCTCTTTATAACCCTCCATCTCCCAACCACCACCACCCCACACACCACCCCACACACCTCCCCAACACACACACACACACACACACACACACACACACACACACATATCCATCGCACCCATCTCCTTCTGCTCTCCTCTTCCTTCTGCACCTCTTCACCGAGATAGAAAATCTGGGTCTCATGTTTAAGGCATCAGAGCAGTTGTTGGGCAGACTCCTGGATGCTCCGCTAGTGGATTTGATTTCTGACTCCTTCCTCTCTCTCACACACACACACCTCCACGTTTCTGTCACGCTCCCTGAATATATCCCGTTTTTTTTTATCCCCATCAGTTACCTTCCTCTTCGAATTTTCATAATTTTGTGCTATACAACTCAAACTAGTGGGTTTGACATGTTTTCACTCCCCCACTGTATTATACAGTGTGTTCGCTTTCAAACATTCATGAACTCATTGATTTTGAACAATTTAACAAAATGAAATATATTTTAAAAAACACAATAGATTAAAAAAACCGTATAAATTAGGATGGGCAATTGCAATCTATCATATCTCCCCCTTCTTTACTACATACGGTTAAGATGTTTTCTCCATTACTAACTATCTTACATGGAGGTCGGTTATGCATGACCTTGAATTACTTGGCATGGTGAAATCCCATCTTATTTCATCAAAAGCCTTTTCAAAGCCAGCAATAAATAGAAGCAGAGATTTTCATATAATGTCAAAAAGATGTATGTTTTTACCAGTAAAGCTTCATTTTAATGGAACCTGTTTGATCATATTTTATAGCATCACCGGTGTTCCTTTTTCTTTTTTCTTTTTTAATTCTCAGTGCAACACAAACCCAGAGGCTCTCCCTTTAGGATGATGCCCTCTTTCTGTGTGACTGATAAAATTCCCTGAGTGAAGGAGAAGTTAAACGATGCCATCACCTCAATAGGACTGCCATCGATCCCAGGAGGGGTAGGGTGGTGGGTGGCATCCATTTAATCTCCCTTAAAAAAAAACCAAAATCTCACCTGTACCACTTGATTGTATGACTTAAAGAGTTTTTCAATGAATAAATAAATAAATAAATCAGCGTTAGAGGCAGAGAGAGACTTTAGCTGCCTCTCAAGAGAAAATAATGCTTTGAAATAGCCCCCCTCCTCACATATGTTTCCTGTGGAGCTGTAGCTATAACACCATTTCTGATACACACAGGCTCATTATGTTTTTCTTGATAGAATTGCTTTGATTTAATAGTAAGAAATGAGCAGTGCCTTTCTGCCCTTTTTCCATCCTAGGGGCTCAAGATCTATTGATAATGCTATTCACACGCCCCGAGTATAAACTCTCCACTTCTGTTTTTTAAAGAAGTTGTTTGTGTGCAAGGCAATTGCATTTCCTCCAGCCTTATATTCAGTTCATTTGTCTCATCCATTAAACTCATCTCCTTAATCAGATAATTGTTTTTGTTTCAATAACCCCTCTTTAATGGCATGTCCTCTAAACGCACATTTAGAGGACTCCCGGGCATTTTTTGAGCACTTTAGAGACTTTTAGTTCATGATGGCTGAAGAGCTGCGATGATTACTCAATGAATCGATTAGTTGATTAGCAGAAAAACAAACAAAGAAAAAAATGAATGATCACTCAGGTAACCATGAGACCAGCTGACACAGCACCAGGTATCGCTCTGTTCTCAACTCCCACAATCTCATTTATTCGGAGATGAGACTCACTTGTGTGTGTGTGTGTGTGTGTGTTTTAAGGCATCAATTCTAGCTGATGCCGGTGTTTTTTTCATGTCAAATCAGGTGACACTTGTCTTAAAATGACTAGGTGGTTAAAATTTCCACCCTACCTATCATCAGACCTCACAGGACTGACAGTGAAACCCAAAAAGGGAACAGTTTTCAGTCGGATATTCTTTTAATTTCAAATTGAAGATAGCACATAATATTGGTTCCCATTCAGGGAGAACACGGCAGGGCGAAGGCAGGGGAGGGGCTCGGTGGCAGCTGTCATGTTTCATGTGTCATGCTTTATTCTTTTTTCCATGATCCAAGAAACAAGAACCTGTCATCAGTCATTTTAATCTCAGCTGTCCTATTCATCTCCTCCCTGCACCCTTTTCTCATTCTCCACTTTCTTCTCTCCTTCCATTCGCCGTCTCCTCTCTCCTGCCCTCCTCACCCTCCCAGTCTCTCCTCTTTTTCACTCACACCATTCCAACTCTTTTCTCCTTTTCTTCCTTTCCCTACTCTCTATCCCTTTCTCCTTCAGTCTTCTCTTTCTCCCTTTCCTATCCTAATTGTTTATATACATTAACATTCAAGCTTGTTGCAGGTGACACCCTGTAATTTGACATCCTTGCCTTTCTCCAAGGAAGGAGATGCAATCTGTGGCAATCTACATTGTGTGTGTGTGTGTGTGTGTGTGTGTGTGTGTGTGTGCAGTGTAATCTGGGGTGGTCACATGACCCCATGCCACTCTCCGTATGCTAATCAATGACTGAAGCTCTGCAAAGCTCTCGTCTGCCAGCTAAACCCCACACCTCAGCGCTGATATGTCTATTAGCCGCATGTCAAACTCCCTCTTTGTTTCTGCCTTCCCCCGTCTCTCTCCCCGCATCTCTCTGCCTCCTCTCTCATTCGATTGTTCCTCCTCTCAAAATCTGTGCCGCCGTATCTCTGCTGTTGCCTCTCTCGCATTTCTTCTTCTGCACTTTATTTGACTCTCCTCCTGTAATCCTCACAATAGTTGCACCAGATGTAATTTCATCAAGTGCGCTCCTCTCCCTCTATTCACTGTCAATGAGAGGTGCAGGGCATGATGGGAAAGGTGGTGAAGGAAGCCAGTTAATGATTTAAGAAAAAAAGAAGATAAACATAGACTATTGATATTATGTAAACGAGAACACCAATTACAGATCGGCAACCCTTTTCTTCTTTCTTTGAACTGTTTCAAATTAGAGTGAAAGACTGGATCTTTATTGATTAACAAAAGCAAGTCTTAATTTTTGTGGATAATACTAATACTGACTTGAGACAAAGCAGAAAAATCAACTTGTCACTCGTCACTTAGTGGATAAATGTAAAGATGATGTTGATTTCTAGATTATCTCAGGCCTGTAGTTGGCTTTTTTGGTCTGAGGTTTTTGTCACCCACAGGTAGCCGTAGGCACAGGTACTGATAGTTTGCCCTGTCAGTTGACATTACGTGTAAAATTGGTTTTCGTGCTTGTGTGTTGAACAGGTATAGTGTTAGCGTATCGGCATATCATGTGGACAGGGGCGGTCTGTGGCATTTGAACGCACCTCCAACACAAAAGCCACCGCGTGGTACTTTTTTTAGTCGTTTATTTCCAAAGCAGGTAAAAAACATAGAAAAACGTGATTTCATATTATTTAAATGGCTACAACAGTTAGCTTGGTAGCTTCTCTGCCCCATCAAAGTGTTGTGCACACATGCACCTGCATTGCTCATTTTCACATGGACCCGCCATGTTTGATTCCATTTGTACATAAAGTGATAAAATCTATAAAATGCTAAAAACACTGTATAATTTCAAACACAAAAGGTGCTCAAGAACAAAAAGCAGAACATTGACAAGTGGTTCTGCTTGTTGTACATATACAGCAATACTCTGCTGTTATAATATCACTGATAGCGCTGTGGCGTCCTCTGCAACAGGAACCAGCACCAGATGGTGTTCAAGAGGCAGAAAGCAGAAAGGTAGAGAGGAAATTATATGTAATGTAGTTTTGCAATTGTTTCAAAAATGTTGACACCTTTAAGACAGGATGACAGACAGACAAGCAGAGAGACAGATAGATAGACAGAGAGACAGACAGACAGACAGGCAGGCGGGGAACCAGGAAGACAAGAAGGCAAGCAGACGGTTACAGGGCCAGTTAGACAGGCAGTCATCCCTGGCATTTTGCAGCAGATAAGTAAGCTATCAAAGGAGGGGGATAAATAGCAGAGTAAAGATTGGTCCCGGCCCCCTCAGAGAGGAGCGGGGGGCCACAATGCAGGCGTGGTGGGCAGATAGCCCCCTGCTCTCATTATACTCTGCCTAATCCAAAACGATGTTTACTCAGGGAGAGAGAGAGAGAGGGAGAGAGAGAAGGGCCACGCTTATCGAAGCCTCGCACGGTCCTCCAAGCGTGTGTGCAAGTGCGCGTTTGTGTGCATGTGTGTGTGTGCAAGTGTGTGTGCGAATGCGTGTTAAAATGAGCCTATTCCAATGGAAAAAGGGATCAGGAGTGTCTCCAAGGCAGACTCTGTTGGCTAGAATGTCGATGCTTATCACACACTGCCTGGCTCTTCTGGTGAAAGGCGAATAGGCTATCTAAACTGCCTATTCACAGCATGTGTATTTACCACACCCGCAAGGCAGAATGATCATTTCGTAATTGCTATTATTATTAACATACTGCCATTAATAGTTCAAGCTTTTATAAAGCCTGACCCTATCTGATTTATCAGTGGATGAAGGTCCTCAAAGGCAACAAAACATTTGGCCCCTTTTTTTGGGAGGATTTTGAAATACTAGAAAATGAATCAGCAACGTTTCTTTATTCCCTTTATCCCTGTTGACTTGTGTTTGCTTTGCAGCTTCTCTAGAGAATGGATCTGATTAATTGGTTGTATAATGGCTCCTAAAAAGATGACATGCCTCTATGATACAGTACATGTTTTTTTTTCTTCTTTTTTTTGTTGCTCCAGTGGCATTCACATTTTTGTTTTTGTAAGGATTTTTTTTGTTATTAAAGCTGCAGTATTGGATATAGATCTTAGAATTACACAGCATCAAAAATCAGTTTTCCTTATTCAGCCCCTCAACTAGAATTTATATATGAAGATCAAAACTTTTTAAAGATTTATCTCGAGCAAAAAAAAATCCTCTTTTACTCTTGAAAATCATCCTTAATGGTCTTGACTTTTTTGTGCTGGGAGTATTGCAATACTTAAAAAATATCCTGCACCATGTAATCTTTCATTCATACAGTACAAGGCCTGAGTGACATGCTGCTTGCAACTATTTTCTAATTTATATCACCTTTAAAATGTGCTATTCAAACATACTGCGCGCTCTTCCGCCTCCCAAGTAGATGTTTTGATGCAGATTGATAGTGATCTGTTTTTACTCCCAGAATGCACAGCAGTGTTGAATACAGACATTCAGTGTTGTGTATCACTCAGTATGAAAATACAGAGTCTGAGCCATAAAGTGTTACCTTTTGCAAAGCACCATATTTTTTTGTCACAGAGATCCGACTGTCACACAAAGTGAATGCAGTGACCGGCTCTTTCATGCCTCACTGCGGTGCCACATGTGCATACCCATACTCACAAATGCACACACTTACAATCTTCTTCAATCTGTCTCTGTCTCTGTCTCTACTCACACACACACACACACACACACACTCACACACACATCAGCTCTGTGGTCTTGTGAACTGTGTGCACCCTGTCTAGGCTGGCCGGGGTAATCCTGGCCTCCACTAAAGTAGCCGTGTGAGAGGACAGATTGTCAGTTGATCATGGCCAGCCGAGAGCCTTATCCCTTATTGGATCGGCCATGGAGGAGGCTTAGGAATTATCTGAGGCCTTGCTTAATGTGGAGACGGATCACCGCCAGAGAGCCACGGAGCCTGAAGACACGCTGGGCCTGAGGGAAGAGAGGACTGTGTGTGTGTGTGTGAGAACAAAACCAACAGAGAGGTGTGTGTTTGTGTGTATCAGTATGTAATAGTGATAGAGTCGTATGTGTGTGTGCGTGCGTGCGTGCACGAAGCAACATCACGGCCCACTTAACCCCATCTTGACACCTCTCTCTCACTCCCCTTCTGTGCTTAGTCTATTTTTTTTTTGCCGTCCTGTCCTCCATCCTCCTCCCTCCTATCACTCCTCTCATCCCTGTTCCCCCTCTGTCTGTTTTTCCACCCAGTCCTTCTTCAGCCCATCATATGTGGCCTATCTTTCATTTTACTTGGACTTCCAACTGCCTTTCACCCTCCCTGTCTCCGTATCGACTCTCCTTCCTGTTGCTCTTAGCGCCATCGTCCTCGGTGCTCTTCTGTCCACTTCTAAAACTTTTCCCCATTCTCCTCTCCATCGCTGCATCCCTCTCCGCTGTGTTCATCTCCCCCCTCCTAGTCACCCACTCTGCTCCTCTTTTATCTTTTCCTTTACTCATCCTATCCTTTGGAGCCTCATACAGTAGCTCTCTGGCCTTAGCAGGAAACCTGACAGAGGCTGAGGAGAGAAGGTCAAAAACAGACATTTTAAGAACAGAGGTAGCATGGGTTTCCTCAAAAAGCAGCAAAAATCGCTCTATCTATCTATCTATCTATCTATCTATCTATCTATCTATCTATCTATCTATCTATCTATCTATCTATCTATCTATCTATCTATCTATCTATCTATCTATCTATCTATCTATCTATCTATCTATCTATCTATCTATCTATCTATCTATCAATAACAGCAAAGTCATCAGATAACTGTGTAACTTCAGATAAAACAGCTGGCCTCATTACAGTAATACCTTTTTTGAAAGCAAGCATAATTGTCATCTGCAGGTCTTGTACAGATGTTTGTCTTTTAATATTTGTACCATGAATAGTACTTGACAGACTGAAATACAGCAATCAATATTTCTTTTTAGCGCAAACCCACTCAATTAGATCCTGTTATCTTTTCCAAAGAAATGTTTCAGGCTGTGCTTAATTACTGTTGGTGCTGAGAATCGTTGCCTCGTCTCAAGTAGTTTGCTCAGTTTGGCTTAGCTAGGCAGTTATTCTCTGTTACCTCTCCAGAAATAGCACCTGGATCCCTTTCAGATATTTGAAATAGCCCTTTAGCTAATCCCATCTCCACTGGCTGATCCCTGGCCATGCAGGGAACTCCTCGGGATCTCCCAGGAAGACATGGAAGAAGTGGGTGGGGAGAGAGACACCTGGGTCACCGTGTTACCTTTCTTAGCCTGCAATGCTGCCAGCTCCAACCAATTCTGGATAAGCAGCAGGAAACCAGGAGGAATGGGTGGCTAATTCCATCCCTGTGCATGTGATCACTGACAGCTACTGAGGCCAGATTAGCACTGCCATAAGTCCCAGGGTTCCCAGGGTCAACCCCAGGTCACCAGGATGTGGAGGGATGAAGGGTTAAGATGATGGCATAACACCGTAGAGATACCTGCAGCTGGGAAATCTGCTTCCTCCACTGCTGTTCATAGTTCAGTTTATAAAACAATAGTCAAATCATGGACAGGATGCAACTGTCTTTAGTTGTTATACAATGCCTTACCATATGCAAAAAAGACAAAAACTGACCTTTAGACTGCCTTCACAGGTTTGACAGATACAATAAGCAATGAAAAGTTTCAGTCAATGGAGCAGATTGTGTGACTAATGTAAATATAAATAGGAAAACTGTATTAAGATCATGATAACTGCTGTGGAAACAAAGTTGTTTTATGAAATTTGCTTAAAAAAAAGAGCCTTCTCTTTCACATTTAAGTGATAAGTAATAAAATAATATGTCCTTCACATAAAATTGGTTGGTCTTATGAATAAAGGTAGACTCTTTAATAATGATAATAATGCTACCACACAGAAACATAAAACAATTGTTCTGTCCAAATAAATTGCAGTTGGGTTTGGAGACTAAAGTGTGCTTGAAATAAATGCCAGCGACTGGTCAGACAGTGGTTGAACAATGATAATAATAATAATAATGATAATAATCTTTATTTATAGACCATGTTTTAAAATCCACATGAAAGTGCTTGACCTGGCAGCAAAATAAAAACAGACGAGACATAAAATCAACAGGTTTCAAAGAAAAGAAAAACAGGCAAAGCAATTAAGTGTATAAAAGCCAATATAGAGTCATTTTAAAAGAAATAAAAGCATGTCATGAGAAAGTACAACTTCAGTAAAATCACCTTTAAACAACATAAAATTATAAAAGAAAATTCTAACTTTTTGTATGATCCAATGGTTTTAGTTCCTGAACCAACAGTGTAAACAATGTTTTTGCCTTACAACCCCAATAAGCCACATTTATATATATTGTTTTCGGGTTTGACACCATTGACAAGGTGTAGTGCTTCGGATTGATAACTATATTAAACTGATACACACACACACACACACACACACACACACACACACACACACACACACACACACACACACACACACACACACACACACACACATATGCTCAGGAACACAAAGCAACACTGCTTCCTTTTCTCATCTAGTAATTGAAGGTGAGAAATAATTTCATTATCCTCAGGAAGAGTAATCTGCTCTTTACTCCTGATCCCTTCATTTCCTACAGTGCACCTCAACCTGGGAGGCAAACACTCACCAATAGGCGCCGCATACTTATCACAGGTGCACGCACACACATGCACAGACACACAGACACAAACACCGTTGCTCTTGTCACCCCGGGCTATTAATGTTATTGGAGTTGAGGATTAACCATCAGATTCACATATGCTTTTCAAAGCTTTATTACTTAGTGCTGTCTGTCTTGCTTTCTCTTGCACACATGAATGTGTTCACACTCACCTGCACACACACACAGACACACACAAACACACACAGACGCATAACTTTTGTGGACAGATCCAAGCAGTATGGAAACATGGGAAGATATATCAGGTTTAGCATTTTACATGATTACAAACAGACAAAACATTGTTATCTGGTTTTATTTTTCTCGGTGTCATAATCACAGACGGCCTTGAAGGCATTTCCGTTTAACACATACACTTGTTTTCTTCTTCTTCTATGGTTCATGTGACATTAATAAGTCACTTGAACGCACAATCAGATGAAACCAAAAGAAAACGGTGCGTGTGTGGATGTGCATGTGTGTAAAGAAGATCATATTTTTTCCTCTTCTGCTTATGTTGTTTGATGGTGGATCACACCCAGTTGAATGTTGCATTACCACCCTCTACTGTTCATTTACCCAAGATGCTTTGGGTGGCCCCTTGATGTCAAGTGTCACGGTGACACACATCCGTCGACATAGAGGGGAGGGGCTGGAGTGACATTTCACAGGGCAAAGGTTTGTGTTGAGATGATCAGAAAGGGAGGGTTTGTTGTACCTTTTATAGGCTCATATCTGTAGGATCCAGGTGTTATACATTTGGACAAGAGTAAGCTTAGACATACAGAATCATAATATTACTTCTGTCTCTTATTCATTGTCTAAGCTTATTAAAACATAGATTATATGTAACCTCAGGGATGTTGTGTACTCTCCTATATCACTAAATCCTTAGAGATACCAAAACCATCAACAAACCTGGGTGACATTTTCCTTTGACAGTTCTGCTGATGTATAGCTTCTTTATTGCACCAAATATGTATTAATTGAAGGCTGAAATTAGTGGTTTTGGTCTAACCATCTTAATAAAATTACAGTGATAATGCAGAGATTATGCTGATTTAAAATTGATCATTAAAATATATATTACCAGTCTCATTCTTAAAACATATACTGTATAGAATATGGAATACCTGAAATCATGTAGCATGAGAAAATAAAATATTTCTGTGCACACGGTGTGTTTGTGTGCTGTGTGACAAGCACCTGGCTGCAGCGGGATAACAGATGAAATTTAAAATGTCACTTTATTTAAGCCTCGTGTGTCTTGACTTTGTGTAGACACACACTGTAGCTACTCGGGCTGTCAATGCATTTGTGTGTGTGTGTGTGTGTGTGTGTGTGTGTGCGCTGTCAGGCCAAGACGTAGAAAGCGTGTTTTTTTCTAATGGGGAAAAGGAATATTTGGACATTTTATCAATAGGCATTATTAAATCCTGCTTGCTTGAGCTAATCTTGGCGGACCGGAGCGAGAGAGAGAGAGAGAGAGAGAGAGAGAGCTGGGGCGAGCGAGCGAGATAGACACAGAGAGGGAGAGTGAGAGAGCAGTGATGTCTGCCCCATGAGGTGAAGAGAGACTGCCTGTAAGCCGCTTATTATATCGACTACCACCTTTTCTCTCTCCTCCTCCAGCCCTCCCCTCCTGCCTCCTGTTTTCTCTTGTTACCTCGCTCATTTTCTATCTCTGTCTCCCTCTCTCGCTCGCTTTCTCCAACTCATTCTATATCCCCTTATTCTTTTTTCTCAACAACTCCTTCTTATAAACACACACACACACACCCGCACACACACAGACACACCAACACACACACACAGACGGCGCCAAGCTGAACCTTCTTGTTCAAAGCCAGAAGCGAAAAGCTGAAGTTTTATTCAAATGAATGTTTACTTCTTCTACTGCCAAGATGTGTGTATTTGTCTGTGTGTGTGTGTGTGTGTGTGTGTGTGTGTCTGTGTGTTGAGAGAAAGGGAAAATAGCAGCAAGCACGCAAGTGTGTATGTGTGTTAGTGTGTGTTACATGCACAGCAGAAGGAGAAGGGCTGACAGTAGGTGATAAGCCAGACAGGCCTGCACGCTGTGATTATCACCCACCGGACCCCCTGTCACACACATAAACACACACATACACACACACACACATACACATACACACCCTTGTATAGACAGTGCCCAATGAGAGAGTGTGTTGCAAGGATTTAGGATAGACAGACAGACAGACAGAGACGGAGACGGAGAAGCCTTGGATCACAGGCAAGGTGGAAACCACAAGAGAAGCAAATGAACACAGACTGGAAATAACAATGCATCCAATTATGTTTCACCGAACGCTCATTGTTTCTATTTCACTTTTCTATCAATATTAATGTGTTTTGATGTTTAGACACTGGAATCAAAGCAGTGTGTCACACCAGAAATGTTTGCAAATAAATATCTGTTGCTGAAATGTAACATCAGTCGGGTCGGGTGTTACGATCATATAATAACCCCATGTTTGTCTCTTTCTGACTTATAGGTGTGTGGCCGTCGGAGGAGGTGATGGCTCATTACTGCCTGCAGAAACGTCACATGTTCAAGTGAGTTACCCCTCGGACAAAAAGACTCAACCCAACTTCCCCCAGAAAAACAAAGACTAACAGCTTTGATTATGATCTACATTGTTTTTACTCTTGTATTTAAACTCCAGGGTAGATTGTGAGCTAATTCAGATTTTCCACACAGATAAGAAATGTAAGAGTCTCTCATTTTTTCTCTACAGACTTGACATCAGTAAAAACATTTACCACTTAAATTTAGAGACACTTGTTATTGTGAACAAATCAGAGAGATGCTCGGTGGTGTGTGATGGCCTTCTTTCAAGCACGTTTTATTTCACATGAAACAGGAAATTGCTTTATGATACAAAACAGGAAAAGGGCCATCATTCATTCTTCCCCGTGCAAAATTATCGCAGCTATGGGAAAGAAAGGCTGGACCACTCGCTTTGGAAAATGTTTCTCCTCTTCAGTGGAATTAAAGAGAAAATTGAAAACGCAAATCACCATCAGTGAGGTGGAGCAGGGTGAAGTAGCAGCAGCCGGGGAAACACTAACAGATCGCTGCTGTGAGATAAAGGTGTCCATTATTTCTCGTTTTATCAAATGTAATTACACCAAAATATATCAGTTCCTCCATATTCACCTGTTAATCTGCATCAGTAAGTTACAAAATGAGCCCGTCAGAGAGCCAGACAGCTCCATGCAGCTCCTTCAGCGGGAATCCCTCTTATTTAAATCAGCCTGAGACCGGCGGCCTTAAAGGCCCGACGCTCGTGTCACTCTGTACCTTTCCATGCCACGCCGCGTTGTTGTGTTGCTGCTCTTTCCCCTGCTCCCGTCTGCCGAGCACCGGCCTGCCCTGCAGCACGGGGCTGAAAAAGCACCCAGGCACCTTTGATTTCCACTCAAGGTGGAACATCACCCTTTGATTTCCTGTTTTAACATTCAAGAGGCAGGAGGCGAGGAAGAGAGGGGTATTGATCAGAGCGGCATAGTGAAGGTCAGAAAGAGAGGGAGGGAGGTAGGGAGGGATGAAAGAGGACAGGGGTAGAGATGGAGGGGAAGGCGAGATGAAAGGAGGAAGAGGATGGAGAGAGGGGTTGAATGAGCATGCAAGCTACAGGATTCTGTGTGTGTGTGTGTGTGTGTGTGTGTGTGTGTGTGTGTGGTGGGGGGGTGAGAGAGAGAGAGTGTGTTTTCTCAGATTTCCCGCTGATTGAGCTTGTGCTTCTCAATGTTCAGTATTCAGCTTTCAGGTTGATGGTTGAATTGATATTTCTAACCCTGCTGTGTTTACTGTCTGTGTGTGTGTGTGTGTGTGTGTGTGTTCCGGGCCTCTAGACTGGAGCATGTGCCGGTGTGTTTGTGTATGTGCGTGCGTGCTTGTGTGGCTAAGCACGCATGCACGTGTGTGTTACCACTTAAATTTTTGAAACATTTTTGAAAACTGCTAGTTTTGGCTCAGCTCAGTGAATCTCACTCCCACTCGTCTCTTTCTTCTTCTCTGTGTCTCAGGGGTGCAGTGTGTGAGTTAGGGGGAGGTATGACTTGTCTCGCGGGGCTCATGGTAAGTGACACACACACACACACACACACATTTTTCCAGGGAAGTAGCTGGGCCTCTCTAATGAAACTGCTTCCACACCAATCAATACACAAACAGCATGGGCACCCAGTATCCATACCAGTTCATATCCACTATCATTCACTTTTTATGTGCCTGTATATCTCTGTATGTACTGGTGCGCACGTCTTCACACACATTAAATTATCAATTCCTCCTGTGTCTAATATTTGGTGTTAAGGCAGTGTTCACAGAACATTTTAGTGCTTTTAGCTCCTAAATGGTTAAATAATCCAAAGAAATATGAGTGCATTCTAATAAATATGATGAATATGAATGATTTACCAAGTATCCTAGATCTTAATCCGTGAATAGTTGTTGGCCCCCAAAATTTGGCCCATGATTTTTTAAGTTTGTAAGACTGGTGACTTTTATTATTTTAGTGTTGTGAGTATTTTATCAAGAATAAGTATAGGTTAAAGTGTATTATGTATTATTACTACATGTCCTCAGTGGGTTACATCACAGACTAACGCACGTCACATCCACACATTGGATTCATCAATACAGCTCTTTATTAATTATCTTCCATTTGTATGCCTTTTTGAATAATATCAATGCCTTGATTGTTAATGTGGCAGCAGTTTGCACCTCTTGCTGCTGTATTTCTATCATGAATTAAGCGATGCAGAATCAGCCAAGGCCACTTGTTAAAGACAACATTATCCATATAGTAACAAGGTCAACCATGCTTTTCTCTAAGACTGAGAGTTTTCTACTTGGCAAATGAAAAAAAAATCTCATTCTCATTGTTGAACATCTTAAGAGAAAACTCTCCACCAGGACCTTTAGGTGACTCTGTGATAAGATAAAATACTTTGTCAATGTGGTGCAGGATTTCTTTCAATATCACACTATATGGAAAGAATAGCCATGAATACCACTGCAGACAATGTGGCTGTTTTACTGTGTGTGACATGAGGATTTGATGTTTTAGATTATTTGAATTTAAAAACAGTGTATTGTGTTCATATGTGAAGCCAGATTTTATGATTAATTAATGGTTATTTTAATAAGATATTAAGATTATGTGTCATTGTTTCGTTTATCAGCAAATACACACATGCACAGACGCACGGTCACCAGACCACCCAGGTAGCAACACCTAGGTATATGGACTCACTACAGGCTTAAAAGATGTCCTGCATTGACATGTTTCGCACACTCACACTCACACACAAACACATGTGCACATATACACACAAACACACACGCACACACTGACACACTCAGATATACCTCAGTCTGTTAGCCATAGGGTTTATTAGCCAGGGTCTTAAGGGCCCCTCCACATAGCAGGCGTCAGTGTCCCATCGATCTGTGTGCGTGCGTGTGTGTGTGTGTCTGTGTGCGTGTGCGAAAGCTCGGTTTTATCTCCTGGCAGTCAATACACCATGTTTTGACATTGGTGGCTTGAGATGGAATCCTTCCTTCACACGTCTCCTTCTCCTCCTCCCTCCTTCATCCGTCACTGACACCACATTCAGGTTTTTTTTTTTCCTCTGCGGTCCATGTGAACAGTTCATTAATTATTCCTTTAGTTGCTGCAGTCTGTCCCTCCCTCTCTCCCTCTCTCCCTGCCTCCCTGCCTTTTTGTCATTCACTCACCTCTCGCTTTAATTCCTTATTTTAGATTCTACATCATTTTCACAACCTGATTTCAGCGCCTCATCCCGCTTTTTACGCTCTCTCCAGGAGAGTCCCGATAAACTGCACGCTTAAATTTGTGATAATATTAGATATAATTCCTTATGTACATTGTGACCAGAGGTTTTTTAGACTGTGAGAGATGCTGGGAGTCACACTGAGATACTGGAAAAAGTGAAAGGGACACGTCTGTGCAGCTGGTTTAGTGTTTCAAAAAGAGAAAAAAAATTAAGTTACTGTAGTTGTTGTAGTTTGTCCCCATGTTTTTGCCCATTTATCAACAAGGTGAGCAGTTGGAGCTGCAGCAGCAGACACACACACGCACACAGACACAGCCCCTGGCAGCAGTTGGGGTACTTTGAAACTCTTAACACCCGATTGCCTCAATTTGCCTAAAATTGTGCTCCCTCTCAGTCAAATCTGAACACACAGCCGTCATATACATATTTTTAGATTCAGTGTGATTTTTGTGAGGATGTTATTACCGTATCTCTGATGTTCAGCGTAAATAAACGGCCACAAATCTGCTTAGTAATCAGAGAAGAACACTCCACAAAATCACTAATGTGCCACGAGAAATCACATGAAGATGTGTAACTTTAACATTTTGTAGCCTCGTTCCCTGAAATGAAGCGTCTCTGGGCAGACTGGGAAGCTCACATCCTGGTCATGTCTTCATCATGGTTCACCCCCTCAACCTCTGGCTGCCTCCTGCGCTTTGAAAGGCATCATCTCTCCCACACACGGCTTGCACCGACAAGCTTGCTGGAGGTTTTAGGCCGAGCTAGACGCGAGGCTGGTCTTTGGCTGGTGGTCAGTGGGTCGGTCCATGACTTGGGACCAAACTGAAATAGCTCAACAATTACTGAATAGATGGTGATGACATTTTGTTCAGATACTTATGGTTGCCAGAAGAATTCGTAAAAATGTCACAAACTTAACTTTACGCTTAAGTCATGGGTCCTAGGTGATCTTAACAACTCTGGTGATCCCTCTGGCTTTTCATCTGGTGCTGACAGTTGAGGTTTAGAGTGAAATATCTGAACAACTATTAGAAAGATCTTAATGAAAGTTGGCACAGATCATCTTTTTTTTATTTTTTACTTTT
This sequence comes from Trachurus japonicus, assembly GCF_045865225.1. Classification (NCBI taxonomy): domain Eukaryota; kingdom Metazoa; phylum Chordata; class Actinopteri; order Carangiformes; family Carangidae; genus Trachurus; species Trachurus japonicus. Next base: position 11,482,338 of record NC_140921.1, on the reverse strand, counting down.
CCTCTAAATGCACTACTGTGTCAACATTTCAGTTTGTTTATAACTTATAAAATGTGTTGCTGACCAAATAGATGAAAAACTGCATTGTATGATAAGTGCTAATAAATAAATTCAACCTTTTTTATACAATAAAAGAAAATGGTGAATCCTTAAAATGCCATTGATCTGTAAACTCTGGGAAGACTCCCTTACTTTTAGACTTTATGGCAAACGTTTAAGACCATGACATGAGACAGGCGGACAAATTCCTTGAGTCAAGCTTCATAACACTGTAATAATTGCAACAATCTTCACTGACGTACTTACTTTCCCTTTTAATAACTTGGCTGTCAACACTGCACATTTTCCTTCTCATCATCTCTGACAGCAGAACAAGTTCATGCAACTCTTTGAAGAGACTGTATATATAGATCATTTAGAATATGCTTCATAAGGCTTATATTCCTTTTTTTTCTTTTACCATCTCACTAATCAGACTGTCTGTCTTTCTCTCTTACTGGAAGTCTGCTCAAATTGTTCTTCTCTTAAACTCCTAGCTCCTGTGTCAGATCCAGGTCCAAAATGTAATAATCAATACCAAAACTGACAGTGATAAGGATAAAGTTTATTTTATTACTGCTCAAAGGGCATAAATAGTTTTTTGCTTCAAAATTAGATTGTAAACTTGACAGTGGTGTACAGTTTCATGCTTTGAGTAGTATTTGTCGAGATTAGGATCTTTGTTAGCATTTGAAAATAGCCTCGTTTGTGTGTAGTGTCGGTGGTGGCAGGGCGTAGCTAATGGGTTGCCAGGTTGGGCTCTTGATCTTTCAGCTGGATGCCCTGGTTCAGCCTGGAGGTTGCTTCCTCCACTTGAGCAGATGGTGGAACGCACAGTGCTCAGTGACCCCCCCCCTCACACACCCTGCAGCGCCTGAACATGTGTGTGTGTGTGTGTGTGTGTCTGAGTGAGTGAAAACGTGCATTTGTGTGTGTGTGTGTCTTTTTGTTTCCGAAAATTTTCATGCACCGGATACACTACATCATGTACTTTCTATGTGCCATATGACTCAAGATTACATTGAATCAGTCATACAGGATTTTCACACACACCAGCACAATAGCTACTTGCACTTACATTCACTCATGTGTTTATGCACACACACACACACACACACACACACACACACACACACACACACACACACACACACACGCTCCTTAACAGAAATTGACAGCCTGACACACACTTGCTGATATATAAAAAAAGCATCTGCAAAGAAAAGAAAATGTGAAAAGATGAGGTTATAGTAAAGCACACACCTCTCTATCTATATCTCCCTCACACACAGAGACGCGCAGGGCAGCACAAAGCTTTCTATCCATTCTCCCGTCTCCCTCCCTCTCCCTCTCTTTCTCTTCGTCTCTCATAGTCTGCACCGCAAAGTTATATGAAGGGCATCAGGCAGGCCCGGCGAGCCGAGTGCAGAGTGACAGCGGCGAACGGAGTGATGGCTTGGCCCGATAAACACCCAGCGTCAAATGAAAAGGCTCTGCGCTTGCCATCATCCCCTGTCACAATGCAATTACTGAACAGAGTGATAGCAAGATAGCAGCCCCCACCGCTAGCCACAATGATAAAAGTATTGACTGATTTGATTGAATGATTAAAATAATGCAGACATAAAAATGGGGTGAAGATAGAGAGGGAAATGGCAGGGAGGAGAGGGAGCAATGGAGAGAGAGGGTGGGGCGGGCCGGGCTGCCAAGAGTGAGGCTTTGTAGATATGGTTATGTCATTATTGTGTGTGTGTGTGTGTGTGTGTGTGTGTGTGTGTGTGCGTGTGTGTGTTCAGATGTTTGCTTCATCTAAGGGTGCTTTTGGGTTTGTTCTTTTGTTCTGTGTTGTTTCATTTCTCTGTCTCTTTCCTGTCTCTCTGTCTCTCAGGTTGCCATTTGTGCTGACGTGAAGGAAGTTCTGCTATCAGATGGGAACGAGAAGTCCATTCAGAGTATCCTTTCATCGTCCTCTCTCCTTCTCTTTCTGTCTATCTCTCCATCTCCGCCTCATTCCTCCGGCTCACATTTATTTATATGCGTTCATATGGATGTGTTTCTGTGAATACTCGTGTCTTCTCTCCCGGGGTTTCAAATAGCGGGCCGGTCGTTGGTTTGTGCATTCCCTCACATGAAAGCCACATTCCTTCACATACATAACACATTTCACAGGTTATAAAGTCACCTGCGTTTACATGTGCTTGGTTTTAGTGATAAATTCACATCATATAGAGTAGATTATATGATGTTTGTCGATTTTGTATTTTACATTTAATGTAGAAGAAAATAATTATACGCAACTTTTCTGTGACAGACAGCAATTTCACATCTAATGTCACAGCGTTTAAATGGGCACACACATCTTTGTTACATTTTACACCTGAAAGAAAAAGACACATTCAGGCACAAGTGTTTTTTTTTGTATATGCGTCATTTATAAATATAGTAACATAGATTTGATTCTGCAACTTACTGTATATATTTATTAATAAAATGGTTGCAACTCAACAAGCAGAAATATCCTATTCTCATAGTTTCTGCTCAATCAGTCATAAATCACTGTGCCAGTTGGTATTGCCTATTAAACATCAATAGGTCTTAATTGAGGCTTTGCAATCGAGTCCATTATTATTGCTGGTGAATTATGGTGCTATTTAAATCTCTCCTACGCTCTGTGATCAAGTGTAATTTCTTACGTGATCTAGTTTTTCCATTGGCCCTGCTTTAACTCTATACATGACTCTGAGGCTGAGGCTCAAAAACAGGAACTTTACTGTGCACTGTATCCTCCTGGTTTTCATCCCTAAAACCGGAGGTCGGGCTGGAGTGGATCCTCCTCTTTTATCTTTAGGCAACAGCAGCAGATGGGGGCACCAACAGTGACAAATATCCAGCACTAGTGCTCAACGTGGCATCCACCAATCCTAGCTGCCCACAGTGCCAAGTTAAGAGCACAGTAATTGCCATGCTGTCAGATTTTGTTTGAGACTTCATCTAATGCTAAGGCTAGGGTTAGGGCTTGATGAGTGTTTTTGAAGAAGGAACAATCAAGGTTTGTTAAAATGTTTTTGTGTGTGGTTAAGGTTTAGGCCTATAATTAAGTTTTTGGGACAAATCTTTAGGTCTGATTTTTTTTTTTTTTTAAGCCAACATTTGTTCTTTGAGTGGGTTATTGATCAACTCTGTCAGCTTGCAAACCATCTCGTGCTTCTTTTCCATTTCACACTTGTCCCTGTCTGATCTCCTCTTGTTTTCCCTCTTTTCTTCCATTTTCTTTCATCATTCCTGTCCTTTTTCTCCTGTCCCTCCAGATCTGGCTTTATTCACTATACAACTATACAGACAAGAAAAGGACGCACTGACTCTTTACAGTTGTTTCACAAAAGCAGGAAATATAAATACACATTTCTTCCCCATTGACCAACGTGGCACTTCCATATTTTGCTCTGCTCACAATATATCTGTCTCAGCCAGCCACAATGCTCCTTTACTGATCACAATAAGACCAAACAATAACATTACGGAGCCTGTAAAACACACACACAAGGGCACACAAACAATACGCCATTGACTGACCGCTTTGTTTCACAGAACAAACACATAGAGCGAATTGTAAGTGAAATCATAGCGAGAATGGATCGAACACACAGAAATAGAGAGGGAGCGTTGAGAAAGACAGATAATTTGTTCTGGGCTCAGCCAAATTGGCCCATTCACATACCGCAGGCACTATGTGGCATTTCCTCTCACTGAGGAAGCGGCTGGTCTTAGCCTCGTGCTAATGACCACTGTTTGTCTCGCATGGCCTTATTGTGCGGCTGGTGTTACAATGGAAAGAGATTGTGAGTTGTGATAGCACTCCGTTTTATTCAGTGAAATAGATGAGAAGATAATTCAGAGAAAGAACTTGTGAATAGACGCGACATTCAGTTACATATATTGGAGAGAATGGATTTTCCCCATTCCTCAGAAGTTGTTGATCTCATTTATAGTGCAGGAACACACTCCCACTCCCACACACACACTCACACACACCACAGAAAGGAGGAACTCTGTTGCTGTGACCTTGAATACTCATGTTGAAAATCAATTGGCGTTCCATTAAGAATGATTGATGCATGTCGTTGGCTGCTACTTGTCCGCTTCAAGTGATGGGAGCAAATATTCCTCCACTTTAATGGTCAATAATACTCAAATCTCTCCCTCTTTCACTTTTTCACCTTTATTTCGTTGTGTGTTTTCAACTCTTGAGTGTGTCTGTGTCTGTGTGTGTGTGTGTGTGCTGACCTCTCCCCCAGTGGTGTGCTGGTGATGAGATTACAGTAAGCTGCTCTGCTCTTCGCCCTATCATCCCTATGCACAACACACAGATGCACAGGTGTCCAGCCTGTCTGCATGTGTTGTGTGCTGCTGCTTGTGTATGAATATATGCTGCTAACCTACATATTATTGTGTATCTGTTTGGAAGGCCTCTTTGATTTTGGATTGGCTCTCCAGCTATCAATTCATCAACTTATCACGCTCCTGCTCGCTCTCGCTCTATCTCTCTCTATCTCGCTCGCCTGCTCTCTGTCTATGTCGATTGGATTTGTCTCAGCTCTTTGCAGGCTTTAAAGACAAGGAAATCCTAATTGAATTGCTTTGCAACTCCACAAGCCAGTGTCTTAATAGACAACTTGACATCAATCGCCCTGCCTTTGTGCGCGTTCATCTGCATGTGTGTGTTTGCGAGAGGGACAAGTGTGAGTGTGTGTGTGTCTGTGGTTAAAAGCCTTCCCATTGATCCAGCTAGAGGCTGCTGTGATCTGCTTCTGCAGGAAGGCTCTCTATCCCCGCAGATCATCTCTGATCACTCATGCTTTCTCTGTGTTGATGCTTACCACTTATATATATTTTTTTTACTTAAAGGGGTTCTTACTCAGAGTTATTGTCTCTTCATGAATTTAGCAGAATACTTTTTGATGGTTCAGTTGGTAATTTGAATATCATGAACTACAGTAATGGAAATTAAGGCAGAAGAGGCATAGCATTAATTGGAACATTAATTGAATTAGCAAATACAGTGTATGTATCCAATATAAATAAATAAATATATTGTTTTACTAATATATTTCTGTTTCAATAGCAAAATGTTTTTATTTGTAAAAATATATACACATACTTAAAAAGTCCTGGTAAAAATCGGTGTAACCTCTTTCACAGTGAGTTTTTATAGAAACTATGATCCTTCCCAATGTTTTGCCACTTGGTGCCAGAAATTGAATTTTTTAAAGTCCACTAGAGATCTAACTTGAAGCATTCAGTACATTTTTAGCAATGACTTTTTTTTTATCTCTGATCTAAATTCTCACCACATGTTTTGACAGCAAAAGGAGAGACCATTTAATTTGACTATTATGTGATCTTTAAGCTTGTCCTACAGCTGAGAGTGTAACATGTGTGTCTATGATAAATCCTTGACCGTGGTGCGTCAGATGTGCGAGGGCTGGTGGAGAGGAACAGGAAAGCTGGAACGTTTGGGTCGGCGCAGGTATCCACCAGGTGAGAACATTTTCACAGCTCTTTATAGAAGGATGCATGACTTCTCCTCTGGGCTCTTTATCACCGAGGCCACACAGAGGAGTGGGAAGTGTGCAGTGCTTATTGTAAATGTTCCTCCTAAGAGTGGTCCACATCATACTGTGCCTGAAGCCAATGAGTAAACATAACCTGCTGTATCACATGTAGTGGATGTTTTTACAGTGCCTTGAGTGCATACCGTTTTAGTTTGGGTGGGAGTATAGATCTGAACCATCAACCAATCTTTTTTTAAGACACAGTTGGAGCTTCATAATCTTCACTTCTTAATCAAGTAACAACTAGAAGAGAAAAAGACCACAGTGCAGGGCAAATGATCTGCCTTTGGCCCATGCTACATCTCTTCAGTACTTTTTTTATGTAGCGAATCCTGCAGAATCAAACAGACACAGATGGAAACACAACCTGCCTGTCAAAGGTAACAACACCAGCAAACATAGAAGCTACATTAGATGAAAGTACATGCTAAGTAAGGGACAATAAAACAATGCCATAGAAATATTTTTAAGACAGATTGTAGTGATTAGTAGACATGCATAGACACTGTCCTGTTTTAAACTCTCTCAACTTAAATTCATCTTTGAACAAATACCTGCTGAATGATGCTGTATACTGTATGTGTATTGTAGTTTACTTCATTGGATGCTTAAACCTATTCACGACCTGTACAACATTAAGCTTTGACATTTTCACACGATAAATGGCTTTATTCAATTTTTGCTGAATATCTGCAGCTGACGGCTTTGGACCAACTTTATACCAAAGTATTGTACGGAGCTCCTTTGTGAATTAATGAATTGCAAACTTAAAATACAATCGGAGGAGATTCACATCTTGAATAAATATTTCAGTTTTTATAAATGTTCACATTATGTTGAAAAAGTAAATGACAAAAGATCAAACCTTGTTCCCTTCACACCGCAAAGTCGAATATGCATGTGTGCTTGTGTTCACATGCGCAGAGTCATCCAAGCAAAATGATTCCCTTTGATAAGGAGTTCTCATCCAGAAACCATCAAGAGAACTTTCCACAGCACACACACACACACACACACACACACACACACACACACACACACACGCTTCATATGTGAGGACAGACTAAAACGTAGTTAATTGTTGTCCCTGTCTCAAAAAAGGCATTTTGCCACCGACTGACTGTTTTCCTTCCCTACCACTCTCTCTCTCTCTCTCTCTCTCTCCCTCTCTCCCCCCTTTCTCTCTCCATTTCTCCCTCCTGCACATATTTACACGAGTGGAAGATGGAGTGAAAAAGTAAACGTATAATTAGGCTACATTACTTTGATTGTTTTCTTTTCAGATTATGCCTGCTGTCATCGCTGCACCGCAAGAGAGGGCGAAGGGCACGATGCGATTGGACAAGGGGAGGGAGAGGGAGGGGCGTGTCGCGTGATGGTGTGTGCACATGAATGCGTGTGTGCGTGCGCTGGGACCTCCTGCCGAGAATTGAGATTGTGTTTCTAGCGGGGCCTAATGTTTTGTTTACTGAGTGTTAATAATGCCTAATTAATAATCCCCCAATCTGCCTGACAGTCTGAGAGAGAGAGAGGGAGAAAGAGAGGGAGAGTGGGGGAAAATGGTGTGGAAAAAGAGATGGAAGAACAGTATGCAGTTTCAGCGCAGCCCTTACACGATCTGGATCGACCAAATAACAGCCAGAGAGAAAAAAAAAACGTCAACCACTGGTTTTCTACTTCAAAAACTCAACTTCAATGCTGTAAAGCACCAAACAGACTAAACAAAGTGGAAGATTGTTTGAGCGTGGTGAAAGACCAGTAACTGAGAGAGACGTTGACCACAACCTGGACGTTTAGAGCAGACCGGGCCAATTCTCCCCCAAAAATAAGACACTTACATGGAACAATACTTCCTGCTCAAATGACTTTGACACACTCGCCTCCAAATTGCAAAACCAATATGTAAGACCTAGTTGTGGTGGATGCTGATAATTTCCACTGAAACACCAAAATATGTGTAAACCTGCTGCAAAACCAGAAAGGTCTGGGTTTTGTCTTTAGTTCATATCTTTTATATTACATTTCTAGTATTAATATTTCCAAACTAAAGCTCCTTCTACTGTATATATTTCTGGTTTTGGGGATTTTATGGTTTATATTTTACGGTAATTTGCAAAGAATTTATTGTCTTTTTTTCCCCACATTCTGATTTATTAACAAAGAAAAATTGAAGAAGAGGACGGTGGATATTCAATAGCAACCTTCATGGATGTGCTCTTTCTGTGTGTGTGAGAGAGTTTGTGTGTGTGTGTGTGTGTGTGTGTGTGCTCACCTGGTATAAATGTCAAGTGTCATGTCAGAGGCTCCGTCTCTTTACCTCACAGATGACATGTCGTCCCTCCCCAATGCTTTCTCCAAGTCTCTACTGAAGCAGAAAAACAGTGGGGGTCACACACACACAGAGAGAGAGAGAGAGAGAGGTGTCATGGAGCAAAAAGTGAAGAAGCGATGGACGACAAAAGACGGACAGGCTGCTGTTGGTCGCTGCGCAGCTTCCTGAACGTTGCCGTCCTTCTGTCACCGGCTCTGGAAATACTTGACTGTGTCTGTTTTCTGTGTGTTACAGGGTGGTGAGGTGGGACTGCGAGTCAGACATTTCAGCACTAGAGGGTCACTTTGACATCGTGATGTGTGCAGACTGGTAGGTCCACACACACACACACACACACACACAGATTTATCTCTGTGTGTGTGCGTTCATGGCATTAATTTTCACTTTTGCATGACAGTTCTTGCAGGGCCCCCCACCAGCGCCTGGACCTTCTCCGCCTTTTCCACACACGCACATATACTCACACACATACACACACTCACACACACATACATACATATGCTCAGATGCCCGCCTGCCTCCATTTTACACCAAATTGCCTCGTTTTCATGCTTGGTGTCCCAGCAAATGGATGACTTAGGCAAATTGCAAATAATTGCGCCTTGACAAGGAAGGAGACACAGTAAGATAAAGAAAGAGTTGAGGGCGGATGGAGGGAGGAGCAGAAATGGAGATGGAAATGGAGAGACAGAGCAACATAAACATAACAATTAGCCCATCGGTCATTGAAATGTAGATCTTGCGGCTAATCAAGAATTACATCTGTTTTTATAGCTCAGTCGTTCTGCGTGAAATAAAATGCTTCAGGGTTTTCAGTGCATCCTGCACCTTGACTTCCTCAGAGAAAATGTGAAGGAAGATAAGTGTGATCCATGAAAGAAATTGCTCCTCGATCTGTACATGAACTGTCAAAAGGGATGGAATGTGCAACCTTGATATGCACACATGCACACACACACATACACACATACACACATACACTGTAGAGGTAAATAAAGGTGTAGGTAAACCTTCTGCGTCTGAGGCCTGGCCAGCACAAACCTGCACTGTTACTATAGAGAGTGCAAAAAACATGTGTTTTATGCACTGTCCACGTATTTTCAGCCTGTTGAAATGAAAAAAAAAGCAAATAAGTTATAGCATAACATTTATAACATACAAAAAGACACTGGAGTTGTGCAAATCTCTTGGTAGATCTGGGTGGGGTCCAATGCACATTTTGGCAGTCAAGGGGAGGGACTTTTAGTAGGGTTAGTCAAGTCAAGTCAATTTTATTTCTAGAGCACATTTAAAAACAAGTGTTGACCAAAGTGCTTTACATGCAAGATTAATTCAAACAAAGACAGGACAGACACAAAGAGACATTATAAACAACAAGTGAGTGGGAATGATGGGGAGTTCTCATGAAACTGAATTAAAAGCCAAAGAGAAGAGATATGTTTTTAGCTGAGTTTTAAAAATGTCTATGGAGGGTGAAGATCTGATTGTGGGAGACTATTCCTTAGTTTGGGACCAATAACTGAATATCTGGGTATCCACTGTGTGGTAGCAAAGCAACCGTCAGGAAGCTGAAGACTTCACCATCACTAGACGGACATCAAGAGGCATTCATGTGCAGCAGTTTTTTTTTAATAAAATGAAAGATGTGAACGGAGTTTGTGCCAGACATGTGGAGGTACCTAAATTTGGGGGGGGGTGGAGTTCATGCAAACCTTTAGATGAGTCAGAAAGGAGAATCAAGAGTGTTTTAGTAGAAGAGGAGAACCACTGACCTTGACTGGTGATATTGCTGGATGATTAAAGGAACACTTTGAGGAACGTCTGAGCTTCATGGCGTTTGTGAAGGAGTCAGGAAGATTTCTGCAGCCTTCTGGTGGAGGTCACCGGGGCAGTCAGGAATTTCTGCAGTGGTGAGGTACCAGGACTGGATGAGATTCACCCCAAATTGAGGCAGCTTGTCTTGAGTTCATGTCTTTTTGTTAAATTGGTTGACGTTGATGACTGTGCCTGAGTGCTGAAGACATGGTGCATCCTCTGTTTCAAGGACAGGTCAAAAACAGTGGGCCAGAACCTTCCCTAAGGTTATTCCAATTTTTTTTTTAGATGTGAGTAAACAACATTTTTGTCCATTTATCCTCCACAAAACGTGTACACTCCACTTTCACACATGCATACACACGTGGCGAAGATGGACATGCTGTTGGTTAAGCGAAAGTTCTTGAGTATTTTGCACCATCTGAGCAAAATCAACTTGTGTACAGCACTAGCATTGGTGTATCTGTCTGTGCAAGTGTGTGCATGTGCGCTAAGTGCAGCATTAGCAAACGCTGTTATCATTATTGTAATGTCACGGTCATTACAGGTAATAGTCAGGTACAGCACTCAGAGAGAGAAAGAGAGCAGGCAGCTAATAGAGGATATTTTGAGGATATTAACAGACTGGTGTATATGCACATGTGTATGATAGATAGAAGCAGATAGTGTGAGAGCAGAGTAAATTGCATGTGAATTTTTGATATCGCAGGTTCCTCAGATTTCCCATTTCTCTCAGCAGCAAAGCGCACTTTAGCCATGGCTCTGTGTGTGTGTGTATTGCAAGATGTCTTTGTGCACGGTACCATCTCTTCTGTGTCTGTGTGTGTGTATGTGAGCGAGTGATTGTGTGATAATTGCAGTGGTGGTGGTTGAAGAGTGATGGCTGACCGATTAACGGGCGCGTCATTGTGATGATCACCTGCGAAAAGGTCAACAACGCAGCTTCCACTCCGATTAATTATAGCTCCTACCAGTAGCAATGGAACCACCGCTGAGAAGGGAGGAGAGCAGACGGGAGGAGGGGAGTAAGGAACGGAGAAGAGTTTGACGAAACATTGTCTGTCTGTAGTCCATTATCTGACAACTTCTTTTTTATATATCTTATATATCCTGCCAATTTTTGGATGGGGGCGGGAGGGGGGATGTTATGCAAAAGAAGGATCATAAATATGGCAACCGCTTTACCAACTCTTGACCATGATGAAACTGCAGCACTCAAATAAGACGTCACACTTCAAGGTCACACAGTAGATAGAATTTTTGATTAAAAATAGTTTTACAGTTATTTAAACATAAATAACCTTTGTTGAAAAGAAATGTCCTTCACATATGTCATACTATACTGTACATACACAGTATAGAGCCGTCATGCTTCATGTTACAAACATACTGTAGGAACATTTCCACCACTGCTGTCGGCCATTATTTCACAGGGTGGTTGGTATTAAACCTCTTGAAACACACTTCTTGTTGTTCGTGCTCTCCGTGCAAGCGGCTTATTACCTATACACCTGCAGTTACATTTAATGTGTGTTGACCTTTAGTGGCCATAGTGACTGTGACTGAAGTGTATAGAGTGTACAGTATAGGAGGTGGAGAACTTGTATACAGGAGCCAGCTGTTTGGTTCACCATTGGATCCACAAAAAAAACAGTCGATGAAACCGATCAACATTGTTTCTTTTGATCCATGACTGCATGTTTATTATTGTAAGCATGACAACAAGGATTCACTTAGGAACCAAACTGTCAGCATTTCATAAGCTTAACCTTTAACAGCATCACCCATAAAGGGCCATTCTGGGCAAATTCAACCTGGAGCTGTAGTTTCCTAATATTTTAGGTCTAAAAGACGGATTCTTAAGATTTTCTTTTTGCTCCTGTTTTGCAGTAGTTCGGCCTCTCCCCGCATCGCCACAGCAGCGTATAATGGGAGCAGACCGATCTTATGCTGTTTAGGCTGTTTACATCCCTCAAAACCGCAATTTTTTCTACAGACAGAAACTGCCGACATGTTTGTAAATGGAGCTGTAACACAAAGTCTCACGCAAGAGTGAAGTTGACGCACTCACAAGTTTACAGGCAGAATAAACAATATCCAGACTTACTCTTATTGCTACGAAGACGTTGTGGCTCTGAGTTGAACAAACGGGAGAGTTTCAGACGACCTGTAAACATAGTTAGGCATAAACTTGACTCTCACGCAAGACTTTGCGAGTTCACGCGAGACCTCAGGAGACATTTTATACAGCTCAAAAATACGGTTTTGAGCTGTATAAAATGTTGATGTTAACAGCCTAAACAGCGTAAGATCGGTCGGCTCCCATTATCCGCTGCTGTGGCGATACTGGGACAGACAGAACTACTGCATAACAGGAGTAATAACAATAGGCTTTTTGAAAATAGGCTCCACTAAATATTATGAAGTGTTACGTAGAGATCCAGCTCCAGGATTCATTGTGTGTCCAGCAGTTTAACTAGTTTAGCGAGATCTTTACGTCCATAACTCTGAGATTTACAGAGAGAGACAGACAGTAATGCAGGAAGGAACAGTGGAGTGGCATGTGCACCCTCACATCTACTGTGTGTGTGTGTGTGTGACAGAGAGAGAGAGAGATTCCTGCAGTGGGCATGTGGATGGCAGAGAATCCTTGGCTGGGATGTTGGCATGTTTGCTTTTTCCAAAAACTGTCCATGTGTGGGCACGGAGATAAAGCCTTGTTGTGTGTGTGTGTGTGTGTGTGTGTGTGTGTGTGTGTGTGTGTGTGTGTGTGTGTGTGTGAAAGAGTTTGTTTATACGTCTGTGTGGATTTTTCAGTTTTTGTACAATATCTGTGTCATTTGCATCTCATACATTCACATTTTTGTGCATTTTTCATTCACACGCCTCTTTTGTGTGTTGAATCTGATTAGATTATGAACTTTGGATTTATCACTGACACATGGACATAAAGACTCGTCCTCTTTGAAAGCTCTACGTGATAATTTGGCACTTTAAACAAGTGAGTGTTGTTCGGTGCTTGTAGATGTTTTTTTCTCATTATGTTTATTTTATTACACCAAAACATCCTAGTCGTAGAGCTACAGTAGGTGGCCTAGAAATAAAATATCTGATTTTATCACACCTGCAAAAGACAGCCGTTTTCAACCATATATACTAACCATGTATATACATGGCTAAGAACTTCTGTCACTCTGATCAAAACAGGTTGGTGTTGGACACTGATGAGTATTCAGAGCTACTGTAATTCTGACACTTGTTCAGCTGTCTTACCACCTCAACAGTGATTTCTAGAGACACGCCTCTTGTCTTTGCCAAGAAATGTGTAAGTCGCTTTCTAAGAATGTGATTACAGTTAAAACACATTCAGCACACACACACACACACACAATGCACCACTCTATACTCCTTAATAGGATGAAAGACTGAAACCAGAGTGATGTCGTCAGTTTTGGCATTAACTGTCCTTTTACTACATTGCACTCTATATTTAACTTTTGTCACGTGTTGGTTTGTTTCCTTTTTTGTACTCAATCACTAGATTGTGTTTCTATTTTCAGTCTTAAGTGGCTTATAGTTCTGGTGTAGCACGTAGTAGTAGCACTGCAATTCCTGGACAGTCTCGGATGGAAACAAATTAATTAGATACCTTTGAAGTAATTTGTTTAAGCGCAGTAGAACAAGGAAGTACTTGTAAAGAAAACTGGTATAAGAACACTGCTATAAGACAAAGGGGTGATATAAAAACACAAGTATAGTACGAGTTTAAAAATCTGAAATACGCATTCGCCCTCGTACCTTGACCTTTGACCCTTGAGGAAACTACAGCGTAGTGGATGATGTCATGTATTTCCACGGTCTCACCCTTGAACAACATCCTTTATGTTCACATACGTGTGTAAGCAGACAAATATAGCAGCAGTGCTCCCTCTCTCTCACACATACACGCATGCCCGTGTCGTGCACTTTGACCTCCACTCAGTTTTGACTGGAGTTCGCTGGGCCGTCCCGGGTTAGAGGGGTCAGTGTGAGACAATAGGCCCCTGACAGTCTGGGGGCATGTGGGGTGACTCTAGAGAGGGGACCACCACTCAATTTAGAGTCCATAAATGTTAGCCTGACATCATAAAACAATAAATCTCAGCCAAGCAGCGAAACAGAATGAAAAGCAGCACAAGAGAATAATTTACTCAACTGTCAATCTACAGTCTACACTTTATTATATGGTGAAAGTAAAGAGAAGACGAGACTCAAACTGGCAATAAATTACCTGTCTGAACTGTTTCTAGAAGTGAAATCATTTAAATTTTTACTTAACCACATAGTGCATGTGTTTATTATAGCATTATAGCATTATGGTATAAAAGAAGAGTAACTTTTACTTTCTGCACTTCAAGACGGTCTTATCTCATCTCTGACTTTAACTGTTGCCCTCTAAATGACACACTGTCCCTCCCCTGCCCTCTTTTTGTCTGTGTGTATTTCAGCTGTTACCTCCACCCAACCGGCCCATGCACTTCCTTGTTTTCATTACCACTCACTTTTTCCGTCAACTGATATCTGTGGCAAAATAAACCAAACACAAACCTCTCACCATGCAAGTCAAATAAACTTTGCACCTCTGTCTAACCCTTAGAAACAATAATAAACGCAACACCTACATACACACATCCTGGCCCTGTGCTGAGAGCTTGTAGTGCTGTGTGTAGTGCTCTTCTATATTTTTGTCGGCATATGGGCAGAGATGCAGTGAGGAGATGCTGTGACATGTACCGCTGATTCCTCACTGGGCGCGGAGGATTTTGAGCGAGGAAAGGTCAGGGGCTGTGATTGGAAAGTTGCCACTCCATCGGCTGGTTGAGCGGATGTGTGGGATTATGTCAAATCTGCACTGTATTGTTGCATTTTAGTCAAATTATTCCACTCTCATCTGTGATAATAGGTGCACACAAACATACACACACACTCACACAGCGCTCTACTTACTTGCATAATGGATTGAAATCTGTCTTTGTGGACATAGAGACAGGTGTTACTTTGTTTAGAATGATTGGAGTTGATTTGTGTGTGTGTTCCCTTGTGTGTGTGTGTGTGCGTGTGTGTGTGTGTGTGTGTGTGTGGCCCGAATCTCCATCCAATCCAAAAATCATCCCCATTATATAAAACCAACTTGTTTTTCAAAAGTGTATTATGTTTGGATGAGGAAGTTAAAACCTGAGTGAGTAATTGTTCAGACTTGTATTAAACCCACATTTCTCTTTCTTTCCACCGAAACTCTCAGAAATGCTCTCGCAGCTCTACAATGAATTCAGTATCTTTGTTTCATCCTCTTTCACTAAGCATAATTTAATTTTGAAGAAAAAAAACTTGTTAGCGCTAAAATCCCACTTCTTAGCTTCTTCCAATTTCCTTGTTTCGGGCGTTGCTTTATTTCTGTCGAACAATGAGATATTTGCAGAGTGTGAAGTTGTTAATAATTTGCTTTTATTCATAAAATACCCAATGGGCCAACAGAGAATGACTAACCTACATTTTCCTATTTACATCTATGGCACCAGAGCACCGATCAGACACCGAAGTTATTGCACATTCACCTCAGGTCCAACCACGTTTGGAACAGGTAGAAGTTAATATAATGATATTTTTTTCAGCATGCATGACTAATGATCTGCTCTTTTTGTTAAAAGTTCAACGACTGAACATTATTATAAGACATGAGTTCAAGGGGCGGTGCGTGGCGCAGTGGTTAAAGCGGCCACCCCATGTAGAGGCTACAGTCCTCAACGCAGGCGTCCCCGGTTCGAATCCCGCGTCGGGCAGACCTTTCCTGCATGTCATTCCCCCTCTCTCTGCCTCTCCCTTTCCTGTCTATCTTACTATGTACTATCAAATAAAGGCAAAAAAAAGCCAAAAAATATACTTTAAAAAGACATGAGTTCAAGAATTGAACTTTAATAGCATAAACTTAATTTGGTAAAGCTAAGGTAAATCTGCCCAAATAATACAGATGTAAAGTCATTTAAAAAAGCTTCCTCTGTTTCAGTTGTTTTCTTACTAAAATGTGTCTAAAACTATGCCATTCTCTAAGAGGAAAAAGTCTCACTCTGTATTTTCCTTCCTTCTCTGTCTCATACACTTTGCTCCTCTGAAAAAAAACATCTTTATAGACTTGCTGTGGCTCCACTCATTATCCATTCATTTCTGCATTAACAGTTATACATGCTCATTATCCTAATGCACGCTGACATACACAACAGCATATACGTCCCCACTCTGCCATTGAGCATCCTGATCATTTCAGCTCCAACTTAAATGTCATCATACATTAGCAGTGCTATAATTTAATATTTAAATGTGTTAATCATATTGAAGTGAAGCTGCACAAACACACACACACGCAAATGGTCAAATTCACATATACAGGAATGTACATACTGTCTGTGAAGTTACAGCACAAAGGTGTTTAATGTACAATGGAAGCAGTTAATTAGATTTTGTTAACATTTACTTTGATTCTTTTTTTCCACTCTCTTTGTTGTTTTTGTTCATAAATCTTAACATTTACTGCACGGCGCACATTCCAGGTATTAACAACACTAATTCAAGTTGCTTTGTGGCGCTTTGAAGTATCTTTATTTTCACACATACGCACATGTTTGTGTGTCCTTGGCATGTGTGTGTCTGTGTGTGTGTGTGTGTGTGTGCATTTACTGTCAGCGATTATATCTGCACACGCTGGATTTTCTGATGTTCTGAATTCCTCTCGCTGCCTCATCAATAGGGCCGAGGTGGAAACACATGGAAACTCAGACGTAAACAAAAAAGGAAGAGCATCTTACTCATGCAAATTGTTTTTCCCTTCTTCCTGTTGGTGGATTTATTTGTAAACAAAAGAAAATAAATAGCCTGCTGCTTTATCTGGAGCTGCTATCGTATGAATGCATTCTAACCTGACTCTCCCTCTCCCTTTCAGTTTGTTTGTCGACCAGTACAGAGCCTGCCTGGCTGATGCTATAAGGAGATTACTGCAACCCAACGTAAGTGTGTGTGTGTGATTGCCTCTGTGTGTCTACTGTATATATCTCTGTTTATCCCCTTCCTCTAAATCACCACCCACTCTTCTCAATCATAATTAGGCCTCGCCCCAAACCCTATACACATTAATGGTCTGACAGGATTAATATCATGTAATGCTTTAATGCTTATTATGAGCAACTTGAATGCATCGCTCTGATCTCCATCTCTCTCTTTCATGCCTTCCCTTAATCATAAATCCGAGGCAACTTCTCCCTTTTGGCCTCGCGATAAGACCCCATGCTGTGACAGCCAAAGCAAATGGGGGGAAAAAAGCAAAAGGCTGGAAGAGATAGGGTTGAGATTTATATTCATCTGAGGGAAAAAGGGTGCATTTTAAGTACAGAGGCCAGAGTGGTGTTGGGAATATCTGTTTATGAAACAGAGTTTAAAACGGCACCGAGGGGAAGGAGATAGGGAGAAACAGAAGGAGGAGGAGGAGGAGGAGTAGGAGGAGAGGACACAGGAAGGGAGGGATGAGGGAGGAAAGACATGGATCAGAGGGAAAGCAGGAGGGGGAGCAATGAGCGCGATGAAGGTCTGGAAAAGATGAACAGCGGGATGGAGGAAGAAGAAGAATATCTGAGTGTGTCAACATGGTTTTTGTTGGAAATCTTTTCTAGAGAGGTTTTAAATTACAAAACAAACAAACAGCAACTTTGACGTGAACTGTTTTCTGGAATTACTAAGAAGAAAGAAAGAAATGGCCCCTATGAAAACTGCTAGCTGCATACTCAGATAATCCAGCACAAATCGGGCGCTGTGTCTGGAAAGAGATGTTGCTGCTGTGTTTTTTTCTTCTTCTTGGAAATGTCATTTTTAAATGCTGTCAGCACCTCAAAGGAAATCCCATTCACTTCCATTTTATCGAGGTTTGTGGCAGTAATCTCCAAATCTGGTCAAAACTATCCTCATATCTACACACAGCTTTATTACCTTTGTTTCAAATGCAGAGGCAACTAAGATATTATGAGTGGCACGTTCAAGTTTCCAGTGTCCAATGACGTGTGCTGACATTTCAGGCAGCGACATGCGCAGTAACACCAGACGCGTGATGAATATGTGTACATGCAGAGGCTGATGCGGACATCTGGCCATTGTTGTACATCTGTGTGTTAAGTCTCTCTTCATGTCTCTCTCTTTAATCCAGCGGAGATAAATCAGGGACTAATATGATTTGAGTGTCGGGCCATCAGACTGTTGCTGCCACAAGCTTTGCCAAATATTTAATAATTTGCTAAGCTGATTAAACAATTAACAAAGCAACAATTAATTCTCCCATCTAATGGCACTAATTTGTTGTTTCTGACAAAGGTGGTCCATCCGGTGGGCTGGATCCCCCTTAATCAGCTGATTAGTGCCGGGAGGAATTTTGTCTGTTTGTTTGCTTTTGCTGTGTTTTTTAAGAGAGAGGGGGGTTCAGAGGGGGAAAAAATGCAACCGGATAGACAGATGAAAAATCATCTGTCAAACAGGGTGATCCTGCTGTTTTCACTGCCTTTGTGTTCGTTTAGCTTGTGTTGTGTCAGTGTCTATGTGTGTCTTCAGTGGTTGTGTGTGTGTGTGTTGGTGTGAGCATCCCTCTTTGCTCCATTTAATTAAAACAATAATAACACGATCAACATGAAATAAAACTGAAAGCTGAAGGATTTCAAAGAAACTTTGAACCTCTAGGTAATCCTCTTAGCATTTGCAGGACATCTGTGATGCATGTACACACACACAAACACTCTTTCTTTTCCTCTGTCTTTTTCTGTCTCACACACACACACTCTCAAACAAGTCACATACATGAGTAGACATATTTAGACCTTCACATGTGTTTTCTCATTTCTGGGGTTGATTAAAGCTTTAGTTTTTAGTTGTTGGTTCTTTTTTTGGTTTTTTATCATCTAATATGTACCTGGTGGCAATAAAAGAAAACAGTCACATTCAAGCAGTTAACAATTTGTGTGTAAAGGCTAACCAACAACAACATTATGAAGAATATGAGGTGCTAAACAGTATGTGTGACACTCATCTGGAGGACCAGGCAATAAAACCCCAAAATGTTATGATAAAAAATGTTCATATCAGTTGATAGAGATAATTTGACCTGAAGAAAAGTAGCAAAAGTAGTTTTAAAGGCCTTAAAGGAGCTCTAAGTAACTCCCAACAGTAAGAGTCCAGAATAAAAGTTGCAGGTTCAGAGTTCCTACCTTTAGCGGTAGAAAGCAACGCCAGTTTCTTCTTCTTCTTCTTTCATTTTCTGAAGCTTTATGGCTTGTCCCATCTCTTAATATTGCTTTACAATGTGGTTCTTGGTAGGATGAAGAAATACCTCTGTGTTTTGGGAGGTTTAAAAGGATTAAAAAACACCCAAAGGACAATCATGGCTGAATATCTTTGCAAGAAACAACATTAGCAGACAAAACATGTATACAACATATTTAAAGAAACTAAAATACTGCCATATTAGGTTGGCTCCATCATCATCATCATAAACAGAGGAGGGATCAGACTTGTTTGTTTATGCACCTGTGAAACAATTGGACTGCCTATTAAACAGTCATCTTATTGCTATTGATAAAGACTAAATAATAAAAACTTTCAAGTACTAACTCCCCTCTCTTATTTTGTACCCACAGGGCATGGCGTTGGTGTTCGCTCCACTGCGAGGTGAAACTCTGAGACAGTTTTGTCAACTGGCCCAGCAGGCTGGACTCTGCGTCTCTCAACACCAGCAGTATGACGCTCAGGTCTGGGATGTTCACTTAAAGGTAGGAAACTCAGGCACTCAGCACGACTCCACAGCACTGGACCCTGCACAGAAATAAGACACGAGAATCAGTTAAGTTTTGGTGAGAGAGATGACTCACATGCAGTCATCTAATGCAGGTGAAGTGCTCACTGAATCAATAACATAAATGATTGTTCATTTTCTCATCATGGATTTAGTGGTTGATGATTTCATGTTGTTGATTTAAGTGTAGTACAACTACCATATAAAAAGAAATTTGGCGGTGTCAATAAAATGTTTGGTGCAAATTGAAATGAATGAAGTTAAAACCTGGTTAAAGCAACTCAATTGCTTTCCAGGAGAAATGTGAAAAATCTGTTGCTTGCTTAATAAAGAGACCAAACACAATCCAGGCTGTGAAACGGGCACTCAGCTTTAATGAGGACTCGTGGATTAGCCTGTCGTTTGATACTCAGAGACACTTTGGGAGACACACCAGAGCAAAAACAAGCTGCCTTAACTTGGCACTGTGTGTGTGAAAGAGAGAGAGTGAGGGAAGGAGAGAAAAGGAGAGTGAAAAGAGAAAAGGAGCAACAGAAAGCACATGAGTAGGCAGTGTTAGAAGAAGTGGTGTCCAGCTGTTATCTCCATTACACACACAGCTACAGAAGAACAGGACAGCAAGGAGTGGGCTAAATTGGTGCACACATGTTCAGCTACACTGGTGGGACAATTGGACAGACTGGCCATTAAAATGCCTGTTAAAGTAACCTCAGCGAGGAAAATCTCACTCCTCCTCTCCGTCTCTCTGCACTAGCATACTCTACAAGTGACCCTTTCAAACTGTATCTGGGCTGAGGACACATTTACAGAAGTGACTGACTTAAGACTGAACTTGGTCAAATGGTCACAATCCATACTTGGCCTCCTTGTCCTCTCCCCTGCAGTGAGAGTGTTGGTGGCCGCTGTTTTCTAGTGAGGAAACCACATCTGGAGAAAGACACAGGCCAGGCAAGGCAAGACAATTTTATTAGTATAGTCCATTTTTTCAAACAGTTTGTCTCAAAGGGCTTTACATACATAGCATCATAACAACATCTTCTGCCCTTAGACCCTCACATCAACTGAGGAAAAACTCCCAGAAAAACCGTTTTAACCGGGAAAAATTGGAGAAACCTCAGACGACCCAGGACGGGCAGACGTGCAATAGATGTTGTTACAGACAAGAAAACAGTTTATAGCACAGAATATGCAAAACATAGAAATGTTAACAAGAGTTGACGAAGGCAACTTCTGTTGGGAGGAAAGGCATGGAGGGCAGGCCAGATTAATGGGAGGACTGGATGGCAGACTGGTTCATGGGAAGGGAGGGCAGGCTGGTTTAATAGCAGGGGAAGGGAGTGGGGGGTGGGGGTGATGCAGGCGGCGGCTGGTGCAGAGAGATGGGGCTCCGGTGGATTTGTGGAAACACAGAGACAACAAGGCCAAACTATAAAGTGCAATAGATAAAGTTAAAGATAATGAAAGTTCAAACTGTGCTAGAGTGGAAACACAGAGAGAGTGCCAAACTACAAAGTGCAATAGATATAGATGATGATAATGTGCAATAGATATAGATAAAGATAATTACAGTTTAAAATGTGCGAGAGGAGGGGAGAGGAGAGGGCTCCATGTAACCAGATGTGTCCCCAGCAGTCTAAGCCTATAGCAGTGTAGCTATAAAATGCTTCAGAGCTACCTGAACCAGCCCTAACTAAAAGCCCTGTTATAGAGGAAGGTTTTAAGCCTGGACTTAAAGTTATGGTTGGTAATCCTGTTCAGAAACACTTTTTGTTATACTGGGTGAAATGGTCCTTCTATCCTGAGAGTAGTCAATACATTATGTATTCAGAAAAAAGAACGAAAATACTCAGACCTTTGTGGCAGTTGCAGGAGTGACAAAACTCTGACCAATCCATGCTTTTCGCTCTGAAAAGCAAAAAATACAATCAGATGCCTTCATGTCTACTTCTGCCTACCTGTACGCCCAATCAAGCTGCCGTCTCTCTCCCTCTCTCCCTCCTCTTCCGTGCACGATCAGAGTCTTCACCTATGTCCGTGGAAAGGTGAAGGCGTGGCTTCAGAGGGAAGTCTGAGGAAACTGGTTGTGGGACTGCTGACTTGTGTGTTTTCAAAATGTGGCCTGCTAGAACCGTTTTGTCAG
Organism: Trachurus japonicus; assembly: GCF_045865225.1. Lineage (NCBI taxonomy): Eukaryota > Metazoa > Chordata > Actinopteri > Carangiformes > Carangidae > Trachurus > Trachurus japonicus. The sequence continues at coordinate 11,460,544 of NC_140921.1, read as the reverse complement.
CAGTACGCATTTCTATCACGTTTTTTCATCGCTGTCGCTGTTATCGATCATCTGTAGGTGAGTTCAGCTGATCAGTGATATTTTCAAAAATCAGCCAGTGGTGATTGATCGGTAGCTGATCAATCAGAGCATCAATGGGGTCGCTCCATCCAGTGAAATACAGCCAGTTTCTGTTTTTCTGTTTTTGCAAACCTTGAAAAATATGTTATTGTAGCCTACAGTTAATATGTATTACAAAACACTCTGTATCGAAAATGTAACACCAGTAACATTTTTCTTACATAATACAGTACGTACTGCCATAATTCACTACTGTACATTACTGTTTTCCCTATAAATAAAGCACAATTACATGTTTCATATATTCTTTAAATGAAAGCACTCAATAAAGGATCACACAAAACATGATTGACTATTAAAAAAGTTCAATCTGGCTTAAAGCACACAGGACACATCCAGTTGTTCAATATCAAACCAAAACCACCATCCTTTCCCAACTAAAAAATAGTCTTTGGATGAACCATGCTTTAATAAACCCAAGACCACATGTGTTGTATAGGACTCAATTTTATATGTTGTAACTAAACCCAATGAATAAACAAACACAAAATGGTGTTTAATCTTCTGTTTAGTTTCCACTCTATAGCAGCACAAGAGGAGCTGAAGTCTGGAAAAGAACAAAAAACTATGGACTCGGAGGGGGAAAAAAACAAAGTTAAGAGGGACAGAAGTAGCCTCTAAAGTAGATGCTGCCATTACCTTAGATTGAAAAGAAATGCATCTTTGAAAAAGGTGTTGAGAGAATTGATGAGGCCTCAAGGCCACACAATACTCTGAATATTATTACAATATTTTCAACAGTGGAATAAATTTAAACTGAAATTGATTTGGGTAAAAAAAAAAAGAGAGAAAAAAAGAGCATCATGAAATTATGCTGGTTTTTTTTTGTTTCCTTTTCTGTGGTATGTCATGGGTCTCTCAGACCAATTAGCTCACTGTTGAAATGTACACTTCCCTCTCAGTGACACACACTGCTACACACACACACACACACACACACACACACACACACACACAAACACACACACAAGCACAGTGGGGTCAGGTGCTGTGTGCGGATATGAGGACAAGTTGAAGTGCCCCCCTCACAACTGAAGGTGATTAAGTCTCCTCTGCTTATCTTCTGATGAACACTCTGAACAACCCCTGTGTGCTTTCTTTCTGTGTGTGTGTGTGTACTTGCATGTGCCTGAATGACCATTCTACACACACACACACACACCTACACACCTACACACCTACACACACACACACACACACACACACTGTACGCACAGATAGGAAACAAGCTATATCACAATCCCACACAGACCAGACATCACTCAGACAGCATATTGGCTAGACATTACACACAAACACACACACCACATGATGATATCACAGCGAAACATACACTGCCACCATGCACGCACACACACACACACACACACAAATGAGCAGCTGCTGCTCATTTACACTACAGATTAGCTTTCTTCAGCTATATTTACTTTCAGTGGGTGGACCACAACACAAGAAAAATGCATATCAGACCCGACAGTGGAACACACACTATGGATTTTCTTTCACCGGGGCTTAAGACAATCAAAGACGTCTCCACCAAAAGCATGTATACATTCAGAGGAAGAACTGACACTGAAAAGCCTCAGTTAATTTTTACACTTTAGGTTATAAGCAAACACTCGTTATACTAAATGAACTTTTTCTGCCTAATTAATTTTGCTTATTTAGAAAAAAGAAATGGCCTCCTAATTTAAAAAAAAATACATATATTCTATGTTGCACTAAAATGTCAAAAAATGTCATAAATTTGTCGACGGAACAAGAATTTGTGCTACTGTGATTAACAAAATAATAAAACATGAATTTTTAATTCTATGGCAAATGTGTGCAAAATGACTGTATGAAAATCAATGTAAAAAAAATCAAATTAATATCAAGAAATATAATGAAATGGACTATGTAACGGATGAAACTCAACACTCACTCAGTCATTTGCTAATGATATAAAAACCACTCAAAGCTGTGAAATGATAATAATGAATTATCTCCCAATCTTTAACTGAGAATCCCAGCATAACACTCAGCCACGCAACAATATCACGCAATTGGTTGAGTTTCCACGTGTGTCGTTTTGTCCGAGTTTACTTCTTCTTCTCATGTTCCCTTAGCGACTCACAAGCTCCTCCATCTGGCACAGATGCTGCTCAACAAACGCAGCGGTGGGTATGCTGGCATCCCTCGCCGCGCCAGCTTTGACACACGTCAAATTTGATTTTGTTTGGAATATACTGCCAGTCCTCACATTTGCTTTGCATGTGTTTGTGTTTAAAAAAAAAGGAAAGAGCTGGGATTTTTTTTTTTTAAGCGATTCTTTACAAACCATCTCTAGGCCCCGTCTCGCTACTCTGCAGTTTTTCACACAAACACACACTTTCACCCACTGACACAAACACACTCGAGGGACTGCCGACAGCAGGCAGGCCCGATGTGCAGCAGTAGTGTGTCTAAGAACTGTGTGAGTGTGTGTGTGTGTGAGTGTGTGTGTGTGTGTGAGTGTAAGGCGTGTGCTGGGACGGGCAGACAGGGCTAGTGCGTTATCCTCTTATCCCCACTGTTGTGGAATAGAGAGGCAAGCAGCTGGAGGGACTGCAAGCAGCCTGATAATGCCAGCGCTATTTTCTAACCCGCCATCTTAATCTTGTTACTCAAATGGTTGTGAAGAGAGAGTCATGAATTTTAATTTCTCTCAAACGCACAAGCACACACACACACACACGCAAGCGAGTGTGTGTGCACATGTGTGGATCCCCCGTCTCTCTCACATGCATTAATAGTATCCCCACTGCGTCCATGCACTCACACTCTCCTCCCTGCCTCCTTCTTTTCTGCCTCCCTCCTTCACTCTTTTTCTCTCTCTCTCTCCTGGCTGCCCCCTTTCCCTCCCTCCCTCCCTCCCCCCCTTTCTCTGACATATCTTCCTTCACCCTTCTCTACTCTCCCTCCCTCTGTTCCCCTCTATCTTCCCATTTCCTACATCACGACCCACTTCTCTATTTATTCAAGCCTGTCCTTCTATCCCTTCCTCTACTCATCTCTCCATCCACCCAATCCCTCATTCTCTGTTTCCTAATCCTGCCGAGAGAGACCCCAGACATCCGGTTCATCCGTTCCTTCCTTGTCTCAGAGCCCCCTCCTGTCTTTTTTTTTCCACCTTGTTCACTTTCTCTCTGGTCTACGCAAGCAGGGCAAGAATAAACGAGAAAAAGCAGGAGGCAGAGAAATAGAGAGGCAAAATGAGAGCACAAGAGAGGGAGACAGAAGCTGGGGCGAAAGTGGCAATAAAATAAATGACTTGCACCTTGGAAAGGAAAAAAAAAGAGAAAAGATTGTGGGGGTGGTGGGGTAGGGGGCTGGGTTGAGAGCCGATTTAGCCAGCCACCCATGAAGCTGATTAGGCAGCCTGCGATCAGGAGGAACAGCTTTGCTTGTTAAACTTTTCACCTCTGCGAGCTCTCAGCCCTCACCGCGTTAAGCCCCCCCCTCCTCCTCCTCCTCCTCCTTCTCCCGCCTCTCTATCCCTCCATCCCTCCATCTATCGCTTCCTTGCTCCTTCCGCCTGGTAGAATTTGAATGTGAATGCTGGCCATGGTCCCCATAGCAGGCTTAGCATGGGGGCAGGCAGCTGCCCCTCCACGCCCAACCACCCCCTGGGCTGTCTGCTCTCCCTCTCTCTCCCTCTCTCTCTCCCTCTCTCTCTCTGGGGGTCACAGGTTCAACCACCGGCCGGTGCCTGGAGGGATGGCCACGGGAAGATAACACACATGAAGGGCACTTGGGGAGAAAGGGAGGGACCGATTGAGAGGGGAGAGGCAGACACGAGCAGTGTGTTCATGTTCAACAAAAAAGACCGAATTAGGAGGAGGGAAAAAAAATACCAAGGATGAGGAGAGAGACGGTGTTGGAGGAGGAGATCTCTCACTTTTTCAGGACGGGGTTTGGGAGTAGGGGAGATGAGATGTGAGAGAAAGAGAGAGAGCTGTGTCAAAGGAGGATGTGAAGCAGGACTTCAGGAAGCCATTTAAATCACACAAACCTTCTTATAAATCCTGTTCAAGACGCCACCTCTTCCCCTGGTTTCACTGACAGCCTGTAACTGTATAACACAGTGTGCTGCTGATAAGATGCGGCATCACTTTACCCTGCTCCATCTCTTTTGCTTCATGACGAAATTTTGTTTTCAGTTATTTATCTATTTCATTTTAAATTTCCAGATTAGACACTTTAACCTGTTGTTTTTATCTAAAAGAAGCTTCAAACACTCCAGTGATTTCAGCGATTACATTATGTTTCCTGCACTGACACAACTATACTGCAATACACTGCATTTCTAAATTACAGCCTTGTTAAAATAATTTATTGAAGTGCAGCTAAATAAAGAGACCGGCAAGTGATTATAGTTTCACTGAGGCCTTCTATCCTTACAGCAGAACAAAGCCTATAGATGTTCTCCTTTTTCTAAGTTAAATCGAACTAAACTACCAATACTTTTTAAAGAATTTTAATGGTAATAAGTTGAATTTTTTTTAATCTTATGTATTACATTTATTTTACTATGATGCTGCATGGAAAAATTGGATTAAACCAGAACAGCTAGAGCCCACAGCATCATGATTTTAGTAAGTGCCAGAAAACCACCTCATTTGTTGTGAAACCAGCCCAGGTCGGGGTCGGAGGGGAGGTCACTGGCAGAGCCACAGATGCCGGAAGTGAATGTCGGGTCAGTCTGAGTTTCTGTTTGTTGTGAAGAAACCTTTTCACACTGTTCTGCACTATCCTGTTCTCACCACACACACGCCCCCACACACACTCACAGACGATCACACACTCTCACATGAGCGGAGCCCACTAAACTCACTTTCATAAGTCTCTGATCATTTGGCCAGACGCTGAGCGAGCTGATTAGCTGGTGCATGCTCAAACTGCCAAGTCTGCTTAAGAGGGCACTGAGTGGGCACCACATGGGCACCCCACAAAGCTCAGTGTGTGTGTGGGTGTGTGTGTGAGAGAGAGAGAGAGAGAGAGAGAGAGAGAGAGAGAGAGAGAGAGAGTTTGTGTGTGCAGATACGTACCACAACGACACCGGAACACCTAATCAATTAAGTGACTGACAAAAACTTGATTGGAAACTAATATGCTGATAATGAATTAGTTGTTTAATTTGCTCATTATAGGTTCTCAGGTATCACAGTAAGCTGCTTTACTGAAAATCTTTGGGTTTTGAGCTGTTGGTTGGACTTTAGGAAATGGAAATGAAAAATATATTCATTGAGAAAATATTAGAAGTTGCATTGAGAACTAAGCTGGTTAAATATTGAGTGTATGTTGCAAATGATTAATGGTATTGCTCTTAAAATTCCATAGGAATTCATAGGGGTGTGAATCAAATTGGTGTTTATGTTTTGTCAACTGTGGTGGTAAAGTTTTCTAATTAAAGGTTCACTGAGGCAAATAATAAAATAAGAGTAAATGTTCTTCCACACTCTGCAGAATATTTTAGTTGGTATTGTTTTAATTGCTTTTCATGTTTCGTCTTCCTCAGATGCAGAGAGAGGGAAAAGAAGCGTACGACGAGAACATCCACTATCCTCTTCTCATCACCCTGACCAAAGGACCTCAACCTGCCAGCCACTCTCAGTAAACCAAAACAAGTGAGCCCTCATCTCCACACAGCACCACTCCACATGCTTTTGGATATTTGAAATGGAACGATGCTACAGAGTTGTATCAACAACGTGATCCACATGTGATCTAAGTGAGGAGGAGGCATTGCACTGAAAGAGCAGTATTAGAATACAGTGGGGCTGTGTGTGTAGTCAAAGTCGAGAGAAAGAGATTTTAAAAAAGTTGTGGCCACTTTTGAAGCATTTATATATTTACATCGGCCACTGAGAGGATTTATCACTGATGGTGCAGAGAATATTTGAGTGTGCGTGTGTTGTAGTTTAAAGTGCTGGTGAGGAACGACCTCAGATCAGATCCAAAGCAGTGCAGATAGATGCACCGAAGCTGAGGAGAAAACAGAGGTGGATATATTCTTGTATGTTAGTTTGTTTTTAACCATGTGCCATATATATATATATGCTTAAAGACCTCAGCCCTTTAATCAGGTGGCCTGTCACAGTGGTAGTTGACAAGACACCTGATCAATCCTCCCCTCGTCCATTTGGTTAATTTACCATCCAGGAAAGTGAACCATGAACCAGTCAGTACTCTCCATCTCCTACTGTAGGTGTCAGTTATTCAGTCAGTTGGCCGTCTTTCACCAGTCTGTGTTACCTTCTGTCTCTGAGTTTCTGGCCTCAGCATAGAGCTCAGCTCTTATTCAGAAACTGTCACAGACTGTGGAGCAGCTCACAGTTTCCTTTATATTTTCTTCATTTCCTTTTATTCCCTCTTTTCTTCCACTTTAATGTCTTCTAATACGACTCACTCACCCAGGCAGAGGTCAGTATTAAGAATTTCTTTTGTGCATTAATTACAACAGTGCATTAACATGGAGACTAATGAGCAGTTGTTGCTGCCTAGGAGCTACAGCCTGCATAGCGATGCAGCGACATCGCCATGGATACAAGCAGTCCACACACTACATCACATTTAAATTTAATTTCACACAGCTCTGTTGGTGTTATAGTCGCTGTTTAAACTGTTGAACAGACACTTGCTCTGACTCTGTAACTCCACCAACGTCACCTCCAACCCCTGCTCCACACATGGTTCATTCAGAGTTTGCTACACGCTGCTAAAAACTCAAAGTCTGAATCCACCTTCTGAGAGAGAGATAGAGAGAGAATACATGCACACATTTATTGACAAGTGACCCCAAAACTGTGGAATAATGGTATGAAACTAGATTTTTCTTTGCATCTTTTTTTCTTTCCTTTTTTGTTGCAATACAGACCTCTCAATAGTTTCTTACCTCCAATGTCCACTGGCCTTCTCACTGAAGCTTCTCGCTTTACATTGGCCAGGTCTGTCTTTGGAGCTGCTTCTGTCCAAGTGACTTTTGAATTTATGTGTATGACCGCACATGTTGAGAACTGATTGAAACAGCTTGTTTATTTCACCTCTACATGAGGAAGAGAAAACTTTGCCTTTCCCTCTGTTAATATCCTCTTTTCCAAAAAATCCAAATGATGAGATACAGTAACTAAAGCTCAGCCACAAAGTATTTGTTACCGCAATGACACTAAATGAGCTGGAAATGTGTGTTTTTTTCTATCAATATAAAAACACAAGATAGATAAGGAACAATTCAACACAGCCACATCCAGTGGACATCCAGAGTTAAAATATGGATTTCAAGTTGATAAACTGTGTGGAACCATAGTTATTAAAAACCCCACAATCTTTTAATAACCTCAAGAGAAAAGAGTTTTACACAACAGCCCCTCGGTTCTTCTGTTTGCATTTTTTCAACACAGTTTTACTCAGGTCTTTTTCCCTTGAATTCAGCTGTTTCTTCTTTCCTGCGATAGTAGAACAATGCCAAGTGTCAGTGGGTCACTCGAGCCTAAAGCTGTACCTATCACTAGTAAGGTGTTTTCATATTTCACTGTGATCCATTGCTGTGTACAACAGCCAAGAAGCTATGCAGTATCTCCCAGTGGCTGCTGTTTACATTCCTCATGTTAAAAGAAAATAATCCACCTTCAGAAATAATAATAATAAAAAATAAGTATTCCCTTTGTGTAACTACTCTGAAAAGTAAATTAAGCCTGTTTTATCAGTGGTCTCAATGCTTTGAGGACTTAAATTGCATTGCAGAGGTTTAGTAGTGTATTTAATTACATTTTTATCTATACTGCGGTTTGCTGTATACCTTTGATATCTGTGGGCTAACACATAAAAAAACCATCCCAACTGTGACCGTGAGGAGTGACTTCATCACTGTCTGGTGTGACGTCACCACCGTCAACAGTGATGTCATTTTACAACCACTGTTTACTGTGACATCTGCGTTGCATTTGCTGCTTCTTCTGCCTCCGTTTAGTGACAAACTCCTCACCCGGTGCACCCACGAGCCGCTTTCACGCGGTGATGTCGTCACTTCCTGTTGTGATATTAGTGCTGTATGAGAGGACACTCGCCACTTCTCACTGTGACATCAGCAGACAGATGAAAATTCAGAGACCGTCACATGATCTTTGTTTGAATTTGCTAATATCAATAAGAACAGTTGGCATAAAAAAGAAAGCAGAGGAGCTCTGCTACAACAGATTAATGACACTGTATTATGGGATGTCTCAGCTAGGCTATAATTTTGATTATCAAACTCACAGGCCATGTCTACACTAATCCAGATCAATTCCTAATTGAATCTGCTTTTATTAATTTTGACCTTTTTTTTGCAACCATCAAAATCTGAACCTGAAGAGAACCATCTATTTTACATAAAGTAAAAGCTGCTTCTGTAGCATTTTGCTCTGAGTGAGCAGTTTAAAAAATACTGATGTGCAGCTTGTCATCTGATAAAGCTGCTGGCTCAAGTGCTTTGTGCATGGTCTAATACACTATCACAATATTTCAGTTTCTCTACTTCAGTGTGGACATGGCCTAAAATAGTGAGTCTCAGTCTATCAATTTCCCTCTGCTTCATTGTAATCAGTGGGTTGAATATTGTACTTTGCTGTGTAAGAGTGTGTGATTCTCTTTTTTGGTGAATGAATAAAAATTAATAAATTTTCTTCAAGAAAACAGTGATTCTGGGCTTTATTTGATTTTAATCTATAGGACAAAGTAACACATGAGCTACAGTTCTGACATTATCTCAGTAATAAAAATCCTATGAAATTTCATTACCACAAAACGTTCAGTATCACAAAACAACACTTTGCACATTATAGATTTTCTGTGATGTGGTTTTCCTCAATAAATGTGCGTTATGGGGGGTCAGGTTGTCAAAGCTGCTTGTGAAAAACGTGTGTGTTACATTATTAAAAAATCTAGTGTTGAATGCTCACAGATGTAATAAAGTTTCCTTCAGGCCCCAATCGGCCGCGGCCTGTGTTTCAAACACAATGGCCTCCTGTTGGCTAAGCTGGTGCCAGACAAGGTAACACACACAGATACACACACTTAGTGCTCACACACATATATCAGGACCAGTCAACAGTCTACTTCTCCACAGGAAGAAAAGAGAGAGGGATGGAGGAGGGAGGGAAGGCAGTACACAGCAGCTAATCCTGCAGGCTCACTCTTCTGTTTATCAGTCAGAAGGAGGGAGGGAGAGTTAGTAGAAAGGGAGGGACCAGCAAGGCCTCCTGATCTGTCTTTTGATATTTTAAAGAGGTCTGTTCTCTCCTCCCCAACACTCTGCCAGAGAGACAGAGAGGAGAGATAGATAGCTGCAGACAGAGGCAAAGAGAGAGAGAGAGAGAAAGGCTGAAAAAGACAAGAAGGCAGAGGATGAAGATAAAGAAGAAATGGGAAAGACACCCTGAATGACTGGAGGGAGAGGCGAAGTGAGACAGCTGGAAATGAGGTGAAACTAGATCGAAACAGCAGGGAAAAGCTTCATCCACGAAAGAAAAGAGAAGCTGACTGAGAGACTGAGATTGACTGGCCGAGTGAGTGATCGAACAGAGAAAAAGAGAGAGACAGAGTGCTCCTAGCTCGACACAAGGGCCCCATTAACTTGACCACTTGCCCTTTGCACACAAAGGCAGGGCCGGCCCACTGCCCCTCCCACCCAATTATCCACGATTAGGCTCAGTGCACTGTGTCAAGATGGAGAGGGAAGGAAAAGAGGAGAGGGGGAGAAAGGCGAGCACAGGGAGGAGGGAGGAAGGGAAAGAGAGCAAGGACTGGAAGGAAGTGAGGGGCGTTTGATGGCGGAGGACGACAAAGATTCAAACATTTGATTTGGCACCATCCATGCACTTCCTCCGGAAACTTCTATGACTTGCAACTTCCCTTTATTTTCTGTAGTTTTCCTGCATCATCATCATTTAAGGACTCAATTTGCTTTTGTTTGATTTATTTCCAGATTTTCTTTTCTGAATGAAACATACATGTTGATAAAGTGATAAAGGTGTTTACTTCAATTACCTGTTCTTTGTCTATTTGCATGTGTTTCCCTAAATCTGCAATTATTCATTTTATGCGGAATAAGCTGTAAACACTACAGTGAAATAATATTGCCTTATAAAGCTGATACGCTGAATGTGCGTGGACACAGTTTAAATATTACATCAAGGCCACTGTGTATGTAGAAAATGTGTACGGTGCTAAAAGAGTAAAACCTGTTACTCTTTTTAAAAGCAGACAGGGCAGCTGGAAGCCAACATGGTCACCACCAACTCCTCACAAACAGAGTGATGAAACCCGCCTCATGATACAGTGCATCTACTAATTCACACTTGTGTGTAGCTGCGTGCAAAGAGCTCTGGTATACTGACACACATAAACAAACGCACAGATCTTCCTCGCCGCACGTAAACACACCACGGGCTCAGCTGCAGTCCAGACCCATTGCGTCATGTTGTGCTTTGTTGATACTCTGCCGCCAGCTAGCTGGCATCCCCAGGGCCTTGGGTTAGCTGCCACTGCTGCATGGCACACTGCTGCTGACTGCAAATATGCACACATACACATTCACACACACTGTATATCAATTTGGTTTCTACCCTCACTTTACCTGGCAGGTTGAAGTGCCACAATTCCTGCAGCTCTCTAAAAAGTCTCAATGCATCTTCATTTTTGTACTGACTACTTTTGTTATGGCTGTGTAGGTTATTTCATCTACTTTGCCTCCCTTTGCTTCATCATTTTAATGTTAAGTAGAAGTTCACAGTACAATATAAAAGAATTTATGCCACACATTATTTATTTATTATTTGTAAGGTTGATGTAAGGTTATATATATTCATATGGATATGTGTGTGTGTGTGTGTAATAGAGCTGTCAAAGTTAACACGATAATAATACCTTAATGCAAATTCCTCTTCCGCTCTTTTTTTTCCCTGTTTGATGAACAATTAACTTATGTTCCTTTATCTTGGCCTTTGGCCTGACTCATAGTTTGAATCAGTTCCCGGAAATGAATCATCTCACAGTAAAAAGATAAACCGTCACTGCTAACACTTACCACTCAGATGGCATGAAAAAAAAAAACTCCTCAATGGCAAGTTCAGCTAAAATCGTGCCAGATGTGTCTGTTGAGGAAACCAAGGTTATTTACAGTTACTGTCGATGTGAAATGTAAGTGTAGCCTTTATTTAACACTTGGAAAAACATCCCTTTTATTGTACATTTTGTACAAATAAAAACAATGTTGGATTAATTTACGATTAACTAACAAATAGACACTCGTGCAATTAAATATAGCAATCAATTAACAGCCTTAATATAAACACACACATAGTTTCTGTGTCTTTGTTTCGAGGCTCAGTGTTGAGCCACAGATGGTGTGTGTGTGTCAGGTGGGTTCAGGTGGTCAGTTACACCTGTGACTCTTTGACCTGCACTCTCCACACTTCACACACACATACACACAAGCATGAATATGCCAAATGTTTCAGTGTATAAACCGTAACGTGTGACTGTGACTGCATCGTGTGCGTCTGCATCTCCCAGCCCCGACATGTTTACACGTCACCTGCTCTGTTTTCTAACCCCTCCACCCCCCACCCCCCCTCCACCACTCTGTCCATCTCCCCAAAATCTCTCAAAACCTTTCAAGCCTTTTCCTCTCTCTTCTCCTCCTCAAGGCAATTTGAGGAGGGCTTTTTAAATGATCCGCTCATTATCGGTAGTGGAGTCACTTTGGTTTTTCAGCTCCGTCTGCTTGCCTTCCTGCTCCAGCCCCGCCACCCACCCACCAACCTACCGCCCACCCCTCCTCTTCCTCCTCCACGCCCCCACCCCACCTCTTTACCTCTGTGTGTTTTTTAAGGGGCTTTTTCTGCTTGCCCCTCCACCCCCCCACCCTCCCCACCCACCTCCCTCTCCTCCCTCCAGAATGGCTTTTTGGTCCGTTTGTTTGTGCTCATGAAGTGGAATGCAGCAAAGTCCCTGAGAGCATTTTTTCCCTGTTTTTTTAATTTAGAAAGCCATCGAGTATGAGTTGACGTGGCAGAGTGGGAGCTACCCCCCCTCTCTCCGACCCCCCCAGCACACACATGCACACCAACACACACCACAATCACAGTCCTCTTCGTACACACACCTGATGCTGGCCTTGACGACAATAATGTTTTCCATTACAGGAGATGGAATTGAGAAATATGTGGAGGTAGACTTCGGTGGTATTAATATTGTCACCTGGAGCTGGGTGGAATTGGATACCGTCTATACAGAGTGGGAAATGTGTGGATTTTACCTTGTTTATTATTATTATTCCTTTTAAAGGAACAGCTTTTGTCACTTATGGATGTGTTTCACACACATAAACACTCAAAATCAGTTCTGTCTTGACTCCCATCTCTTCTCCAAGAGCCTCTCTGTGGCTCCATATAGGCTGCTTGCATTTATCCTCATTTACCTGTTCAGACCTTCCATCTCTAATACCCATTAAAGCTCTCCACTCACATGTGCAGGAGGCTAAGTTGACTGACTTATTAGCTGACTGGCTGGAGCAAGCTGAGGTCATAGTCTGTAGGTTGGGAATACACACACATATTCACCTTCACTCAGTACAGTGATGCTTACACACAAGCTTATAGCAGTGGGCTGCTAATTAAGGGGGCTGTGCTGTTGACGAAAGCTCTTAACTTATCACTGATTAGGTCAGGCTTGTGGAAGTGAAGACACACGGAGGGAGAACGGCAGAAACCGACTGTGAGACATAGTATATAACCACACAAATGGTTTTGTGTTGGTTGAGAGCCTTCCCTGTAAATGTTGACAGTCTCTTGTGGCAGTATTTACCCTTCTTTTAATGGTGGAGGGCCGACATTAGCCACTGTAGGAGCTGCGTGAATTAACACCTGCCTCTCTGCATACGGGCAGCTGCTTTCTGTGCTTTTGTCTGCCTGTGACTTTGTCAGTCAGTTAATCAAGGAGGTCATCAATCAGCCAGCGAAACAGTCAGTCTGTCAGGGAGCCACCAAATCTTTACATTTAATGAATCAGACGGCCAGTTTGTGAATTCAGCAGCCGTCCAAAGCAGCCAGTTGCATTGCTCATATGATTATGTTTGTACATAATTATTTGATACAACAATTAAACCAGGCTCCCTGTTGATATCCAACTAATATTTTCAATGAGAAAATTAACATGTATATTTTTCAAGATTATTTACAAATTAAAATTAAAAACTAATTCCATGCATAATTTGCCCCCTTGATTCATTAAAGACCCCCTCTAGGCAAGACATACAGTATAAAAATACTTCGCTTGGAATGTCTGATATGATGTTTTTTTCTCTCTCCCTGAAATATGAGTTAAGGTGGTAAAAAAAACAAAAAAAACATCCACAGCTATATTAATCCTCCTACTTCTTCCCCCTCATTGAAACCCCCCAAATCTATGAATATGTAAATATTTGTTATTGTAAAAGTTTCACTTCTTGATACAAGACATCTCCTAAGTCTGTGTTAAGTCCATTCAGTGTAACGTATGTGTACCAGACATTTCATCACACATGTGTAAGTTGCATTTTTGTCTATACGACTGGCTTCCAAAATAGTTGTGATGTCACAAAGTCTGGGTCGTATGGCCACCTGTTAAATTTAGATTTTAGGTGAGCACAAAGGAAATTTCTGCACTCTGCTGTCAAACCCCGTTCATACACTGTTCACACACTACACCCTGCTGCAGAGTGAAGCCCAAGTATGCATGGGAGTAACAACAAGCAAAACACATCTTGAATATGGGAGCTTTAACCTTTGAGCTATAATGTCAGATACAAAAGTTAAGAAAATGTTTCCATTAAAACTTTGGATATATGAAATCAAATTCTATATGCTGTTAAATGTGCAAACATTTCTAATACTTGTAATTCTTGTGATTCGTTTATCAGCCTGATGCATGTGAATATACCTGTGATGTATTGTAAATTGACTTGCATTTATGTAGCACTGTTCTGGTCTCAACAACCACAGCAAACTTTACAAGCACCATACACTACCTGTGCTTATTACACATACACACATCAGGGGCAGTTTTCGGACAGAACGTGCTCTACCTGCTCTGCCTCTTCAGCCGCCGATATATGAGATAATAAAACAGCTCATTGGTAATCGAACAGCTGTGAAGGTAAATATATAACTGGATCAGGATCAGGCAGGATTTTACTGTTTACAGGTATACTGTGCAAATATAGATTTACTCAGGGTTAGAAATCAAATCCAGATGTGGAACATTTAGGTTGAGTGTAAATGTCTGATAGTCCTACTTTCTGTAAATCTTCATTTATGATTTATATCCCTCCTCGGTGGCCATCTGTCGGTTCTGCCTCCTCTCCTTGTTGTTTCCATATCTCTCCATCTATTTTTCCTCTCTCTTCTGCTGCCCCCCAACCCCCACCCCTCCATCCCTCCATCTCTTTGGCCTATGTGCCTGTGGTCACCAGGGCAACAGCTCTAACCTGCCGACCCATGTTCCCGTGGGCCAGGGGGCCATTAGGGGCCAGTCAATGAGCCTCTCTTCCTGCCACAAGTGGTGCCGGCGGGATGGAGAGGGCCCTCATCTCTGCTTTGAAGGTCAATGAGGCCGCAGCCCGGCACTCTGCCAGTGACTCTTAGGCCCCCCAGACCAGCATGGCAAAAACACAGCGTTGTAAAGAAGGTCCAATTCAGCCACATGCAGATATAAGTATTGTTTCAAGTCCTGGCTTTAAGTGCATATCCTGGATGTAGTGAATTATCGCTACACTTTTACCTCATCCAGCTATGTAATCAGTTAGATGTTTCAAAATGTCCCATTTTTATATCACTAAGTGTAGTCTGACAGGCGTACTTTGAAAAGCTCGGGTATTGTATGATCACTTGCTTTACAGGTGGGAAAAGTGGCAGTGATTGCATTGCTAATAGAGGATACTTGCTAAAAGACATTGCTGTAACCTCATCATAGTTCAAGCTCTTTGGTTTCTGTCCCCTTGAGAACCACCAGAGACGTCCACTTGTGACCCCTTTTCGCAAGTTTTCTTTCTATGAGTTGTGAGCTATACAAAAAAAAGTGATTCTTTTTTTTCTCTCTCAAATTGTTTCATTTGAATAATTTTCAGGGGCTTGAAGTGGCAAAAATATCCATATTTTAAAAGAAGAAAGAATGATTAGAGATCTCAGGAAAAAAGACAGATAATTCTTCTCAGAGGAAAAATGTTTTTGATTCACTCGTCTCCCATTAATGAAATTGTGACCTCTCAGATTTATCTTCCAACCTCTTTGAGCCACTGTAATAGACTGTGAATGTACTACTGTATTTTCAACCTGTTCCTTTTATTAGCTGTATTCATAAAATGTTCCTCCGTTCGTGTGTGAGGGGTTAAAAAATACAAATAAAGCTGTAACAAAAGTCTTAAGAATACAAAATTTCACCTTTTAAAAGTGCTGGAGCAATAAACACAGAACAGCATTTTTCTCACAGTCTTCTCCTCTGTCAGCTAACAGGGTGGCATGCACCTGTTCCAAACAATTTTCAGGCTATTCTGCTTGAGGGAGGTAAATACTCCAGTAGCCACTTGTCTGCCTCCTTAGGGGGAAATGTACATAGATTATGTCCACACTAATCCTTCTGCGACAAAAAGGCATTTTACTTCAATACAGCAGTTGGGTAAGGGTTTCAGCAGATACACTCATCCTAGCAAACACACACCCGCACGCACACATACACACACACAAACATTTCCCGTGCATATGTGCACAAGGACATTGGTGCAATTAACCTTTAGCTGATTCAGTCCGAGTACTCAGTTTGATTGAATAGAGCTGGAGTGTTCCCTAAGCCATAACCACAACCTTGTGTGAGTGATTTAGAGAATGTGTGTGTGTGTGTGTGTGTGTGTGTGTGTGTGTGTGTGTGTGTGTGTGTGTGTGTGTGTGTGAGAGAGCGTTTGTGTGTGTGTGTGTGTGTGTGTGTGTGAGAGAGAGAGAGAGAGAGAGAGAGAGAGAGAGAGAGAGAGGGAGAGCATTTCTGATATACTGAATTTGAGTTTTTAAGTATGCCAAATATGGGAAGTCTTCTTCATAATTTTCTGTAAATCTGTCTGTATGTGTGCGTATTTTGGTGTGTGTATACATCCATGTGTGTGTGACTCTGACTCACCATAAGTGCCGCCATTTCTCCACCCAATGAGTTTCAACTCTGAGTTTCAGTGTTATGGCCTGGGTTCACCGCGCAGAAGGAGAATCCTCCGCTCCAGCTTTAGTCTATAGCCCGTGGCCCTGGCAGACTGTCATCTTTCCAGAGCCTACTACTACTAGCCTTGAGTTCCTTTTTTTTGTTATTGGCTGCAATGGATTGAGCTAAGTATGTGCTAAAAATATTGGAAGCCCCCAAAAATATTGGCATGATTCAGAAGAGCCAGCTTGTTGTTGCCCTGCAAGTGTATATCCTGTTTTTAGCTTCCCATTGTCTTTGCTATTTACTCATGTGTATGCTGTCGTACCTTACTAGTGAGACATTTGTCAGGAGTGTCTGATTCAAACAAACGCCCAAGTGCTGTAGGGTCAAATAGCTACTGAGCTCTTGCTACAGTGGAAGCTTCAACTATAGCCGATTTGGCATCATATACATTTTTGTTTTTTGTTTTTTTCCTGGATATTCAATATTAAATGCGAGAAAAGTAGACTTACATTGATTAATCAGTTATCTATCAAACCTGTTTGTCATATTGTTATAATTCTAATCATTTTTTATTTTGAGGTTTTATAGACGTCCCTTCTTATCACCCACCTCTAACCCTATTACAAATTATGACAAAATGTACATGATAATACTTGTACAGTTTCTATGGCTCCTCACTGCAAAAAAAAAGAAAAAGAGAAAAGAATCACACGCGACACAAAGAAAAAGAAATGACTTGATATCTATTGAGATCATTATGTCCTGATACTTTAGAAAAGTTAATGAAAGAAAAAATATTATTAATCTCACTGTTAGAAATACTATTTAAATCTTATATCAATAAATTTCAAGTAAAATAATGACACAGTATCAAATGACCCTTCACTATGTGTAACAGTGTCACAGCATATGACCTGCTGCTATTGCATAGAAATAAAATGAGGGGAAGTGTTACATTGATGTCTCTACTCATTAATCATTGTTTCTGTACCTTAAGTATTTGTGTGTGCGCAGGTGTTGGAGTTTTGTGTTAATTGTGTGTTTGTAGGTAATTTTGCCTATTTGTCAGCATGCGTTTCAGTGTGTGTATGCATTTGTGTAAGTGCGTGTGTACATGACTGTGTGTGCTACAGCATATCCCCGGTCTCCCCTGTAGCGTACTCATGCTATAACATGGCTGTGCTAGCTCAGAGTCATGCAGTGTGCCGTTGTGCGCTGCTAACTCACACAGCTCTATTAATTAGCTGTTTGATGCTGTTAATTGGGCTCCCACTGCTGCACTAATTGATAACGCCATTGCCATTGACAACACGAAACACAAACACAGAGAAGTCTCTCGCCGACAACCTATTCAAGCTCCAGAGAGTGAGAGTGGGTCGGGTGAAAAAGCGTGAAGGAAGTGAAGGATGAGAGTCAGCAGCAGCAAACGGCCTGGAGGAGAGGAAAGAGAGACAAAGAGAGATGAGATTGGGGGGTAGTGGAGGTGGGTGGAGGGGGGGGGTTAAAGGAGGGCAAAGATGCCGCAGTTTTTCATGTTTCACAATGCAATTTCCCAATGTTATTCAACATATTGATTACTGTTTTGGTATTCACGACTTGTGGCTAACTCTCACAAACAACAGTCTGTGTTTAGGTTTCCATTGGATGAAAATGTAAATGCAATCTCATGTGTCAACACCTGGTAATAGCAATATCATCTTTCTATTGCTCTGTGATCTGCATAGTTCCACACCCCTCACCTCTCTAATGGCACTGTTCAGCTATTCATTGAAATGTCTGTTATCATATATAGCATGTGTTTTTACCTGTCACTGTCTCAGAGCCTGAGATGCCGATGCTCAGCATTTGAAGTCAAAACAATATTATATGAGCAGTCACATTGTAAAAAATCATTTTTGAGAGAGGCAATGTTTGTATCTGAATTTCATCAATTAGTATTTCACATGAGTGCTGCTGAACAAAGCTTTACTTTCACAACAGGAGGGCAAAGAGTCACTGACAGACAGCCTTTTATTTACACTTTGATCACAGTTAATCATTCAGATCAATTATATAACAGCAGATTGTGTATAGACACATTGGACTGTTATTACTGTGTATTGTGTATCATCGTCACCCTGGTCAGTCTCTATGTCATGTCTAACAGCCTGGGAGCAAAGGATCTCAGTTCTGGGCAGAATTAAATGAATCATTGTTGAGCTTACTTCTGGTGCTGACCTGGTCACCTGACATTTTATCCAGCGCCACGGGCAAGTTGACATTTTTAGTTTTGAGTAATATCAACAGTACAACTGGATGGATTGCTGTGAAATCCCATAGGGTGAATTATTATAAATTTGCTGATTGCTTTGCTTTTCATTCAGATAAAAAAATACTCAATAGAATAAAAGAAAAAAAATCCATCTAAACATGCTACACTATGATGGTGATCATAGTGCATTGCAGCCTCACAGTGCCATTAGCATGGCTGTAGACTC
Source organism: Trachurus japonicus (assembly GCF_045865225.1). NCBI lineage: Eukaryota > Metazoa > Chordata > Actinopteri > Carangiformes > Carangidae > Trachurus > Trachurus japonicus. Next base: position 11,441,720 of record NC_140921.1, on the reverse strand, counting down.
ATAGTCTTGTGCCTCTATTGGACCTACATTTTCTTTTTTTGCCTTATAAAGGGAGCTAACTAAGAGTGTGTGTGAGTGCATGTGTGTGCTTGTGTCATTGTGAATGCAGCACTGTCGTTAATGGTAGCAGTAGTGGCAAATTACAGACCAGGCCAGACCATTACTACCACACACACACACACGCACACACACGCACACACCCACGCACACACACGGCTCTTTGGGCATCTGGACACACAGATGTTACCCACCTTATAGTAGCCCATGCAGCACCCTCAACAGTGCGCACACACTCACACACACACACACACACACACACACTCACACACGCACACACATGCAGTCTTTTGCAGAGGCTTTTCCTTCCATTTTCTAAAGAAAAGTACTCTCACTCTTAAGCTTGGATGTGGCCTTCCTACTCTCTTGCTATTATATGTCTTTCCATTAGAGGCAATTACTGCTCAGACTCCTGCACCAGCTACAACATTCTCATACGGGTGTATCACTTTTGGTCAAAGAGTTAGCTTGTTCATGTCAAGTATGCATTGTACACGCTGGAAAACAATTTACATGATACTTTTGGTCAATAATGGCATATAGCTTAATAATTCTTCTTCCACTTCTTTTTTTTTATGTCAGGCTTTTTATGTAAGATTGGATTGTACACGTATTAATATAGTGTTTTTGTTTGTAATTGTTAACCATCTCTAATTTGGCTGCAGCTCTGTGTGTAATGGGAAGAAAAGGAACGTTAAAATGAAATAGAGGTGTTGTTAATTTTAAATCAAGCGTTGATATAAGATAAGTAATGAAAACAGCCCATTCATTCAAGCACTTTCTGTAGACGCGACACAGTAATAAACCTTTGTTAAACACCCTTTGCTCCTGAGAGACTCATAAACCCGCCGTGACCTGACAAAATGGCGTCCGACAACATGAAAGACAACTTCCTGTATTTTGCCCCGGTGGCCAATAGTGGCCTGTGCTCATACATCAAACGCAGCTCAATAGGAAATGTCCCTGCACAGACAATAACAACCTTGGTGTAACTTTGATGTGGCCATAGCCCCCACTGTACAAACACCACACGCAAGGCTGCCTACCAAGGCCAAAAGGTACCCGTCCAAAACCTGGGTGGAGGCTTTTATTATGTTCAGTGTCGGACTTCAGACGCTGCCTAAACTTCCTGTCAGCAGAGAGAATATGTTTCCTGTGTCACCAGGCCACTGTGTGTTGTGTTATTACGTAGTGCCTCTTTGTAGCATTTTTTTTACTGTTTAGATATTTTCAGTTTTTTTAGTTACATTTGAAGTTTCAGGAATTTCATTTAGTTGAGCAGCTTTTACTATGCCTTGAAGGACCTTTCCTTATATCACTGTAAATGAGAATTTCTTCTCAATTAACCTTGTTCTTATTGAACATAAGCGATGAACCGACTGCAGTGATTCCAGCGAAAACATCTGAAGACTCTGCTCATACATTTACAGGAGCAAATGATCCCATTTTCAACCTTTTCTAGCACAGAGCTGATATTCCCTTGTCTCTGATAGGCCTATCACATCCAATCTGATTAATCCCCCTTTTAAAAAGCCGTGACAGAAAACACATCTGCGTCCCAAATGTTTAACGTTTACTTGTTCTAATGCACAGCTTGTGTTTTGCAGTCCATGCTGTGTTTTCTCCCCCAAAAAACAGAAAGCAAGAGCAGAGCAGTCTTCCACAGGGAACAGATTTGCATATCTGCCGTGCCTCCCGACAGGCAGAGAAGTGCTATCCTGACAGGCCTAATGAACTAGCCGTTTAAGTGGTCAAATTATACACTCATCCCTTTTTATCCTCTGATATCCCGTCTTTCTACAGGTGATGGAAAGGCAACTTTCCCCATTCACACCCCTTTAGAAAAACCAACCTCGCCTAATCCCTTCTCCCCGCTCTCTCTCTCCCTCTCTCTCCCTCTCCTTCTCTGTCTCCATCTCTGCTCTCTCTTCCATGGCATTGGTGGAAAGTGGAAGCATTCATAGAATCGAAGAGAGAGAGAAAGGCAGAAGGGAAAAGGCAGTGCTCTGAAGCCCTTTGTGGAAAGAAATCATGTCGAAAAATAGACCCGGGGCAAGAGAGAGAGAAAGAGAGAGAGAGCAAGCGAGCGAGGGAGTGAGAGAGAGCAAGAGAAAGAGAGAGAGAGAGAGGCTGTCACAGACCTCAATGGCAGCATTATGTAAATGGCTGACATCCCCTGATGTAAAGCTGAATAGAGACACATTAATGTCTTGTGTATATTTAAAAAGCCTGGGCCCAACTCCTCAGGATTGCGAGCGGCAGATCCCGTAATCATGTTGACGAAGTAATGGCAGAGAATTAGTTGTCCATTAAAAGTGTATTATGCACCACGCTGGCACATGAAATTACTCTCAAATAGTGGAATGGCTGAGGGGGAGTGACGAGGGAGAGCAAGACAGAGATGGAGGGGAGTGGGAGGAGGACGTTGATGGATCGTTTATGCGTGTGTGCGTGCGTGCTCGCGGGCCTTGTGTGCAGGCGTGCACGTGGGCCCGTGTGTATGAATTCCCCTGCTCTGACTCGGGGAGGCAGGTGATTGACATCTTTAGACTTTGAGAAATCAAAGCACAGTGAGTGTGTGTGGATGGGCGCACAGCGGGACCTGAAAGATTCTAATGAGGTTATAGAGGGCTGGGTGTCACACTCACACACACACATACACACACACACACGACCACATACTCACATTTACATTTGCACATGTACTGTACACACTGCTCCAAACACAAGTATAGATATGTGACAAGTTAAAAGTATTAGAGAAGAGCTTGTGCTGGGATAATAAGATGGAATAGGGGATGGAAATGTCCTGGAAATGAGTGAATGGACGGAGGCTCGGTCTTTCCTCCTTTTGTCGGTCTCTTACACAACACACAACGGACATTAATGCAGCGCTCGATATGGAGGATAGACATATTCTTGTGACACAAAGAAGGAATCTGTCTGTACGTGGACAGGTAGTGTCAGTTATCTCCTCTCGTGTCGTGTAAGAGTGAGCGTCTTCCTCGCAGTCTGCTGTTATCTCTGTCAGGCTGCAGTGTCCCTTTGTCAGGCCTCGTGTGTGGCATCCGTAGACCGCAGGGTGTGTGAAACTCTTGAAGTTAGTGATTCTCGAAAACCTGCTTCCATCCCCAAATTCTCCTACATTTCTGTGGCACTTGTCAAATTACAAGAATATCACTTTTCTGTTAGCTGCTTCCCTGCAGCCACACTCAAAGAGCACATGTCACAGGCACAGAGGTTTGAGTTTTTTAGATGCCAGCCAAATACAGTGAAGTTAAAATAAACATCTAAGTGATGGTTTGCCGTCCCGCCTCCCTCTCTCCCTCCTTCCTTCTCTCTCCCTCTCCTCCATTCTTCTCTCGTGTCTGAGGCGATAGAAATGTAATTCAGATGTCAAAACGCCCCGTCTCGCTCTCTCCCTCTCGCCCTCTCCCCAATCTCTCTGTCTTTCTCTGTCCTTTTCTAGTCCGTCGTTCCTATTGTTCTCCCGGCTGCTCCTTTATCGAGCGAGACATCGCCGAGAGGGGGAAGAAAAGAAAAAGATGACATGCTTTCTCAGCCCGTTGCGGCGCGTCCCCGGCTAGAGTGGCTTGTCATTTGAGCGATAGAGGAGTGACAGCTTCCACTGTAGAGGGAACACCCCTGCACCATAATGGGACTGACTGGGCTGCCACAGACCTGTCTGTCTGCCTGTCACTCAAACCTGTCCATCAGCTCTCTGTGACACAAACCTGTGTGTCTGCACTGCAGGGCTGGCTGGCCTTTTGTCTGTCTTGCTCTCACCATATAAGAAACTATAAGTCATACAGTCTGTCTCCTTCTTTTCTGTCTGTGGATCTGTCTTAATATTTACTTGACTGTAAATAATAAGTCTGTATTTGGCTGGTCATTGCACTGCGGTAGATCTATGTCTGCCTCACGCTTCCCTCTGGAGCTTTTTTCCCACTGAGCCTACATTTACCAAGTATCTTCCTGTCACGTCACACATTCCCATCCCTTACTCTCTGCATCTGACCATCTAGCAGCCAAATCAGCTGTCAAATTACCCCCTTGACGGCCGCTTGATTGCTGTGACATTTCAGTATATATCACCATTCCCACTGCACCCTCCTGTACATGACATATAGCTACAACAATAAGATGCCATACCCTCCTTCCGTTCTCGAGAACAATACGTTTTTTTCTTTCCCCGTGGAGTTAAATGGAGTCGCTGGAAGTGACTAAATGGTTTTCGCCTGCAAATAGAGTGAGATGTATAGGTGATGCCTTCTGCAATTATCCCTGATGCGTACAAGGCCACATCCAGACTTTGTTTTTTTTGTGCTCTGATTTGTTTTAGATGTTGCCTTTTGGGATCATTTCACAGCCATTATTCTCTTATGAGACTGCTTACAGTCTAAAATGACAGAGAGAGAGATAGTGGTGAGTGACGAAGACGATTAGCTGAATTTGTGAAGTCGATAGCCCGCCAGGCAACGAGAACACATCAGCTGAGATAAGGTGAATTGTGGGAGCTCAAAAAGAGAAGAAAAACAACACAAAACATAAAACACTGTATGTCATATTATAACCATAGGTAACTTATCTGTATCTCACACACTGACAACCTCTCAAATCATTGACGAATTCCACTGGTATTAAAACACAAAGAAATGTAATTTTCCATTTTGTCAGATAAAGAAAAGGTGAGCGCTGAGAAGACAGATGAACGTGAGCTCATCTGTTTTTTTCTATTGTCGCTGTTGTATTTGCGAACACAATTGCTTTTTTTTTTTTTTTCATTTTGTATTGTCTTCATCTTTGGATTCTCTGAGTGATGTAACGTTGATGCAAAAGTGAAGTAATACAATATGATGCATCCTGTTTTTTTTCTACAAAGAAAGATTATTTATAGTCGCACAATTTCATTGTATCCTAATAAACAATTTGTTTTAGGGTTAGTAATGAAATTGGTGGTAGGTTTGCACTGTTTAAAAGCATGTTAAACATAATCTTTACCATTTTAAGAAAATATTATATATTATCAGGGTTCTCCTCTCCTCTCCTCTCACCAGTCTAGCACCAACAATGGCCATCAGAGCCCCTCGGAGGGCGGCCATCAGGGGCACAAAAGCACAACGGAAATGAGGGATAACTTCTGGGAAGTCTGGTCTCTCCTACTCATTACCTCCCTCTGGCCCTCCTCCCTCCCCCACACAGTCTCTCTGTCTCTCTCTGTCCCTCTTGCTCTCTCTCGTTTGGAAATGAGTGATAACTTCTGGGGCAGGTTGGCCTCTCCTGTCCCACTTGTGCCCCCCTCCTAGTCCACTTCTCTCTTTTTTCCCTTTCTCTTTCACCCCATCCCTTGTCTCTTGGTCTCTGTCTTCATCTATTCTCCTCTCTCTGGATGTGGACTAATTTGTGGGGAGGTTTTGCCCTTTACACACACATATGCACACACACACACACACACACACACACACACAGACCTTGTGGCGATGCCAGACCTTGTGGTTCCTCAGGCACAGGGCAGGGAGCAGGGGGCCTTTGTGACACAGGTTGTAGAAGTCGCAGTTAAGAAAGGACCTCTTCTGTATGTGTGTGAGTAGGTGTGTGCCTGCATGTGTGTGTTTTTGGGGGGTTACAAGGGAGAGGAGGGGGTCCAGGAAAAGGAACAGAATTTTCTCTTTTGTGTTGTTTTGTGTTCTCTTGTGTTGCTCGGAGGAAGAGCACAACAAAAAGGGGAGAACCCGAGTTATTTGTCTGCCCTTCCCTCCTTCCGTCCCCTCGTCTACCCCCCCTTGTTCACTCACTTACTTATAGGACCCTGTTGAATGGGCAGAAATGGCCTGGAGGGTGAAGAGAGCCACACAGACAGACGGACTACAGTGTGGAGATGTTTGTCCAACAGAGATGGAGGAAGAGTGGGAGAAAGAAAGAGGGAGTCAGGACCACCTGAGTGTCACCCTCACTCTGTCTCCCCTCTCTTCCCCTTCCTCTTCTTTGGCAGAGGGTCACCATTCAGCCCAAACCGCTGACAAAGATGTCCAGTGTGTGTGTGTTTTGGAGAAAAGAAGTCAGTGTCTCAACGACAGCTTGACTGCATTGCCCCAACTTCAGTGTGTGTTTGTCTGTTTGTGTGTGTGTGTGTGTGTGCAGGGGGCTGCAGAGGGTTAGTGTGCAGCAGACCACACAAAAGTACAAAATGTAAGAGTGCAGAGATAGATTTTCTTGCCAAATGTAAAATATCGAATCAAAGGATAAGATAAATCGGAAAAGAAAACCTGGACTATAGAAACATGGTAAGAATCACACAGAGATTCATATGAACTTGGTCCACTGTCTTTACTACACTTCCTTTTTTAAGTTTTCCATGTAAATTTTCCAGTTTGAAGCTTAAATGCTAAACACAAATGATGGTAAATTCACTCCATGGCGTTCTGTGGTCCTGATTCCACTCTGGCTTTTTCCAGCTCCTTTTCACGTCTGTTGTTTAACTTTTTGATAATTTCTAACCAGATTGTTGTTGTAGACTGATCATTTAGATGGTTATTGTGAAGTATTTTTACTGATCTATATAGATAAGATGATGAGACATGACTTGAAATGTGTTTTAGTAAGACTGATGTAGTTCTGTATTCTATTCTTAGGATCACGGTGGGATTAGAAAATACTTGCTGCCTTTGTGTACAACCACTTTATATCTCTACTCTCTAGAGTTAAGATAATATACACCATCTCACTGAGATTACATTTAAATCACTTGTAATTTATAACAGCAAACACATTTTTGCAGAAACGTAATGTAATGTTGCCTGGGCCACTTTATTATTTAACAGCACACCGACGACAGGCTTAAAAAATACTGATCTCTGATTATTTTAATTTAATTTTTTCTTACGACAGTGCCCACTAATAGAGAGCGATGCTGCTGCTTTTTAACAATGTTCTGGTCATCCAAAAAAAAAAAAAAAGTTGTGTGCTTTATACAAAAAATTGAAAGAAGTAGAAGTTGCCTGTGAACATAATCCATGGTGCGATTATATTTTTACCTCATAGAAAAAACAAATTAAAATTTCTAGGGAGCAGGCTTAAAACACAAACTTAACGAAGCTTGTGTCAAAACACTCTGTTTGCACAGTTGTACCTCTGATGTCATAATGATAAAGTTAAGATAAAATGCTACTTTTTACATCATTTAAAACTTTGAGAATAAAGATTTACTCCACATTCTTAACATTTATTTTAAGTCTCCCGTTTGCCAGGAAACACAAATACTGAAGTTGTGGTAAGTTCAGTTTTGTGAAAATATCCTCAAGTATTAAAACATAAAATGACCCGTCATGTAAATCTGACCAAAATCCGCTCATGTTCCCTTCCAGCTCTTCTCTCTATCACTTGTTTCCATTCTCTATGTCTTGTTTTCATTCTCTGTGTCTCAGAATAACATTGAGTTTGGCCACACGGTGTGTTAGGTGTTCACTGGAGAGAGAGGGAGAGAGAGGGGCCTGCGTCCCATTAATCTGCCACATATGGTGGATCTGCAAATGACAGATCCTTAATGGTAAACATTGACGGATAGCGTTTGCTTGTTTCTATTGGAGAGCTGGATGGGTACACTTGTGATAAGTGCTCCATTGCCGAGGAGAGAGATGGTGTAAATGGGGCAGGAGAATACCACTAATAAAGCCCCCCCCACCCTCCTCCCACCTCTGCTCCTCAAGCTAGACCTTTTGTCCCACCTGCTATTCTCCGGCTGTGAAATTAGGTTGCACCCCCTCCTCTTTCTCATTCCTCCTTTCTTTATCCACCTCTTTTCCTTTTGGGTGAACGGCCATGTGAAGAGGTTCATTACCGCTGTGGCTGGCCCTACTCAGGTATGGCTGGGTCTGTTCCCACTATAGGCCCATAGCTCTCTCTCTGTATGGCCCCGCTGGCTCCCTGGAAAAGGGAAACATGGCACACAAAGGTCCTGTTAGTACTTCCTATGAAATCAGCAGTTTTCTCTAGAGGTACAACGCTCCAATTACCTCCAACACTCAGAGGATGCTATACCCCCCACACAACACTATACCCATTGCTTCAGTGTGTGTACGTGAGTGTCTTAGTCCTCACCATCATGGTATTCTTCAAGAAAGGGCCTGTGCTAGGTGGCTAATTAGCACTGAAGACACTCTCCTCCTTCTTTTCTTCCTCTTATCCTTGTGCTCTTCTGCTCCTCCTCTTCTCGCATCCTATGAGTGCATTTTATTTACCAGACCATTCTCTGAGATGGTGGCCCCCCGGCTTACTCTTACACTGTACACTGCACAAGCAGCCTTTCCACAATCAGCCAGGGCTCTGTCCTGCAGAAACACACATGGGGGACCCAAGGAGGGGCCCTTCATGGCTAGGGATGCTACCTGGAGACTGTGGGCAGATGTCTGGCTGGATGGCTGCCCTCTTTCCTTCCTGATGCTGCAACAGCCTTGTTAAAAAAGCTCCATGGGGTCAATGTTGAGTTTGTTAATAGGAGGGTATACTAGCCAAGGCTCCTTGGGGAATTAGCGATTGCTGCACAATTCTCATGAGACCCTGACAAAAATGTATGTTGAAAATAAAATAGCAGACTATTTTCAATATTGATACAAAAGGTGAAATTTCGATGGCAATAAATGGGTGTTTATAGATGTCTCATTATTCGCCACCATAACAGCCTGAGAGGATCGTTCACTCCAAAGTGATATGTCTATGAAAGAACCTACAAAATGCTCCATTATTTCAAGAATAGCACAATTCTTTAAATATTTAAGACAGACTTTTCTGCACGTAGTTCAAGTATACTCCATTGAATAGTTTACTTGCATGCCAATGAGCAACAATAAGTGAATTTTATAAACACGACCTGGAGGCCAGTACAGTGAGAACCTGGGAGGTCTCAGAGATCACAACTAGAGTTAAGTGCAGTGAAAGAAGAGCATAAGTGAATCAGGAAGAAGGGATAAGAGCGTCTTCTCAGTACAATAAGACAGGTGTGGAAAGGAAAGGACTGACAGGGGTGGAGGAGGGGACACAGGACAAGAGGAGGGGAGGGGGGGCATATGTTCGGGGGGCAGACAGATGCATTCACTGACCACAGACTTGGATTTATGTTTCACTGCTAGAAAAAACATAGCGTCCCTGAGAACTGACCCTGCTATCACTTTTGGATAGTTTTTAAACTTCAAGTCAAAAAGTTTAGTTTTCAATTTTACATATTAACTAATGATAACCACTTGGCAGTCAAACGTCGAGGAGAGCTGTAAAATGCAGTTATACCGAACAACAGATCAAAATGACCACATTAATGCCACATGAGCTCTTGATTGTACTTACATAAAAAGACCTATAGACCCACTATATATACACTATATGGGACTATGTAGACCCACCCATTTTTTTTAAAGGGGTTGATAATAATTGATAGAATAACAACTGGGTCTGTATAGTCTTATTTTTTCAGCATGTTAACTGTAGCAGAACAGTAAATGTAAAACTACACTGTCCATGTTCATTGTGCTGAAGGGACATGTGGAGGGGACAAGGGTTTTTAATCGTTTTTGGACAACAAAGTTGACACAGCAGGAATACAGTAAGTTGTGTCCTGTAATTAAACTAAAGCTGCCATGTAACTTCATAAAATTTTGTATATTTACACAATAATTCTGTTTTTCCTTACAATAGGAAGCTGGTATTAGAGTAAGTTTCTATAGTGATAAAAGCATGAATGATCTGGTGTAATACTGTTTTGTCTCGTATCGTCTCTCTATAATAACAAGGAAAACCGTCACTGCTCCATAATCTGTGACTCATTTCCTCTTCATCATCCAAACCTATCAATCATCATGGGCTGATGATTGTACTTACATAAAAAGACCTATAGACCCACTATATATACACTATATGGGACTATGTAGACCCACCCATTTTTTTTAAAGGGGTTGATAATAATTGATAGAATAACAACTGGGTCTGTATAGTCTTATTTTTTCAGCATGTTAACTGTAGCAGAACAGTAAATGTAAAACTACACTGTCCATGTTCATTGTGCTGAAGGGACATGTGGAGGGGACAAGGGTTTTTAATCGTTTTTGGACAACAAAGTTGACACAGCAGGAATACAGTAAGTTGTGTCCTGTAATTAAACTAAAGCTGCCATGTAACTTCATAAAATTTTGTATATTTACACAATAATTCTGTTTTTCCTTACAATAGGAAGCTGGTATTAGAGTAAGTTTCTATAGTGATAAAAGCATGAATGATCTGGTGTAATACTGTTTTGTCTCGTATCGTCTCTCTATAATAACAAGGAAAACCGTCACTGCTCCATAATCTGTGACTCATTTCCTCTTCATCATCCAAACCTATCAATCATCATGGGCTGGATGTATAACCAGATTACTTAGAGCTACCCTACATATATATATACTGACACATATACATAGACAAACATTAAAACTATATAGGTATTATTGCAGTACTGTTATCAACACTGGTATTGCTTATCCCATCTTGGTTCCTATCATATCACTAAATGGGATTAATAGATCTCTGAGCGTGACATGTGAATTAAACTCCACCCCCTCCATGGAGATAAACACATCCATGTATGAACTTCAGAACCAGCTCCAACTTCACCCATCTGCCGCTCAGCTACAGGGTTAGAGGTTTTAAACCAAGGGCACAATGATACCTCACCATCATCATAACAGCATCAGCAGCCTTAAACCATAAATCCACAAATCCTTGTTTGCAGGTTGACCTTTGACCCTTAAACAAATAACAACAGAGTTGTCTTACTTAAGATTTCTTTGGAATAAATTAACCTCTATTGTCTATTGTGACTATACTGCCGCCTTTTAAGTGCCTGTACCTTTTGTTTCATTTTACTTAGCATTTACGCATCCAAGCACTGAACATGCACTTTATGTTACAGCAGTGCCCTCCTTCACATTCACAGATACCCGCATCAATTCAAAAGCTGTGCATCCACAGTCATGCCGTCTTAGCTCCACTAGTGGGTGAACTGCCTTACTCACCAGAACTTAGTCACTGGAGCTGCCGGGGGGAGGGGGGAGGATCAATGTTTATTATCCACTTTATTTATTAAAAACACATTTTCCCAGGGAGTTCAGAGACTCCGACCAGTCATAACACCACTTGTCTAACCTCTAGGCCTCTGCTGCTGACTGGAGCTGACAGGTTAATGTTGGATGGTTTACTTTATTGCTTAATCAGGGGTTGTGATTTTTTTTTTTTCCTGTTCAAGCTTCACTGGATTCACCAGAAAGTGAATGATCAGCATAATGTTTATTTACACATGGAGGCTAAATGGATTTACATTTTGTTGGTCAAAAAAATTACATATGCATTGAAGGGCCATGCATTCATGCAGCTTATGTGACAAAAAAAAACGTTTGCTCTTTAAATTTTGAGAAACTCGAGATTGAAGAGAAGTTGTGCAACATGTGTATTACTATATCACAAGATGCACATTTTTCAGTTTCATGAGAGGATTTTAGCCTTGATTTAGTGCTGAGTAGCAGCTTCACAACCAAGACATATTTGAATATTTTTCATTTTCAAATCATTTGTTGCCTTATTTTATAATGAATATAACTAAAATTAGAATTAAATAAGAAAGCAGCCCTCACTGGCTCATATGAGTGAACACATGCCTGTTTAAATATTTGAAATTACTGGAATAATGGTAATAACAATATTAATAAAAAATAATGTTGATTGTGATTAATTATAATAATAAAAAATAATGACGTAGGTATCATTAATATTCAAAAATGAACATGGCCAAGTTATTTAAAGTTATTTCCCTTTTGTGTATCTATTTTCGCGAGCAGTTAAATATGAAGAAATGAGTTGCAGCTCCAGAATAAAAGCGATTAAGGGAGAGAGGATTATTTTGAATGAGGTCAGTGTTGATGTGAATTAAAACAGCGTCTCCACTGGAGGCCTAGTCACTCAACCAGACAGTGCCGAGGAGGCTTATATTGGGAGAGGCGTTAAACACCATTTTCTCATCACTCTCTCTCTCTCTCTCTCTTCCCTGCACCACCTCTTCTCCATCTCTCTCCTCGTCTGAGAAAGCCGAGTCCTGAAAGACAAGCCGCATCATCATGCCATTAAATATTTAAGCAAAACACTGAAACTATATGAAAGATTAAGGGTGCATAAAAATAATTAAGGATTATCGCAATGAAAAATGCATGCTCGGTGTAACCTAGGAGTTCATGATATGAACAATACAATATTAATGGTCTGGAGTGGAGGACTGTGCAGGCAATTCTGTAGCCTCATTAAAAGGAATGTGTTTGTGTCTGGCCCAGGCGAGGCTGCAAGCTACAGATACCAGATCAGCCTTCACTGTTTACAGGTCGACAAAACAAACAAAGGTAATGAAACCACGCAGTGTAATAAGGTCTGTTTGTTGAGCTGGGGATACCTTACCACGGGCCTCCTTTAATAAGACACACAGATAATGAAACCATCCAGAAGGCTATATGTAAAATAACATTGTTTTGTCTTTTGTGCCAATAGATGGGAGTGAGTGGGATATTGCTAGGCAACATTTAAATAAAAAAGCAGTGTCACTGTACCGGAGCAAGCCGGAGAAGGTCATTGTCGATGCAGGTCGAATACCGGGGATATATTCAGGGCCACAGAAATTAGAAAGCACCAATACCTTAAATCACATTACCATGGACAGACTCCATTTCTTTCACTGAATTATAAAAGCGTGAACAGCCTCATATATCTTTTATGTCCGTGGCCCATTTTGAGGAGAAGTGTGCTCATTTCTCGCGGGACATTGATATTTTAACAGTGTTTTAATTATTGGAGGAGAGAAGCTGCGGGGCCGTCGCGATGATGAGGTTTCCCCACATCGGTGGTTTTCAACAATGTCAGCTCTTTGACACATTTTCAGGTCATTCCGCGATGAATGAAATACAAATGAAACCCATCGCCTATTGGAATAAGGTATCAATAATTGGCGGCGCAGCAAAAGGCCGCGACCAGAGAATTTGGGAGATGTGACCTCTCCTGCAGAGGAGGATTAGGGGCCAAACACAATAATGGGGAAAAGCCATTGTGTCAGCGGATTATGCAACTATCTTTAGGTGCCAGCACAGACCATATATGATGGAGAGGAAATGTGTAAGTTTAAAACGTGTCAGGCATCTGTCAGGGGGGAAAGAAGCCTATACGGTTCCTTATTGGAAATGTGCATTGTGCGCACACAAACTGGCACAAGCTGCAAAAAAAAAAAAAAAAAATGCAATTATTATGCATCAGTTACTGCTTCTTAAATATGTTCTTATCTTTCAAGATGATTTCTCACAGCGCAGTTTTCATATAACAGCCATTAATGACAGAATAAGACCCGTTACAACAACATTCATCCAACAAACCCAATCATGTCCGATTAATTTAACGTTTAAGAAAACAATATGATTTTTAAAAGAAACGATGCATTAAGATGATGATGTTTTTACACACACATACACACACACATTCACAAGTACACACACACGTACACGCACCCACGCACGCACACACGCGGTGAAGTGCTGCTGTCAGTGCCTTCTCACAGTCAGACGCTCCCTCCATTAGTGCGGGTGACCGCACACTGCGGCTCCGCGCGCGCTCCCCCGCTCGAGCTGCAGATTAGACGCAGATTCTGCTGCTATTATGAATTCAAATACATCCTCCCGTGATTGAAGGGAACCATTACAATAAGTCACGGGCTGCTGCTGATAATGGCATAAGGCAAGCACAGCCTTCAGCCGTTGTGACAGGATATTGAACGGAGGTGAAAAGTTAACAAAATTATCAAATAGCCAGGACCGTGCTCCCTCAGATGTCATTGTCCTGGGAAATAAAATAATAATAGAAGAAGAACGAGGAAAAATATGCAGGAGCCTTTAATAAAAATCTTGAGGCTAAATCACAAACTCTTATTTTAACTGCTGCTAAATAACAAGAAACACCCAACATTATAAATAATAGCATCTGCAGCTGTTTACTGTGTGTGTGTGTGTGTGTGTGTGTGTGTGTGTGTGTGTGTGTGTGTGTGTGTGTGTGTGTGTGTGTGTGTGTGTGTCATTTTTTAGATTTTTTTTTTTTTAAACTAAATGTGTGTCTGTAAATTAAAGCGTGGCCTTGCAGTTGACGGTCTATTCTCTCCGCGGCAGACAGAGCAGCAGCAGCAGCAGCAGCAGCACCCTCATCATCTCAACAGACTCCCTGGCTCGTATTGTTCCTCAGTGGCATCGTTTTTGCCCTGCTGCCATTGTCAGAGTTGGGCTAGCATGTTGTAGCCCGGGCTCTCAGACAGGAGGGGGGGAAACCTGAGGAACAATAACAACAACAAGAAGAGTCTTCATGAATAGGTAAAATGTCACTGCATGGGGACAAATATTTAGCCCGGTTTTACGGTTGCCTGCAGTGACAAAAAGTCTTCTTTTTTGTTTTTTGTTTTTACTGTGCATTTAATATATGTAAATATGTTTTACATTAACCTAAATCCAGGTGGTTGTGTTTGCATCCTCTTGAGGCCGGTGACCCTTTTTTTTTTTTTTTTTAACTATTTTATTCCCCTTCACAAGAACACTAAAAGGTAGAGCCAAAGACTGAGGGTGCTCTGTTTTGTTGCAGTAGATATAAATGCTAATGTGTGTAATGTGTGTGTGTGTGTGTGTGTGTGTGTGTGTGTGTGTGTGTGTGTGTGTGTGTGTGTGTGTGTGTGTGTGTGTGTGCGCGCGCGCGGGCCTCATGGAGTCGTTCTGCGGGGAGAAATGATAGTCGCATTAACCCTTCAACTCGCATTTCATGGCTGCCTCGTTAAGAAGCTTGTGGATTTAATTACCGTCGGTGGAGGCTGGGAAGGTACAAGGCCCCGTGTCGCCGTGTAATTGGAAGCATTTCTCTGTACACCCAACTTAACATTTTCCACCCATCTCTAATTGTCAAGTACAATTCACACTCATTAATAAGGCGAATTATGTAATTTTCAAAACAGGACTTGCTGTGGATGAAGGGGAGAGGGGGTGGGTGGGGGGTGTTGAGCAATAGACTGATAATTCCTGCGGATTTGGAGCCACATTCAGCACAAACACATCACATGGCCCATGCTGCTGCTGTATATAGGCAAAGCTATAATTAAAACCACATCAATTTTAAAGGGCTCCTTTTGTGCATACATAGCATTAGTGTTGGTGAAACTCTAAGTGGCCGTGCACTATATTTTAGCTTGTGAAGTCAGTTTCACAATATTTATCAAACCACCACAATACAACACAATGTGCAATATAGACATTGATGATGCCTGTGGCCTGACCCTGTTTGTGAAGTTAAAGGATCATTTTACGCAAAATAATGATTTGATATAAATTGTTACCTGCAACGACACATCACAGCCATTCCTGAAATGTATTGCACAGCCCACCCAGTGGTATATATAATACATGTGAATCAAACACATGGTTAAAGGGTTCAGCCTGCGGTCATATCAAAAAGGCTGTTTTGTTGCATTAACTAATGTGATAATGTCTGTTTTGCTTGTTGTTGCTTGTTGTCACTAATTTTGTGAGACACGGGTGCGTTTGATGGCAATCCGTACAAATAACTCTCATTGTTCTGAGAGGTTATTATAGGAGAGGGGGTTAGAGGAATTAAGGAGTACATTAAGAATGCTGCAAAAAAGGACTAAAAATATTTGACCTTTCCACGAAGAGCCTTGGAATATAAATGAGTTTGATTATTGTAATAGGCTGTGTGCCTTCTGTGTGGCTACTGTATGGCTGTCGTCTTCATTAATTAACTCCACCCATTCTGTCCTTATCAGTTCCACTCTCTTTTTTTTTATTCACTTCCCCCGGTCTGTCTCTCTCTCTCTCATCCCTGCTCTCCATCCATGCCAGGTATCAGAACTATATGACATTTTCAGTTTGCTCACACAGTCATATCTTCTCTCTCTCTTGTTTTAATCACCATTCAATAACCCCCGATGACTGTGTGAATGGCAACATTTAATGGGCCGCACTTCATTTGCTCTTTCAAAATTGGCTGCCGTTGATGGCAAACGACAACGCAGGGCCCCGCCTGGAATAGAGAAATCACACACAGTGACAGTCGTGGTGAGGCGAGGGGCCGAGCACCGCAGCAAATGAAGTCCTCAGACACAAGACTCCATTAAAACGTCGCAATGTGATACCAATCTGCAACTTTATTATTGCCAGGCCCACTTCCCCCATGCCAGCACTGCCGCCACTGTAGCCGCCGCCGCCGCCGCCGTACTCCATTCTGCATTATCAGAAAACACAGTCATTAAAAAGCATTTGACCTTTTTGTAGCGAGTATCGAGAAATTACCTTTCCTGTTTGGTTCTCATCCCCCCCCTACCCCCCTCCTCCTCCTTCCCACCTTGTTCGGCGAATAAATCACTTCACTGCAAATTGTAATGCAACTCCTCCTTTGCTCTGAGTGGCGTTAGGTTCGCTCTGCCTCGACAGCGCCTGAGGAGATACCGCCGTAATTAAATGTTACATCTGCCAATTGTTTCACAGGGACAATGAGGCCAGCCACGGAAAGGGGAGGAAGAGAGAGGAGAGGAGAGAAGAGGAGAGGAGAGGAGGTTGGAGTGAAGACAGACAGATAGAAAAAGCTCTTGGCCTCACATTGAGCATCTCAGTGTCATCGTCCTAGTCTGTATTGATCTGATGTGTGTGTGGGTGCGTGTACACATCCTTGTGTGAGTGTGTGTGTGTGTGTGAACCAGACAGACAGATGGAGTGTTAGAAGTGTAACAGCGTATCCTAACACTTTGAAATCCTCTGCTCAGACAGCAGCTATCTCAGATATCTTGGCCTTGCTGCCATTCGCTGCCTTTCACTGATACCTGGAAGCCGTCGCTGTGCATCGTGGAAAACAACCCAAGAGCCTGTGGCTTCTACGTGTGTGTGTGATAATGAATATTTATTGTCCTATGATGCATCCCATCATACACCTCAGCATCCACTGACACACACACACAGACATACAGTAAGGCCATATACTCTCACCCACTTCACATGCACAAATACTCTCTCTCACACACACACACCTCCTCCCTACGTCTGCAGAGCGAGCCTTTGTTTACCCCCGGTGAAATGAAAACTGTGACGGGAGTTGCTCTGGTTGTTACATATCACCCTGTGAGCAATTAGCAAACTGCACAGGGGGTGCAGCAAAAACATACCCCATCCCACATGACACGGTCTGTCTATGTCTGATTTCTGCAAAGTGCAAGTTTGTGCATCTGTGGCAGTGTGTGTGTGTGTGTGTGTGTTTACAGCTTATTTATGGCACATCTGCATTTGTAGACCAAAACAGTGGCTTGTTGCTGATGGAAATTGGCACAGGAACTATATTTAACAAATGTTTTTAATTTGAAGGTTTAATTAGCCATATTATATATATTTACACTGTATATTTAAAACACATATTTTCTCACTTACCTTTAACAGCATCAAACCATGAGTACAGTCTTGATTTTCTTTGTCCTGCTTTTTCAGGTATTCCTCTTGAGATGTCTGTGGTCACAACAACACAATGGATTGTGAATGGAGTGTATGTAGTGTCCTTTGCAGAGCTCACAGCACTGATAAAATGGCATTTAAAACATTTAACATCTTTCAACAGGATCATTGACCCTGATAGTTGTCATCGCTTTAGTCAAAAGTTCTAGCCATTATAATCACATGACTGCCCGATGGCTACATATCACCAATGATCAATAAATCCAGTAAATACTTGCAGTACAGTAGGCTACACATGGCGATATGTAAGTATTACATTGTACTGTATCCCCAGGGTGCTGTTGCATTAACCTAAGCTGTAGCACCGTAGCAAATCAACAAGGGGATGAAGGATGGATAAATGGAGGGGTTGTGTGGAGCAAACTCTGCTGTATGTGCCGGAGGGTAGAGATGCATTTCCATAACAGCGATAAATTGGATTTAACGGCAAATCATAGACAACAATGGTTTAGGACGCTAAGGGCTGTCGTGTGTCCCACCCTACAGCGAGGATCTACCCAGACCTCCGTGTGGGTTCGTGAGGCAGCGTGTGCCTCGGCTAAACGGGCTTGTCTTGGTGAAGGTATGAAATCGCTCTGACCGTAAGCACCTTCTCTTTCCAGCCGTGACCTGTTATCCATTTAGTTGAGGAGAGTCGGGGGAGTCCTTGTTTCTGCCTGCAGGCAGATGCCAGCACAGACTAAATCCAGAGGCCCCACCATGCAGACTGAGCTGCTGAGGAGAAGCTACCTGTTACACCTGCTACACAGGCCTGCAGGTGCCACAAAGGTGAAGAGATACCAGGTAAAGGAAAAACACTCGCAGGTTTGATTGTGAAAGTGCACACAATAGTACACAAGTAAGATCATTTCACCTACAAAACACAGTAACCTTTGACCTCCACCAGACACTGTTTGCATACTCAAGTTTTCATTTGACTAAAGTTAAGTTTCAAACATAAGACAAACCCATAGACAGCTCTATAATGAATCTATCTGTTCAATATATTTCTAACATTTTCTCTGTGGCCTCCCTGTTTTACCACCAGTTAACAAAAAAATGCATTTCACTTTAAAACACACACACACACACACAAATTAACAAAATTGTTGCAAGAGGAGTCATAACACTCAGTTTGAATCGGGATGGACCTAATTTAAAAAAATAAAAAAAAGCAAAGAACACAGAGGATGATATTGTCAAAGAGAAGTAAACAGAGAAATCAGCTAAATACACGCAAACGCACTCACACTCTCACACAAATACGCACACCTCCCGCTGACGGTGATAACAAATAGTGATTAGCATGTGAAAAACAACACAGACGGGGTGTAAGCAAGCAGATGCCTGTCCCCCTATTAGCCATGTTGATTAGCCTACAGTCTTAATATCTTTGTTTTGGTGGATGTGTGTCTCTCTCCCTCTCCCCTACTCTCTCTCCCTTGACGACACACCCATGGCCACCCTGTAAAACCCAAACTCATCCTAAAGCCAATTCCTGCCTCTTTTACCCAGAAAACAAATACACAATCAAACAACACTAAGCCACACTAATTTCCTCCCTTGTCGAAGCTTATTCACAGACACACTCACACTCACACAACCACACACACACACCTCCTCTAATTTCCTGGGGCCGTGGTACTGGCAGGGAGTGTGTTGTAGCGCCAACAGAGCTCTGTGTTTGGGGTAATTGCTCTCGCTGCGTTAGTATGGAAATCTGCGAATGCGTGACAGGGCCAGATAGCTTCCTCCAATGTTGTTCTGATCCTGCCTCTAGGCCCGCAGCCAAACTATTTTATCTCTTAATGCATTAGAGTGATCTTCCAATTAGCCCACGCTCATAATACTCCCCCATTCCTGGTGGCTGCCTGCTCTGGGCTGCAGAGAGACGGGGAGGGAAGCGGTGGGTATGTAAGCGTGTGTGTGTGTGTGAGCAAGTGTGTGTGTCCACGTAAATGTGTGTGTTCTGTGGCTTGATGGGATGGCGGCGGCGGCGGTGGTGGTGGTGGTGGTGGAGGCTGGGGAGGAGGAGGAGGAGGATGAGGAGGAGGGTGGGCGAGGTTGGTGACCAGGAAAAGTGAAGTGGAGAGGATGCTGCTGCGTACGCGTGTGTAAGTGTGTACGTGCATGCAGGCGTACGAGACGAGAGGGGTGGCTGGGTGGATGGGGTGGGTGGGTAGTGGGTGGTGGTGTGGCGATAGTTCTGCTTGAGAGGTGAAATGAGGTGCTTATTGTGCGCGGCGTGGGGGTTGCGCCGTTAGTCCGGGGCTCCTGTTGTAAAGTTTGCTGATAAGGGGAACCCGGCCCTTGAGCATCCATTCTCCTCGGTGTATTAGCGCTCCCTTATCAGGGGCCCAGATAAAAACCGGCATGCCATTTGCCTTCGGTGGAATTAGGCCCTCCTCCTCCTCCTCCTCCTCCTCCTCCTCCTCCTCCTCCTCCTCCTCCCCACCACCACCCTCCTCCCCTCTCCTCTCCTCGTCTGCCTTGGCTAACCGGGCGGGCTGCGATTAACCTCGACACTGTCCAATATCCTCGGCAGACTCCCGCCCGCAGATTAGCCGCTATTAGTTATGACCAACTAAATTAACCACCGCCGCTTCCCTGGGAGAGAGAGGGAGAGAGAAGGAGGGAGAGAGAGAAGGAGATGGAGGGAGAGAGGAGGATGGAGGGAGATGGAATGGGCATGGGGCGGCTCATTTAGAAAGAGAGGGACAAACAAGGGGGAAAGTGATGGAAAGAGGGTGCGAAGGGAGAGAGGGAGGGATAGAAAGAGAGGCCAAGTGCTCTGAGCGGTGTGTGTGCACACTCTGAAGTGGCTCACTCTGCAACGCACACTATGGGATATACATATTGCACACCATACACACACTGTGGTTGCATTGATATAGCACTTAGATGGTGGGCTATAAGCACGTGCACACTCACACCTCGGCACTGGCAGGAAATATTTCAAATAATACATATTGGAAAGATTGGTCACTATTTTATCATGTAGACTCACACACACCCCGACCAAAACACTGCTCCTCATCACAGTTATTTTTTTGAGCATACTATTCAATTTCATTTATTTACTTAATGTCATTTCACTTTGCTCCATCTCAAATTATAGAAAATCTAACCATTGTCTCAGTGGCCTGAGCCAATCATCACGATAACTTTGCTTTTGAGTAAAACGCTCTCCTTTTCAGCAGTGTCAGTGCTGCTGAATAGACCATCAAGTGAAAATAAACACAATTTTCTAACACTGCTAACTGTCACAAACACCCTCCGGCCGACAGTGTGTCTTTGGTCTATGAGCCACAGGGTTTAGAGCAGGAAACATTCTCACACTAATGGCATTTATGGGTCCGATTTTTTTTTTTAATTTTTTTAATTGCATGCAGCACCTTGTTGGAAAACATCAGGGGAATTAAAACAATAGATTTATTGAATGGTAACAACACACACACACACACACACAGAAAGAGAGAGAGAAGGCACTGGGAATGATATTGCTAAAATTAATGTGAAACCCTAATTAAACTAAACATGTTCACAAAGTCCAATTAGATTATAAATGTATACTATATATTCAACATGTTAATTATTTAAGTGGCTTTTTCATTACAAATTAATGGTGTTTTAATACACTATTGTTACATAGTTTATATGTAAATATATCAAATTTTGTTGTGAGTTGGATGAATGGTGTTCCTGCTTCATATCTCCATCTCTTTGTTTTGCCCTGGGTCGGTGCCTACTCTTGACAGAGGGTCACAAGAAACAATGTGACTGGCACAATACTGAGGACATGGTCTCGGTTTGGTTTTTTTTGTTGCTTGGGCTCGGAAGATAGACGGTGGCACACTGTCTTTTCTGTTTGCATGACCTGTGCATGAACACACAGACAAATTCCAAAGACACACATACTCACAGTGTCACACACCGCACACGGCTAAGCCTACGCTAACAGTATTAAGCCATCACATCTGCGCTTTGTGGACAGAAGATGCGACAGGGGCAGAGCAACAGCAACCTGCAACCTCTGTGCCCAGGGCGATCATCTCTGCTGCCCTCCGTGTTTCTTTCTTCTCTCCTCTCCTCTTCCCTCTCGCTGCCTTTTCTCCCAGCTCACCATGTTCAGATATGATATTGGTATTCACACAGCTCTGAAAAGACACCGTAGTGCACAGGCAACCTCCGAGATCCAAAAATCAATACTCAGCAGGTTTATTCATTCAAAGTGCTAATTGCTGTATTAATTAAAGATCTCTTTTAAAAAAAATTAAAAAATCAACAAAGTGTCTGGTTTTCACATCCAGAGTTCAAATGTGACTATTTTTCCCTTTAATTTTTATTTTCTTTAATCAGACTGCTTTTTTGAAAGAAAAAATTATCCAAGTAATAATCAAAATGTCATGTTTTTTTCATTCAGATGAAACCAATACAAACATGTTTCAAATGGTGAAAATAACAGTTAAATCTTGTTTTGCCAAATAACCAAATATTTCTCCATATTATTTGCATTTATTGATTAATTAATGAATTAGAAAAGAAATACTCTTGCAAATGAGAAAGGATAAATTTATGATGTTTTTTTAAAAAACATTTTTAAAGAAAAAGCAAATACCACTTGCTTCATAATATCTCCTAATACTTGTATCACTTTGAAATCTAGCCCACCAACAGTACAACCTAAGCTGCGCTGTCACAGTTGTAAACAAACATGTCAACGTTGAAAACCAAGGCAACATGTGAAAGTGCGGCGCACATGCTCTGCTCATATTTGATGTTGGTGGTACAGTGGTGTGTCTGGTTCACAAGATTGCTTGGTGACAGTGTGCCTTCCCTAACCAGTCGTCTCTTTTCCCTTTGTACTTAGCTGTCACTCAGAAGCTTAGAGTATTGGATAACACCATTGAAAACGGTCGCTGTAATTTTAATAGGGAACCAGTGGGCTTCAAAGGACAAGCGAACATGGCACGGTTGTTGCCCTCCACCATGTAAAACGACAACAGGAGTGCAAAGCCGGTAGCCCCCCGCTCCCTCTCCCACCGCCACCCTTGTCCACAATGGAAAAACCTGTTTATCTCTGCGTACAATTAAGAGTGTGAAATTCGAACATGCCGAATTAACTAAGAAACCCCGCTTTTGTAACAAAGGAAACAAAGCCTCAGGAGAGAAGAGAGGGAGTCAGAGAGGGAGCAGGGACGAAGGAGAAAAAAAAAAGGATTTCTCTGTCACGAGAGAGAAAGACAGCATGGCTCACTGATATCCAGACATTTCACATCACATTTCCCATTGGCATGTGGTGCAAACACACACACACAGACACACACACAGATAATGTAATGCATCTACAGGCACAGGTTTAAAACCCCACCGCAGGAGAGTGCAACATTTTCTATGACTTTGCACACACTGACTTTTTATTTTCACCATTCTGTTTAAAAACATTCACCTACACACACACTCACACACACACACGGTGCCCTGAAGCTATATGACAACGTGCCAACCCCACCCTGTGTGCTTGTTCATTCACCCACTGTTTTGGCCCGCTAACAGGCCTCTGGCATTGCAAGCCAGCCAGACCACCCTGACCGTCCTCCTCTCACCATCTCTCCATCTTCTCCTCTTCCCCGAGCCAGCAATCCAGCCAGTCAGGCTCAATGTGGCTTTACTTACTGCCATAGCGACACCTCACATCTCCCCACTTCCACCTTAACAGAATGCGTAATCAACAAACCAGGAGCCATTTGCTGACTGTCAGTCATATCCAGGACTCCACTACGCTATCAGTCCTCTGCCCGTCACCAAGCCCTTCTTTCCTTCCTCTCCTCTAATACCAATTTAAATCGTTCAACGTGCCTTTCCTCCCGCTGCCATTATTCAAAAAGATCATAATAGTTTTCCCTGTGCCCAAAGCACAAAAAATCAATTATTTCCCCACAAAGACTTGAAAGTACTTAGCGCGGGCCTGCGAGGGGAAAAGCTGTGGGTTATATCAAATTGAAACTGCACTCATTACACAGGCACACAATTAGTTACCTCTGGTCTGCCTGCCGCTCTTTAATTTCCGAAACGGCATATCTGTATTATAACAGAAACAAGCATGCAAATGCTATTGTTGGGGATTTAGAGAAATCAATAGGATGGCTGGCGAGAGGCGTTTGGTGGCGCTGTCACTCAAAATCTGCTGCCGGCGACTGATAAAGGTCTGAATTCAAATTAGCGCCAAAGCCGGCCAGTGACATCAGAAGTGACATCCGAAATAAAAGGGACGACTTCATGATACATGTAATTATTCTCCTCGCATTTGTGCTACTTTTTTTCTTCACTCTCCCTCCTCTTTCCTCCCCTCCCTCATTCTCTCTTTCTCCTCATTGTGTGTACTTGTGTAACTGTGTTTTGCATAAAGGGATTAGGAGTGCCTTAATGAGAAACTGTAATTGTTTTTTCAGCCTCGCTCTATGGATATGTTCGCATGTGTGTGCGTGTTTGTGGATATTTGTGCGAGAGAGACAGATTGAAAATATGGCTTGAATGAATGTGCCTTGTTTAATGCAGAATGAATACAGTATTGAAATAATATGTTTTTTTTTTCCTCTTCCATATCAGAGGACTTGGTGTGAAAGCTGGAAGGTCTGGGAGAAAACTATGTTATGAAATACATTTCCCCACAATAATGAGCCAAGAGCTGATACTGAACAATGGAAACATAACCAGCCTCGGCTTCAGTTTTTCTCAGATACCAAATTATTGACATCTTTTCATTTCCAGTGTTACCAAACTTTTCTGTTCTGCAGAAATCCTGATAAGGTATAACAGCTACCAACACAACTTGAGGAAGTACATGAGTGTACTGGTGCAGCATTAACACTGGGAACCATTTATCAGTGTTTTCTCCATTAGTCAGTGGTGATAAGCTGAAAAGCTGAACTGAAGCCTCTTTAAAGTACAAACTGCATTTCAAATGTTGTAAAACCTGTAATTTCTGGCTAAACAGTTCCCACAAATTCCATATGCAGAATTTCTTTTTTTTTTTTTTTCTTTTTTTTTTTTACAAAATAACACATTTAGCTTGCTTAATATACCGTAATAGGTCAATTTTAAGTTTATTTTTTGGTAAATATGGCATCATTTATGCCAGGGTTAACAGAAAGAGAGGAGTTACTTTGTTGAAATTTACAATTTAGTGTTGACATTTTTCAACATTTTGCCTCAGTTACCCCCATTTTTGTCAGCCTGTTCCTACATTTCCCAGAATGCCTTCTAACGAAGCACTTAGAGTGCAAAAGCACTGCAAGTTTTCACACTTGAGGGAAATTTAGAGAGGAGAGACAATAATGCTTTAATGGTGATGTTTGTTCAACAAGGGCATAATTTTCATTTCAACTTAGGAGGAGACGTCCACTGGGAGCTCCTCAAGCCGCTACAATTATAATCTTTAACAACAGCAAAGTGATGTTCTTAATGGGATACTAGTCATGTGAATAATATACTGCGTACCGCAAGCCTTTGGGACTTAACATGACATCTTGGCCTGAGCATTGCACAGAGAAGTGTTAGCCGCAAATCAAATTTAGCCGTGGCCATCGGTAAAATAATAATTATGTCACTGATGATTGATTTAATTAGTGAACAGGCTATATTTTCTCTCTTTAAAATGAAGAAATTAGGATAATACAGACACATTTAAGACACTTTAATAAACTGAGACATGTTCCCTAGAAGGACAGCAAGGAGGTGCTGGGTTCAAACCTTCCCAGCAGAAACCTTGTATCTGCATGGGTCCTTAGTTCAATCCCACAGCCCAAATACATGCAGGCTATAGGCTAATGGGCTTCGGCGTGGAGGTGTGTGTGAATATGAGTGTGTATGGTTGTACTGTATATCACCCTTGTGATAACCTGAAGACCTGTCCTCTCAGGAATAATGTGTCTAGCTAACGGTTGGATGGACTATTAAAGGTCCTGGGGACATGTTGCTAACACATCTACATGTATGTACTGTATAGTACATGTACTTACACTCTATAGGGGACAGCAAGTAACTGCTGTCTATTTTAAGTTACTTTCACCAGTTATATAAATTATAAGCTAAAGTGCGTAACTTCTGTTGACCTCTGGACAAATTCTGCGTAATTTTAAAAACACTGATGGTGCTTCTATATCAGGTCTGGCAGTATAGGCTGTGGTCACACAGTGGCGAATATTCCCGATCACTTTCAGTCTAGGGGCGAGTAGGCGTATAAAATATTTTCTTCCTGTGGCAAAGCAAATGTGCATCTTGGCTGGAGTCACAGTGGTAAACTTCACAGCCTCGACCAACAGCACAGATGTGTGTGCGGCTCATCCCTCATTTGGACTACAAACAAGCACACTGATGTCTGTGTGTGTCACCTTTGCTGCTCATGGCTCCTCCTCCCCGTCCTTCTTGAGTCTTGAGGTAAAACACCTGTGCACGGGGCGGGTATGTCAACAGTCAACACGAAATTCAAAGCAACAGATACTGGAAAATAACATCAGAGATTTGCGGAGCTGATCGGTTTAATCAGTATTGTGATATCTCATCTAGTAATGGCTTTATGTGATAGACATTTAACGGACATGTTAAAGTTACGCCCTACAGCTTAAAATCTTCTCACTGAAAACGCAGCAAATACCTGCAGTGTGACTCCTCCAGCTCAATGAGACGGCTGTTTGCAGGTGGAAAGGCAGCGAAGGATCATGGCCCTGTCGCCACACTGGAAACTCCTACTGGCTGGTTCAGACCTCCTGCACAGAGGGAGAGATGGAGGAGATAACAAACTCAGTTAGAGGAGACACAGACCACAGTGCAGGGGGAATTCATCACAACAAACCAAGAGGAAAAAATACAAACATTGAGCTGAGTGGATCTCTCGGTTGTTTTTGCTCTGTCGGTACTTCTGACAGAAAGACTGGTCAATGTTACAGTGTAACATGTCTCCATGTCTTCGTCTAAAACCACATCTGTGTCACTCAGTAGAGTTTAGGGCTAAGGATTTATACTTTCCATTGGGTCATCAATATGTCACCGAGAAGCAGAATAAGTATCAGACGCTGTTCAATGGCCTGTGATACTGACATCGCTTTACTTTATCTGTCATAATGATGTTGCTCCTGATGTTATTATACAGATTGGAGTTGATACAAATATCCCTCCAGCTTTGAGAGTCTGAGGAGGCAGAGTGCAGCATCTGCTTTGGTGACTTTGAAGCTGACTGGACCTGCTGGATTTGAGCATGTTCCTCGTATGGTGGAGGAGGCCTCCGTGTTAGAGTGACAGGAGGGTTAAGACAAACATGTCTCCTCCTCTCCTCTCCTCTCCTCTCCTCTCCTCTCCTCTCCTCTCCTCTCCTCTCCTCTCCTCTCCTCTCCTCTCCTCTCCTCTCCTCTCCTCTCCTCTCCTCTCCTCTCCGCCCTTCCACCTTTCTTTCCATACTGTGATGCTCACTTTGGAAGAGCAGAAGAACGATCAGCCATATTTCTGCCTTGTCCCGGAAACAAAGCCCTCTGCTCTGGGCTGGGCCAGAATGAAGTGGGACAAAGTATGCAGGGGAGGGGAGAATGTGCCCTTTGTTGCCCCCCTGCCCCATTCTCTCTATCTCTCCATATCCTGCCTCCCCCTTCTCCCACCCCTGCTAGTTCTCTAACACTGAAGGGAATGGCAGGGGAGGGAGGGAGGGGGGTGGCTGGTTCATTCAGCATCGGTTAAACGTTTTCACAGCGGCACAATGCCGGGGCGGAGTAGGCAGGTGCAAGCCAGGGAGAGGGAGGAAAGGAGGGAAAGGCAGAGGGGGAGAGAGAGAGAGGGAGAGGGAGAGAGAGAGGGGGGAGAGAACAACAGGTTGACCTACAACGGACTGTAATCATGTAGCACCACTAACCCTTGGAGACCTCCCACTCTCTGTCTTTCTTGCTTTCTCACTGTTTCTTTCTCTTTCTCTCACTCCCTCACCAGTGTACACAAGCTTACTGCCCCGACACTTGTAAGACCAACCAAGGACACACACACACACACACACACCTACACACACACACACACACACACGAGCACACAGACTGGCAGAGCACAGAGGCAGGATGCATACAAACACACACCCACACACCTCAGTGGCACATTTGCACTCATTTCACATACATGGCTAGTCAAGTGCAAGTAAAACACACATTCACTCACACGCAGACACAACAGCAGAGCGGGCATATAATATGGCAAATCACACATGCTAAGATAAGCACTCATGTCATAATATGGACACACCCAAGCACGCGTACACGCTGGCTTTCTCTCGGCCCAACCAAGTGTGTGATGACCAGTAGGAAGGCTGCAGAGAGGAGGGAGTGTGTGTCAGGGTGTAAGAGTTTGTGTGTGTGTGTGTGTGTGTGTGTGTGTGTGTGTGTGTGTGTGTGCGCCTCATTCATCTATTGCCAAGGAGCAAATCTTACTCACTAAAGACCTGTTAGAGTCTGTGCGCGTATATGTGTGTGTGTGTGTGTGTGTGTGTGTGTGTGTGTGTTCAGTTTGTGCAGTTTCACTGTTTTGGTTTTGTGTTTTTCATTCCTCAGTAACTTTCACCCTACCCCTAACCCTGACCTTACCTTAAAAATGTGTTTTTTTCTTTGTACAAACATTGTGATAATAGATTTTTTTTGTCATCAGAAAATAGATGTAAATATGTATCTTCCAGTGAAGTAAGGTTAAATACTATCTGTTATATATATCAAACCATTCCTGAGCTGATGTGTAACTCAACATTGGTATGGTTTAACTTCATAAAGTACCAAAGGTCAAAGTTATGAAGAAGGGAGGGATAATGTACAAATTCAAAAACAATCTGAACTTGTCTTTCTGTTTCAGGACACACTAACTCCTACTATTCAAAAATCACTGTGAATTCCTTTATGACAGAAATCAGCCGTCGCTAGAATGTCTTACAGTGGTTTTATGTGGCCGATTGAAAAGTAAATGACATAAACACAACTCTCAAAAAGCCTGAGTGAAGGCCAGAGTGTGTGGCCAAGATGAAATGTTCAAAAATATTTACACTTAAACACGTCTGGATGAAGAATAAAGTAAAACTTTAATGATTGAAGATTTTTCCATTCAAAGGAATTTGATATATTTTTTTGCCCACAGGTTTAATTAAGGCTTTTTTGTGCAGAAAAACAGGCTGCCACAAGGTCTGAGCTCCTCTGTTACACTTGAACAGTCCTTCTCTCTCTTCAGCTCTGTAGTAGCCCTCTTTCTTTTTTTCTTTCCTCTCCAACCTCACTCCTCCACACCTCTTCACTCCCCAAACACACCTACTGCTCCGGATCCTTCCCTCCTATCCATCTCCCATAGGTGATCGATGACCCTGCGAACATGAATCTTCCATTAAAGCTGGAGCAAGGAGGTCAGGATACACTTCCTACAGTAGTTGGCTGTCGGTTGCTTCCTCTTACATCCTGCAGGTCTTCTTTCCGCAAAAATTTGTTTCCACCTGTCCTGTTTTTCCTCCTCATCTCTTCCTCCTCTCTCCATTCTCACACCCCAAATCTCCCCTTTCTCCTTTCTTCCATCTCTTCTAATCTTCCTCCCTTCCCTCCGCTGTCATTAAGACACAGCTTGACGAGGACTGTCAGTCTGCTCCTCCTGTATTCTGTCTTTCTGGGGATTAAGGTTTGCAGTGTACAGTGAAAAACAATATAATGAACTGCGTCGCAAAGGGAAATATGGAGCACGGACTCCTGCACACAGGCGCAGCTACATCACACACATACATGCACACAGACAGAAGTAGGCATACTGGTAGCGTACCATTAAGCAATGCAAACAATGGCTGGGGTCCCATGAGTCCGCCTGGCTAATTCTGAAATGTCATGTGATATTAACATAGGCAAATCAGGTCACATCTATCTTTACTCTAGTTTGACAACTGCACAATTCACTTGGGCTGTTTTACCTCTGTAGCTGCTCTACCTGCTGTTCCGCTTCTTCTCTGTCTTCCATGCCGTCTTCGCTATTCCCAAGATAACATAAAGCGACAGCAGAGCCTGGACATCAGGGACTGTTTATGCAGTAATACATGTTTGGAGCATGAACAGTAAATGTAAGCAACCCATTAGCTGGCATGTAAACCCAGCTACCAGCAATAAACCACTATAGACTTAAAATAATTCACCGGTTCCAGTTACTGTATTTCTACACTGTTGTCAAGGAGACTGACCACTGTGCTCAGAGGATAATAAGTGTGCTGGTGGTTTTCTTTCCACATTTGCCACATTGTAGATTTTTTGAATTTGGGCCTTGGTTGTTTAATTTATCTTTAGCTAAATGATTTGCTGGCCTTAAATGCACAGTATGTATTTCCAGTCCCTAATCGTTCTTAATCAGAACAATAGCAAAGAATGTATTTTTAAAAAAGAGCATTAGATCATAGTCTTCACCATTACAGCTGTTGAAACTCGATGTCACTTGACTAAAATGTACTTGTTGTACTTCTTACCTACCCTACTACAACCCGCATTATGAGAACCACTCTCCTCAGAGTCAAGTTGTTTTTACTGTATTCACTAAAAGTGGATGACTCCTCTCTCTTCACTGCAAGATGGAGAGATATAGAAGATCCTTCATACCTACAGCCATATGGCGTTTTAATTCTTTGGCAAATGGTAGATGAGCTGACAGGCAAATGCATTTTCCTTTGGGATTAATAAAGTCATCCTTATTCTTATTCTTAATCCTATTCTCTTATGTTTAGCAGATACTTAGATGGCACTCAGTACAATTGTATTCATTTCATTAACGTATTTGTTTATTTCACCTACTATGTCTGTATGAGCAGACACTACAAAGCTCATACTGATCTATTACTATGCATATACCTTAAACTGTGAAGAATATACTTTGCTACGAGCATAAGAAACTTTAAAAAAAGAAGAAGAAAGAATCGAGCATGGCATGCGCTTTCATGGCAATGTCACATGATAAAGGTCTTTCTGAGTTGGTGTGGATTTATACATTTACAGAAATAGAGCTATCAGTTCCATGATACACACGAGTGATGGACGTCTAAAACGCTACAGAATATGCTTTTAAATGCAGGCTGGTGCGAGCTGCCCTTTAGTCAACCTCCGTAAGAGGGGTCTGAAAGGTACTGAGTGTTGTTTTGATGCAAAGCTTCAAACATCACACATTAATGGCCTATTGGACCCGTCTCCAATTACTTATCTCCACTATTCACTCAGCCCTCTTCAAGAGGCACAATTCTGAATGTCACACCTCTGATTTTGCTCAGAGGTCTGAGGTCTGAACATGTCTGGACAGCTGCAACGCACTCAGACTCCTCTACATCTGAAACTACACTTTAATTGTCCAAGTTGAGCAGGGATTCCCCCACGCCTCAACCCCATGCAGCTAGAAATACAATGACTTGTTCTTGTTGTTTATCCAAAGTGGGGAGTTTTAGATTTGGATAGACATTTAGAGGATTAGCTCGGTGCTTCCAAACATTCCTATGTAATTAGACACCACCACTGTCAGTCATGCAGAAGCAAAAAGCTGATTGGCTGAGTGTCAAATAAACCGCTGCCTTTGGGAATGTCCCCGGCAGAGTGTCAATAGTTAGTCTTTGAGCCCTTGAGTTCACTCACCTCGTCTGCTTTATACAAAGTGACTGGAAGAAAAAAGACCTGGGGGTGAATGAGTGTGTGTGAATGTGCAAGAGACAGAGGAAGAAAGACACAGAGACAGAGAGAGAGACAGACAGAGGAGTATAGAAGACATGTGCAATCATGGAAAACTCTTAAAATAGCATAGAGGTATTGCTGAAAAAAGGAAACATTTGCATCATCTAAATTTGAGAGAGAGGCAAAAAAAAGAAGAAGAGAAAAAAAGCAGACCTTTCAAGGAGAGCGAGTGAAACAGAGAAGGGGACTGAGTTCATGTAGTGATGAGCCAACACAGAAACAAAGCGAGTGAGACAGAAACAGAGCGAGGAAATAGTAAAACAGAAAGGCAGACCCAAAGCACAGGGTCGGAGGGGAGGTGGAGTTCGAGGATGCGTAGGGAGCTAAATGTGGATCGTCTGATCTGGATCACATAGTCAGCACTGATGAATGATAGATGAGAGGAGCATTACCACCCCCCCAACCCCCCTGCAAACGATGGAGAGACAGGGGGCAAGCAGAAAAACAGCAAACAGTCACGCTCCTTTCTAAAACGCCTTGTCCTGCAACTGATCCAAACATAAGTGCTTCTGTCTGTTATATTTATGCATTTATCTCTTTCTATTTCTATTTTTTTGTCCTTGCTAAAAAATGATGCAATTTGTCATTTGTTTTAAATTGGTAAAATAAAGTTATAGTGAACTGACAAAGACCTTCTATAGCAATCGGACTATTGTCTTTTTGCAAAAAGAAAAAAGGCAGAACAAGCATGAGGACCCTTGTAGGGAGGAGGTTGAGTGGATTCAACAAAGTGTATGACTTTAACATGGGAAACCCCTCTTTTTTTATTTCCTGTCAGCCAATGTTGTTTTTGTTAAATTGTGACCATGATGTGACCACAGTCTGGTCCCGAGTCCTGACCTAAACCAAGTTATCTTGTATCTACAGTAAAAGAGCAGAGCCACAGTGTAGGTGAAAACAATAAATAAACCGTGGAAACACTGTGCATCTCTCAGAACAACGTTGCCCATTACTCATGTTACATGCTTTAATCCTAATCTGTGGTTTTAACTGTGAATAGGAAGTTTTTGTTTCCTGAATTTAGCCTTGAAGGCAGTATCCTCCTTCCAGGCAGAGCTCTGCCTTGGGGAGATGCTCTGCACTTAAAAAAAGGTTAAGATAGTACAGTAATAGTACAGTAAAACACGACTATACTGTTGGTTTGGAGGACTTGCTCTTAGTCGGTGTATTTTTACACACTGTGACCTGATTACTGTGCATACCCGGTTGGAGGTAGCAGGTCTGCTTAGTCTGCTAGACATCTGTCCTGAAGGACGAGTGGTTAACCGCAACAAAATACAAACTTAGAAAAAGAAAAATGGTGAGATGTTTCTGGCACTTGCAGGTTCATTAAGTCAAGTTACATAAAAATCTATTTTCTTGCTTTAATTTACTGGTTTGTAGCCACGCACGCGCTCACTCACTCACACAGTAAAATGTTGACAGTGTGCTCTGTGGATATCTGCTGTAACAGAGACACCGTTTCTGAAAAGAAAATGTCCTCTTACTCTGCGAACTGCAAATACACCATGCAATAATACAGTCATTGAAAATAAAGTCAAGTGTCAGTGTTAACTTTCAACTCCTTCTCATTATTTTTCATTATTGTTTTTCCTCGTCCTTTATGCGTTTTTAAATTACTCTCCCTGTTCCTTTCTTCTCATGGGTATTCTCTTTCTCTCATGTTTGTCACATTCAACTGATACTGAATATTTTGGTTTTAACACACCTCAGTGGATTTAGCCTAGTTTTTTTGTATTTGTATTTAAGAAATTCACACTGTGGTCACATTGAATGTAGGAATAACTGGGTGAAAAGGAAACAGAGAGAGAGAATGAGCAAAACAGTTGGACTGAGCTTCTTTTTTTTTCCTTCTTCTAATACAGCAAGGTTGTTTTAAACAGGCATGCCCAAAAACACACATTGTGCCCCAGCGCCGAGGTGGTGAAAGAACAAGAGAGGGCAACACAAAGCCCTATTCGCTGATAGCCTGCACACAGTAACATTCATTTCCCACTTCTTAGCAAAATATTATCAATTCTTAACAAGGCTGTGGACCTCAACTTCTTTTTAATAAACGGTCACAAAGGCAGGGATGAACCTCTTGGGGTGAGGAAATGCTGACATTCCTGTGGTGACATCAAAGTGCTTTGGAAGCAGCACTTTACGGTAATAATGTCACATCATCCAATGAAAGGAAGAGTTCCCTGCTGTATTTTCAGCGGCCATTGCTGTCTTTGTAATCCTTTCTATATGAATATAACTTTCCAGCCTTGAATGCTACAATGTTACTCCTTGCTCAAAAGGGACACGTTTATCACATCAGTCTTTAATTCCGTAGAGTACAAAATTAAATTATTTTAGAGGTATTGTGCGCATAGAGCCGACATTTGCTACTGTGAGGATTTTTTTGTTGCTTTTTTCTTCCCTTTTTTATTTCTTTTTTTTCCCTCTTTTGCACAGAAAACAATAAAATCTGTTTAGCCACAAGCACAAACACAACAGCAGATTGATCTGCTGCAGTTTACAGAACCATCCTCAAAAACTGATATATATTTTTTCATTGTTTATCTGACCTCAAACAGCCCTTTCCTTTAGAACTACAGTATTGTATGTGAACTGAATGACTCATTTCTACATTCAAACACAACTACAACATGGTGCCATACTGTAACATACTGGCTATACCTCACACAAGCCCACATTAAATAACCTAAACTATCACTTTAAGAAATATGATCTTGCACTTTTCTGTTTGCAGTCAGTTAAGTTGACATTTAGCGTAACATTTATTCTTCTCTGCTTCTTTATTAAGATTATTTCTTAGGCTTTGTTTATCTGAAGAACATCCAGTCATGGTTTGTCAAAGGGATTTGCTCCTCAAACACATATATTGAGTCCTTGACTGTAATTCTGTGTGGAACCTTAGGACCAACTATGTTATATAGACAAAATAGATGCAGACCTTCCTGCACTGACGTACATGAACAAAAGTAGGTTAGTTGTATCTGGTGATGTGAAGTTGAATAAATTGGATTCAACTGCTGAATTCATTTTCTACAGTTTCTTTCCTTCCTTACCTAAACTCAGTCTACTCTGCCTAGTGCCTACGGCAAGTTTCCTGCTCCACTCGTTCAACTGAGGAAAAGCTTAAATTCCCCCTCAGGTAAGGAACCCCCTCTCCTCCTCCTACACACTCACACACACACACACACAACAACTCAACACACCTACAGAGCAACAGTGAGGTTTAAAAGCATGTGTTACATTAGCTAAACATTAGCATCTCTTCAGGCAGAGCTAATGAGGAGATAAATGGTGAAGTGTTGTGAAGGGCGTCACTAAATAATGTTGACACTGTAGATAAGGGCTCAGTTTAGGAAAGCTAACAGATTAGCAACTGCAGGCTAAACAATTTGTCTGCTGTTATAGATATGGAGCAAAACAAACAGCTTGTTTTAGCAATGCAAATTGTTCTGTATGCAGGGATCACATCAAAAAGACTATTTGTTTGTTTATCAAGTTGAGGATATTGAATTCAAGACTGTATATTTACAGTAAGCAAAAGCAGCACATATCTGCACCGGAATGTAATTACATGAACTTCCCTAAAAAATGTAGATGCTTATTCTATAATATATTTGAACTTTCCTTTCCTTTGATTACGTAACGAAAGACGATAAGGACAGACAGGTAAGTCTTGGCAAAGACATACTTCTTTTAATTTCCATGCACAACATGGAAAAGTCTCTCACAACTCATCGTCTATAATGGTCAGAAACACATGACCTGCTCCACATCAAGCAATTTTCCTAAAGAATAAAACTTATTCACACACAGCAACACAGAATCTCTGCACAATCTCCACAGTTTCAAGGAGGGCATCCAAGATATGTCACCCATTCAGTGTCTGGTCACATCTGCCCTTTTGTTCCCGAGTGCTGAATACAATCTGCAGAACTTAAAAAGTCAAAGTGAAGTTGACCTTTGACCTTTGAGATATAAATCACTTCAATCATTTTATTCTGTTAGACATTTGTGGAATAATGTTGTCAGAATTAGTGGATCGGTGCTTTCAGATCACACTGACCTTGACCTTTGACAACTGAAGTGTGATCAGCTCGTCTTGAATCCAAGTGAAGGAAACCGCGGTGCCTGCCCAACCTGAAGAAACTCTCCCATTACTGAAATAGGACACTCATGAGACTGTGGAAGATGTTCAGATGGACAGACAACATAAGACTTCTGTCCTCTGCTGTTGCCAACCAAAGGCGTAATATTACCAGTGACGGCTTAAAGGTTTGCAATTTCTTGATTTCTGGAATAGTCTTCATAGAATAGTCCTTCAAGTGGTTTCACTGAAGGTCAACAACGTTTCTTTATTATTAAATCTAATATCATAATCAAACAATCAATTGAATGCCAGCACTCCTGCTGCATTTATGAAATCCCTTTTTCACGTGGTACTTGAAGACCTCCATATGGAGCACATTCAACCCCACTGTAAGAAATGTCAAGTGTTGCCTGTGATATACAGTGCTAAGCAGTCTTTTTACTATAGCTTAAGAGCATGTAAGTGACACACAAAGGAGAAAGAGGATCGTGTTTTGACAGCTATGAAGGCTAAACATAATGTATTTTTAATTATTAATAGTAGGTCTAACGTTACAAGGTCAGATTTCTTAAATTTTATAAAGCAGATGATGAATTCCTGATGAAAATATTTCACTAACCACATGTACGAAGTTTGCCCTTCATCCTCAATAAAAGCATGGTTAGTGAAATGTGTATGTTGCTTTAAACTTATAAAATCATGTACAGCACATATCAGACGTGAGGCTTACTTTAAATCCACATCAGTCAGAAGTATCTTGTGGTAAAAAAAAAAAAAAAAATGAACTGACGCCCTTTTTTGAACTTTTTAACACAACACTGAAGAGACTGGAGATGCAGATTGTAACTAACTCCATGGTCAGTATTCAGAGACCCGTCTCATGACTTGCACTTTCTCCACTGAGCAACGTCTTTGGGATCAATGTGGAAAGTATAAATTATGGTAGATAATATGCAGACTTTGAATTATAAGTGGAAAAAAAATATCCATGATAATAACTTCTCCTAATCTCATGGCCTTTATCACCACATACTGTACAATCAACTGCCATTATTTTTCTATGTGACATTTAGAGTGAAAGACACAGTCTGAGACTGTCGCACGATTTATAGGGTGAGAGCAGAGAAATGAATTAGACGAGTAGGAAATGAGCCAGCAGAGGTGACTAATGTTGATGCACATTTGGTAGTTGAACATAAAGCAGGTTTTTGTGGAGGAGTTTATTTCACCTTTTATAGTTATACTTCAGAGAAATTTGTCATTTGGGTTCATTTCTACCAAATCTGAAGATCCTTTGTCATTAAAGACCAGTGGTTTGTTGCTACTCGTCACAGGGCACGACATTGAGTTGTAGCACTATTTTATCTGACATCTCGGGCAACTTGACAAACTTTGATGAGATTTCATTGATAAAACTCTATTGCTGGCATAAAAACAACTTGACTTAAATGTAATTTTGCCATTGACACTTAATCTATATGTAAATATGTGTTATTGAAACTTAACTGATATAGTATTGATACTGCATGTCCTCTTTACATGGACATAGTGATGATGAGGATTATATTTAGAATTCAACATAAAAACTTTTCTACCTCTGGATCCTAATGAATGCAGTTGTGAATAACCAGAGTTTAAATCTGATAGCTAAAAGCTGTTGGGTTATGTATAATGTCAGAGGTTCTTTCATAATCATAGTCATATCACTGTGCATGTAAGGAAGTGAAAAGTTTTATGAAATCTTCAGAAATATAACTATGTAAGTTTTTTTTTAAAGCAGATCTTGAATTGATTTTCCATTTGTAGATGAATATCTGGTGGACTGCACCTGACATTCCCATCCAGTGTGATAATTACAGTGGAGAGCAATATGCAGTAGTGAGAGAAAAGATCACTGATTGAATAACAGAGGAAAGATGTGGATGAGTCATGAGACGCTGATTATTAGAACAGTGGCTAAGATGTTAGAGCTACAAAAGGTCATTTAGATATGGCAGCATTAAGATATCACAGATGAGAGTGGTGAAATACTCAGACAGACTGATGGGCAGACAGCTGAGAAGAAAGTGCGGTGTGTGTGTGTGTGTGTGTATAATTGTATCTTCATACTTCCTCCGTCTCTTCCTTTCTCACCTTCTCTGTCTTTCTCCCCCCTCCCTTCCTTTTATTCTGTCACACTCTCCCCTAAATCTCCCTATGAAATCTACTCTTGCCACGGGTAATTACAATGAACAACTTCATATGGCTGCTCCGCCTGCTGCCGAGATAAGGCGGGGTAGCGCGGCATACACACCCAACTGCATGCACACACACACACACACACACACACACACTCGCGCACGCACACACACCTCCATCCCCTATCTTATCTCCATCGTCACAGAACAACCGCCTTCTGCCCAATTCTGCCCTAATCTTCTGCGTAAACAATACTGATATTTCACCACCGTCCACAATGAAAGGAGGAGGGAGGAGGAGGAGGAGGAGGGGGGAGAAGGAGGAGGATGGAGGATGGAAGGGGGAGGAAGGGGAAGGAGAAAATGACTAAGGCACGATAGATGGAGCAGAGGGGTGCAAGATTGATAAAATCACTCTTTTATTAAGAAAATATAACTTTCTCCTGCCTGATTCAGCCCCAGTTTAGCTACATCAATGTGTGTAGGTCTATCTGTAGAATAATACCTCACTGACGGTTCATCAATTCTTACTGAGGTTGTTTTAAAAACACATTTTCACCGTTTCAGCTTGTTTTATCTTTGATGAAATAGTTCTGTGAATCCTATTAGTGTCCATTTATAAATGTACTCTGAACTGATGGCATTTCAGTCCTGCAAGTTCTCTCACACTCGTGAGGCTGAGTGCACATTTTCTGCTTTTAAATCTTATGTGCTTTGTACTTTCCATTGATATTTACATTAAGAAAAAGAAGCTCAGAAGTGCAGAACATAATTTTCTTAAACTAGTTCAGTGAAAATGAACTCTGGTTTATTATAAGTGGAGCTTTAGATTCGTCATTTTTGGCCACCTCTCATGCCTGAGCTGAAAACACTGAGTCAACGTCAG
Organism: Trachurus japonicus; assembly: GCF_045865225.1. Taxonomy (NCBI): domain Eukaryota; kingdom Metazoa; phylum Chordata; class Actinopteri; order Carangiformes; family Carangidae; genus Trachurus; species Trachurus japonicus. Next base: position 11,403,186 of record NC_140921.1, on the reverse strand, counting down.
ATCTGGGAACACACCATGCAGCCTCATTCAACAAAAGATGACGAGGCTGCTGACAAAACACTAGTTCAGCCAAACTTGGTTGGAAAAGCAAACAATAAATTCATCATTACAGTAAAACTCTGATTCCTGCCTATCACATGTTTAATGTTTTGTATATACAAATTTGAATTAAAAAAAAAAAAAAACTTGCAAAAGTAACACACAACTGACAATTTTGTTTACTTTGACAAACCAGCTCCTGTTAATACCTACACAAGTGCAGTGGATGGAAATGTGCGTGCCATGAACTCACATTTTCTTTTATCAGAGTTGTTGATACTCAGTTCAAAGTAGCTCGACATTTGGATAAAAATAAATTGCTTACAGTCCTCCTTCAACTCTGACCTCTTACACCTGCCATACAGTACATTGCATGCACCTAGTTTTTCAATGAGAGATTGTTCCTTTCACTTCTGGTTTTATCTCCTAATTACATTGTCTAGAAACTGGCACAGCCACTATGAAGATAAAATCAACGTAATAGTAATACATGTTAATTTTGAAGGCAGTGACATCATATAGCCCACAGGTAGGAATATAATAGAGAAATGGAGGGACTCCTTTGGTGTATTTTGCTTTTCATGCAGTACCAATTATGCACACGCAAAGATTGTTGCAACATCATCGGCTGTTGCCCTCAAAAGACAGTGTGGCTTTCCTGGCATTAACTCTCATTGCATCTCATTATTAAATTTGTTGATTTACATTTGCGTCACTCTGTGTCTTTGGTGCAAAGAATCAAAACACCAAATGCACTGACTAAACAAACCCTGGCACACATCTACATCAGCTTTGATTGACGTCCCACTCGACGAGCTCACGAGGCTCCTGTTGTGAAAACAGTATCGTTTGCTTTTAGTGACCTCAGCCTATACCTCGGCGTAAAGCAGCCTGGATCCTCCGAAGTGTCTTGGCATTTAAATAGTTTTAGCTGACCTGCGAGTCCGTGGGACTGAAGTGATCTGAACACTGAGGCTTTTAAGAGGATGCCCAGTTGCACCGCAGAGCAGCACACACTGACAACAGACCACGGTTTATGTATATATTTAGATTTTTAATTCAGCTCCTACACTACAGTTTTCTTCCCTGAAGCTACAACTAGAGGAACACAGACATGAGCTGTGACCTTTCAGTGGCTGCGAGGGATAAAAGAAAACAATGTCAGGGAAATTAAAGAAAAAAAAACTCTGCTATGACTAAAGGTTTCCCGTCATGCTTTGTGTGTGATATTTTGCATGTATATCTTGTTATTTCTGTCTCTATGAAACTACAAAAGCAGCTTCCAGTCTAAATAGTTGAATCGGCCCCTCTCTCTGTCATCTGAATACACACATACACACACAGACACACAGACACACACACTCTTCACCCCCCTCCTCCCTCGGCAGTGATGCTGCAGGATAACCCCGGGGGTCTGAGGAGAATTAGAAATGGAAGTTGATTTAATCAGTCACACATTCACATACACCTCCTTAGTCCAGGTTAGAGGGGGACAAGGTTGTGTGTGCGACTGTGCGTGTATGAGTGTGAGTGTGTGTGTGTGTGTGTGTGTGTGAGTGTGTGTGTGTGTGTCATCAAAACACAGCAGCTCACTTCAGTCCCTAAATCAGCGAGGACATTTCTATTGTCGACACAACACTAACAGCACTGCTGAGGCCATCTGTTTTCCATGGGAAACTGTCCAACAAGCAGCTTTACAACCTGTTCATTCACATGAACATTAACTTCTACTGTACGTAAACATACACAAGAATAGATAGAACCGTCCTAAAATAAATATCTAGTGCCAGATTGTTTTTATTCCAAATTATGTTTTTGGTATTTCGTGTTCAGATGTAGAGAGAAAAGTAGTTTTACGCCTAAGCTGAATGTGGAAAGCCGTTAGTTTTTCTAGTTGGACTGCAACAGCAAATGTAAACGTCTGATGATTGAATGAGATGCCGGGTCATTGGCCTGCTAGAGGTCACGTGACTGAGTGATGTAAGATTAGGCCAGCGGTCGACCAGCTGAGTGATGGAGTCTCTTTACTGGTCGTTGCTCTTTTGTGTGCACGACAGCTGACATGAATGAACGTCTAACTTTCTGAGTGATCGTTTTACAAGTAATTGCAGCCAAAATCACAGCACAGCCTCGGTCTTTAAATGATGTGAATGGAGATTTTGTCCGACAGCAACGTGGTTATCAAATCAGGATTTCAGTATCAGCTTGGAACCGGATTGGAAGTGACTCCACAGAAACAGGAAGATATATGTGTCTAGCAGAGTGAAAATAGGAGAAAAGCAAACAAACAAAGGGCCAGTGACCATGTCCAGTCATATAGTGGGTTCTGACCCAGTCTGATCTTATAAGCCCCCTGTTGACCATGTTGACCTGTACCTGGTATAGCTTCACTAAAATCCAATTTCCCCTTAGGATATGTGAAATGAAGCGTTTTACTTAAGAACATGTAATATACACCTCCTTAGTCCAGGTTATAGAGGGGGACAAGGTTGTGTGTGCGAGTGTGAATGTGTGGTGTGTGTGTCATCAATACACTCACTCCAAAGTCCCTAAATCAGCCAGGACATCTCTATTGTCGACACAACACTAACAGCACTGCTGAGGCCATCTGTTTTCCACTGGAAACTGTCCAACAAGCAGCTTTACAACCTGTTCATTCATATAAACATGTTGTTACTTCTTTTCTACATTAACATGCGGTAGAACAAATATAATTGTTCTGTAAAAAATAAAATATATATTTATTCCTGGATTGTTTTTGTGTTTAGTCGTATCATTCAGACTGATAGAAAAGTAGTTTTGCATCCAAGCTGAATGTGGAATGCCATTAGTATTTTTTACTGATCTTATAAGCCCCCCATTGAGCATGTTAAACCTGTACCTGGTATAGTTCTGATATAATCCAATTTCCCCTCAGGATTTGTGAAATGAAGCGTTTTGAATCAAATATGAAAATGCAACATGTCATACAACAGGGCTGTAATGATTGTAGAGATACAGAGGAATATCGAGGACAGTTTCCCCCAGCACAGCCCTACCTCATCAAAACATTGGTCCAGACACTAAATGAAAGTCCATGAAATTGTCTGAGGATATGTCTATTTTCATTTATTTATTCTGTTGTCTGCGTGAGTTTTTTTATTTACTGTAAATGATTTTTATACTCAAAGCTCTAATTACAAGCCTCCTCCACACTGCAAGCAATATCATTTGGTTTCGGAAATAATGACTATTTATTGTTATCTTTTTTGTTGGAATAAAGGTTGTTAAATTTAAACATATCGAGGACACAACCTTAGTTTCCTCAGACTGCCTGACAAACAGGAGGTAAAATTCTGTTGTTACTTTGAAATAAAAAAAATAAATAAAAAAAATCACAACAGGCTTATAAGAGCCGCTTATTGGCCGTTCCCTTGAGGGATGAATACTTGTTTTTGCAGCCTGTCATGCATGTAAACAATGTGACTGTAAACATTACAGTAAACATGTTTGGCAATGAAAAAGATGGCAGGGGACGATACAACTTGGCAAAGTTAGAGGATGTAAGATAAAGGAGGCATCTCTTGTTGACAGATTTTCAATGGGTGATACTATAAGAGCCCAGTGCAACCTGGTCAGGGGTGGATTTCACTATGTGCTGTAGAAGCCTATTTGTTGTGGAAAGGATTACGGTGACCGATCTAGTCGCAAACAAGATTAGTGGCAGGGGATCATGTTTGATTGGGAAGCTCCAAAACAGCCCTCACAACTGTGAGACAAGTTGTTGCCTGGCCTGTTGTCAGCGGGAAGAAAATCATGAAATACACATGCAAATAAATCAGGACGAGAGGACAATCTGTACTCTACTCTACGTCACCCTCTCTGACCAACCCACTTTTGTTTGTCTAACTGTTTTCTGTTGTTGCAGATGTGTCCAGTTCACTCTGAAAAGCAGGAGACGACGCAGTGCACTCCAAAGTAATTTTGCCTTTGATTTTGAGATTGAGCTGTGGAGTCATGTCTTTTTATAGAGCTGGACACTCACACAACCACGGTCACACACAGTCAGGAGTATCTGTAATCCCTAGTTGAGACAGGCAGACACCCCTGGTGCATCACTCTCCCGTTCATTTCATAGATCTGTCATCGTCCCTGGACAAAAGCACCTAGCCAGGATGACTAATCTGCGCTCAGCTCGCTGTCCTGGCTGACTCAGGCTGCCATGTCGATTCTATTTCAGACGTGAGTCAGCGATCGCTGAAGCGAGCTATGATTGGAATGGAGACAAGTCACACAAAGGGAAGACAGAGACAAAGATGGAAAGAGAGCAGAGGGGAAAGGGAGAGGGAGAGGGAGGGGGTGGGGGGGCTTTATTTATTCTGAACTCATTAAAACTTACTCAAAAGCTGAAAGATGACTAGAAGCAAAGCAGGGCCTATATCAGTCCATGGGTGTGTGTCTGTGTCTCTGTGTGTGTCAGTCCTCAGCCATTTCCCCTCCAGCAGTGACAGTGAAGGCTCCAGGGCTGACACAGGGGACAGCCCACCTCAGCCTGGCCCAGAAACCCTCACCTTGTCTGGGCCAGTAAGCACACCGCAGCCCCCTCCGTCAGCGAGCGGCCCCATCCAGACAGTGATGCTGCTTGGCTGGGGAGGCTGGGGACAGGGGCGGTTTTGGGAGGGAGTCGTGGTGCAGGTTGACTGGCTGTCACACCAAATGTGCACACATACACTATTGTAACACACACACACACACACACGAACATACCATATCAATATGATGATATGTGAGAGAAACGACGTCACTGTTTCTCCCCTCAACCCCCCGTCCACCAGCACAACCACCAACCTGCAGTGTCCTGATGTATCATCCTCAATGACAAGAACTGGTGAGGTAAGCGGTCTAACATGCATACACACTGCCACATGCACATGCAGGCACTCAAACATGCAAAGACACACACAATAAAAAGCACACGCACACTACACAAACACAGACACACTTGAACACTCGATAGAACTCCAAGGATAAACAAAGCTGCACACAAACACGTGCTCTTATTTTCTGGAAACCACACGTATTGTTGAGTAACACAAGAACAGACAAAGAGTGAGCTGTGGTGGGATGTATCAAATGTTTGACATGGCGCGGAAATAAAACCGAATTAACCGCACTGCCAGTAAAGCAAGACCACCAGTAATTGTGAAGAAACAAACATTGATCTGTTGAACTGGGACAAGAAAGGCTTGAGGTTTTTTTTCAGACAGGCAACATCTGTCGTCTGATGTTGGAGACCCCTCTGTACCGGCCGCTCTCTCACTCTCCATGTCTCTCTCCCACAGATACATTGCAGATCGGTGGGCCTGCTGTCTTCGCCAGGCAGCGGTACACCATCCCTGCTGAATTATTCACATCTTGCAGAGAAGAGGAGCAGAGAGAGAGAGAGAGAGACAGACCGTATAAAGCCAAGCTAATTAAAGTAGCGGTATTAAAAGTATGCCTGTGTCTCTTCCAAGTAGAGAGGAAAGAGAGATCAGCGGTGATACCTTTCCTCTCTCCGCGTCTCTATCACTTGTCCCCCCGCCTCCTCCTTCTCTCGCTTCACTTATCCCCCTCTTCCCTCGGCTTTCTCAGGAAAATTACAACCTGACTGCTCACTTTAATATTTCAGCATCTAAGTGAGTGTGACAGGCTCTCCTTTGTGTCGTTCTCTCGCCCCCTCCTCCTTCCTGTGTCCCTACTTCCATCCATCCACCCACCCCCTTTCTCTCTCCCTGCCCCAACCTCCCTCTCCTTGTCGTTTGCTTATCGTTCCCCCCAATGGTTCAACTTTTACCATGTGACAGGAGAGAGAGAAAGAGAAAGAGAGATAGATAGATAGAGAGGGTTGGAGATGGAAAAAAAAACAAAAACAAATCAGGCTCAAACGGAGAAGGCTCTGCCAGGCTATCAGGCTGTCTCTCTCTGTCTCTCAGTGAGTTCCATGACACATACACGACCATGAACCTACAATGAGGAGAGGTATCGCTTCACCTTGATTTACGCCACTCACACTCAACGCTCAGGCTTTAGATGTACACAGGCAGTGTTTCAAAGTGACAGCGAGGGTAGTGATCTCATCCACAGAGACAGACATGGACTCACAATGGAGGGTTATGTATGTCGCCGTGTGTATGTGTGTGTATTAGGAGTCACCTCCTATACTTGAGCCACTTCAGCTCATGTGTTCCCCATGAAAAGACGCCGGCTGCAACCAAAACACCGATGCTCTTTTGTATGCCTGTATCTACACTCATATGTACCATTGTGAGTGGATATGAATGTGTGTGCGGACATGTATTATACCCCAATGTATTATACATGTCAAAGTATGAGAGGTGTACTTGTTGGTGATAAGAGCGTGTTATTGGAGGTGAATAGCCGAGGAGATGGCTCAGAGTGTTATGTGTTCATAGGCACTATGATACACATCAATGATTTATCTGCTCTCCCCTACTCCCCATTCATTCTATTTTCATCTCTGCCATTTGATATCCCTGTCCGCTTCCGCTCTCCAAACACAGTGTTTTATGTCCAGAAAGCAAGTGAGAAGTATGGAGTGAGCCTGAGGAAATGAGCCCTTTGCGCCAATAAGTAGCAAACTAAATGGTGTGAAAACAACACATCAGCAATGTAAGCTGTTGTCACACCATACTACATTGTTACACTATGGCACCACAAAAGCATTTAAGAAATATGTATCCGCACCTTACACATGCACTGGTATGTCTGCACACAAACACTGGTTCAAAATCTCTCTCTGTCTCACACACATACACACACACACAGACTCTCAATGAAGTGAGCAAGTAGCGACATACACAACATTGATCCTATAATTTACTCCTCTCTGTCAAGCCACAAGGCTATTGATAAAATAATTCCATATGCGGGTCTCGGCCACTGCCAAATTGCTAAAATGGGGCTGCTCTACTTAAAGCGTGTCCCATAATGGTTTTGGCATTGATCGTGGCTCCCCCTCACTCATTCCCAATGCAAACAAACCCCATTCAACCGCAGAACTTGAGAGCAAGAAAGGGTACGTGAGCCAAGGCGAAGTGATTGCGCTTACATGCACACACACACACAGACCTGAGTGGCAAAGGCAACACGCACGGACCAACACTTTAACATACTTATACAAAATGTGCACACAAGCTTTCAGCGCATGCTCTGCTGTCTATTTGTGGGTTCATCAAACGGTGGAATGAACTATTTGCTGTGGGTTTCTGAGTGGAGCTGCACTGTGCAGCGACAGGCAGATTTCAGGTGTGATTGGAAGATTAAGGCCAGTTGAAAGGCCAATTTGACCCATTTTTTACTCTGATGGTACAGCTGACCAATTTCCTGCTGCTGAGTTGCCTGCAGGCTGGAGTCACACACACATATACACACATACAATAGGTGAACTGTAGGGCCAATCTTCTCTCTCCGTCTGGTAATCCACATTACCACCGTTACGGTCGGAGTATCGGCAATAAGCCTGACATGACATGAATCTTCAGAGGCAGCAACTCATTTTGAAACGTTCGCTCAGAACAAAAAAAATTACAACACACACTTGGTACTTTGATTTGGCACAAAAAAAGTCCTACTCCACAAACTATAGACTATAGACACAATTAAAGGAGCATTTCAACACTTTTGTAACTAACTGACTAAAGATGTCTCATCAATTCTTAATATGGCTCCTATCTGTACAGTGTGCAAAAGCTTGCATGCATAAACGTACAATACACTACAAATGTGCGCACATGGAGACACACACAAAGATACAACAGGATGAGGGAAGCAAAGAGACAGAACAAGTCACCATGGCGATAAGAAAGGTCAGAAAACAGAGTCATTGAAGTCAAAGTCAAAGTTCTGTCTTGCTACAGTACGTTCGACTTCTGAATTCTTCCATCGATTTTACAGTTGTTAGAAACCAGATCCAATATTATTTTAATTAAAACACGTGTGTCTACTCAGGCCTTTTACTGTAATTGCCCATGTTTCCACTGTTGGTTTTGGTTGGTTACATAACTTCATTTTCTCCAGTTTCTCCATTTTTACATGTTGCCAAAACACAGACACTGACCATGCACCATGTATCCTGGCCGATGGCATCCTGCAGACACTAATGGAGGCCTGAAGGTGCTGCTGCTGCTGCTGCTTTCATCACACAGCCTCTGTTCATAAGCTGTGTCCCAATTCAGGAGCCACTCCACTAAAAGGCAATGCATAGTCCTCTATAGGTGGGACTGTCCCATTTTGGGTCATGGATCGTGTCTGCTGAAGGATGTGGTCCCTGGATTGGGAGGCAACTATAGTTTTAAAGTGCAACTTGAACCACTGTTTTAAGCAGAAAAGGCTTATTGGAGTCATTGAGTTGTGTCCCACTACTCACCAGATGTTGACTGTGATATATCGCAGCTACAGTGGGAGGACGAAGAGGACATTTAGCCACTTCTCAGTTATTCCTCTTTATGAAAATGGCATGGAAGCACACAGAGGTTTCACGTGTAGATAGTGTTTTCAAATTTATCATGAGAGGGAAGTGTGACAGTGGAAACACAACACAGGAAGGGGAGAGAGAGATGCACTGGACAGGAAAGGATGGGGGAGAGATAGAGTGTGACACAAAAGGAGAGAGTAGGAGAGTCCAGCTGGTGGCAGAAACAGAGAGAGATGTAACGATATGACACCTCCTGTCTCTGCACTGGCCCTCGCTGGCCTTTGCTGGAACATACATGACAGCGCTGTCACACTCATTTACTTTCCCTCTCTCCATCAAGAGATATATGTAGAGGAGAGTCATACACAGTGGGCGAGAGAGGGGCAGACAGAAAAAAAAGGAGAGAAGAATGAGAACAGGAAAGCGACAGGGAGGGAAAAGGGAAAGAAAGAACGAAAGGTTGATGCAGCAACACTGCATCAACACACTTTCACACTGGTGTCGCTCAGCTTGCCACTGTAGCTACTAATGTCCTTGACATATCCCCAATCTGTTTGTGTGTTTGTTCCCAAAAAACTGTAATTGCACTTTTTTGGCATGCGTTTCCAAAGCTGTCATCAAATCTAACAAAAAAAAGTTAAAATATAACATTGAAATAACATTATCATTATTATTATTATAAATCATAGTAGCAATAATTACCTGTACCACATAAAAAAATGTTGAAATCTAAATTGGTAACACTTTATAATAAGTAGGCTACACTATTAGTTAAGCATTAATAAATACTGAATTCTTCATTTATAACACATGAATACTCATTAGTATGTAGTTTATAAATACAGTTAGTGCTTATCAATGATGAGTAAAACATTCTTAACTGTGGTTATAAACTACATACTACTGAGTATTCATGTGTTATAAATGATGAATTCAGTATTTAATGCTTAACTAATGCTTAATAGTGTGTACTTATTATAAAGTGTTACCTCTAAATCTTATAGCCATGTGATTGTTTGTGCTCCCATTCGACCACAGGATCATTCAGACTGAAAACTTCTCTGCATTAAAATGCAAGAGACCGTGTTGGTTTGGGACATGTTGCTTCAAGTACCGATCAGAAGATGACATGTGATCCAGGACGACTATGAGTTGGACATTTTTCCACCAGGAATGTAAAGTTGCAAAATGTGGATTGGCGTACGCAGTGAGTCACAGGATGATACTGCCCTGTGTGAAAAGTTGAGCCAGGTTCACCTCCATCTATGTTTGTCAACAGTTTCTCATTTAAGTCAAATTAGTTTTTGTGTATTTATTCTCATGTGTGTGAATTTTTTTAATTTTCTGAAACCAATTGCGCAGAGAAAATAATATCTCTCCATCTTGTTGTTCTCGAATCAAATAGAAGTATCTTTACCCTGTAGTTGGATCACTTGTTCATACAAATGCCTTAAAAAATGTTCAGCATCCACCAAGAATATTTATTTGTACAATAGACAAACTGCAAGAATGTCCCCTTTAATCCCCTCCAACATGCTTTTTTTATTTCAAACATCTCCTGGAAAACCAATATACTTCATTATTTTCCACTTAAGTTCAATGTCACTGATGCAGGAATCTTGGAAAGTGGAGCAGCATTCAAGATTTCCTCCCAATTAAAATGAAGGACTAAGGCATGAAAAACAGCCCAGAGTGCTAGTGCCAATATGGACCACTGTGTATTATTATTATCATCAAAATTATTAACATAACAAATGTTGATGAATAAAAGTAAATAAAATGTGGAGTGTATCTCCTTTTTCACCCCTCCTTCCCTCTCCAACCTCACTTTGCTCCCACCATCCATATTCATGGCTCTGGAAGCAGGCAGGAGAGAAAACATCTCTGGGCGTCCTATGATTTGCATGTGATAAATAAATGAGGTGAACCAATCAAGAGAGCTTTGTGTGTGTGTGTGTAAGTGTGTGTGCTCGTGTCCGTGGCGCTCAGCTGGTTAAAATTGCATGACAGAAGGAGGGGGAGGAGGGGGACGCGTGAGAGAAGCAAAAAAAAAAAAAAAAGGGAAAAAAAGATCAGTCCAGCACAGTAGTTAGTTTATGTAAAGAAAGAGAAACACTGAGAGAGAGGGAGAGAGAAAGGGGGGAATGGGAAATGCAGAGTCTTGGAGGGCCCTGTCACACCGCTCGACACAATAATGAATTTCAAATAAGTTATTCACTTCAGGAGTAAGTGGCTGGCACCCACTCCTTACAGCTGGTTTGTTGAGATAATTGATTTTCAAATAGTTTTGAGGACGAGGAACAGGGATGGGGGCTGGTGGAAGAGGAAGGGAGGGAGAGTGGAGGCAGGGAAGGGAAGGGAAGGGGTTTGCTGAGCGTAGAGGGGATGACAACCACAACAGGGTAGTGTGCACATGTGTAGCAGTGGCACTTTTGAGTGTGTGCATGTCAATTATGTGTGTGAGAGAGAAGTTACAGGGATGTTTTAATTCGCGTAGGAAAGAGGCCGTGTCGGAACGGTGGCCGGGGCGCTAGCTGTAATTAAACTGATACAGCTCTGCAGGCACACACACACACACACATGCACAAACACACACACACACATACTCATGTAGGAAAGATTAATTTTTCATGTCTCACACGTCTACTTCATCTCTGCTGTCTCTCTTCTCTCGTCCCGGCTCAGGGCATGTTGGCTAGCTAAACTTTGTGCTGCTCCTCGCTGGGCTGTTAACATGGCAGCCCTCCTGCGCTGGCTGCACTGACACAGATAACTGAGCATCCGGGTTGACAGCGACACAGACTCAATGAGATGCATTAGTGGCAGGATTTGAATTGACAATGTAATTTACCACATCTCTCTCCCTCTCTCTCTCTCCTCTGCTAAGTCTCTCCCCTCTCTATCTGTCTGCACCACCCTCTTCTCGCTATCTCTCTGTTTAATTCATGGCAAGAGGGAGAAAGTGATGTGAGGAAACTCAAGCAGCCGCCGGGATTTCCATCATGAATATGTTTAACACGCAAAACATCATACAGGAGAGAGGTGGAGACGGGAGGACGAGCAGCTAGCGTCCAGCTAAACAGCGATTGTCCTCCTGCATCAGATCATTTTCAAACTGTGATTTACAAAAGATGCTACTAATATGAAAAGGTTTATAGATTTATTGAAACCTTTTTTCTTGCATGTGTTTTTTTAACTGGAAATAATGAAATACTCATTTGCTATGTTGGATCTCACCCGTTCAGTTTCTACTTCCTCTTCCTTTGATGATGTTTGTCCATCTGCCCCTCCGTCTGTACCTACAACTACTTGATCTGATGAAATACCCTGAGGGAATCTCTTCAGAATTGGTACAAACATCCACTGGGACTCGACCGATTGAACTGATTAGATCTGTGTGGTCACATGTCAAAGGTCAAGGTCAGTGTGACCCCATCAAATACTTTTTAGCCTAAACTCAAAACTTAACACACACAAATGGTTCATATTCTGGATAAAGTGGTGGAGGCAGAAAACCATGATGCACTGACTGTAGTTTAATTTGCACGACGTGTTGATGTCAGTTAATGATAATTTCACATGAAACCAATAATTATACATTGAGAACAAGTTCACAACTGAGGCCTTGTGAGCCAAATGTTCCACCTTTAATCCAATAATGGAAAACTTTGTGAATTTTTATTTGACGCTGCTTACTGCTTAGTTGTAAGCATTTGATTTAGATAAAGATCTAAATTGTGATAAATAACCTGTGATTTGTGCTTTAATATTCATTTGATTTAGGTGTTGGGGGACAAGGCCCTGCTATTATACACTGATACTGCCCCTCCTCCTGGCTTTTCCTTTTTCACACATTCCACTGGCTGCACCAGCCTAGTAATTATGTCCATATTTAACTATAATGCTGTAGCAATTCAAATCAACCACAGTTCTGGACCAGCCCAGCAGAAAGTAGTCTGACAACTATGACAACCAGCTTTCCCAAACCTGCTGCGGTGTTTGCGACTTAACCGTACCTGTACTTTAGTTGTCACATGTCTAAAACAAAAAACAAAAAACGTTGACAATGAATCTTCGCTAAGTTTGTCATTGAACCTAATCCGGGTTTTACAGAATCACCCACTTCTAACGCAGTTTGAAGGTTAGCACACCTCTTTACTATTTCCATGACTTGGATTCTCAGGAGACAGCACAGCTTTGGCCTTGGGCCTAGATACTCATTTAGACCATAATTGAGCTATAAGCTTAAAGGGTAATCGGTATAGCCTCTGTTTAGCACCTGACTGTCAGTCTGTGTGTGTGTGTGTGTGTGTGTGTGTGTGTGTGTGTGTGTGTGTGTGTGTGTGTGTGTGTGTGTGTTTGAAACCCAAGCCTTGTCATTGTGCAAGAGGAGGAGTTTTAGGAGCAGGCTCTGTGCAGACATGTACACAATCTCTGGAGCCAAATTCTCACATAGGACACAGGCTTGAAGACACACACATGTACACACGCACACCCACACACAGGCTAATTGCACACACTTGAAAGCACACACTCAAAACACAATAGTTTTTTGTGTTTGTGTGCGTGTGTGCATATGTACATGTGCTTGTGTGTATTCTTTCTGATTCAGATTGACAGGATGCTTAGGAGGCTGTGTGCTCACTATAATTACACACACTTGAGAAATGTCGGCTCTCGGTGTTGGAGGGGGGTGTAATCAACGCTCTCTCCGCGATACACACACGCACACACACACACACACACACCTGACATTCTTGCAAAGATTAGCAACACACCTCTTTACTCTGGATTCCAATCTGAGGATGAAGAAAAAGAAGTCAGGTACACACACACTCACACACAAACAAAGGAAGCCTCACTGTCATCATAGTCATCATCAGTGACAGCTGTTGTCTTATCATCAAATCTGTCATCATCATCACTATCATCATCACCTTCATTGTTGCATTTTGTTGGCAGCAATCTTTGTTTATTACTTAGTCAAAAGCTTGTGAAGTATAATTCCATTTACGTATGCACACACCTACACACCGACACACACAACCATAAACACACAGTGGAATAACACTATTCGCTCTCGTTTTAGTTGTGTGTGAACTGCAACACCACCGTCAGGTTCATGCTGAGGTCAGATATTAAGGCAGCAGCAAAGGTCGACAGTGAGGGAGCCAGGGAGATTTAATCCTATCACACATGTGTTTGTGTTTGGACGGTTTCGACCTGTCAGTGTTGCACCTTTGTCATTTTGGAGAGCTTCACATTTAACTTTTGATGTTACAGTAAAATGGCCGGCGAATAGAAATCATTCCTCCAATTTTCCCAAAACTTATATAAATGATTTAATGAGAAAAAAAAGAATCATCTTAAAAAGGCCCCAACACTTTAGTGACAAAACCATTGACTCATAGTGACACATACAGAATAATTGTTCATTTCCAATGTGTCACTTCTATGATTGAGGTCTATTTTGGTTCAGACAGGTAAACTCTGTGGTTAAGGCTCATCATGGTCATGAGAAATCAGTGCTGACTGTTGTTAACAAACATGGTGCACTATGATTTTTCATGTCAAAGTCACAAACTTCATCTGTTTCTCCTACAGAGAAGAAAATAATGTAAACCAATGTAGACAAAGAAACAAACAAACAATCAAATCAGTGAGCAAACAACTGTTGAGGACTGTGGCTGTTGTTTTTTTCCCCTTGGATTTTCAAAACTTATTTGTTAAAACAACATTGAAAAACCTAAGCTGAGTGAAAGTGTCTGTCTTTTTCTGTTCCTACTGGGCACCTTAATTACCTCGGGCACCATTTACCAGAGGTTATTAAGGAACAGCTGTCCCCTCCCTATGTTTATGTATGTATGTTTCTGCCCTCCAATCTCAGCCCTTAGGCTACCAGTCCTGCCTTTTAGCATAACAAGCGTACACTCTGCAGTCCAGGTTCCATGGCCATTATTCTGCACCCTGTGGTCCCTGCATTCCCAAGTACTCCCCCAGGTCCCGGGCCTCCCGCAGGCCAGTGTTGAAGGAACACTGTTTTCATTAAGACGGTCATTTTCTGCACACTGTGATTTGTGTGCGTTCTTTTAAATAGTTTTTAAAAAGCCAGGGCCCCTTGCATTAAATACCGCCGCAGTAGAACTATTAAGTGGAGAGAAGCATGCCGGACGAACTGTCATTGTTATGGCATTTCAATTCCAACGCAATGGGATGGCGTTAAGACACACACACACGCACAAACGCACACACACCACCTTGGCCTCTGTTGGCCCACGGACAGACGGCACGTAAACATCTAAACGCTGCTTCACGCTTCTTTTTTCCCAATCTTATTGCTTTTGCACAGCTTTTATTATTACTTAGACAAGAGGAACTACAGCCCACACACACACACACACACACACACACACACTGCTTACGCACAACCTTCCACTGTCTCCACTTTACCAGCAGCCATTATTCCCCTTTGCCGAACTTCAAGACAGGCAAATTAATTACGGCCTTCTTGATCTAGAAACAATTATGATTACGCCACGGCCTCCTCAGCAGAGCCTCAAAGTGTCATGGCTGCCACTCCCAGCATCTTTGAAGTGTCGTGCTGGTGGATGGCACCATTAGTGTGGCACTGCATCTTATCACCATGGCCCCATCACCCTCCTAAGAACTCTGAGGGAGTGTATCCTCTAATAATTAATAATTACCGAATTTAACTGCAGATATGCTTTTTCTCATTAGGGAGGGAGAGAGATACTTGATCGTGTGTGTGTGTGTGTGTGTATGTGTGGGTTGCATATGTTTGTGTGTAAGCATATAATTGTGCAATGCTTTGTTCTTTCTTTGCAACTCTTTTTACTATTAGGCACATTTTGAGATGATTATTGAGAATATAAAGACAGTCTTGTGCGTCAAGGTGCTTCAAAATGCCTCAAAATGTGTGAGTGTGAATATTAATAATGTCTTAGTTTTCAGTAGTCTGTTTCACCATCTAGGCCTCAGTTTACTATAGTGATATAGTCAGTGACTATACCTGCTCCTCCTCAGTTTGATTTGTTTAACTATTTAAAACCGACAGGTCACAAATTAAAGGAACAACCTGAGGAATGGGTGGGGAAAGAGGACGACCTTTGAGGATGATCACTGAATGGTTTGATGAGCATGATTATGATTTCCAAGCATAAACTTGTGTCAACGACTGTCATCTTGAGAGTGAAGACTCAGTGAGATTCCAGCTTCTTTTAAACGCGCCACCTCAGTCAAGCACAACAAAACAAATCAAAACTGGCGCACTGAGCAAATTTCAAAGAGTTTCCAACAAATATGTCAGCTAATACAAATTATTTACACATAGACATTGTTTGATGATGTGTTTTTATGTGTGAATGGTTCGAAATAAACATGAAGTGCAAAGAGACGCAGTGTGAGTCCACAGACATGAATATTTCTGTCCTGAGTGGACGGAGAGGCGGTTTAGCCAGACAGACATTTTATCAGTCTCCCCTATCATAACTGAGACACGCACTCAGTCATGTTCACGTCAACTCACTGTCGGTAGCATAGCAAAACCTACAGGGGGCACATGCCCACACTCACACACACACCCAGACACACACACTCAGACACACACTTGTCCCAGATTCTAACACAGAAAAGCACTTCATGGACAGGCTGTCTGGGGAAAGGTGTGGACAAGATATTTTGTGGCCTTTTTCTTGGAGCTGCTGAGCTACGCTAATAGTTCTGCATGCGTGCATACACACACAAACACACACACACACACACACACACACACACACACACACACACATAGACAGACACAGAGCCCTGAGAGACAGGTCTCACTCTGCTGTGTGGGGATGAATCCCTGACAGCACCCGTGTTTCACAGTAAGAGACCCCTATTTCTGCCACTCAGAGGGAGGGCAGGAGAGACAGAAACCAGCGAGAGTGGAGCAGCAAGAAAAGATAAAGTTGTCCCCATGTTTTTTTTTTTTGGCTTGTGCTCCTTCCTGCCGTCTTGCTGTGGTACAATACATCAGCAGCACGAGACCTGCATCTTTATACAGCCAAGCTGCGAAAAATGGAATTATTTCTCTCAAATGATGTGTGACCCCAAAGGTCGTTCCCAGTTCTCAAGTCTTTGTATGGCAGTCCATGTTCCCCTGAATGAAAAGCCTGCTTATCAATAAAGAGGCCAAGCACTATGAAAGGCCAGAATGTGGGGAGGAAGAAAGGGCTGACTTTTAAAGGTTTGGTCTTCAGGAAAGGCAGCACACGTGGCTGAGAGAATAAATGGCAAACTCATAAACCCTCGCCTATTCAGCTCAACTGCAAAGCTGAAAACAACAATAAACACCTGCATCCAGAAGACTCTGGAATGTGTGTTAGTGTGTGTCTGTGTGTGTCATTCGGACGTATCTCAGTGAGGAGGTGATGCACAGATGTGCATGCATATGAATGTGCTGGTGTATTCTGTGCAGATAAACTTTTAGCACGCCGCTGCTTTGCTGCTTTCGTTTGAGTTACATGCATTATGCAAAGATGGTGCAGACAAGTTGGGTAATCAAACGTGTAACAAAAAAACACTAAAAGAAAAAAATAATACACCTGAAGAAAATCGATGGAGCCGATGTCTCATAAATGTGTTCTCAGAAAAACCTCTTTCCATTATCAATTTTATGTCTTGTTCTTTGACATTTTACACTAAAGCAGATTTTGGTAGCGACTGCTCAGTTAGTGAGGTGCTGTGGTTTGTTTATGTAAATATGAGCATATATCACATATATTATCAATATGGAAACAGGAAAAGGCTGAAAAAGTTGCTTCTTTCACAGAATTTAGTCATGAAATTGTTTAAAGGTCAGTTCATGCAAATGACAAACACTTAAATGTTGTGGTATTCCATTTCATATAGGATATTTATTTAGTAGGAAAATCTGCCAATGAAAACCGTTCACAGAGAAGACTGTGGATTATCCGGAGTGAAGTGGACACTTGTTTTGGAAAGACATGTCATTGCTGACTTTTTAAATGTAATTATCAAGGCTGTGAGCAGCACAAACAAAATTCCACTTAACTCCGGTGTATTGCTTTTGGGCCTTATTGTATTAATTCTGAGAAGTGCAATCATCTTTTAGGCAGCGGTAATTCAAGCCATATTAAAAAAAAAACAAAGCCATGTATTTAATGGGTGTTCGAAATGACTTTTGGAGTTCTTACTTAGCTTGCATTTCTACAAGATCTTATGCCATTGCCAAAATGTCACTCATACTTGCACTTGTGTTTTTTTGAAATGTGCCTGCAAAGAGAGCAACTCATGTGTGGCGCTGCTATACAATTTATTTATTGAGGAAATTCAATGGGAAAGTATTTCTTCAGGATGGAACGCCACAAAAAGGTCAAATCCACCCATCCATCCATCCATCCATCCATCCATCCATCCATCAATCAATCTCTCTCACCCGTCTCTCTCTCTCTGCTCGTCCCGCTCCCTGTCACTCATGGTTTCCCTGTTTTCTCATGACTCCTTTGGCATCATCCCTCCTTTATCTGTTCCCTCTACAGCTTGTTCTCAACATTCTGCCTCCAGCAAAATAACATTACACCCTGCTACTGAATGAGCTTTTTGCATGTGTGTGTGTGTGTGTGTAAACATGTTCATGCGTCCACATGCCAGTAGGAAGGCAGTGGTTTGGGTGTGTGTGTCTGTACCTGCTTACATTCATGCTGTGTGCTTTTAGTTGCTTGTGTGAATGACTGCGTGTGTGCATATGTGTGTATGTGTGTGTGTGTGTGTGTGTGTGTGCACATACACTCACGCATGGGTTCTGGTGGATTGGGCTTGTTAGCTTCATGGCTGCCCCCGGCCTCCACAGCTCTCTCACAATCAACCTGTCTCACGACTCTGACCTGGGCTATTGTCTGGGCACAAAGCACTTTGGAGAGCAGCACCTCAGCAGGCATTAGCATTTTAATCACAACACACACATGTAAACATTGCAATGTCGTGTGAGTGTAAGGCCTGTCAACAAAAAGTGGAATATGTCAGTAAAGAAGAAGTGATTTTATTTTACGGGGGGAAAAAATAATCTCCGTCACAATGGGAACAAAAAACAGAGAACATCCATCAGAACAGAATAATAACAGGGTATTTCTCAGTTAATAAACTACTTTACTCTCTGCTTCAACTTGTCTGCCTTATTTTTCTCACAATGCTGCCATTACCTCTGCAGCTCCTGCTGATCCACAGGTGTTTAAACAGAATAAAGGCTCACACATACACATGCTCCGTCTCTGTCCAAAGGTGAACACTCAGCTTTCTTAATTGTTACGATTTAGATTTACAACCTGAGACTGTTCAGATTGTCTGTACAGTATTTCCCAGTGAGGTGACTGCATTTAAAGCTGTTAAATAAATAAATTAATAAAGATCAATAAGACATAAATTCCTTAAGAAACATGGGAATTGCGCAGCTGCAAAAGCAGCATGCATTTCCTGACTATAATTGCTCTTGGTATGTTGTTATTTTGTTGTGTGTGAGCTGAGTGTTTTTTTAAGGATGTGCACATTACATGACACTTCTGCCTGTCAATCACCTGACACCCACAGGGCGAGGTGGAAAGTAAACTGTAAGTTACTCAACTTAGGTGTGTCTTCGTTTTTTAAATTGTGGAAACATATCTCATCTAATAGACTGAAATATGAGACTCAAAGGAATTTGCTGATATGGTGATATGGAGAGTTAATGCATTCATGCAAGAAATATTCGAACGTTTTAAATCCAGTGCTTTTCTTAGCTCTTTTTTTGTGTGTCAACCACTTCCTCAAAGCAAGCATTCCCTGTTGATTATTGTTGAGCAGATATATATGGGTCTAATTTGTAGTTTGTCCTCAACAATTGCCTGCTACTCTTTTACATTGCATGTCATCATTTATCTAATTGATAATAATTAGAGCATCTATACATGCTTGACGTGCTTGATGTTTAGTTCTCCAGTGTACATTTGGTCATGATTCAAGCTGGTTGTGTTGTGAGTTCTTTCTTCCTGTGTCACAATGTAAACTCTCCGGAGAGAAACAGTGACAATCAGTGAGAGATTAACACTGGTTCCCGCAGGTATAGTGAAAGAAATCCCCACACTTACATGAAAATCACCCACTTATAAAAAGAGGTGTCATGTTCCAGGTGACTCCTGTGCCATGGGGTTATGCCTTGGCTTCTGGAGAAAAGAAAAGAAAAAAAAAACATAACCAGGCTAAAAATATGCAGCCTGCCTGAATGAATGAAGGCAATGAGGAAGAGGATGAGATATCCTCGGTCTTAAAAGCAGTCTTCCTCTTTCATGCCATCCCACTCTCCGATTGGTATAACAGGTAATTAGTGGTGTGTCATGGCCCTGGGGAGCTAAGAAAGGAGGAAAAGGTGGGTGAGGAGAGAGACAGGGAGAGAGAGATTTCTGATTACCTGACAAGTTAGGGCTGGAAAGGCTACACTTAGCCCATTAAAGATTTTTCGTTCAGCATGACATTTGAGAGCAGCTGCGAAGCTGCGCGCCACCTTGCCATTTCCCTGTACACTGGGCATCCATTTAGGGACAGGGGATGGAGAGAGAGAGAGAGAGTGAGAGGGAGAGAGAGAGGCCACCAGGCCACAGTGGCACAAATGGATTTCATTCACCAAGGTGAACTGTAGTACGCTGATAAATGCACTTCCTTGAATGTCAGCAAATGTCACCCGAGAAGCTATTTGCCACCGCTTTAATAGCTTCCCCCGACTTATGGAGGGAGTGACAGAAAGTAAGAAGGTATGCGGCGAGAGAAGGAAGATGATGAGTCACATGGAGTGAGGGACAGACAAAGTGAGGGGACCAACTAATGCACACATGTACAAGGCAACACACACCGAATGGCGGAGGGATTAGGGCAAAGAGAAAGAGAACAGATGAGAACAAGGCAGGGCTATTGTCACTTCCACATGATTAAGCAATCAGCTATTTGAGATGTCTCCAACAAGGTGGTGCAGCGAGACAGAAGTGGCTATTTAGAACATAATCCCTCTGCTGCTTCCCCTCTCTCGAACTTATCTCCATATCTGTTTATGTGTCTTTGCACCTGCACCCCCCCACCACACCCCCACTTCAACCTATGAATGTATTTACAGTATGTTTCTGACTGCCTGTTTGCCTCTCTCTGGCTCTGCTGCACACCTACACACACATTTAGCACACCTACACACACACAATTGTCTGCTCAAGCATGAGTTGACATCATTAAGTGTAATGTGAGAACTTGCAGGTACGGTTGATGCCTCTGTCTCCTGAGAACTGTCACACAAAGCTTGAGTTGATAAGTGTGAACACACACACACACTCAACACAGGTTAAAGGCGAGTGCAGAGAAAGTGGCATAAACACTTTTTTCACACACAGAGTTGGCTTCTTAAACATGTCAGTTAACAAACAGAGGCAAGGCAAACTAACGAGGACTGTTAATAAAACTAAACCAACAACTGTCAGTTTGCTTGGGCTTCATGAAGTCATCGAGCAGGTTCAGATGCCTCAACCTCAAACCTGATAACGAATCTTTTAACCTCGACCGAAAAAAAAGACAGTTTACTTCTCATTTTGCTGCTTCTCTTTCTTTTCAAACTCATTAATCCTGTTGTTTTCACTCCTTTTCTTCTTCTTTTAACACTTACTCTCCTTTTGTCTCTGTGCACAACTTTTCCACGGCTTTTATGCCCCCATATGTGCTCAGTATGCTCGAATTTAGTATGAACAAATACTGCCTTACGTGTGAGTGTGTGTAGGTTGTTTTGACTGCATGAGGACAACGCTGGCTGCAGCCAATCCTAATCCCCCATTCATTTCCACAAGCAGTTGCTAAGGTTACAAATTACCTTTGGTGCTGGTAAGTGGTTTCTTTTATGACACTGGATGCCCTAATCCTTTTACTGAATACATATTTCATTTAGGATTAGCACCACAACGGATACAGTTGTTCTTACAATATTCCAACTCCAGCACTCTGTTTTGTTCATGCTCATCAGACACGCCGCTTGCATATCAATGCCTGACTCTCATTTAAAATAACTAAATAAATTAATAAATCTCTTTTATTTTTTCAAATTCTAGTGTGCTTTATGTTAGAACTAGTGGGGAAGCCTGAGGGAAGTGAAACTCAATCAGGCAGGTAGTTTTAGATAGGTAACGACACAGCTATTATCTGGTAAACAATCGATTAGACCACACTTTTCAGTTATTTTAGGCTTCTGTGGTGTGTTCAGAGTGTTTTCTTACACAGGCCAACAATGGGGACTGTTTCTTTCTTTTAATCTCTTCCAACTGTTGTTACACACTTATCTGACCGTCTCAAATGGGAAGGAACTTTTACGTTTTTCAGGAACTGAATTTCACCAGCTGAAAATGACAAAAGCTTATGGATCTGAGCTGATGGCTGACGTCCTGATTCACAGGATTTTGTGTTGCCTGAAGATTCAAAGCTGTCAGGTGATGTAAACTACAACCAGCATGGTGATGTGTGTGTTCTCTCTTATCCCATGAGCTGAAATCCACATCTGTGCTACTGTCATATCAGCTCTTTCCAGTGTGACATATAGACCCTGCCTCAATATCTGATCATCAACATGTACACATTTGGTAAAGAAATAAAACAAAGCGCTGAATCATCTACTTGGAGGCAATGCAAATACAGTTTATTTCTGTTGCACATGTCATACACAACACATTACATTTAAAACACTAATCATAGAAACAAGTCAGTAAATTAAATTGAATTCATTTAAAGGAGGGGAACATAAGCAAACCGCAGCGGTTTCAGGTTGATGGATGGAGGTCTGAGTGCTTAAGATTCAGTAGAAAACGTGAATGCTTTTAAGGACCAGAGTCGGGTCAAAACAAAACTCCTGGAAGCGACTTCCACTAATGTGCAGTATGACTAAATGCTACGTCTCCATGTTTTTGCTTTGTTTGTGGGAACAGTTAACACATCAACACCTCGTGACCCCAAAGGATCAGGAAGGTGCACATCATAAAAGCTGCTGCAAAAAAAAGTGTAGTGGTCTTTACTGTAATAACCATGTGGAGCTTTTCCACACAGAGAGGTGGTGTCTTATTAAACTCTACATGTTCACTTTTTCTTTGTCTTTGTTAGGATCCTATCAGCTGCAGTCTGAGAAGCTTTTTTTTTTGGAGGAGGGGGGGAGACAGGAGGAAAGACGGTTGAAGCTCAACCTGCTGTAAATAAAAGGGTGGATAGGCTTTTTCTAAGTCCTGCCTGGACTTGAAAGCTCTGATTCTTGCTGATTTTAAGATGATAGTAGAGGCTGTTACTTACTTGATGTGGCTATTAGAATTCACACCGGAAGACAGAGGTGATCTGAGGGAAATAATACTTCTTTTTTAATGAACATTGTCTTTTTTTTATTTTTTACTTTTCTTCTTTCTCATGTTTGATTCGACTTTCTTTCTTGAGAGAGAAACTGCTATAAGGAGCCACAGACTAACCGGGAGGATGTGATCTCATTTGATATCTACCTTAACTTAGTGTTTTGATAATTAGCTGCTACTAACCCACTGGCTGACTGGTGGGCTGAATGACTGATGGGCATATTGACTGGCTGCCTGTCTGCCTGCCAAACTGACTGACTGGCTGACTATTGAGGCTTAGTCCTGCTATGTGGTGAGATCATCATCACTGGCAAGCACAACAAAAGGACTGATGGGAAGAGGCTGTCAGCTCGTGTGTGTCTGTGTGCGTATGTGTGTGTATGTGTGTAGGGGGGGGGGGGTATGTGTAAGTGTGTGA
The DNA here is from genome assembly GCF_045865225.1 of Trachurus japonicus. Taxonomy (NCBI): domain Eukaryota; kingdom Metazoa; phylum Chordata; class Actinopteri; order Carangiformes; family Carangidae; genus Trachurus; species Trachurus japonicus. The sequence continues at coordinate 11,379,866 of NC_140921.1, read as the reverse complement.
TGGCTTCATCCCTGTATCAACACAGTTCTTTCTGTGGATGAGTCAGTAGGCCAACCCTGACCATCATCCTCTCTCATCTCTCTCTATCACACACACACACACATGCAGGAAATCAAAAAGCTCTCAGCACACGCACACACACACACACACAAACTGTGGGCTTGGGGGTGAAGTGGTGCTTAGAAGGAGTGAACTTGGGGTCAGGGTGGAGAGAGACAAGAGAGGGACAGATAACGCTTTCTGTTGGACGCTCTGTGTTTTATTTTCAGCGTCTTTTAAATGACCGTCCTTGTTGACTAATCCTGCAAATTCAAACCGCAGCGTCTCCTCTGAAGTCCTCGTGAACCCTTCGTTCGTTTGACAGTCGGATCATCGTTATACATTTGCCCAAAGCCTGACTCGCTTCCCTCCGCTTTTAAGGCACGAGGCATGAGATAAAGAGAGCAGCAGACAGTAAGAGAGGAATGACAGTAAGAGCGGGGCCCTTGTTAGCAGGGACACATGGGGGAAGGGATTTGGTGTAACACCCAGCTGTCTACCTGTCCGTCTTACTGAGGGAAAGTGGGGTTTTCAGTGTAACACAGAGCCAAGCTGTTCTCCTCTGTGGCAGCTACAAGTGTGTGTGTATGTGTACCCTCCTTGCTTGCTTGGTCTCAGGGGCGCCATGGTGAGGAGGAGATAAGCAGACAACCAAAATCTCTCTCTCACTCTCTCTCACTCTCCCTCACTCTCTCTCTCTCTCTCGTCTCCAGTATAAATGTCTCCTTACAGACACAAAGAGAAAAAGAGAGGATGAGAAACACTGAGAGAGAGGGGAAACAGAGGGAAGGCAACAACAAAACAGGCTCTCGCCATGCCAGTGCAGAGCATGAATCTCAATTACCTGCTTTGAGGATGTATGACTTCCTCCGTTCTCTCTCTTTCTCGCGTCCCCCTCCCTTGTTCCTCCTGTTATCCTTCCTCCCATCTTGTCTTCCCTGAGTGGAAGGACTGAGACGGAGGTAGTCGTGTTTGGGTTTGTGTTGTGATCCTCTGCTATGAGATGCTGTGAGTTTCTACGGTGCTCATTATCCATGTAGAAAATCATAACATGACAATAATGATTGTGTTTCTTTCAGGAACAGTCACACATAACATTTACTTTAGGTTTTAACATCAAATTGAATTATGAGATCTGTCTCATCTGTTGTGTTTTCTGTGTGTGTGTTGAGTTAAGTCAAAAATTATATAGTGTAATAATATAGCAACTATTATTATAAGGAGTTATCCAACCAAAACTAAGGGAAAGAAGTATTTATCCTATTGTAACATGACCTAAAATAGCTTCTATACTTTTTTGTTATAATTAAATACATTATCATGGAGGGAACTGACTTTACATATAGTGAATTATAAAAAATATTGTGTAATATGTTAATTTCAGGCATACACAATCTTGATTTAGCCAAAATGTATAACATTTAGATTAAAAGTAACAGAAACCCCAAATTGGTTTAAAACCTATTTTTATTTTATTCTTTTAACAAATAGAAAATCTAAAATTTTAAATGTTTGTTTCTATTTGTTAAACTTTTTGTCATTATCTAACAGTTAATGCCATACAGTTCTTTAACATATAATAATACCAGTCTTTAATAATTATTAGTTCACTTCTCAAAGTGATAATCTAAATCACATGGTGGAGACATCACTTCCACAATGTGGTCATTTTTAGTGCATTAGAGGAAAGCTCAGTAAAACGGTTATGGCAATTAAAATGGTGGATAACCCCCCTGACCTGCAGCAGTCATCCCTAATGAGATAATAATAATCTCCTCTAAAAAAAAGAACATTTATGTCTATTTGATTCCAGTCTCTTACATCACTCTTATGCTGCTTTAATATTGCTGAATATTAATCAAAGACTTGATGTAAAGTCGCATGAGTGGAAATGTGTTAATAACGGAGCAGTTCACTGACTTCTGTCTGATAATAAAACATTTACAATCAAGCAGCTTTTAAACAAAGGAAAAAAGAATAAAGTAAATTAGGAAACAGAGGCATTAAGTGAAATAAGTGAAACAATTTCTTTGGTGTTAATGATTATTGATATTTTCCTTTTGATGATTGTGTTTAGGGTGAAAAAAAAAATCGGGATTGGCTTTGCTGTGAAATCTGTAAAAAAAAAAAAAATGACACTTAGCCGTTTAAATATAAAACCTTGAAAAGGACTTAGGAAGGAAAAAAGCTGCATAAACTGCAGCCGCCTTGAACAGTCAGTCTGAGAGAGAGGATATAAATAGACTCCAGACTTCACAAGTACAAACACAAAAGATTTCTCAGGGAGCCAAGGAGGGATGCGGAGCGCTAAACTCACCAGCGCCCATAGTGACGTGGTGATACTGGTCGTTTTCCTGCCGGGGGAAGATTTAATAAACGCAGAAAAACAAACAGGGTCTGTGCGGTGACGGGGTTGTTGCGGGGTGAGGACGGTGGCACACTGGACACATCCTCCTGTAGGAAGGAAGCGGAGTTGAGGAGAGAGAAAGAGAGAGAGAGGGAGGGAGAAAAAGCAAACAGGAGCCACGGTCGGGTCTCTATAACCCCGCCGTGAACCCGCGACCTTACCTTCCGACTACTTCCCATTACCTCTGCACGACATTGTAGCCCACATACCGCAGAGCGCGCACGCACACGCAGCATTGTGTGGGGCTGTTTGGAAGGGGGTGGAGGGGGGGCAGCGAGGGCGGCGGCGTGCTGTTCATGGAGGGGTCAAAAGAATGAAAACCACCATGTTCGCAGGGCAATTACAAAAAAGGCATGGAGGCTGGATGCTCTGTGCAGACTGAGAGAGAAAAGATGATGCTGCAGCTCAGGACACACACACACGGATTTTTATTTTTATTTTATCTCTCTATATATTTAGCCATGGTGCTCAATATTAAACTGGAAAAGTTACATTTCCCTTTTTCTCATTTGATCTCTTTTGATGGAGGATTAAATGGTTCACAGCCAACAAGAAACCAAAGCTGCAGAGATAATAAATAAATAAATAAATAAATAAATAAACAAATAAATAAATCATTCACACAGGCGATTAAATAGAAATTACCTGGAAAAGTTCCTGAGTTATAACTTTACTTATTCTATATATATATATTTTTTAGGATAATATAACAAATAACCTACTCCTAAATATTCCTAATCATTATGAGGATATTTTGTGATATTACAAGTAAACAAGTAAATTCGGTATTGTATATATATTAAAAATAAATAAATAAATAAAAACTCACATTATATAAATTTTGCTGTGGTAAACAACTTGATTCACCACAGCTCACTGCAACTATTTAATTTTTTTCAATGCTTTAATTGGCTCACTACACAGTTGTTGTGTTGTATTATCATCTATTTTGCCAAATCATGTTGATGTGAACTTTAAAAATGTTTTATAAACTGCAGACTCAACACTTGTATACTCTATTTGTATACAATTCGTTTATAGAGACACTATCCAGCACATGTGCTCCTGTGTTCTTCCTGTCATATGTGATTATCTATAAATTATAATGTGGTGTATTAGGACAAGGTGTTATAGAGAGTTGCAGTTTTTGGTATAACAGTTATTTTTCCTGTATAGTTTGATCGTGCTTTTGGCTTAAGTAGGTGGCTGAGCTGTGTCTTAAATGTTAAGAGATAATAGGTTAAGTGAGTGGAAAGGTCGCGGTTGCTTAAGAGGGGAAATGAAGCGGCCACAGGAGACACGGCGGAGGGCAGATCCACAACTACAGCTGCCACACATGAATGTTTGATAAGCGGGCGGGATAATGGCTTCTTAAATCAGTGGAACATAAACATCTCGATCACGCTCTGACATCTGCCATCCAAAGCTAATAACCTGCACCTGAATAATGAATGGGCATTCTCCAAAAAATAAAGATGAGAAATATGTCTATGAGTCTTACAGCGGGACTTAGGCAGGATTTAGGTCAAGTCTAGAGTTGTGTGTGTGTATTCAAAATATTACTGCTATCACTAATATGGTGGCTGTGTATGTGTGTGTGTCACTTAGGTCGGTTTTTGTGGGGTCTGCGTGTGTATGTTGTTGCACAGAAGGGATGGCAGGTTGCATGCTGGCTCCAATGGTTTCAGCAGAGTGTGTATGAGCCCCATGCGTATGAAAACATTATGGTTTCAATAGCAGGCAGTGGGTGTGCGTGGTGAGCGTATCTAACTTGATACAAACTACTGATACTGTATAAGCCAAACAGCACTGTACTGAGGCGAAGCTCCCCACTATACACATCCACATCCACATCCACACAGAGAAAACACAGTCAGATGTTTTGCTGCACTGAAACTGAAATATTCCACAATGACAAAGGGATATTTTATTAATTAAAAAAAACACCAAGGACCATGTTTACTCTTTCAATTTAGGCGTCATGAATAAAACTGTTGTGACTGGATTAATGACGGATCCTTTTCTTTTTCTTTTTTCTTTTTACAAGTAAAGTGCTGATTATAAACATGACAGAAATCCCTTTTTAAGACTAAAAATCAATCATTGCTGCAATGATTATCGAAAGCTTCTGGAAAATCAAAATCCCTCTGAAGGATGAAGCTTCAGGGATTCATGAATAAATAATAATAATGATGATAATAGTGATATATAGCTAATGATAATATTGTATATATTTAATATAAAAAAATCCTTAGAATTCTGCATATTAGCAGCATACAAACATGTACCAAACTAATAGTAGTGCGCAGATGTGAACAAGCCATTTTTTTTTATGTTAATCAAGGCACAGTATTTGTCAACAAATAGGCTGCAAATAAAGCTTTAATTCAATGTTTATAACCTGCTTTTAGATATGATATAGGCTTGATGTGTTTGGCTACAATAACATAATTAGAAATAATATAATAGCTATACCTCATCCTCTATAAGGAACTAAGAGATGCAGAGATACAGGCCTTCAGTATCTCAACACACACACACACACACACACACACACACACACACACACACACACACACACACACACACACCTGCTCTGCTCTGCTCTGGGGGTCACTCTGCTGTTGACCTGTTGCACCTCGTGTCTGTCTGTATATGCAGTGGCCCAGATCACCGTCACCCCCCCCCCCCCCCCCCTCCTCCCCCCTGCTCTCCCAGACGTCCGCTATTGATCCGCGGAGCTAAACGGAGATGCGTGACACAGATCAGATTGGACGGGAGCTGCTCACCCGTGAGTAACGGGCTCCTCGGCCGCCGCATCCCTCCGTTATTATCCTGTAAGCTAATATCCACTCACAGAACGATTAGTTCCGGTGCTCCCCTCTGATTGGCTGCTGAGCCGGAGCCACGGTGATGTCGATAAACACACACCTGAGATTTCACCAACAGACCAGCGCCCTGCAACACCTGCACCAATCTGTTGCTTAGCAACCATTACATACGCAGCTATAACTATACTACCCTCTTGGAGATGGTTTCGTTGTTGTTCTTGAAGAAAACAATTAACCAGATATTTGATACAATTGAAAACTTGTTTATTTATAATTAGCACATTGCACAAGTGTTTTGCCATTTCATGACTGTGATGCTCTGAGCGCAGCTGCGGAGCTCCACAGACACCAACAGTGGCCTCACACTTTCTCCAGTGGCCATATGGAGTATTTCAGGAGATGGAGGACCGAGTGGAGTGGACGGACCGTAAATAGTCATATAAGTAAAAGACAAATGTAGCACGTGACTGTTTTCCACATAAGAATAAGAAATAATTTGCAATTCCTTAATTTTCGCCTCTGGGACACTGGCTAAGTGCGAACATGAGGGATTATTTTCGGGATGCCTTTGGGAAAGAGTCAACACAAACTCACAGATACAAACAGATTATAAGCAGCAAAGTCTGTAGGCTATTGTACATTTACGAATAAATAAGGTACTTCATATAGGAGCCAGCCTATACACGACTCTATTCTAATAATATCCCTAGAAAGGCGTTTCCAGGATTTTAAGGTTTTCTAAGTAAGATATCTTTAAAGAAAGCTGGAAATAACATCCCATTTAAGGCTGATGTTCTGGGACTCTGTGAGGCTTCTCCTGGTCATTTAAATTAACTTTCACACACACCCGGCAGTGTCAAGAGAGCAGTGTTTTTATAGCCTATTAAGGCGGATATATCCCATTAATATTAATATCCTTGAAGTGGTGTGTAGGTGGCAGAGTGAGTAACCCCTTAGATTAATTTGACAAAATCTCCTCAGCAAGTCCAGCAAAGTAAATATTAAAGTAGGGTAAACACTTTTAATGACAGGCAGCAATGGACAGCGCCTAATAATCTAAATACAAGTGTTAGTAAAGTGTCACATACAACTATCTATCAGCAGTAGCCACAGTGCAGTGCATTGCTACTGCAGCAGTGAATAAGTGTGTACAACTACTCTGCCTGTGTGATATGCTGCTGCCTTCCTGCCTCTCTGCGCAGGAATTGTTCTCCTGAACAATGATCACAGCCGAGCAGAGCAACAATCCCATGTACACTGAGCGGATATGACATGGCCCACCTCTTTTACACTTCATGCCTGTCTCAAACTTGACTTGGGGGTAAACGGGCAATCGAGTGGAGTAATGTCAAAATCTGCAGTCAAGGAGGAGGGAGAGAGAGAGAGAGAGAGAGAGAGAGAGAGAGAGAGAGAGAGAGAGAGAGAGAGAGAGAGAGAGAGAGAGAGAGTTTTGCTCTTTGCGTGCCATGCAAATACCGCAACAAACAAAATGTGAGACAATGACAGGATCGTGGGTGACACGGTGACTGTAACCTTCACACAGACACACACACAGGAGGGAGGGGGGGGAGACTCGATATGAATCTATAGATCACTCACATTAGTCGATTACACAATAAAGCTTTAATGAAGGCGTCGTTGAGAAAGAGGCTATAGAAGTTGTGTGTACACCTACTGAGGAGTTAAGTGAGCTGAAAGTAGAAAAATAATCACCTCCAAATAAAGTTTGAAGAGTAAAATGAATCATGATGTATAACAGGCTCGTTTCAGAGTGATTAGTCATTACATATTATGAATAGTGATACTGCAGGGAGGATACATTTAGCAAAGTGGTGCTACTTCACTTATTTTGGCTGTTGGGTTGATTAATATGTTAAAAAAATATATCTTATTTATTTGTAAACATGTTTTCTATAAAATCTGAGCTCGTGAAGTTAACAGAATCAATTAGTTAGTTAAATAAGCAAAAAAAAAAAAAAGTACATAGATGTGTCCAAGTGTAATAAATAAATACAGTAAGCAGGCAATAGATAACGTCTCCCCCCTCTGTGTTTTGTTGTACACGTATAGGTATATAGGCTATGTGTGTTCCTGAAATATCATCACTTGGCGCATTAACATGCAGGGAGCATATTTCTGCTGTCGAGGTGAAACTCATTTTCCAACTTCATGCTGCTGAACAGTTTAGCTTGTGGCCTTATGTTTGAGCTGTATGTGTAAAATGTTAAAGTAGCTAACAGCTGATTAAATCTGTCAAATAAATGTAGTGGAGTGTAAAATATAATAGTTCCCTCTCTAACGTAAAGAAACGAGAGGACTAAAGTGGCCTCATATTGAAAAAAAAAACTAACGTAAAATGCAAATACATCCAAATTGTAGGCTCCATATAGTAAATATATAGTTAGTCTCTTTCCTCCACTGATCTACTGATGTGCTTCTCTCGTAATAACATTATATTACAGCAGGGTGTTGATTCATTCACACATCCTTACGGTCTCCTCCACTATATCACTGGCTTATAAATAAGAGGCTATTTCACTAGAGAAATGTTAAAATGGAAAAGGTCAGCCGTGGAGCATGTGGCCAGCCCAGCAGCAGCAGCTGATCCCCGGTTAAAAGGGAGTGCGTGGCTAAAGCGGGCTCGTACTGTACGCATGCTGTCTGTGGCATCCACATCTCTCACATTAGTAAGCTCTGAGAGCGATGTGTCAGCCAGAGTAATTACGGCTTGTCAGCTTCTGTGACACCGGGCTAAAGGGCCATCTCCGCAGCCTCTATCTGCATCTAAGAGCCGGGGCGCTTAATCAGCCTTGACAGTCGAGCCCAAAACAGTCGTGTTTTTGCTTAGAGAAATTCTATCATCATTTGTGCTGATGTAACTTTGGCCATCGTGTTACCTCTCTGGAGTCCAGAGTGCACTTGTAAGCCCACGCGGGCAGGTGGCAGACTGATATTCAAAGGGTGAATGTTGAAATAAATTGTGGCTGAGCTGAGTGAGTGAGTGAGTGGAGAAGGTCCTGTTTTGCTCTTTAAAAAAAAAGTCACAGGGGGAATGGAAGGTGAGCATCATATGTAAAGCTTGAGGCAATACATCTGATATGCACCCATTATATTTATTTCTCCCTCCGTGTCTCCAAATCAACCCATCTACCTGGAAGAGTGAACACACGGCCTCCTCCAGCGCTGCTGCTCCGTGTCACACTGCTGCAGCTCTTTAAGGCTGGGGGATGAGGACCAGGCCACTGTGCGCTTAAACTGATGGCGACACGAGAAAATGCGTTTTTGATATGGAGTCACTGCAAAGAAAGGAGTCCGTATGAGTGATGAAATGATTTTAAGAAACATATCAAGGATGTGAAAACCAAACAGTTTTTTTTTCTGTCGCTACGATCAGCAGGTGACAAAGTGCCAACAACAGCGAGTATGGAGACTGGTGATGGACACTTTCTCACCTGCTGGCTGCTGCTGGATGTAGATTTTTACAAGCAATGCTAAATCCCATTATCATGTGCAAACATACTGTGCAACAGTTTTCTCAGCGTCTGCACTAAAAGGTTCTGTCAGCACACAAGACAATAAAATCTAGATCCTACAAAATAAAATAAGAGGGAGGCGACGTTTTACCCCCCAAATCACAAGTTGAGAGGAGGTTTGGGTTATAATCTGTCAGGCAATGGCCAGTTTCTATTTCTACGAGTATAGGCTGCTGCAAATATGTAAATGAGCTCATGGAGGTAAACAGAGTGGTCGTTCACATGAGCTATAAGATGCATGAAGCCGCCTCCTGTCACTCACAACTGGAGCCAAGATAAATTAAATAACGACTCTTGTCGGAATTCACTTTTTAATCTCTCCCAAAAATTTTTGGTGCAAGCCACCTGTTTGGGAAATGTTGACCGGCGGGGAGGGAGAGCCCAGACGAGCCTAATTGATTTTTAAGTGGTGTCTCTGTGGGTTAGAAGAGTAAGAGGGGAGTCCACTTCAGGGATCCGCCAAACTCCTCCAGTTTGTACCTGAATTGAAGGGCATTGATGTGTTGCTGATGCGGCTCAACAAGCCATACTGGGGGCCAGATGAGGGGTGGACGGAGGGGCCAGAGCCCGAGCTGTGCTCTGTGCTCTGCTGGGGGATGGGGGGTGATTATAAGTGAACTTACTTCTGCAGAGGCAATAAGCTGACATGTCAAGCCTAATTCACCAAACAATGGAAGACATGTCAGGTTTGTGATACGGACACGCAAACACGGCCTCTCTCCTGCTCCTCTGCCCCGACTCTCATCGCACTTTAAGACACCAGCGTTGTCAATTTCAACACATTTGACTGCACATTATATATAAATAAAGATACGATGTATTCATTTACAGCGCAGTGTACTCAGGTGTTACTGTGCTATTATTAATAAGGTAAAACCAGGTTGTGGTTGCTAACGTCACACAGAGTAGTTTGTATGCACCACCCACCTTCATTAAACACACGTTCACCCACTCACTCGTACACACACACACGCACACACACATGCACACACACAGGCATGCATGCATCATGGAGCCCGGACCTGCAGAGAAAAAGCAACTCTCTCTGAGTGAGCGGAAGAAAAGGGGGAGAGGGATGGCGGCTTGCAGCTCCACTCTTCCAGGGTCTCACACACAAGATCCGGGCGCACGGCTCCATTGAGTACGAGGAGGCTTTTGCATGGAGGTTCATTAGAAGTAACGAGTTGACACAAGGTAAATCTTAATGTTGAGGCGCCTTTCTCTACCGGCCCGGGGAGGAGCCCTCATTAACTGTCGCTAACAACCCGTGTAAATACACTGATTGGACAGCTCCGATACAAGCTCCCAGCCCTGCCAGGAAGTCCCCCTAATGAGACCACACAATAAAAACAATAAAAGAAAGGAGAGAGAGAGGGGGACAGAGGGAGAGGGAGAGAGATATATAGCTATTAAAAACTTTTGCACAGATCATTATGACAACACTTTCATAAAAACTGCGCATTTCTGCAATCGTCGCTTGTTTTCCTATTTATTTCACTTGTTGTGTTTAGTGTGTGGGTGACCTATTGCACCTGTGACTGTAAGTTAGTTAGCAACTATTTACATTTTTAAGTTACAGTAACCGGCTTAATTGTTTTGACGCTTGGTGACACTCAACCACATGCAAAAATAATTGTGCGTAATTGTTGTCTAGAGAAGGTTTGAGAGGGAAAAATAAAACAACAGTGCCACAGCGGCAGGGCATAGGCTGGATCTGAGAGCAGCAGAGAATGCACTGCAAAAAATATCCAAACACTTCATCCTTCAAATTACAGTATTTTTTTTCCTTCACCTAAAACTCGCTGAAATGCTGGCTGTGGCAAAACCGTGCCTGGACTCATTTTACGCGCTGCAGGAGTTTGGAGAGACACGTGTTAACATCCAAAGCTGTAGATATATTGAGTGGCTATTTCTCCACAGCAATTAAAAACTGCACTGATTCTGTATTGTTACTAAAAAGTTGTGATGGAAAGAGAGGAAATGATCCGGTGCTGCTGCCATGCCAGATGGTTTCACGCTGTCTCAGCAAAAAAAAAAAAAAAACATTTTAAAAACCCAGTGCTACATTAAATGGCTTGTTTAGATTGATACTTTTTACAGTGTAGATGTGAAGAGTCTCTGTGCCCTGGCATGGCCAGCATGGGACGGAGAGGATTGTGCGCCCCGTCCCGACAGCATCACACATCTGCTCTGCAAAGGCACAGATCTCCCGGTGCTCGCGGTGAATAAAAATGGCAAATGCATCAAATTAAAAATCTGCTTTTTTTTTTTTTTTAATCTCGGAAAAATCTAATTAGCAGCTCACTCAAAGAGAAAATGCCTCACATGCTTTTTCCATCATCATTTCATAAACATTTTTTAAAAAATGTGCGTAAATTACAAATTTGTAGTTCAGCGAACATCACAGGCAAGATCGTAGATGGAAACGGGGCAGGCAGAACTTACAGGAGCAGCGGTCGGATCTCCGTCCTGATCTTGGGTAAATGACCAGTGAAATAGCAGTGAACCAGTGTCAGGTCCAGTATCAAGCTCGAGCGGTGACAGTCCGTGGACTGGACCCTGTTCACAGCTCTGCAGGGGACGAAGAAGAGCGAGAGGGGAAAAAAACAAAGAAAGGTAACCTCTGATATGTGTGGTGAAAAACACACCAGTGATCCACATCCACAAAACAAAATTCAGTTGATTTCTTGACATGTGAATGATAATTAAAAGTTCTCATAGTTAAAATAAATAAAAAATTATACAAGAGTGCACGTTCATGTAAAACCATAAACATGCAGCTCAGTTTAAGAGGAATTAACGAAAACTGAAACAGTGCTTTTTTTTTTTTTTTTTTTGGTACGCACCCATCATTTCTCCAAAGTCTCGTCCTGTGCATTGTTGCGATGAATCCAGGATGGAGCAGCAGGCACATGAGTCTCTCCTGTGTTTGCCAGGGAGGGGTGTGCTGCCTTTTCTGGCCAGCCTCTGCCAAACCGGGGTCAACGAGGGAGCAAAAAATAAAACAAGACCCTTTCTTTCGTGCCTTCTTTCTCTTTCCCTCTTACCTTTTACAGTCAACACCTTTCTCTTTCTTTCTCTCATCCGGTCCTCTTCTCCCTCTCTCACTCCCGTACATGACGTAACATCAGCTTTGTTTATTTGCTCCCCTTATTGGAACAGACTGATAATGAAAATAACTTAACTAATTGGCAATTAACCAGTATGGTAACAATTTAGATCCGGTGCATGCTGCAGGAAACGCCTGATACAAAAGTGCGTTGGCGTTTATTTAAAGGCAAATGCGAACTTTATTTATAGGAAACTTTTGTAAACAAAGTTTGATTGAGTGTTTTTACAGTCAATGAGTAAGGTCACACAGGAAGAGAGATGTCGGCGCAGGGCTGACGGACAGGCGTGTCTCTCTGCTTGACCAACACATTCCCAGTGTTTCAGCGCGCAAAAAAAAAAGAAAACAAAAACGCTCTCACTGTTGTCGTGTCTGGAGGTTTAGGCTGTAAGTAAACGGAGAAGACGCTAAATGCTCGATGTGCATTCAGAGCTCTCGTCCCCCGCTGCTCGGAACATTCAGCAAGCCCTCGGATAAACACACAATTACGGCAGGTGAATAAACTTGTTTGGGGGGTGTTAATTACATGCTTAACGTAAACAAAAGCCATGTAAAAGAATGTGAATTACTAGTGGCTTTTCCCCCTCAATCCCCATTCAGGTTTTACATTTCATCCTCTAGTCTCTTCTAGGAGTGATTTCCGAATTGCCTGCGAGGGCTACTCCCAAACAAGTCTCCTCCAAAACATAATGCTGGATAATACCTGCAGCCTGGGCTTGAATGGTGATCACCTAAATTGGTGCACCAGGAACTCAGTCAGGTAGGAGGGAGGGAGGGAGGGTGGGGTGGTGGGGACTTTGCATATTCGGAGTAATGCAGCTAAGCCTGCACTTTCAACCTAATGTTGGGGTCGTGCTTGTATGCGTATGTGTGTGTGAGAGAGTGAGAGAGGGACACATACAGAAGGGATGGAGGGGTAGAGGGGTGGTGGGTGTGTAGGGGGGAGCTTCAGCTAGGAGGTTAGTTTTAACATCAGCATGAAAATACCAGCCTTTACTTCCAGTCCACAGAGCTTTCCAACGGGACCAATTCAAGTGCCACTTGGAATTAGTTCTCCTGAGGTTCGTATAGCAGCGCGGTGGGCAGGTTTGATCCCATATACTACCCTACCCCTCCCCTCACACCCTCTCACAAGCACGCGCGCTCACGATCTCCACACAGACGCGCACAAAACCCCCAACGCCTGACCCTGCAACAAGATCATCACCACCCCTGCTCTGTATCACACACACCTGCAGACACAGACACTCACGCCGGCACGCACATGCACGAATTTAAGTACCATCTTTTGCCCAAAACACCGCTGCGTAAATGTGCGTAATTGCACACTCGCACCCGCAGTTGTTTAAGGATGTCAGATGAGGTTAACTGCATGATGAACATAAACAGGTAGCCATACATGCACGTCAAGCTGGTCTACTCACTGTCCCTCCAAGCTTGGAGTCGGTGGTCTATGTGGCCAGCCCCCGGAGAATGTGCAAATCTGAGAGAGGGAAGGAAAAGTTTTGAATTCCTGAATGATTTTGTAGAAAGGCGGCTTAGGATCATTATGTCAGCTTTATTGAGGGCGGATTAAGCGGAGTCTAGATGCTACGCCTTGTACACGGCCCTTTCACAATGTGAGCACTGTTCGTGTTAGAGTGAACTCACACTATTTTAACACCCTATAAGCCCTGTCTAAATATGAAGCCGTTTTAGCCATAAACATGAAAATCACACCGCCGTGGCTACCGCTATAAGCCGAGTCCTGTGACTGGATGTGGACACTGATCATGTCCTAACCACCAGATCAAATACATGAGAACTGCTTTTATGTCCCCAAGAAGCTTTCATGTTACCATTTGATTGTAATTCCAATACTAATGGTATTAATTAGAGGGCTGGACTGTCAGAAACACCCTGATAAACTGGTGGCATTAACGGGCGATGCCGTTGGCAAATTAGCTGTCCAACTAAAACGCCATGACCTTTGTTTAATCAACACAACGCTGCGCATCGATATTCATTTGGAACAATAAATGTTGTTGGTTGGAGAGGAGGCAGCGGGCAGGGGGCCAGGGCTGCGCCCAGCGTCCCAGAGGCAAGGCCGGGGACAGCAGGAGGGGGAGCGGCGTCACACTGCGGTCTACACCCGGACCAGCACCCGCCCAACACAAAGTGACTACACACACCACCAGCGAGCCCGACCAGAGTCATGCTCAGACCGTGGCATGACATTTTTCAAATCATCGGCAAATCCAGGGCAGAAGCGAAAAGATTATAGGAGTGTGTCATAATTTCATCTTTTACAAAAGAAGAAAATGGAAAGTGATAACATAGCCTATATGAAAAGGACAAACGCTGAGGACCCTAACGCCTTCCTTCCCTTCGCCAAAAAAATAAAAATAAAAAAGAAGAACGTATAGATTAAAAAAAAAACGATAAAAAGTAGCTACAGGAAAAACTATAGGAAAATAATGTGCAAATGACCCGCTTCTATTCAAAACGTGTATTCCCGAGTTGCAGTCATTGGTTGTCCATTTGTCACCCATTTAAAGCTCCCTCTGCCTCCCTCCCTCCCTTCCCGTCTCTGCTAAGCATCTCCAGTCTACATATCTTCTTTAGCTTTAACGAGCCTCGTTAAGATCGCAATAATATTCCACCCTCTAATTGCTCATTCCATTCAGCAGATAGGCGAGCATTGGCTTGTGTCTGATGCGCGCGGTGCGGTGGGAGGGTTGCTGTGGAGATCGGAGACTCTGATAACCCCCCGTGCGTGCTGCACAAGTGGTGAAAGCCTCGCGCTACGTACTGGCTAATGATTGGCACGCTTGACAGTGATTGGCAGGGCTGCCATGACAACGCTACAACGACACCAAGAAGACCAATAGAAAAGGGAAACAAAATGTTTCAATGCTACACTCAACGGCGGATTTAGGGGGGAGATATTATGAGGCTGGTGTCATTAGGCGATAGCCATTGAAACATTCAATCTTTTTTACTTGCCGTATTTTTTCGGTTTTTCCTTTTTCTCGATAATTTTCTTTCTCTCTCAGGTCATTTCCATGGTTTTCAGATCCCCTTTAGAGCTTTATCCCTCCCATTTCTTCCTGCCAAACTTCGCTGATCGCCCTCTGCTCCTGGCGAACAGCGCTCCCACCACCAGGTCTCCAGAAGACTTGTCCATGTTTCAGCTACCGACCCTCAACTTCTCCCCGGAGCAGGTGGCGAGCGTCTGCGAGACGCTGGAGGAGACCGGGGACATCGAGCGGCTGGGCCGCTTCCTCTGGTCCCTGCCGGTGGCTCCGGGAGCATGCGAAGCGATCAACAAGCACGAGTCCATCCTGCGCGCCCGGGCCGTGGTGGCGTTCCACACGGGGAATTTCAGAGACCTCTACCACATCCTGGAGAACCACAAGTTCACCAAGGACTCGCACGGCAAACTGCAGGCCATGTGGCTGGAAGCGCACTATCAGGAGGCCGAGAAGCTCCGCGGTCGTCCCCTCGGACCGGTCGATAAGTACCGGGTGCGGAAGAAGTTTCCGCTGCCTCGGACCATCTGGGACGGCGAGCAGAAGACGCACTGTTTCAAAGAGCGGACACGGAGCCTGCTGAGGGAGTGGTACCTTCAGGACCCATATCCAAACCCCAGCAAGAAAAGGGAACTGGCTCAAGCCACTGGACTCACTCCTACACAGGTCGGAAACTGGTTTAAAAACCGGAGGCAACGAGACAGAGCCGCGGCAGCCAAAAACAGGTTGGTGCTTCTTCTTTTTTTTCATCGGCCTCCCTGTCAAAACACAACATGTGAAAGTTTGTCTAAAATGCACAAATGGAAAAGAAAATTGGGATCTTTTCATAAAACATGTTAGTTGTGCTTACACGGAGAGAGGACAGAGGCTGTGTCGGGAAGAGACGAGCCTGTCTGGCAGGGGGAGGGAGCAGGCTGCGGCGACATTTTTGTTATGAAGTGGAATCCGAATAAACATCTAAAACATTATTTAAACTGATGTAAATGTCTTAAAGTGGCTTTAGAAAAACTAAAAAGGATGTTTTCCCTCATTTAGGAGGCCTTTGGAGAACATTTCCGGCAGATACTATCTAAATCAACTTGGCAGCTATTTTACACAGAATAGTGAATTATCGCACAGAGAAAACACAACTGCTGCTAAAACCCGAGTTTGGTGTGGAAATAACTCCAAATCAGAGCGAATATTAAAATTATTATTATTATTTAAAATCACACAGTGGGTCGCGGTTAAAGTGCAGAGATGAGTGCGCAGTGATGCAGCTTGTTTATCTTTTGTGTGAGAGTGAAAGTGCTGTAATAACGTGTTAAAGTGTAGAAAGTACATGTACAAACGTCAGTGTACTAAATTTATTTATAGTATAACAATTAATTTGATGATACTAGTTTTTAAAAGCTTTATTAATATTATCATTATTATTATTACTTATTTAAAAATAAACAGGACTAAATACGTCTTAACATTTATTTAACTCAAAGTTGAATCCTTTTATTAGGCCATTTAAATTATTCCCAAATTGTCTTGTTTTGCACATAATTTAAATATTATTGTGATTGCTGTGTTGATTTATTGAAGCCACACATCTTATAATAACTACATTTATCACGTGCTGTGGTGCATTTTGTCATTTGAACGTCACATGGTACTTAGCATTGTTGAAAAAAAAGATGATCTCAAAGGATAATAGAGATATTATTGATATTACTTGACTAAAATGAGCATGGGTATTAAAAAAAGCATTGGAAGACATAGGCTGTATTCATAACATTAAGTGTGGTATCATTCCATTGAAATGCTATAATTGATTAGAAAATACCTCGCAGCGTACTAAGCCATATGAACACTATTCTAATCTTTTTGCTAAATGAATAGATATATTTCCACACTGACATTTATCCCGCCGTGGTGGAGTTATTATCATGAGTGGATTGCATATAAACATTTAGGATGATTGGAGTAACCTGGATCTCGACGTCACTCATTCATACACTTCCATCAGACTGAAATACAACTGTGGCGAGGCATCACGATATTCTGCATTTGCACAAAAAGGCTTATATGTTTTATTTGTAGCTATCAACAATAATAATAATAGTGATAATAATAAATATAATTTGGTTATGACACTGCAGAGTCACGGGGCTTTGTGAGATAAATAAAACTGTGCAGCAATAATGAACAAAAAGAATAACTGTGGAGCTGCTGCAGGACATAGACCAGAATAGCTGCACACTGTTGCTGCTGCTTTTAGAAAAGACAAGAAAAAACAAGTTGGATTTAAAGCTGATTTTTCTGTGGTGAGATGTCACGTCATTTAAATGGCAGATTGCTGACTCGCGCGTTGATCAGGATTACTGTTGTAGACGAGGGGAGAAAGAAAAAAAACAAAACAAAACAAAAAACCCCATCACATTTCTTCCAACATTTGGTAGTCTAAATAGCGCTGTGTTTTGTCCCCTGAAAGCTGGCTGTTTGATAAAAGCATGCATGCATGGCTGGGGCCGGCAGGGGGAAAGAAAAGGCGAGTTTGAACCCCTATTTTGCAGAAGGAGGAGGGGAAGGGGGGGGGGGACATTCTCAGGTCTAATTGCCATTTCTCTCAATTTTTTTTCTTCTTTTTTTTCCTCCCCTCCTCGCTTCTTTTCTTCTCCAGGCTCCAGCACCAAGCAATAGGACCGAGCGGTATGAGGTCCCTCTCAGAGGCCGGCCTCACCCCACACAGCTCGGCAGAGTCGCCTTCGACCGCGGCCAGTCCCACCACCAGCGTTTCCAGTATGACAGAGAGAGTTGATACTGGGACGTCCATCCTGTCCGTCACATCCAGTGACTCGGAGTGCGATGTATGATACGGAGGAAAACAAAAACAAAACACACACACACACAAAAACAAACAAAAAGAGAAATATTTACAGGGAAAATGGACCTGAGAGGAAGAAAAAAAAGACTTATGAAATATCGCGGATGAAAAAAGGACCGATTGATATAAATATTAAAATAAAAAAAGAGATAAAAGCACGTCGTTTTTTTTTTTTTTTTTATTAAAAAGCGCTTTCAAAGGACCCACGCCTCCCCCTCCTCTTCATACCCCCACACCACCACCACCACCACCACCACCACTACTACTAGACTACTTGCATGATGTTTTTATTTTTTATTTTTATTTTTTATTTTGTAATCAGGGAAAATAACCTGAACGCAAGATTTTCCATCAGGAACATCGATCAGAGGGAATAAAAACAGATCGTCTTGGTGTCTTCGTCGCTATTTTTTTTCCCCCATCTCCGTTTTTAGTCCAAGTGATGATGATGATGATGATGATGGTGATGATGATGATGATGACGGTGAAGCAGCCGCCATGCAGACAAGATGCAATCCTGTTTTTACTTTGTGTTCATCAGACAATCATTTTAAGTCGTAAGCACCTTTTTTAATACACTTCTGTCACTGCCTGTGTGGGGTACATGGTCAAAAAAAAATGTCGAACGGAATCGTTTATGACTGTATCAGATTTTTATTTTTATTTTCAAAATTTTATATTGAATTATGTATATCTCAAATAATGCGATCATTCTCCCGGTCTGTAATATACGTGTAGAAATATGCTTGTACATAATTATTGCTCTCCCCCCGTCTCATCCTCTTTTCTATCCCTTCCTCACTTTTCTTGACTTGGTGTTCCTACATAAAATATTTGTCAAAACTTACAACTCCAGTGCTCTAGGCGTTTTTGTTGCTTTTGGCTGTTGTTTTTTTTGTTTTGTTTTTTTAATGTGGGGGGCTGTGTGGAGATGGTGTTGGGGTATGTGGGGGGATGGAGGGAGGGAGGGGGTTGATAATGACATATGTTCCCAGTCACGTTTAAGAAAAAGAATATGAAAAGTGCAAGAGCTTATTACTACATTTATTCAAGACTGCAGGCTGCCCCCCCTCCCCTCTTCTCCTCTCCTCTCTGCCGCCCCAGGGTCGCTCTAAGCGCTTATTTACATTAGCCCATTCAATGTTTCTGTCTGGCGTGGTTATTATGTTAACGCACCATACATTTCTAAATCAAATACAGTATTCAATTTGCTTTACCTCTTTTGCATGATGTCTGTCTCTCCATCCGATTACGGATAAGGACATTGATAAGTGGCTAAACACATGTTCATATTGGGTCATTATTGGATTGTGGAAGCATTAATGCTCATCATGGCTTATGGCAGAGGTTGTGTGTAGTCAGGGGGCTGAACTCACCCAAAATTAGTTAGCTTTTTTTCGGGAGCAGAGTTAACCCGGGTATAAAAGACTATTTATCAGACTGGGGTAAATGGTTTTGGTCCTTTAAAAGTGACAAAAGGCAACTGGATTCAAAATGTTACAGCCTGGGTTTTATTTCCCAGAAGTTCTACTTTCTTGTTTTCTCGTTGCACCCATGTGATGTAAAAGCAACCTATATGCCTGCCTCTGTATCCTACACAAATTCTGGCAAATGTCAACGTCATGCAGCACTTAAAAATGTGAGTGCTATTTCCCCTTTTGTTTACCGTTGCTAGTGAATACAGAAATTAAGTAAACGCGCCATTAAATGGGCTAATCACGATGGGACTCCTCCCCTGTCCCAATCTCCCATTGTGGCCCGCTGAAAAGAGCTTTTCTTCCACGGACGAGAACCATTTCCCCCTCCAAAAAAGGCTTTCTCTCCTGCAGTCCCTTTCCATCTAAATCCCCAACCAATTATGCTGCAGACCAGGGCAGATCTGCTATAGGACACTGTTGCAGGAACTATAGTTTTTTTTTTTTTTTTTTTTGGAAACACTTGCGCAAAGATTTCTGCTTCCTAGAAGCAGCGTCGAGGATCTTCCCCATGTAAACACGGCCCTTTACCAACTGCAGGGAACTCTGCAATACGCGTCGAGTCCCTGTGAGAGTTGCAGTCATGTCTTTAGCTAGAGAAAGTAGGACAGACGCTGCTGTTTGGCACAGAGAGACCACAGGACTTTCAGAAAAGTGGAGACAGGCGTAAAAGCCACGGCGGCGACATCAGTAGTGTGAACAGTGTTAGTCTTTGACAGATTCCTCCCTGAAATTTGATTTTTTCTTTTTCTTTCTTTTTTTTAAGACACCTGAAACTGAAGCTTTACTGTTTCCAACAAGTGTAACAAAGGTCTCTAAGGCCTGCTCTGCTGTGCTGACAGGGCTGACCGGGATGTTTGGGGATTTTAACAGACAGGGGGGTTTGGTGATTTTGTGCAAAGTCTGAAGTTTAAATGTAGTACAGTGTGAGTGTGCGCAGAAGAAAAGGTTGAAGATATTTCACAGGAATCCACTTCGCATAGAAACGCGCTTTTATTTTCATTAAAAATATATATATATTTTTCATCTGTTAATCTAATGTCTGCAAATCACAAAACACACGAGGCCGTGCGCACGAGCGTGTGAAAAAACTAAACAATCGCAGAGCACAAAAATATGTCATGTGTGAACTCCTTGTTTATTGCTGTGAGAGTAAATCTGCTGACCCCCGAGCTGAACAACAAAAGTTGAAATTGTTATAAATAGTGAAGTTTGCCGTCGATGCTTTGGGGGATTATGTTGATTCCTGCAGAAATGTTACCAGCTCTCCACTACTCGATGAGATGTGCGCATAAGCTATCTGCATGCATAAATCTCCCCCAGACGGATACCAATCAAAACACAAAAACAAGTGTGTCAAAAGCTGCAGCCACACGACTCAATGGGCCTGTGATCCTGAAATAAACGAAGCCATAACGCAGTCAAACGCAAAGCTCAGCTCCCTGCTGTAACAAACCATCTCCCGCCGCACTCATTGGCAGTCGATTGCAGATGAAGTAAATCTGTATCATATTTTAAACCCATTCCGGGTCTTAAATCGGCCTGCCAGAGACAGATAGCCCCTATCAAGAGCACCGAGGGGCCATGGCACCGCCGCACCACCAGACCCTTATCATACACCCCCCACCTCTCCATTTACGCACTCCACAAGTTTATTGGCTGCGACAAGTCCCGGCTATGATTGAGATTAAATTAATCGTAAACTGAAGAGCATTTTTTATCGGCAAAGGAGGACACGAGGATTAGGGCTATATCTGTGAGATGGAGCTGCAGATAGGGACTCATGAATACAAAACAAGCCATGAATGGGCTTCATTTGCGCAACGTTACGTTCATTAAACCCACGGCTCTGGAAACAGTGTAAATATGCAGATATAAACTTAACTTAACTCGAGGGAAAAAACACACACACACACATAATCACACAAGCGACGTGTTTGTTTGGAATAATGTGTAAAAGAAAAGTCTGGAAACTTTGTTGCCTTTAACACCACTTCAGCACTTCCTCAAAGAAAAAAATAGCACAGTATTTATAACGGATTTGCATAAATGCTCCAGCAACAATGCGTTATAGAAACACAACAGGATTTGACATTAGTATATGAAAACCAGGACACACCATAAGTAAATTTTGATTAAATATCACAATGGTTTTCTGTTTGAGCACGTTTAACCATGTAAATGAGACGCATGTTCACCACTGTCCGGGCTGTTAACATATGTAGGCCAGAGTGGCAGCAAGAGAAAAAAAAAGTGCTGGAAGTGTGAGTCTATCTGTTGCTGGCTGGGGTCATTAACAGTGGGGGAGCTCGTGTTCGTGATCTGTCAACTCAAATATGGATCACAAGACAAAGGAACTTAGCGAGGAGTAATCTCTGTGTGTGATACTTTCATGAGAGTAAACGAGAATGTGAGACAAGTGCGGCAACAATGGAGACTCGCATGTTTTTCTGTTTTCGCCTCTGTGAAGTTGTTTTCTGTTTATCTGTGCAAGTGCGTCTGTCAAACAAGATTTGCATGAACATGGAGCTGAACGTCAACAGCATAAAGACGATTAATTTCTTTATCTATATGTGTGGCTCCCAGATTTGAAGCCGCAGCGATTTAAAGCGTCTTTAAGAGGAGAAAAGCACCTCTGATAAATACAAGTTATTAGTGTTTGGAGCGATGGCTGTTTGCGTCGCGATCATCTCCCCTCAGAGGTCAGAGTTTACCTCTCTTTTCATTCCGCTGCATCTTGTATTTCGAAGTTAATGCAGGCACTGTCAATCCAACTATAGGGAACAAGAGAAAGGAGGGTGGGTGGGTGAGTGGGAGGGTGTGGGGGGGCTATTAGGCCGGAGTCTGGCGGTGAGAAATACTTGCCCTGCCCTGTTTTTTCTCGGATTTCACCAGTTAACTGAACACAACTTTCCTATTGGTGTGTATTCATGCAGCACCCAAAGAGCACCAGTTTCCCTTTAGCCTCACCAGCGCGGCTGTCAGTGCAGGAATGAGCGGGGCCCTTTGGACTAAACTTTCTGCTCCCTCTCTCTCCTCTCCTCAATAGGTAAGACACAGGGCTGCAGCATTCCTCTTGACTGAGTGGTAATTTATACTAAGTTATATGACCATGACCTGCCATTCGGTATTTTAGACGCACAGCTACTGTTCTCTCCCTCTCTGGCTTATTATGTGAAATAGCCTACTAGCAGCAATTAGCAACCCTTGTAAAGGCCAAAGCAACCGTGTCTGCATTAATTACACATTATATGTTCACCTTAGCACCAACCTTAAATCACAACTATCCTTCAACACATTTTAGAGGAATTACAGCAAATTGCTGATTTTTTTTTTTTTTTTACACAAGGACAATAATAAATGCCACAAAAACTCAATAAACTCAGTTGGAATTATATTTTAAAATGGCTATATGGTAATAGTGATGTGTGTGTTTATGGGGTCAGGTCGACACTTTTATAATTTGGCTGCAGGCAGGTAAACGTGGCGAAATGTGTGACATTTTGACTCTAAGTGTAATTTTGATTGTGTGTGTCCGCGTGGCCGAGGTGCGTAAATTGTGCGTTTTTAACCAATGCCAGGCGGCATGCACCTGCTGCTTGTTGTCAACTGATCAACCACCCCCAACCCAATCACACACGCAGCCTCTCTTACACGCGCACAGGCACGCGCACGCGCACGCACACACACACACACACACACACACACACACACACACACACACACACACACACATAAAACGTGCTTCTATTAAATTGTAATTTGGAGGTCACACAAGGCAGGAGGCGATGATACAGGATCAGTGGTGTATAAGCTTTCATTATATGTAGGCTACCGTGTATAGGCAGATGGGATCATTCTTCATAGTCAAGTTAGGAGGGGTGTGTGTGTGTGTGTGTGTGTGTGTGTGTGTGTGTGTGTGTGTGTGTGTGTGTGTGTTCGTGCTTGGGGGGTGTCAAGAAATACTTCAGTCTAATGCTTATTAGTGTGGACTGCCATTGCACAAGCCTCATCTTTTTAAAACAAGCATACATGAAAGCAACCCAACTCTGGCTTACTCAAGCGAACACGACCCCCCCCCCCCCCCACCACCACCCCCACCGTATCACTTGCGCGCGCACGCACGCACGCGTATAGCCTTGCACGCACAGCACATATGGAGGCTGTGTGTGTGTATGTGTGTGTCAGGGTGTGTGTGTGTATGTTGGGGTGGGGGCCCTTGGTGCAGGCTGTGATCTCTCGCCTTGTGCACACCGAGTGGACAGAGGGCTGAGCAGCTTAAATAGAGCCCCAGCACCTGTGTTTTCTACCGCCGTTCTCAGGCCTTCTTAGCATGGCACGGCACTGTACAGCACTGATGTATGCACTGAGGACCGCGCCATGAACACACACAGAGACACACACACACAACATGTGCCAAAAATACAAGGGAAGGATGAGGGAGTTTATCTTCAGCATTATGTTAACCTGACTGATTCAACTGAAATCCGCCATATTGTGGCTCCAACTCCTTTTTCAGTCATGTTTTGGAGAAAAAATATTTTTGAGCTGTTACTTGATCAGATTTTATGATTGAAATACACAATCACATCTTAATATTATATATGATCTTGTTTAAAAGTGCACATGAATCTGTTGTGATGGCCGAGAAGAATTCACCGCGGCCTGAACGCGTCTCCTCTCTGCTCTCACTCTCTAACTCTGGAAATCTCTGTGTATCAGCTAAAAAGCATTAATTCACACTCCGTCCTCCACTTGGACCTGGTGCGTTTTGGTGCCTGCCACGTCACCCTTTTTACTCCCCCCTTTCCTTCCATGAATTGGTGATTGTTCCCTGGTATGATGCTGCTGCTGCTGCTGAAGGCTATTGTCTGTCAGCTGGAGCTCCTGCCTGCTCTGGTACTGAAAGCACCGGATGAACCTGGACACGGACACCGGGTCTCACTTTGCAGCTATACAGTTTTAGTGAGATCAATCATGAAAATCCTAAACCACTTTGCTCCAGGTCAACAGTGTAAATCGGCCTAATAATACCCAAGGCCCTCTGCGTTTTTAGACCATAGCCTACATTTATAATAAGTAAAAAAAAAAAAAAAAAAAAAAAAAAAAATATATATATATATATATACACAGTATATATATGTCCACAAATTAGCATGGATGGTGCGTCTCTGAAAATCTAGTCGCGTCATATCTTCATGTCTTGGTCCCAAACAAAGGATAAAACTGAGGTTTTTGTTAGAAAAATGTTTTGTTTTTAAATAAAAGCCTGAAAGTGGTGTGTTATTATCAGTGTTTTTATTGTGTTAAATAAAAAAAAGGAACATTTTAATATTTTAAAGATATAATTATTGTATTGTATTGTGTCCTCTGTGTGGATGAGTAAAACAGGATTATGGATTTTTAGGGACAAATTATGTCATTTAAATGTTTGTTTATGAGCTCAGTTTACAAAAACCCACGTGCTCTAAAGTCCTAATTCTAATATATATATCCCACCATAACCATTCAGCATATTTCGCATATCACAGCGATTGGCTTAATATGTGACACCCCTTAAAAGGCTAGGCTTAGTAACGCTGGCCTGGTGACACGCCTCCTTTTTGTGCCCATGCACTTAACAAAAGGTCAGGGATTGACTGGGGCCTGGGTGTCCTTATCAATTTAACCTCCATTTACAAAGCCATGGGATGGATTAACCGGGATGCCAGCCTCTCCCCAAGCCACAAACAGCCCCGACCAGAGGAAAGTCCACACCATCGGGGTGGGACAGCGGTGGGGACGGGCAGGTGCAAAGCCGGCCACACTAAAGCCCCAGCGGAGCCTCGAGCCAAACGTGTTCCTTGACTGCCATCTAGAGGATGAATGTGGAAGAGACACCCCACCGCTGCAGCATCTTTACAAAGTGTTTTCATATCAAGTGCCTCTGAAAGGGAAGGCCAAGAGGTCCAAAATTCAAGGTGTTCCAGGTGAAAAGTTCACATTTTTATGAATGTTATGATATGATCATTGTCTGCGTACTGCTTCATATGCACCTCTCTAAATATCAGCCTGGTAGAAATTATTCTCTTTTCAAAACATCTGTGCATTTGAACAATGTTTGACAGCTCAATTAGAGCTTGTTCTGACGGATCTGCCAATGTTGCAGCCGAGCGTTTTGTAAGTGGCTTTAGTCCACAGCAGAGAGACAAACTGTCCCATCAGTGCTCACGCTGAAGTCCACGGGCTCTCCTCCTCGTGCTCTATAGTTAATGTCAGTGTAGGCACGAACATACATATACAGGCTTGCACCACTGGGACAACTGCTGGCCAGTGAAGTCATGGTGCCCGCACACATACACATAGTGTATATACACACTGTACAGGGCGCATTCATTAAAGTTTCATCGCTTGAAAGTCAAATGATGTTGGAACACTGAACCAGCTTCTCCATTTAGTGCTAGATCGAGGATTCAGACGCCAGAGAGTGTAATGGAACCCCTGATCCCTGGTTAATTTTTCAAAACTGATACCTTGAGTTTTACTGCGGCCGCCAAGGAGCCAAGTGACTGACTGGTGTGTGTGTGTATGTGTGTGCAAGGGGGAGGATGGTGGAGATTGTGGTGGTGGCTGTGAGGCGGAGGTGGAGGAGGGGGGGGGGCATAATGGTGTCCGCTGGAGCACGGCCTTTTAGAGTTTAACTCCCCTTTTGTGGAGAGCAGGGGCAGAGGGGGGGAGAGGACAGAGAGCATGCAACAGAGAAGGTTTCACTGTAAATGGACAGTAAAATGCTTACGGCAACCAGGCCCGTATCCACCATTAAATCATTGCAGAGGGAGAAGGGTATGACGGCATGTTGTAACATGCCATGAGCAATAACTTTTTCATCTCCCCATTTTGTATCCACTCACATGTCCTAAAACGGTTTCAGCCTGATTTCAGGTTCATATGAGTGTATAAGTAACCATTATCTGGGGTCACTAGAGTCGATTTACAGTCCCACCAGATCAGGAGACATATCCGACATCCACAGGCTTATTAGCTAGTAGAGCCTGGAGGTAAAAATGCACTTTGCAAGAAAATCATGAGATCTGTGTATCTTAATGTCACTTCTTTAAAAGCTTGTACTTTGTATGAGTCAAAGGGTCCATAGAATATTAATTGCAAGATGAATAAATAAATGGTATAAATGGTAAACACAGGAAAACAACATGTCATACTCGGGAGTAACGTGTAAAGAACATACCTTTATAGTGTATGAGAAGCCAAATTATGGTCTGCTCATTTTGAATTTTCCATTGTCCACCTCCCTCTTCACATATTCAGTTCCTTTCATCCAACTGAAAGGTTTTACTTGTCTTGGATGGAGATTAACCATCTGGAAAAATGGGAGAAAGTTTAATGAAATTCTTGCTTCAAAACCACCCTTCGTGATTCATTGTCTATGAGAGCATCTACTTAAAAGGTTCATGTAAGATGTACCTTGCTAGTTAATAACTGGCTCAGGGCTCCAGAGGCCGCCCCCAGCTGAAGCCGGCTGTTTTGTCTGACCACTATTTCTATTTTTAATAGGTTCCTGTACATGAGTCCGCCATGGAGCATCTTTAAAGCGCCTCTTTAAAAACGGCCCCTGTCCCGAGGTGGCCTCCAAAACACATGCATTATTGAAGCATGCACCGGCCTTGTCCTCCACACTGCCTACACTCAGTCCAGCTCAGCAAGCAGCAGCAGCAGCAGCAGCAGCAGCAGCAGCTGCACAGATCCCATAAGAGCCGGACGAGGAGGCAGAGAACAAGGCCCGAGTGTTCAGAGCTCTGAGACCAGATGTACGACTAGGAAGGTGGATGAAAGACGAGCAGTTACAGGTCAAAACATCACATGTCACTGAAGTTTAGATGTTTCTGTTCAACCCAACAATGTTGTTCTTTAGCTCTTTAGTGAGGTGACTCATCCTGCTGCAAACAGGAAAGATGATACATCAAACATACAATTCTTCTAATTTTAAACAAACAAATTGTTAATGATTAATAATTAATTATCATGAATTAATTTCTTAAATGTGTGGGATATTTAGAGGATTAATTCAGTTTAATTCATGTACTGCTGATTCAATTCAACATTAAATATTTGGCTTTTTGTCAGCGTCTTTCATTCTCTGTGCTCTACACCCACCCACACCCTCACACACACACACACACACACACACACACACACACACGCTATCAAAATTGAATGCGAGCAGTTGGGGAGAACTGAGAGAGGGCAAAGGGAGAGGTTGAGAGCTGTGTAAATGGTCAATTGGCTTAACTCAGTGGTGTCTGTTCTTGGTGTGACGATGTCAGTGGGCAATGTGCAAATGTGCACTCTTTTGATTTCCCTGATGTAATCCTCTGCAGCATACTGGTGGCCTATAAAGCCCCGAGGAGGAGAGATGAGTGAGATGCTGGATAGTGTTTGTTCTGGGATTAAGATATCACTTCCTCGCCTTCACTTCATTCAAATGTCTCATGCATGCAGAGCACCAGAGCAAACACTGTATGTGTGAGCGTGAGTGCACACACATGAACACACATTCTCACACAGTGTAGCCTATATACACCATGTTTCTGAGTCTGTACTTGAAATGCATTTAGCTGTCTCATTAGGTTACACTGCCATCTAGTGATCTATAACAACCCACATCCTCCTAAAAAATCTGGTTTTTACTAGACAGAAAATCTAAAATTATTACTGACTACTACATGACCAGGAAGAGATTTAAGATTTTTCTGAGGATGTGCTGTTTGACTGAGGATATCATTCAGTCCAAAGCATTATTTTTTCCATCTCTGCATGCTAATATTGGCCAAGGTTGTGCAGCATTCACCATGCAATTGTATTATCATATTATTAAGAAACAGTAGCAATCAAGTATTCTTAAAATCAAGTGTTATTGATTCAATAAATGTCCCTGGAATCTATCCCTTTGCAGGCATAGCTAGTAAAAGCCCATGTTAAAATGAAATGCCACAATCCACACGGCATATTGTGATTTGAAAATGAATCTCCTTAATATTTATCATTAGAGGTATTTTAGTAGGTTTTATCTGCCACTATAACACGCTTGCCAACAGCAAAGGAATCACTCTTTCAAACCACAAAATGTTGTGACATTGTTAGCTGCTATTATGCCATCACATGATGATTTGATAACCCATAGTGAGATAGTGCTTTTTCCTATTACTGATAGGACTTTAAATGCACCCACGGGAGTGGGATTCACTGCTCATCACAGCCATATGAAGCTTCATGGAGTTAATGTTACACCCTAACAAATCTATCAACAACCGCGAGTAGCTGGTCAGTGCTGCTGTCATAATATCCTCCCCCTCTCATAAACATCACCACTGTGCCTTTGAGCAAGGCAGCCTTATCTCAGACTGTGGCCAGAGAAATGCTGCTTAGCAATTAGATAATGATCAAAGTTAGAGGGGGAAGTGAGCAATGACCTGACAAATAAAGAGAAATTGGGGTCTATTATGCTACATATCATCTAAACACTGGAACAACTCCATTATATTCATACATAACCATTATTATTATTATTAATAATATATATATTTTTTTTTCATCTGGGGCCTGGATTTACTTTGATCTTTGCCTTAATGTGCTTCATTGTCACACAGCTCACGTAATAATCAAGTGACATGTCTCACTTCAACCACAAGGGGTCATCATGAGCTCAAAATTGAAAATATGTGTGTGCATTCATGACAGGATGGAAGAAAAAAATGGCAACAAAAAAAACCCACCTGAAAACATCAAACATCAAAAGATCAAGAGCCTCGGCTGCCTATAAATAATGCATGTTGTAAATACAGTAAATGTTCATACTTTCTCTCTCAGGGTTTGAGTCTATGCAAACTGCTGAAGGCACTCATGGTTTCCAGATCTATTCCAGTAGTTACACGTGTGTCTGTCTGTCAAGTCAAGTGTACAATAAAGTACAAATGGTGTATACAGAAGCTTTAAGGTCACCGACACATACTCCCTCTCTCTCCATGCCTATACCTCTCATTGTGTAGTGAGATTATACCCGTGGCATGTTTTCTGCATTTCTCACCACAAAATTGCTTTGGCTGAAACCCGGGAGCATTTGAAGTGCAGTGGAGAAGCTAATCAAGCAGCAAGTGAACGGCAACAAGGCAAAAGAGACTTCAAGCAGCTGCCACTGCTGCTGTGGGTGAGAAAAAAATAACAACAAGAGGAGTCCACAGCTTGGAAACCAGTCTAGTGTAAGTTATCAGGAAGAAGACCAGAGAGGAGGAGGAGGAGAGGAGGAGAGGAGGAGAGGAGGAGAGGAGGAGAGGAGGAGGGATGGAGAAAGAGAAGGGAGCTGTCACTCACTATCTTTTCTTTTTTTTTTCTCCATTTTTTCAACTTGAGTATGAAAACACAAACTGAACAAGAATGTGAATCTGGAAGATATTTATGACTATCATACTGACATTATATCCACCATTAATAGTGTGTCTGCTATCACATGACTACATCCCCTCTCCATCAGTTGTAAACGTAATCTGTCTTCTCTGTCAGGCAACAACAAACTCTATGCAGGGGAGGTTGAAGAGATAAAGCTGAGTCATCTTTCATTAGTAAACAAAAATGCTGAAGTGGTCTTGTTGTCATGAGTGTGGATGTGATTTCAGTATGCCAATGTTATATTTACATGTTATATTATAATATGGACACCGATGTGTCATCCTTCGATGCTTCTCGCCTCAGTTGTTTATATTTTTAATCGCAATGTGAGCTCTAATCTTTACTGTACTCATTTTAAATATGACTTAAAATGTAATATTTATTTAATCATTTAATCATAATAACCCATGATAACCCATGGGTCAACAATATCCATCACTGCCTGACATTGACTCTATCTGCAGGTGACTAGTAACACCTTAACCTTATTAATATGTTTACCCCAAACTGTTTGATTTAAATCTATTACTGTATATGTATGTTATTATAACTATTGGTTTTAGTTCATTTTATAATGTTTGTCATTTTGTTCAAGATGGAGTTTCTGTTTTCATATTTGTCTTAGTGTTAGTTATGAACAGATATTTTCTGACCACCATGTGTACTGTTAAAAATGGGGAATGAATTGAGAAATAGATAACTAATTTAATAATTTGTTACATTTATCTCTTTGTACAAGTCTGATGGTGATGTTTTAATATAGTGTGTTTTATATTTTCACTTCAGCATCCATTACCTTTTATCTTTCCTGTGCTGATCCCTGTTATCACTCTTGTCTTCTCTTCATCCCATCTTTGCATGTGTGCAGTTCCACGTGCCGGTCACTAGGAGAAAGCAGAGATTGAACTCAAACCGGTCTCGTCAGTCCTTTCTCCTCAGAACTCTGCTGGCTTCCAATAATTTATGGAGAAAACCAAATACTTAACTTTCATCACGTCTGTTCTGAGGTTTTGTTACTCTTTAAACAAATCTACACCACACTAAGTGCAGTGAACACAATGTGGCAGTGTACAGTCTGTGTGTACAGTGTGTGAGGAGGAGTTGGGTTTCATGGGCATCTACGTATGTGTCAGGTCACTTGATGTTTATTGTTGCCATAGGATCATATGAGGCACTTCATGTTTATCAAGAAAACGCATTCATCTGTAATCACCTCTTCTTCTTTTTTTCCTCTCCATTTACATAATGGTTGCTATGGTTACAGCCCTCCCATCTCAGGTGCAGGGAAGAGGCCACAACACACAAGTGGCTAAGCTGTCACTGCCCGCTTAACTGTGAGGGTTATTAAAGTTGTGATCTACAAATGGCATGAAATTACAACACTGATGACAGAACGCAAACACATGCACACACACACACGTACACACACAGTGCACCGGGTGCTGAGTCAGCAGGATTGAAGGTTGAACCGGTTGGTGTGTTTAGCTGGAACCAGATGAAGCTGCACTGCGTACACTCACACAGAATGGAAGAGTGGAAAAATCAACACTTAATACTGATAATAAAATTAGAGGGAAATTCACTTCACGCTCTCCTGTCCTGGCTGGAGCTGACGAGTCCAGGGCAGGATATGAGTGATTTCCATAAACGCTTCTTCCTTAAAACAACAAACAGCCTACAGCTTCAAGGAAGTTGTGTCATGGTGATTCAGGGGTCATTGTTTAAAACCAACCATGAATATATTCAGAAAAGAGAAGTATTTAACTTTACACAATGTAAAGTTAAAAACACAATGACAACACAGAAAGACTGAAAAAAAGATACAACATAAAGCTTAATAAAATAGGTAAGACAAAATTGTGTTTAAACTGAAATATCTGCAAGCTGCATTAATAATGTACAGAATTTATGCAACATATCTGACATAATGTATCATACATTTAGCTGGGATACAGTAATTTTGCATGAAGAGGACAGATTGTTATATAAAAATGGATTTCCATCTGATACAACTATACTAACCATTTAATTTGTCTTAAAGAAGAAAAACTCAGCACCTTGTTAATGAGCCTGAATAGAATCTAATCACATGCACACGTTACCAACTAACAATGAAACCCCTGGAGACCTCTTCGGTGTCACACTGGAATCAACTACTGGGACTGTTAAACTAAACAAATGAAACAGCCACAGAGAAACGTGATGTGTCAGTGACAGTGAGTCTGATCCAATCAAATCTAAAGATATCAGGAATCTATAAAGCAGAACTGTACGTGTTACACAGTCGACAATCCACTGGTGGAATTGATGTTAACAGCACCGTCATCATTAACCAGATCTGGAGGAGCATTCCTCCCATAGAAATGTATATCTAAATGTATATAACAGTGTATGTGAATCATGTTGTTGCATTGACAAAAAATAGTATTTAATTCATGAAATATTGACTATCAAAATAAAAAAAAACATAACCCACAAACTGTTGCTTAATAAATTCTACATCTTCATGTGTGTATGTTACTGTAACATCAGATGCTACTAACAGTAATGAAAGGGTGACTAAACTGATGAATGGACTAGTTTTTACCATAATTTATCTGGGTGTCACTCTGCACTGCTAGTTGATATAACATCAAGTAAAAGTGGAGATAGGCTGAGCGTAAAATACAGCGCGCTATGAAAATCTTGTGCATGATTTAACCTGCCCTTTGGCGTTCAGAGTGAACACCCAGTGAAAGCATAAAGAATGGTGTAGTTAATCTTTACGGTGGACAGATTTAATGGAACGGTGTCAAGTGACAATAGCTGGAAAAGCCATCGGAGTGAACCTAATGCGATCAGAATAGCCCGTGTCTGTCTCCCATCTAGGAATTTACAGCAGGGGAGAAAGCCCAGGTGAGCCTTTCCTATCCCCATGTATACACCCACCCACCCACCTCCACTCCCCCCACATCCACACACACTCACAGATACAAAAGCTCTTTCCTCTTCACCTTTTACGCCATCACATGCTCAAACACACACACACACTGGAGGCTCCTAAAAAACATCTACATGGCCCTCGCTGCTAAAAACTTCACTTCAAACGCCTCTATTTAGCAGCATATAAACACTTGGTTGTAAGAAAAACCAAAGTGTTAATTAATGTATCTGTCAACAGCTATAACTCCTTCTGTGGGCACCTGTAACCACGTTGGGTTGGTGTATAAACAGATAATGAATGAAATGAAAATATAGTAAAATATGGCCATAAAAATATGTCTTCACAGGGGAATTTATAATTTCTCAATTCTCAACTGTATATGTGTGTCCAACTACTTTACAGTGTGCTCTAACTGTATGTTAGGTATTTCATGTTTTAATTGCTGCACTGTTTGAATTAAATGTGTTAAACTGAAGCCAGAGAAGTCGAATGTTTCACTCTCACTGAACTCTTCATTTGTTGATATGTCTCTCCGTGTCTCAGGACTCGCTCTGCCAGGTGACCTTTCACTCGAGCAAAGGGCACCCGCAGTGTGCTTGTGTGTGTGTGTGAGTGTGTGTTTTGTAACCGTACGCGTCCAGCACACGGGGAGTGCATTAATGCTCGTACTCCCCTGGCCATCCCTCTCCTTCTCTCTCTCCCTCGCTCTCTTTTTTGACCGTAACTCTACACCATGCACCCCCAACCCCAACCCCAACCCCAACCCACCCTCCCCGTCTTCGCTCCCCGAACCCCCTACTGTTTTATCCTGTTTTATGGGACACACCTGATACACCAAAAAATGCATAATGGCCGAGGAGAGGGTGAAATCAATGTGCTCATCAATAAACATACCACTGTGTCTGACCTCCATGTGCTGTAAAATTGAACAGAAACCAACAGAAGGGGCTCAACATGTCAGACATGCTTGTGTTGTGAAAGCAAAATATTTGGTCCATTTCCAACAGGACTCTGAGATTTCACCATGTTGTCAATGGTTGTTTTTTTATTTGCTGTTATTAACAATAGGGTCACACTATAGATTAGCCCAAGTAAACCATTTAAAGATCATAAGTGTAATTCTGGAATAAATAAATTACTTTTATTTTTACCAATAACATACTTGCTGATCATTATTGAATTTGTTGACAACTTTATTTATAAAAATGACTGACGTAAACAACCATTAAGACATCAGAAAACACTGATATCTTTCATTTTGTTGCAGTGTTGGTTTAATCCATTACTGCAAATGACCTGTCTGTCAGGTTTGGAGTGATTACAGGTTATAAATGATCACCTGGTCGACCAGGTCCTGCAGCCTGAACCTGTGATTTACGTTTCGGCTTCAGAGTTTATATTTTATTCCGAGGCCGGCATGTGTCTGAGCTTTACTCTCAAACATGGGGTTGATTTTGGGGGGAGGCTCTGAGAGGGAAGATCTGAGTAGAGCACAAACCACCATCATACTGATGAACTTTGATTTGATTCTTCTGTCTGTGTGGGTGTTCCTCATAGTTCTTGGCTTGGACATGGGCACGGTTTCATCTGTTCATGTATGCCTGTAAACACTGGCCCTGCACCGACTCTCTGTGTGACTGTATCGGCCAAAACCAGACGGTCTGTGAGCCATTTTCACTCCTATTTGAATTTATAATATAAGAAAGGTCCAGTCCCAAAACCCTGCGACTCTGCAGGCATTTTCCACCACCTCGAGAAATGTGTTTATACTTGAATCAGTGGAAAGCTTTGGTTAAAATTTAAGTCATGTTTTAAAGATGACATTAATACCAATCTGTACAACTGTGTAGTAGAAAAATACACAAAAACCAATTATTTATTAATGCATGAACCGTACTCACTCAAATAAATCACACACTGTTTTGGTAAAAATATTACATTTGGAAGTTAAAGTGTATTTTTGGTATTTCTACCTTTAGATCAAACTGTTTACTGTGCAGTTTCTGCTTCCCCTGGCAGTACAGCTGCAGCTCTTACATTAAATCCACTCATGGTTTTTGCATTATCAAAGAGGAATTTCAGAATAAAACATGTTATTCTCATTTCACCTGATGGTTTCATCTGTGTTTATGAACAGCCTGCTGTTACCTGCAGCCAGAGGAGAGGGAGGAGTTAACCCACTAACTGTTAACTGAAGCTTATGCACGATTCAGATCCAATGAAAATGAATATGATAAACACACTGGGACTGCTGTGTGTTATAATGAGATATTAAAATATGCTTCTTTTTTTTAATGTAGAAGCTCATATCTTCATTTATAAAGGTTTAGATAAATTGGTACAAACTTTTTTGTATTTGTATGGAAGCCCGCAGTAAAAGAAAGTGAGCATTTAGTGACAGTGCAACAGGTGATGCCCCTCTGTGTCAGCTGACTCACTTTCCACTTTGCAGTCACAGTATATAAGTAATGTTAATCCCAGCTGTTTTACTGACCCGCCTCAGCCACAAATCTCTTCAAGCAACAAGTGCTGTGAGTCGTTAACTGTTCACAATCGGTGCCATCGTTTGTTTCAGAAAGCAGAAAGTTTGTTGTGCACCGTTCTACCGGTGAAGCTTGTCTGTGAAATGCGGGGATAGTCTCTCCTATCATCCATGACCTGCAGGTCCTGGGTTCAATCCTTAAAATCTGCTGATGTTTCCTTTAGCAAAAATAGTGAATCTCCCTCCAGCTCTGAGGCTGCTGCTATAAAAAGTCTGACCTCTGACCTCCCTGAGTGGGGTCTAAGTGAAAGGAGAATTTTCCCACTGGGACCAATAATGTGTCACATTGTAACTATCATCACTGTACCTGACAGTGTTAACATCACTTAAAACAGCCCCAGGTCAAATGACTGTCTGTCTGCTGCTGGGAGTGAATCTAGGTTTTGTTGTTGTTTTTTATTTCTGTGCATCACATAAGTAAAAAGACTGTTTATACACTGAGCTGAGAGAAATTTAGGAAGTCAAAAAAATACATTTTGTACAGTTAAAAATAATTTTAAAAAATACACCAATTTTTTTTTTTTTTTTAGATTTTTTTTCAGCTTTGTACTTTTTTTCTGCAGCTCTTTGTAGCTATACTATGTTTTACAGTGATCTAGATGGAGACGTCAGTCACTGCTGGTCGTGATCTTTTTTTTTCTTCTTTTTGCTTCATCAATCGTCTGTGGTTTTCTCAGTTCATTCCGTTGATGTGCTTTGAAAGTGAAGCTGAACATCTTCACTACGCGTCCATTCACACATTACCCTCTTGTGTAAAATCACACTTCAACCTAACTCCAAGTCTTAAATGACGGCAGCTTCCCCTCTGATCACTCTCACTGCTCAAATGAAGTAACAGGTAGTTTTCCTGCACTCCTTTCGTTTTGCTTAATAACTCTTTAACGAAAAGCTTCTTACTTAGTAATCCACACATGACGGGCCTTTACCAAATTATATTACCGAGAAATGTTCGTATTCAAATGCCGATTGATAACGATCCTGATGTTTTTTTCTTCTGTAATATGAGTTTATAAATGCCATATTTCATTCCGTCTCTTTTTTTCATTTCAGCTTTACTTTTTTTCGCAGGTTAATGAGTAAACGACCGGACGACTGCAAACAACTGCAGCAGAAAGAAAATATATTAATATCAATATAAAAAGGAAGAGAAAATACAAAATAAGAGGAAAGAAAACGTTATACTTTCAGTATTATAAATACAACTAAAGCTCAGAAAGGTTGAAATTAAATTTATTTTGCCTGAACATGAAAAAATTGTGATTTCTTTCGCTGCTGTTTTTGCAAAGGTTAGGGTTGAATACATATTTTTAAATGGAAAAAATAATATTGTTTAGTTTGGCTACCTATGAGATATAATTAAAACAGGGTGATAAAAATGTTTTTAAGAACGGTTTATAGTCATTAACAGATTAATGTCTGTATTTAATGGGGCCTCAAATTGTGCATGTTGTGTTTATAATTGCGCGTGCACGCACCCTAATCACGACAGGAATAACTCAGGACCTGTCAGTGATGGAATAAAACACAGATCCCAGGTCAGAACAACTCTCTTCCGTTTACCTGACGAGCTGTAGCTACAAGTGACTGGACGTGACGCTCAACAAGCTCAAACCGCTGCTGACTGCTTCATGACTTCTGTCCGGGGGCGGAGTGCTGCTCTGTACAACACTGTCTGCCTCCGCACTTGATGTTTAATATCCGCAACATCCTCACCCCGTGCTGAACTGACAGGCGATTTTGGGAAAAAAAAAAAAAAAAAAAAAGCCTGCAGATGAATCCGAGCGAGAAACCACGACGAGTTCGCACCTGTCTAACTGTTTACCCTGACGCCTCTGCTGCGTTCACGGCGCGGCCATTATTCCCATTAGACAGGAATCAAACCAGCCTGTCCAATCAGTGCGCGCCTACTTAGACCCTTTCTTCAACACTACACTGGCAGATTTTTTTTTCTCACATCTTCTGCCCAAAAAAAACCTCTAATAGCCACCCCACACCCCTTCCACCCACCAACCCACCCACCCACTCACAATACCAGTTCCCATTTCAAGCCTTATGGGAAACAAGAGGGAGTGAAAAAGCACTGGGAGACGAAAATCACAGCTCTTTGTGGGGTTACAGAGTTGGTTTGGTGAGAGACCAACTATTCCGTGTTATGTCTCCTCACAAGCCGCCGTTATAGGCTTGTTTTGAGTGGACCCATATGCACTGAAGTCCTCGTTAATTAGAAAGTGTGGGCTTTGGGCTGCTGCTTGTGTAATTGACCTTCATGCGCCAGGAGCCGCGGCCCGTAGTACTACACAACAAGGTGCGACTGATCCCTTTCGCATTCACAGTCGGCTGCAGGGAGACACTTCACTATTTGCACTCCCATTAGAGCCGCCCGGGCATTTATTACTCCACCATAATCTGCATTTACTCTCACTGTGTAGCTTTAAATCAAGAAAATAGTTCTGCACCAGATTGAACAGAACAACAACAACAGTCTGTAAACTAACAAAGCCACCCGAGGTTGTGAATTATGCTTTATAATTATGCATATCTGCAATATTGGAAGGGGTGGGGGGTGGAGTGGATTGGGGGGTAGAGGGGAGGAGGGGAGGAGGGGGTGCACCACGGCTGTTCAAACAAAGTGTCTTCTTTCAACGCCCGTTTCCAGTTCTGTGTTTTCTCTCTCTCTCTCTCCCTCTCTCCGCCAAACACTACGGCACTTTTGTTCTCCTCGGCGGAGCGCGGAGAGATAAGGTGTCATCACTTAAACATCAAGGTTCCCGGTTGGAAAAGCAACGTCTACATTTCGGCCAAACTTCGCCTGCACGTAGCGGCCACACGCCCAGTGCGTCACTCTCCTGACTGACTGACTGACTGCTGTTCTTTTTTTTTTACAAAGCACTTCACCAAAGGTTGATGTTTGTCTTTTTCTTTTCTCTTCCCTTTTTTCATTTCGTCACTTGAACAGCAAAGCTTAGGTGAACTTTGACCTTTAAAGTCCATCATCAATTTGGAAAAAACAACAACAAAAAAACATCTAAACTTGCATATAATTCAGTCCTTAGTAATACAAAAAAAACTATAAATGTAAAGCACAATACATCGGTGTCCACTGGCTACTGCCTGTTTTCTTCTATATTTCCACTAGTCTGGTCGTGACCTGTGGAATGGGGGAGAAACAGATAGTTGCAGTGTATCCACCTTAACGACCCTCCCTCAGCATTTATGATTAGATGGTGGATAATCCAGGGATATCGACCCGTGCACGCCGGCAGACTGCCCACACATAAAGCACAATATCCCCTTTCTTGGAGCAGGCATACGTGTCAGAGGCTAAGAGCCCCAGGTTTTTTTGTAATGCTATCTGATCAGACATTTCCTCCACGGTATGAAGGAACTGGTGGCTCCGTGGACGCGCGGAAACCACAGAAAATTGTAGTTTAGGTGCATTATATATTCAGTATATGCTGCACCTACATTTTTACATAAAATTAAACCTAATCATTAAAAAATAACAATTTAAAAGTGCAAAAGAATATGCTGGAAATGCACACAGTCTCCAGTAAAGCTCCCCATGATGGTGCAAAGATTGATATTTGTCATTTATATATTTTTTCTTTTTTCTTTTTTTTCAGTGTGACCCATTTTTAAAATAGAAAGGTTATACCGAGGCGACCTCGCACATGAACGAAAAATGCCAAGAATCATTCAGAATGAAAGAAATTCTCGCTTTTAATCCATGTAGTTCTTTTTCTTTTATTGTAAAGGGTATATGAAACTATAGGTGAGTCGTTTTATGTTTCATCATTTATCGCAAAGTTTACATGCAGTCTCTCTCCAAATGAAAATGCAGCAAATAATAATAATAATTATAATTATAATAATTATAATAATATCAAGAGATTAAGATATTGCATCTTATCATGGCTCTTATAAGACACTTGAGAATATCATACCCCATCACCCCCACCCCACCCCCACTCGAAAAAAAATGTAATTGCTTATGGCTCTCTTGGAAAACCCTATGTAAACAAAAAGGCGATGGGGTACCTGTAGCTCGGTGCCTATAGAGTCTGTTCATAACATCTAAACCCCTAAAACAACAACGGTAATTGTAAAAAGAATTAAGACATTTTATTGTTATTGTTTTCAACAATATAACATGTTACGTTATTACATTCCGGTAAAATACTTTTTTTCTTCTTCCTTTCTTCCCTTCTTTATCTTTGTTTTCTAAAACGACCTACATCCACCTTTCCTCCGCAACACCACTGCAAAAAAAAAAAGAAAAGAAAAAAAATGCTCCGTCCGAACAGCTCATGTAATCTCACATCTATTCATCATTTGTTATATTGTCCTCAAGTGAATCTGAGAAAACTGATGTCAATAAGGTCAAGAAAATGGCGTCTGGTTTAAGGTGGTCTGTATTCCCGAAAATTTCTTTAAGTGCTCTGCTTTGACACTTGTTTCTAGAAACTCCTTGAAACAAGATAAAGGTGAGTTTGTTTGTGTTTTTGGTGGAAGTGGAGGTGCTGCGTTCACGGGCAGGTTTTATCCACTTGCTTTAAAAAGAGTTTAAAGGTTGGAAATGAGACTAAATGATTTGTTACGGTGGCTGTTCTCGCAGTGTTCCAGTCTGTCTGCGTCGCACCTTGCCGCAAGTGCTCAAAGCCTCGTCTCGGGCCACCTTGAAAATTACTTTTTCCAAAAAAAAAAAAAAAAAGAAAGAAAAAGAAAAGAAAAACGCTGCTCTCTCTTTGTCCCCCTCGTGTCGTTTCTTTCTTTTTTTTTAAGAGCCAAGGTCCACTAGATTAGAAGACATAGGGTTCAGTATGGTGTCATGGTGCAATGAGTGGTGATGGTGCACCGAGTCTGGACCGCTCGGTACCGGGATGGCGCTGGGTCCCGGCGGGGGCGCCAGGCCGTGCAGGGACTGTAAACCGGAGTTTGAGCCGAGCAGCAGAGCCGGACTCGGAGACGTGTGATGATCCGGTGTCCCCGAGGGCGTTTTATCGTCATCCGAGCTCCCCAATAGAGTTTTATTTCCATTCATGGAAGAAGTCAATGGGTTGTGACTATTGCTGTTGGAGTTCTCGTTGTTTTCCCTGCGAACAGAAAACAGCCACATGTTAGTCTGGTCACAGTGCAGATAAACTTGTAACACACACTCACACACACAGGCTAAACACACACATACATACACACACACACAGCTGCAACTACCTGCAGCAAGAGTGTGTGAGAAATGTGATCAAGTTGTAACCTCACTTTTTACAAGTCGAGATTACACTCATTAAAAACCAGAAGGCGAAGGAAAATTAAATAAAAGGGAAATATTTGTTGGCCAATCAAATTAGTTTTAATGTTATTATTTTGAGAAGAAAAGAGACAACAAAACAAAACACACACAGGGTAATTATTAAAAAGACGCACCTAGGCCTACAAACACTTACACACACACTCACACAGTGCTAAAATAGTATTGCCCTTGCTACTGTGTGTGCACTGGTATACTAATTGGGTTGTGCTATATTTACAATAGCCACAATAAGCCTCATTAAAGTCTAATGATTTATTAATGCATCAATCAGTAAAGCGTTCATGCGCACGTGTACCAAGGTGCAAACAATTAGGAAGTCATTGAAATAATTAGAGGCCATCGCTCAGCTCAGCTCAGCTCAGCTCAGCAGAGCAGAGACAAAGTTACAGTCACTGAAAACTAGTTATCTATTTGTCTGCTGAGCGCTGCTCATTTGTATTTATGGCAAATTAATGAAACCGCAGGGACTTGTGGGTAAAGGCGCCTATATCCCAGTGGGCGAGAGTGGCTTTAGATGTCTGAATAAGTGACAGCTCTAATTATTGCTAAACGCGTGTATGTTGCGTATGGGCCACAGTTCATATGTTTGCAGTGGTGAGTAAGGCTTTTCTTAGTGGGAGGACATGATTTACGTGGAGCTTTCAGCCCGAATTAGTGGCCAGAGGGTGAAAGAAGACACCAACTCGGCGAACACCTGACTAAAACACGTCTCCCAGACCTCTCTGCACGGCTGCCTGTGTAATTTCCAAACTTTGAAACGTAGCTACAAACGACTCCGAATGAAATGTCAGCCGGGCTGATATGGAGGACACACACACGCACAAACACACAGACACACAAACACACAGACAGGGCCGACTCACCAATCACACCGCAAAACAACTTTTAAACGTGTCCCGAGATGTCTTTTACTCCACATCTATACCGTTTGCACGTTAGGATCTGGAGGGTTTAAGTATTGGCCCCTCTCATCTTCACGTGGAAGTCAAATTTCAAGTTATAATAGAGTGTGATTACTAAAACATAAAAGTGGAGTAAATGCTGCTTTTATATCCTTGTAATTTACCTGAAAACGAGCCCTTTCATTTTCTCTGTTTCAACTTTTACGCACGGCCTGCACGATTATCACAAGTACTATCACTACAGCTACAGGTCTGAGAAAGTGGCTGCTCATAAGGTTATTTCCCCACAAATAGACGCAGATGCCAGGATAGAAGTGGGGTGAATAGTTAAGAGCTGGAAATATATTAATAGTTGATCAAAGCAGTAAAATGCCAGAATTAACAAGCTGTTGCACGAGCGCTCAGTGGTGAGTTTGTTTGTGACTCAGCAACATTTGTGTAGCTATTAAACAGAACCTGTATCTGATTTTGCCTGATAATAATCATGATAATGATAAAAACAAAAACAAAAATAAAGTGAAAGTATATAGCTCTCGGTGTAAAAGGAGTCTTCTCTTACCTCTCCTTCGCCTCCGCCGCTCGGTCTCTCTGCCGTCGGTTTTTGAACCAGTTGCTGACCTGCGTGGTGGTGAGTCCCGTGGCCTCGGCCAGCTCTCTTTTCTCCCGCGGAGACGGATACGGGTTGTGGGTGTACCACTCTCGCAGGACGCTCCGGCTCTTCTCCTTGAAGCAGTAGCTCGTCTCCTCTCCGTCCCAGATCGAGCGGGGCAGGGGGAACTTTCTCCTGACGCGGTACTTCCCCACGGCGCCGAGCGGACGGCCTCTCAGCTTCTCTGCCTCGATGTAGTGCGCTTTGAGCCACAGCTGCTGCAGCTTCGGGTGGTTGTGCGGAGAAAACTGGTGGCTCTCCAGGATCTTGTAGAGCTCTCGGAAGTTCCCCCGGTGAAAGGCGACGACGGCTTTCGCTTTGAGAACGCTCTCATTTTTGTGGAGGTGCTCGCACGCCGGCAGCGACCAGAGGAAGCGCCCCAGCCGCTCGATGTTCCCCCCTTGCTGGAGGACTTCGCAGACACACGCCACTTGTTCCTGCGTAAAACCAAACGTCGGAAGCATGGACATGGCGACAACGTAAACCAATGCAGATTATATTGTGCCTTTACTTCCACGTCTCCCCTCTCAGTCTCACATCAAATCAAAACGCATTAAGTCCATAAGCGGCAAAAAAGGTCCCCAAAAGAGCAGGCTGAACCTTGAGCTGACCGCGGATAGGTAATATCCAACTGCGTACTGAGGGATAAACTCAAGTCCATTCAGCCATGCAAACCCCAGGCGACAACTCCTCATAAAGTTGGTGAGAAAGAGAGAAAGTTGTTACTCCTTCCACCGTCCTCCTCCACCTTTTCTATGCCGTTTCAACATAACCTACTCCCGGAGACCGGGCTCGCTGGCTCGTTTTAATAATATTATTCTAAGCTGGCAAGACAAGCGATTATATGAACTCTGATTGGTCGGTTATTTGACCCGGGGATGGTGAGGATAAGACAATAGCCTTAGTCAAATTATTTGCCATGGTTACGCTGTCACTCAAAGTAACCCGATATGCTTTGAGGTGGCTCCCTGGCAAAGTCAACCCGATTGTTCCCTTCACGAGCAGCCCGCCTACCAATAGAAATATTGCTCAGATTTTTCTTCTAAAAGAGTTTTTTTTTCTTTCCCCGTCACGTTGACAGACACCTCGGGCAGCCAAAGAGCGCAGAGCTGGGGGGAGTGTGGTAGAGGAGAGCAGCGCTGATCCAGCAGCTGGGGGAAGGATGGCGCCAGAGCGCACAGAGCCTGCTGCAGTACCTCAGTCCTCAGTGGCCCCTGGCACCTCGCACACATCAATCAAGAGCTCCACTAACGCCCGGAAACTTTAAAGTTAGTTACGTTTATCATTTCATAGTGAGAAGAGAGCGTCAGCTGTCCGTGACAAATGACGCAGCGTTTAATTAAAAGCTCGCGAACCCGCAATGACGCAAACAATCCAATAAATATAAACAAAAATCTACGAGGTCGGAGATTTGTGTTTGTTTTAGCTTGGATATAATTAGATACATTTTATCTTTGATCATTAGAAATTGCAAAAAATGTTACAGTCATTTGTAAATAGAAATATTTGTATGTTTTTTTCAGGTAATTGGGAATACTTGTCTCAGCTACTGTAATAAGAAAAATAAAATCGCTTTAAACTTTGAAGTCCTGACAGATAAAGTTATAAAGCATCTTATCATAATTATTATAACTTTGCGCTGTTCTGTATAGACAGTATGCGCATAATATTCACAAAGGGAGTTTATCAGTTTAAAGTGGTAGTTTATATTAAGTTTACATAATTTACATAATTTAAAGATCTAATCTGGTATAAATGTTATCTTTCTGCATAGAGTAGGTGTCCCTCCGCGGCTCATAATAACGTTGCCATGATGAGGTTTATTATCTGATGCGTGTGACAGCAAAGGTGCTGATGAATATCTTAATGGGGGCTGAGAGAGCGGCTGCAGGAGCGCAGCAGAATGGCGAACAATCTGAAGGTGCATGTGCGTCCGACTGTGGGATGAAGAGTCGGTGCGCGGCGGGCAGTTTGTTGGACAGAGGAGCGGAGGAGGAGAGAGGACAGAAGAGGAGAGGAGAGAAGCGGCGTGAAGCAGCAGCAGCAGCAGCAGCAGCAGCGGTGAGAGCAAAACATTTAAGTTTAATGCAGAGGTGGAGGAGGATGAACTCAGAGATCATCAGAATCAGCGGATGAAAGGAAGACACTTCCAGAGTAATCATTTCAACATGATGATGATGACGAGGTGGAAGATGATGATAATTGGGAGAAACAAAGGGAGAGATGTAGGAAAAAGTGAGAGAATGGATTTTAGAGTGATGAGGTTTTTGTGGAGCAGAGATGCGATACTTGTTGAGATGATGAGTTTTCACCTGGCGACTGACTCTTAACAGAAAAGAGGCAACAAAAATCACACTCAGCTGCTGTGGATGTAATGTCGTCAGGTGCACGCGGGGACGTGTGTCACGCGGACGGCCGTGTGCGTT
Source organism: Trachurus japonicus (assembly GCF_045865225.1). Lineage (NCBI taxonomy): Eukaryota > Metazoa > Chordata > Actinopteri > Carangiformes > Carangidae > Trachurus > Trachurus japonicus. The sequence goes on along the minus strand of NC_140921.1, from coordinate 11,335,417 downwards.
ATTGACCGCTGCCAGAGGCCAGAGATTGACCATGTCGGTAGATTTCTATCGCCTCACCAGAGGGACCTCTTCATTAGAGACACGATTGTCAGCTACACCCTCACTAGGTATCACATCACTCCACACACTGCAGCTGCCTGAAACCACACACACACACACACACACACACACACACACACACACACACACACACACACACACACACACACACACACACACACACACACACACACACACACACACCTTCTGTCTCCACGGGCAGACCTGTTTCCCTTAGAGCTAAACTGCTGACAAATATATATACTGATATTTATATATATAAATTGCTGAGAGAAAATTAACTAATGCAAATATATATACTATAGGTAATGCAAATATTATTATTTGCATTACCTATTATTATTAGGCGATTATTAATATTATTATTATTATTATCATAAAATAAAAAATAATATTGGATATAATAAATGCCAAGCTTTAATTCTGTATTTTCAAAATACAAAAACATACAAGAACAACAGCATAGCCTAAATAATTAACAGCAGCAGATGTCAAGTCCCAGTCAGGAGTTACCTCAAATCTCAGGTGTGTATCAAAAAGATTTTGATCATCGGCTGAGAACCATTTTCACTGCTTCACTTTAATTTGCCAACATTTCATTTCATTTCATTTTTCCCCCTCGCTGCCTGAAGCAGCTCGTCCAGGGCCTGATAGATAGAAGAGCTGTGTTTTCATCTGTGAGTCGCGGCTGTTTAAAATGAATTATTGGCGCAATTATGAAGTTAGTTTATCAGGAGAGATGAGGAGTCCTGTAAGAGGAGCCTGATCCCTGTTTCCGTGTTGTGTTCTGCCTCTGTTTAATAAATTGACTTGGGTTTCGCCTGAAGCGCAGTTCTCACAGAGTATTAGGGCATTAGGCTGACTGATGGTAATCGTCAGGGGACCGGGGCTCGGCTGAAATGGATAGTGAGAAAAACAAGGAAGCTATTTAACCTTATATATATACTGTACATATACAGCTAATGTACTTTATATGTTGTATTCCCACTTGAAACAAATCATAGGGGGCCTAATAATAGTGATAATATTGATGTGTATAATAATTATAATAATCTATAGGCTATTTAAAAAAAATTACGACGCCACATATCATCATGTAAACATGCAGATGTGCAGGAAAGTCGCTTTCTGAACGTGTTTTCATGGGTTCACTTTGCAGCGCGGAGAAGCGAGAGCGATGAGTGAAAATATGAGCCACTGTAAACACACTTTGACAGACGTGACATTTTAAACCGATTTCAGATTAGAAGTAAAAAAAAAAACTTATCATCTCTGTCCATCTAACACAAACACCATAAGGCCTCGTAATTGAGCCCAAAACACACAGGAGGCTCTCCCAGCGGTGAGAGAGGTGCTGCCATTACTCAACAGTGGTCACAGTATTTTCCAGGGGAGGTTATGTATCGTCTCATTTTTAAATCTCACATCAAAGGCCGTTCAGATTAGGAGCTGTGGAGACGATGAATTGCATGTTTCAAATACTCATTATGAGACTTTTACTGGAAAATAACATGCTGCTAAATTTTATTCAATTTGTTTATTTCCTTATTATTTTGTTGTTGTGATTATTTTTTTATTAGGATTAGTTTTCCATGTAGCTCTGCTTTAACTCCAAGCTGCTCCCCACAGTCTGGTGCTCTGTGCCGCTGCTATCTGCAGGCCTGTGAGTGCAGCTCATCCCTGCCTCCCTCTGCCTTTAGTCACATGGATTATTTTTGGGTGATGATGGGTGCAGATGGAACTAAAAAAAGGGTCCTGGACCTTAGAAGGAGCTTAGCATGGGGGGTGTGGGTGGGGGGGCATTAGGGTTTTCACTGGATGTCATTCTGATGAGATGATGCACTATATGAGCATGAAGGTTTGGAACATAGGTATATAAGTACAACAGGTGTCCAGCCCTCTTTGTAATTACTGCCAAACATTAAATCAAAGCAGATGGAGTAATGCGGGATAAAATCATGTTCAGTGGGGGCCTGTTTTGGGGGGATTTTTATATGAAAAAATGGAGATAATCCCTCCCTGAAGGGTCTTTTCCACTCATCATGTGGATATGTTCTAAATCAACACCTGCTCACTCACTCTTTGTTGCCCCTGGATAAACTTGTTGTATCTATATAGTTATTAAACGGTGCATTTGAATGAATCGGGGTGTGGCGATAGAGAGGATGAGTTAGAACAGAGCAGAGTAAATTATAAAGATGTAAATATAAATACTGCATCAAGCGTCTTCATTGTATTGCCTGGTCATGGTCAGAGCCTCTGGGTAGCCTATGTGCACCGGCAGTGACAGGGCAAATCAGGGTCCAGTGTCTGGCCCCTGACAGTGTTTGTAAACCACTTGTTTCCACTGATCAGTTTGATCAGAGAGCTCCGGCTCTGAAACGGTAATTATTACGCCCGCTGATGAATGGAGATCACCTTTCCCCTAATAGCCAACCCCCTATTTTCACAACCTCCCACCGCTCACCCCGGCCACTCTCCACCACGACCTCCACTAATTGAGCTGATTATTGCAAGATGTGTGTTTTGGTGTGTGTTGCAAAGTCTCTATGTGTTGGTGTGGGGCTGTGTGAGGAGGAGGAGGGGGGGTGGGGGGGATGTGGCTTTTATCCCATAAGACTGCTACATGCACTGACCTGAGACAAGCGCAACAAGGGGTTGATGAGTAACATTCTTTCAGACAGACATCCAAATGCTGGGCAGAGAGAGAGAAATTATTAAAGCCAGAACCTCTGTGTCTATACCGGTTAAGGGGATATGAATGAGGGTCTATCCAATAATTGGTTGTTTACATCTATCTTGTTACCCCAGAGGCCGGGGCTATCCTATAGAGCAAGGAGGAGATTTCAGTAAAACCACACAGGCCTGCAGCAGGGAGGGGGCGGGGCAGAGTGTGTGTTTGTGTGTGTGTGTCGGTGTGTGTAGGGTCTTGATTTCCAGAAGGCTCTGACCGGTCGACAGGTTCATCAGACTGGACGGTTTACATTTCAGCCCCTAGTGTAGAATACACAGGCCTGCACAAAACGCAGCAATTTAACAGGCAGTTAACAGGTGAGTGCTGGAGCATCACCTTCAGCTCATGATCAGCACGGGGCAAATAGCAGCAGTAACAACACCAGGGAGAAAAGGAAAAAAGACTACAACCTCTGTCTTCTTTCCACGATTTATCTTTTCCGCACACAGCAGCAGCAGCATCAGCCTACATCCTACATCCTATGGTCTTGTAAATGTTTTTCTTACAGTGTGTATAAACTCTGGTCTGTGGGTTGCTGGATGCTGATTTAATGCATAAAGACTCAATATAATAGTTTTTTTCCCCCATTTTTCCAGCATCTATAAATTTGACAGTCAGTTTAAAATGGAAAGCAAAACATACAAAGTTAAATATTTTTTACTCTTTAGGCTCCTGAGTCAAGTCTTGACTGTCTGATAATAAACTCTCCATGAAACCAGTGTAGTTACAGTCTAGTTGACAGTTTTTTGCATTTCAGATTTTTTATTGCTTTTAGACATTCTAGAGAGTCGCCTGACAAAGTCTCATTGTACATGTGCAATGACAATAGAGTTTACTCTATTGTTCTACCTAATGTTTACATAAATTGATTTTCACAAAATCAGCACGTGATGATGATGATCAAATATCTGCATAATAAGTTGTTTATTGAACAGAAATATGGTAAACCAGCAGCTATGTTGTGCAGCTTGAAGCCGTTTTGTTGCATTTATCCTACTCACAGTGGTTATCTGGACATTTTCAGGAAGTAAAAAGGACAAATTAAAAGCTCTGTAATTATGCACAGCTTTTCGCCCTCTTGCCGCTCCTACTGGCAAATAAAAGCCTTAACCCACCAGCTCCCCTCTGCCCACCTACCACCACCACCACACTGCTGTGGAACAAACTTCCACCCAAATTGCAGCTGGTCTGAACAGCAGCAAGTGTCTGTTTTTCTGCAAGGCTGGTCATTGGACCTGATGAGTGCGAGTGTGAGTGTGTGAGAGTGTGTGTGTGTGAGAGAGACAGACAGAGAGTGAGAGAGAGCGTGCCGCTTGCTGCTTAGGTTAATTTATTCGATCAATCACTCCATTTGATTCCTGTTTATTTTCAGGAGTCACACGGTCATTTCAGCCGCACACTGAGCCCTTTATGCACTGCCAAGGCGTTTCCCCTCAACCACTAAGACTGTAGAGCATGCATTTGGGCCATAATTTGGAGAGGAGAGTGGTTCCAGCACTTCTCAGATATTTCACGGTTCCTAACCTTTATGGTGAAATCCCCTCAGACCTGTCTCTCGTCAAACCTGCAGTGTGCAGACATGCAGGTATACGAGCTTCACACATACACTGATTTATGTCAACGCTGTGGGCTTGTTTTAAATGACTGCAAACACACTCCAGTGTGGAATTATGTATTATTATCGTCTACAATTTGCCAAATGGTGCACAGGCCAAAGTGTGCAGCCTCTCCACGCATGTATTTTCTCTTTAGGCTTATAGGCTCTCTGTGCTTTTAATGTGAAGCACTTTTAAAAAAAGGAAATTTTTGCTTAAATCACTTATTTTATCTCGATGTTTAATTTGATTTACACATATATGAACAACCTTCAAATTAATACAGTTTGCATTGATTTTTGCAGTTGATTCAGTTTGTAAGGCTGCATGTTGACAATAAATTGTAAACCTAGCTTGAACTGCTCTTTTAGGGTATTTTGTTACAGAAGGCAACTAAGAAACCACCATGGGACCAATATGTAGGATCAGATAAACCTTAGGCTGCTCTGTATCCACGTGGACAGAAGCCTGGGACATATAATTAGGTCATGATAACCAATTGCTTCTGATCATGTACCATTTGACATAGCGAATAGATTACTCTCTTGGCCAGAAACACGAGGGAAAAGCTTGCCCCACCCCTTAAACAAATAAAAAGAGGACTCCACTATGATACCACAATGTTATTTCAGTGCAAATAAGGCCAGAGCTCGAAGCAGAGCATATTTTGGAAACTGGTTTTACCAAAACGGTGAAAGAAGCAATGAGACACAAATGTCAAATAACCCACCGAAAGCAGCTCTGCCGCTGACGCGCAACTTTTACATGCTGTCTGCTTGTTAAGTTATTTACTCTGAGAAAACATGGCTCCGATAGCCAGGAAATGTGTGAATGCTTAAAATGGGCATTCTCTTTAAATGGAACCGGGGGTACCCTGTGTTAATCTTCTAGTATTCCTCTTCAGACAACCAGTGCTTTTTTACTTACAGCGAGAGTCTGCAGCGTTGCTTAATGTTTTTCCCTCATGCAACATTCTTCCTCTTTTACAGAGCTGGAACTCATATGTCAGGAAAGAATTTATTAAAAGCGACCCGCTGTAATTAGCAATGTGCTAATGCTTGAATTTGTATCCATTCCTGTATGCAGGGTTTTTACAACCCTTCGTGGTTTCACTTGAAACACAGGCTTGACCCCGTGTCACTGGCCATATGGGCAGTAAATAGTTCCATGATAGAGTCAGTGGTTGTACTGATACTGTACCGCAGAGGAGCCTCTATTACACATCTCACTACATGGTGTTTTTTTATGACATGAAGATGATTGACAATGAAGTTTTGATCATGTGATAGGTGCTTTCTTTCTCTTTTATATGTAGCCTCAATGTGCAAAGGTTGAAAACAACACAGCACAAGCAGCTGTAACATTTGACATACACAAAATCATTTCTACTTTCTGACATCATTATGGCATAAAACTATTTTTTAACCTCATATAAATTATTACCTTGAAACTAGTGGCTTGGATTCTGACAGCATAATCTGCATTAATGCTCCATATATCATCCCTGAAGACTCAATGGACACCCTACCCTACATCCTACTTACAAGATAACATCAGCATTGGTTTCAACTGGATTGCTTCATATGGATTAAATGCAATTCGAGACGTCACTGGATGCTGTCGAGAAAAAAAGACTGAGAGTCTACAGCCATGCAAGAGACGCTGTGATACTGTACTTAGATACAGTGATGATTTCTTTAGGCAAGCATTTGTTGATTAAGGACTAAAGAAACAGAGAAAAGTACAGTGAAGGTGCTGAAGAAAAAGTGAGGAAATCATCAGCACTTAAAAAAATTATCTGAAGGGAGTTTATCGGGTTTAAACACTTGTTGAGACATTTCTCTCAAACTTCATGGAGAAGCCTTGGAAATCTAGGAAACTTGGCACTAAACCATCAAGTTAATGTATCATGAGTCAAAAGAATCATGACCAATCGACATCGCCATCCTTATAGCCATGCTGCCATTGTGCCTTACTGTATATTGTTAAAAAATAAAAGACATAGACATAAAGACACATATTCTTTCAGGCTGCTGATTCTTGTTTTTCTCAAGAACACAAGTATCTTTGATTGGCGACAGACTCGTGCTGTCATCGCAGCCAGACCACCACAAAAAGACCATATCACATCTTCTGATCAGTGCCTGTTGGCGCTGCTGCCTTGACTCTATGCTACGGTTCTTACTTTTATCTTTTCACAGCTTTTTGTGCTTTCAGTGTATTCGTTCCCTTATTCAGGATCTGCAAAGCCCATTACCACTGCAAAGCCTCCAAGAAATCCCATTAATCGTCTAAATGACTTCTCTCTCATTAAACCAAACCATCCATCAAACCCTCTGCTGTATTCTGCTCACTATTGAGCAACATATGAGATATTGTGAAGATGAAAGCAAAGTGTTTGCTTTGTAAATAGAAGTGTGGCACGATGTATTGCTCATTTGTTTTTATATGGAAGAATTGGATTTCATGATTGCTTTTTAATTCTGCCTGTAGGGTATATTAAATGCCTGCAAACCTCTGAACACTTTGTCCAGGAAACTAACAATTATAGTCAATGTGAGCATATGGCAACCACAGCTATTTGAGAGAAAAGATGGGGCTCAAGGCTGAGGACCCGCCTCATGCATCATTACATTTTACTTAGGTTTAGTTTCTCCTTATAGTGTCGCTGTTTATGCCAATGATTCAAATGATTCCCTTTTAAACGCTTCTCTTTAAAGCCAGAGCATAAATTATAATGTAAGACTTTCTATTCACAGCAAATGATATTTGGACAAGCGCGACTGTAATAATATAATAGCGTCTTTAAATCCTTCAGCGACCGCCTGCCGAACATTCACTGTCAACATTTCTATCCACTCATGGCTGCTCTATAAAAATCTTCAAGGTCATGGAAATATTGTGCGCTTAGATAAATATGAAAAAAAAAATCCACACCAACAGGAAGCACAAGACAGAACGCGATGATTTTAATATTTAACCGAAACCGCAGTTGAACAGTTTAAGTAGCAAAAAAAATAGTGGCGTGGCGTAGAAGTTTTGCATTAACGTGTCATTATCGCGTTAACTTTGACAGCCAGAGGCTACTCCAAACTAAATTTATTTTCATCTATTAGTATTTTATTCTTCTAGTGATAACTCAAATGCAGACGATGGGCTGACCTTTGAACTGACAGTTTGTTTTGTGGATCAACTGTCATTGATAAATACAGTATGTCACTTTACTAAATGGGTGGTCATTTCCTCAATGGCTTTACTTTTACCATTACCTCTGTGCTGAACTTATATAATGGAAACAATGTTATGGATTAGTGATTATTTGTGTGTTGATTGCTGCAAAGCCTGACTTGGGAGTGTCACGGTCGGATTGCTCGCCTGCTTGCTCAATGACTAAAGCGTATGCATCGGTATTAAAGCAGTGCATCGAATTGCCATCGCCACGCCTGCAAGGATTTGTTTCTGCTTACTTTCCCTGAGAGTGTAGTGGTTTTAACTGAGAGGGCTCTCCAGACCACCAGGAAAAAAGTTGGAGACGAGCTGATAATGATATACAGCATGAGCTACGACAGACCCAAAGCTTTTCTGTACCAGCTCTGGAGGTCGTCTCTAGTGAAGACGTGCCTGTCGGCGTGCAGAGGGATGATGAGCTTTCACACAAGCAGAAAGAGGGGATTACTGTCAATTGCTCCCAAATTGCAATAATACCCGCTGCAGGGCCACCCACACATGTGCTGAGAGACAAGTGATAAATTGCTACATATGTCCATTCCACAGTGGCAACTCCTGACACCAGCACACACTGTCCACAACGATCTCCATTCTTCAATACTCTCTGACATGTGGAAACAAGTGGAAAGACCCTCACACACTAAGCCAAGAATATTTACTTGGACGAGGGAGCTTCAAAATAGAGAGTTGTTTTATTAGCACTCACAATTTTGCGTTTTGTAGTATTTTACTATATGAATTTGTGTTTTTGTGCAGGTTAATAGGATATTAACCTTAAAATATATAGTTTAAATATTTTAAAATATCTTAAAAAATAGTCAATTCTTATAGCATCACAGTGCACAATCAAACCGAATAGTGATATCTTATATAGGATTCCACCACACAAAGACTTTTTAGCAACTCAATTTTTCAGCCACTCAAAATGAAACAGCGTATCATATTTTGAAACCAAACCCTTCAATGTGTTCAGATGTAGGAATACATGGTAATTAGTTCTGATCATATCATTCCTCTGCCTGAGAGCCAAGCAGATGGCTAATCCAGCCCCAGTATCTAATCAGAGCAGTCATTCTAATGACAGTATAATTTCATAAGAGGCCTTTGTTTCAGAATATTCAGGAGCAGCAGGGGGGGAGATCGGAGATATTCATCATCAGCACAGATTGGAAACAGGCCCTAATAAATGACACATTTGCTTCCTGCCTGCCTGTGTTATGGCAGAATGCAGTGAATGTGGTACAGTGTGTGTGCGTGTGTGTGTGTGCAGGGAAGGAATGAGTCCGAATGACATGGTTGGAGTGTGTGGGTGGACAGCAGCTGCAACTCTTGGTGCCTCTCTGAATATGTATGTGTATGTATGCCCGTGTGTGTGTGTGTGTGTGTGTGTGTGTGTTGTATCTTTAGCAGTCATAGCATCAGAGTTCAGTCAAGTTAATGGACGAGGCATTAATGTAGAATTTACACCTTAAGGTCAGGGCAACGAAAACCTAGTCAGTGCTCGCAACGCAGCTGCTGGCTCAAGTGTTTGTGTGGATAAGTGTGTATGTGTGTGTGTGTAGTCTTGTAATAGTTTTAGCCCATACAGGAACATTTACCGCTCTGATCATCGCTGTCTTTTTCTTTCTACCTTTTGTCTTTGTTTCCACACAGAAATGGAAAGGAATGCCTTCAAACATGGGCAAAGAAAGAGAAATGACACCCATAAAAGTGCATGTGCCAGTAAAATTCAATCATGTTTCTGTGTCTGCAACACATAAGAGACAGCAACCCGTGAAAAGAACGTATTATTTACAGCACTATGGGAAGTCACAGCTCAGCATAGACAGATAAAAATATGTGGACACACGACGGCGGGATCTTCTTTTCTCCGACTTAAAGCTCAGAGCCGTTTATCATGTTGGATCTCGGCTCGCTGTTTCCTGCAAACGGCATGTAGCCTGATGCTGAGCCTCTACCTTGGGAAGGAGTGTCCTGGGGTCAGGAAGTGAATATGACACACACACACACACACGCAGACACACAGATCCACAGTGAATCTTTCCCCGACTTCCTCACTTGCTCTCACGTACACACACACACACACACACACACACACACACACAGGTTAAGTGTTAAATTCATCCACCAAGGTGCACTGCAGCTTTGTATTAGGTTGATGGAGGGGGGGGGGGCAGGGTTGTTGCAGCCAGAGTCATATTTACATCAGCCATTGTAATATTATCAATAAAAGCCAAGAGGACAGCAGCTCACCATAACTCACTACAGGCAGGGAGCACCACAGCTGTTCAGAGTTCATCTTCCTCTGAAGCAACAGGGGTTACGAAGAGAGATGTCAGAGCAGGGACAAAGAAAGAGAGAGACAGAAGAAGGAAAAAAAGAGAAGTTGAAAGAAAAGAGGGCCCCTAAAGATACAGAAAAAGGGGAAGGGAGATTGTAATTTATTGACAGGTATCCCACATGAAGTGATTATTGGGAAATAATTGCATTTAATCATCAGATATATGCAACTGATGACTCGCCATTAATGATAGGCTGAATATGTATGTAAAAAAAAAGTCATGTATTCTATTGACTTAAGCTACATAAGCTAATTTTTATGAAATTAAACAGTTTTTCTTGACTCAATCAAACTGAATGTAAGAGGAAGCTGATTTTGTAAGTCGTGAACTGTCGTGGACTGATGGATTCAGAATGAATCAATATGAGTTTGACTCTCATGCATGCTAACAATCATCTTTTCTTTTCTTTTTTTCTTTCCTCTTTGTGAAACTAGGTGTCATGTCTCATTTTGGAACGATGCTCTTCAAATACTTCATCACCGGCCTTCTCGGTTTCGCCGCAGACGCTGGCTGACCTCATTGGGTGACCTCACCAATCACAGATCAAAGTGGTTGGGTTTCTGGCCTGGTCAGGTTAATCAGAGGACCACCCTGAAGAACCAATCAGGTAACATCTTACTTGACTTAAAGGATTTGGACGGCTTTTGAAGAGCAACGACGTACGTTTCCTCCAGTGATGTGCTGAAGTGTACGTGTTTGAGATTCTTCTGTTTTTCTCCGAGCATGTCACTAAGTCTCTTCTGGGGGATTCATAGCTTCGATTTCAATTACATCAGTCATTAGTCATGACGGATTTGTTTAATTTGGGCTTTGAAGGACATGAGTGCACACATGCAAAACAATAGTGAGTGACTCAACGGTGAGGGAAAGAAAATAATTAGAGGTTTTGATTGAAAGTCAAAAAGTCTTGATCATCGTTAAATCATATTTAAACTTTACATACACTTTATATTTCGCATTTAGAAAATAACTATTTAAATATAAAGCTAAAGCTTCAAATTAACTTTAGGGTATGACTACAGGGAGTGTGTATGTGTGTGTATGTGTGTGTGTGTTTCTAAGAATGGAGAGCTTGTATCACTTGCCCCTTTCTGAGGGGAAGTGACATGAGATACTTAAAGACCAAAATTGCCTCACTTAGCCAAACAAACTACTTCTCCTGACACACACACACTCACACACGCACACACACACACACACACACACACACACACACACACACACACACACACACACGTACACGCGCGCACTGGCACCCGCACGCACTCGTCTAGAGCGCTCTAATGGCCAATAAACTCAGGATGTTCGTTCCTCCTCTCAGGCTCACAAAAACCCGAACAGCGAAATTATTGAGAGTAAATGGATTCCACTGTAGCTCTGACTAATGACCACACACGCACATACACACACACACATGCACACACACAGTTTGAGGGTCAGTGGAGGCTGAAGCAGATAGGATGTACATAATAACCCTAACATGGCTTTTATAAGCCTTCAGCTCTTTTGAAACGACAACGGCCGGGAGAGAACCCAGACCTGCATATAAAAATACTGAGCATTCTGGAGCAGGACTTTGAAGTAGTTTCTGCTTCATCTCTACTGAAGAAAACACTCAGGCTCACGGATACTGTACGTGTGTCGATACGAACAGAAAGATACATGACACGTGAATACCAGGGTGTATACGGGCATTAGATCAGTGTGAAAAGGTCAAAAGACATGAGGGGGCGCATATAAAGTTGTCAGATTACTGTGATAATCCCAGCGTTACATCTGATATAGATACTGTATATATTATATGTATATACATATATACTGTGCCACAGATGAGACTTTAAGAATTTAGAAAATATTATATGGCTTCATAAAAAGAATATGTGTTATATATGTTATGCAAGGGAGGATCTTTATCTTGACCTATGATGATACCGTATGTGCAACTCTTCTTGGCACTTAAAGAACCCAGCAGACTCTAAACGGAAGATATACAGAAATATGGTTGTTGGGTTTTGATGCAGAGAGACACACGTCGCTAACAAAAATTTACAGTGCATTTCCTCCCATGTCTTAATACTCCCTCTTGAACCATTTACAAATTACTGTCTTGTCTCAGCTGGTGAATTCACTTTCCCTCCAAAGGACAGTTTTTGCTCTAATCCCTCTACAAATTTCAAGAATTCTGTCATTTTATGGGGATGGATAAAAGGGGGTGAGAGGAGTGGGCCATGTACAGTGCATATGTGTGTGTGTGAGGGAGAGAGAGTACATCTACCCCCCCCACCCCCCAATACCTCTAATGGTTTCTTTCAGGACCATATGTCCTTTGCGTCAGCACAGCAGCAGTACGGCCTCTACAGTTACACTCGGGTTCAGTGTGAAAGACAGACATGTTGTATAATAGAAGGTGGGAGGTGGAAGGTGGAGGGCATTAAGTTGTGTGTGTGTGTGTGTGTGGAGCAGGGGGTGGGGGTGGGGGTGGGGGGGGCTGGAGAGCGTTTTTGAAGAAGGAGATCTCTCCGTATTGCCTTACCATCAATAAATCTAGGAGCTCGCTATAGTGCTGACATAAATTAGCCTGCACCCCCCAACCCCACCAACCATCTAAAACCTCCACACCAACTCAACTTCTTCTGAAACACACACACACAGCTGATACACCCCCCACCCCCTCCCACTCCTCAAACCCTGATTGAAACTTTTCATCAATAGGTGTCATGCTCTTAACTTACACTTACAAAAAGTGCAGCTCCAAGCACAAACACATGCACACTTTGCACACACACTGACACACACACACACACACACACACACACACACACACACACACACACACACACACACACACACACACACACACACACACACACACACACACAGCAGCACAGACACCCACAGCGTTCGGGGGTAATTAGTCGTCTTTCTCGGCGGTGAGTGCATTTCCTCCTCAGGGTCAGTGATAGCAAAATGCCTGTTAAACTTTATATTCCCTGATGGGGCGGAAAAGAGAGCGAAACAGAGGGAGAGTACACTCTCATTAACACAGAGCTGCGTGTTTGTGTGTGTGTGGACGCCTGGAGTTAAATGTGTGTGTGTGTGTGTGTGTGTGTGTGTGTAGCTGTCTGGGTGGTGTTTCCATGTTCAGGATAAGTCTTGTAAAGGTGAAAAGATGCTCTTTAACCTCAATTTAGACCGAGCGTTAAACCTCCATTCTGGATCTGTGAGGAGAAGAGGGACAGTAACATCATCATCATCACACAGATGCTTCCTGTGTTCAGTGATCAGAGAAATGTTTTTGATTCAGGTTTAATGAATTATTTCATGTAAGAGCTCATGATGAGACGATCTAGTCGTAGAAAAATAATATCTGACGTCTTTGATAATGGAAATGACTGAGCATGTGTCACTGAGGCAACCAGCTCTCATTCTGAGACAATATCAAAACTAGTCACTGAGAAAAAAACAAACACTTAATAACACTTTAAACAAACTTGTAATAAATTAATGAAGTGATTAATTCATTAACTACTCAACAGAAGTCAGATTTCATTCAGAGATGTCAAACATTCAGCAGCTCCAGCTTCTGCAAATGTGGGAGTTTTGCTGCTTTTCTTTGGCTTCTATGAATGTAACATGAATATTTTGGGGTTTCCTACAGACAAAACCAATTAGCAACATGATAATTTTCTTTTTTATGTGTGTATTCTTGTGATTTTAATATTTTTGCACTGCTCAACAACACTGAAGCAGCTATTAAACTTTAAGAATAATCAACAGATCTTTTAAATATGCTATGAAATTAAATTGGAATTATTAAAGTTTTAATAAATGCTAAAGTAATATCAATAGTAACAGTAGGCTACATAGATAAAAGTATGAACTGTTATAGTCATAAGAAACAGCAAACACTAAAATAGTTAACATCTTTCAACACACATTCACTCGATATCTCTAATAATTTTCCTGTTTACAGAACGGGCGATGGTGCAGATTTTAATGGACTCAGCAAAAAAAAGCTGCTCTGAGGCACTTTCAGGTTGTAAAACACACACACTTTTGGTGAATTAAAGAGATTCTGTAGATAGCTCTGAAAGCTTATCCTGTGCACCTCAGCAGATTCTAAAGCCCTTTTTCTTATGTGATCATTTTAGGGTAATTGAATAAATTCCCAGAGCTCTGCGTGGAATTAGAAGAAGCTCGACTTTGGTCAGAGGAGAGCTTTTAAGAAACCAGGGAGCATACATCAGAGGCCAGGCAGTCGATGGTAATGTAATGAACGTTTACATTTACCTGCCTCTCACCTTTCCTGTTGGTGAATATACCCACAATCTACACTGCACTCGTCAAAGCACCCGTCCTGTTTGTTTTCATAAATAAACTGTATCTCCTTTTTCCCCTCCCTCATCCTTCGCCTCCTCATCCCTGCTTCCAAAATGAAATATTTGGTGTTTCAACGAGGGGACTGGGCTGTGGTGTGTGTGTGTGTGTGTACGTATGTGTGTGTGAAGGGAGGGGGGCAGGAGGCTGTTCACGATGCCAGAACTAGCACTTCTGGTTGGAAAAACGGGGCCCGAGTTTTCGTCAGACGTGCAGCACAGACAGACGCGGAGAGGGAAAAGGCTTTTTGAAAGTGCGGTCCAAGAGCAACAGAAAACACTCCCTCTTGACCGTGTGGTCAAAAATGGATGTAGAGGGAGAGGCAGCCGCTGGCGTGTCGCCTGGAGAGAAGGGGGGAGCAGCAAACTCACCCAACTCAGCCCGCAATGCGCCCCCCATCCCCGCTGCCAGCTGCAGGCCATGGAGGAAAAGAGAGAGATAAAGATGGAGGGAAAGAGGTAGAGCGAGGCAGACAGATAAAAAGGAGCATCAGTGAGAACGACGGGCAGATAGAGACACAATCGTGTATAAAAGCGCCAGGGAGAGGATACTGAGAAGCACGGAGGCATATCATGAACAAGGTCAGAAAGACATCGCTTGGCAGAACAGGAAATGATACAGGATATATCCTGTCTTTCTCTCTCTCGCCCGCTCCCTCTGCTCTCTCTGAGGCATGTGCTGTAAGTGACAGAACTGCAGAGGGAAGTTGACATTGCTGAAGTATGAATTTCACCCGTTTGTGTTTTGCAGAAAACACGGAATCGAGGCTGTCTGTCTGGATCAGGGGCCGGGCCCTTGACCCCTGAGTGACCCCTCCGGCGCACATGGCAGGGTTTTATTGGCCAGTCAGATTCAATTTATTAAACACTGTGCAACTCTATTCTCAGCTTTTGAGTTAGTCTTTCCAAATGTGGTTGTGATATGCATTTGGAAACAGATATGAAAGGTATTTCAGCCTTTCCTGTGACCACTGATGGCCTCCGACTTTAGATACACATCGTTTCTCTCACTGCGTTTTTACATTAACTTATCTGATAAACTATAATACACATTTAAACAATGTTTGTTCTTGTAGTGAAGGAGACATTTGCTCCTTATACAGTAGATGCACAGATTTCTTAGAAATTAAAAGAGGATGTTTGCTGCTAACATGATGCAATACATCCTTTAACTGTGAGACAAACAATTCACGTGTGCATGGATATAGTAGTATGCACGCACACAAACACACCCACACACTCAGACGTGCTCACACACAACAGTAGGTAATACGATCTGCTCGGCTATGGAGTGGTGGGGTAAAGTGAGACCTTCCTGTAATCAAAAGAAACAGCGTGCTACAATAAAGGCTGTTTTGAAATGGTCTGTGGCCTGAGGGATGGACCCTCTGTTGGAATGAGGAAGAGAAGACGGACAATAAGCTGTGTGTCACACAAAGAATAGAAGCCAGTAAAGTAGAGTAGAGCAGCAGAGAAGTGGCTGGCAGTGGGTCTGCTTGGTTTAGAACTCCTTTCTGTTCTTCCTTTGTCTTCTTTTCTTCCCTCCTCTCCTTTGTCCTCTCCTCTCTCCTGAAGTTGCAGGTTGCAGTGTGTTTGCGAGTCTCTTGGGCGACATCCATCAGTTGAATGGATAGAGGCTATGCAACAGCAGCACTAATGCGAAAGGAGGGCAGGGCGTATTCCCTTTCCAAAATCCACAGAAAACACCAGTCTGGAATCAATCTGGTGTCACACTACCGGCCCCTAAAACATACACACAAATACACACATTTTCATCTTTAACCCTGGTGAGACTGTCCTGTGCTATTTTTCATCCCTGTACGTTTATGTGTTGTAATGTTGTATCAGGTCTGGGATATGGTTCTCCGCTACATCTCTGACTTCACCTGCTGCTGAAGCTCTTTACCAGAGCACTGGGAGTTAACTGCTGCCATAAATAGTCAAAGGAGTGTGTGCAGCGATCTGCAGGGCAGCGCAGGGCAAAGATATATCTGACAGGAAAAAGAGCAAATCTCCTCTCTATGCTACCTGCTGTAAAAAGTCATGTGTCAGTGCTCAGAGCTTCAGATCAGAGAAAAGTTATTTCTTTATTTCTGAAGAAATAAATAAAGAGAAAGTATGTGAGGTGTCCACGGCACACTTAATTTGATTTGTCAGAGCACATGGACCGAGCATTTACAATCTGACATAAATCATGTCAGTTCACAGAGTATCAAAGTTCATTCTGAATTTGTGAAGCAGAGCAAAAAGCTTTTGATTTTTACTTTTGACCTGGATATCTATTTAACCACTGAAGAGAATTTATATATAGTTTTTGTACCGGACGTATTAAAAAGTATATCAAAAACTGTCTGACATCAAGTCAAGCAAAGCAGAGGAGGAGCTACAAACAGACGGCAAATTTAGTTTTTCTCTGTCAGTCAATTGCACTGAAATTCTGCATCCTACACACAATTATTTTCCGCAATGCAACAAAACAGCCAAACACATTTATTCTGCTGTATTCACCATAAGCCAGATGTTGACTTTCATACGGTGGCCCTGGGAGCTCAGCACACTGCAGCTTGAGAAAATAAATGCAAATACACAAACACAAACTTCAAAATCTGTCCTGCAGCTGAACAGAAGTGTTTTAAGTGGACACTAAAAAGTGATAAACCTGGCTGGGACTTCTATGTGTATGCAGGCATGTTCATGGCTGTTTTCCTTTAAAGTCAGTTTTAAAAAACAAAATCTAAATCCAACTATACTAACCTATAGGAGGAGAAAAGAAAGCTGAACTGCCACTGTTTTATCACAAAGAGCTACTAAGACATCTTCCATAATTTGCCTTAAAAGAAACAAAGGACCGTCCTTTTAATTGCAATGCACTCATGTTTTCTGTGGCCAATTGCTATCACTGCTGATGTTCATGACTACCGTACTAATGCTGAGTCTAAACTCCGGTGTTCTCGTCAGTGATTATCCTTTAGCTCCAAAAGGCTCAGAGCAGGTCCAGGCCAGATTTATCTCTCAGCCATTAGGCAGCGACTCCAGGGCTGTAACACTCCTGTGAGTCAGTGAACAGACAGCATATTGTTCCTCTGTGGCTCTTTGCTGCCTCACCTCTGATTCTGCCTGCTTAATTAAAGGTTAATTACGTAGAATAGCCTGTGCGCCGCCCGTGAATGCTCCGTATTTCTGTTTCCGTTGGCACAGATTGTGCATAAGGTGGATAGGATATCTGGAATTTATCATCTAGTTCAGAGCCAAGCTTTACCTAACTCAGTATGTCAGCAGGTACAAAAGTAACATATGGGAGTTGTGTGGTGTGTGTGTGTGTGTGTGTGTGTTCGCACATAGGCATATGCACACACCACACACACAGAAGAATTCAGCACTGTCTGCGTCATTTTTAATCAAGAATACGATCCCTCATCCCATCTGGGTTTTCTGACTTGGTGGGCTGCAGCATACACACATCGGTTTATGAAGGAGCTCAGACACACACACGCACAGCGATATGCACACGCGCACGTACATATGCAAACACTGATAGACAATCTGCAGGGTTGCTAAATCTGAGACCACCAGCTGTATGCTGGGAGTTTGGCCTTAGCCATGGCAAAGAGCAGATGGTACCACTCTATTATTCCACAGGGGCCGCCACTGCAGCGGCCACTCTGACACAAACACACTGATATACAGGATCTAGCTTTGTTTACAAAAAACAACCCTTATAATGATCTCTGACATGTGTGTGGGTGTGTGTTGTGTCTTTGTTCTGCTTCAGGTCGATTTAGTCAGTAAATCCTTGTTCTACTGTCTGAGGCTTCCTTATCACACAGCCATTCCCTCTGCTCACTTACTCAATTGGCTTGTTTTTGTGTGCGTGTGTCTATGTGTGTGTGTCTATGCATGTGTAATGTGTGTGCATGAGGACAGAGGTCAATAAGATAACATTTGGTGGACCACCTGCCGGGAAGCTCAGTTTGCCGAATACAAAGTCTCATCTAACCCATCAATGTGTGTGTGTGTGTATCTATGTCTGGGTACGTTGGGAGCCATTTACCTGAACGACTGAGGTGCAAAAGTATTTGATTACTGATAATGTAATAGGACAAGAACCATGTGAAGAAGAAGCAATGCAAGCTGTGGCTTTCCACCACAGACGCGTGAACACACACCAAAAAGTCGAAAGAGCTCTGTTACACTTCAGTTAATCCAGAGGCTCACTTGAAACAATGAAGACAAAACTCAATCCAGTCCAAAAAGACTGATTTGTGAAAGTCACCTCCATCCTATAACAGGACTGACCGGTGGGCCGGTGTGACAGGAAGGCACGGCCACACGTCACCTTTGCTTATCATTAGTGCCAGATGGAAATTGTTACTATTGGAGTGGACATTAACAAGTTCTGCTACCAGCTCGCTGCCTCATAACCTGGAGGAGAGGGGTGTCTACATCATTAGCTTTAACTAGCTACACTGATAGCAACACGCAGGGTGGTTCACACACAAGCAGGGAGAAAGAAAGAAAGAAAGAAAGAAAGAAAGAAAGAAAGAAAGAAAGAAAGAAAGAAAGAAAGAAAGAAAGAAAGAAAGAAAGAAAGAAAGAAAGAAAAAAAGGATTAAAATGAAAAGTTCCTTCATCGTTGACACATTAAATAAAGATGTGAGTCCAAAAACCCCAAGAGATTTTTAAGTTGAACGAAAGTTGTACTTCTTGTCCACCAGTGATTTAAGACGGACTGAGCACATTTTCACCATGTCTGCGTTCATTCAGCCATGCACACACACACACAGGGGTACTACGCACACACTTTCGACGTATAGATGTGTGTGCACGTGCCTCGCAACCAGAGGAATTTTAATTGTCTGAGACAAAGGAGGATTTAATTTTTTCCCAGTACATCTATCTTTCACTCCTTCACTCTCCTCTGCTTCTTTTTTCTTTCACCGTCCTTTCTTCCATGAAACAATAAAATCGTCTGGCCTCTAAGTTATGGAGAGCTTTTGAAGTGGCTGTAGGAGCCAGTAAATTTAGTGGGCACCTTTGGGAGCTGGTTCAGTGGTGCATTGGCTGTACCTATATTTCATGTGTGCACGTGCACGTGTCTTGCGAGAGTATGTGTGTGTTTGCTGCGTGTGCATGCGGGCTCACATGAATCATGGCTCTGCCTCTGTTTCTTGTGTGTGCATGTGACACAAATGTGTTTAGATTTGGTGTGTGCGTGTGTGACTCTATTTCATACCCTCGCTGATTTGTGAGCGTCTACATCAAGTTTCCCAGGATGTTGTAAATCTGGCTGCACAAACTGTGTTGGAGCTAGATGCACATGCACATGTTTGCGGTGTGTACGTGTGTGTGTGTGTGTGTGTGTGTGTGTGTGTGTGTGTGCATGCATAAAGTTGCATGACTACGTATTGTATCAGCACTGGGCCGTCTTTGACCATCTGTGGCCAACCGTCTCCCACTGCTGCTGCTCGGCCTTTCAGAAAAACTGAATCTGTGGCAGAGACCGTGGATGAAGAAAATCCCTCTGACTGTTTGTGCAGTCTCGCAATCCATCTCTTTGGTATCCTTCCACCGATCTGTTGCATCATATTTTTCGAATTATGATTTTACAAAGTATTTATGATGCTCAATAACACACACAGCAGTTTAAGCTGGCAACATGAGGAGAAATGCGAACGCAGAAAGAAGAAAAGATGTTGAAAGATGTAGGGGAAAATTAATAGCTTCTTTTATGTAACTTCTCTCTCTATCTTTCTCTGCTCCTGTCTGTCTTTTTTTTCTCTTCCATCTCTCTCTCTCTCTTTCCTTCCTTCTCTCTCTGTGTTGCTCTCTCAGTTTTCCTAGACACCTGTGCAGGTCTAGTGTTTCAGCCGAGTCCCTGAAAAATAAATGTGGAGCTCCAATCTCTTAATCCACTCGGCTCCACGCAGCCACGTCACATGACACCGCCACGGCCGTCCTGATGCCCAGACAACACTGGAGGGAGAGATTGTTTTGTGTGTGTGTGTGTGTGTGTCTTTGAGAGAGAGAGCCAAAGAAAGAGAAAGCAAAACAAAAAAAGTACACAAGAGCTGGCGAAAACTGTGAGTGTGTGTTTGCGTGTTATATACACGGCCAGTTGTTCTCTGTCCTATTTATATGTGTCTGTTTGTGCGTCCACACACACTGTATATTACTGTACATGGGAGAGGAGAGGCAGTATAATCTTTTTTCATCCAAATCAAGGTCCTTGATCCACATTGTGTGTGTGTGTGTGTGTGTGTGTGTGTGTGTGTGTGTGTGTGTGTGTGTGTGTGTGTGTTTGGGATGATACCCTATCCACAGCAATCAGTCTGACCTCCACTCTGGAGTGAACTGCTCTCAATGATTAATGGATCTGCCTCCGTGCTCAGTCGCCAAGGCAACCCGAAACCTGATAGCCCTCAGGAATTCGCTAGCTCGCCCTCAAAGTTAGGCTGTGTGTGTGTGTGTGTGTGTGTGTGCGTGTGTGTTGCTAGGCTGTGGGTGGGAGACAGAGTGAGGCTAAATGTGACTCTTTGGAAAGATGGAGTTGGTTGTGGTGAAGGTGGGAGAGGAGGAGGAGGAGGAGGAGGGAGAGAGGTTTGATTCTCCCAATAAAACAAGGTGATTTCTATTCTGCATTTCAGTCGGTTATTGTTCTCTCATTTATATCTTTTAAATTTTTACATTGTGTCATGTCAATCTGACCGTGTAGCTCCCAGGCCGTCACTCTGAACGACGTTGGGTTCTGTTTAATGCCTTTGTAGTGATTAGTATCACCGTTAGTCAAACAGCACGTAAAATGACGAGTGGCCTTTAATTTAGCACCGTGATTCACTGCAGAGATCTATACTTAAAGTCGAAATAGTTTATTTATACAACCAAACCCCAGGCAGAATTAGTAGCTAATCTGTGGATGAGTAAGTGCATTTGCATGTGTGCAGATGTATCACCATGTGTGTGAGTGTGTGTGTGTGTGTGTGTGTGTGTGTAGCAGCCTGTGTGAGTCCATCTGAACCCACTGATGAGTAAATCTATGTTAACAAGATGGCAGCTCTTGAGTTGAAGTGCTGCTGCCCAGTTTGTGGACTGTATGCTTGACAGACCAACTTAACACTACAATGTTATTTTCAAAGGGCCACTTAACACTTTATTGATCTGGAGACCACGGGGGCTCATTAGGCAAAGACTCAGGGTTAGTGTGGCATGCATATGGAGCGCAGTCTGCTGCCTTCATACCAACCAACGAGCACTAATATAGATCATCTATCACTTATTAATCCCTATAGTGACCCCAGTCTCTGCATAGGAGCTCTAATGGTTCAGACAATCTGGCTCAGCTGAGGATATGGGGCGATAAAGTGTTTTTAGTCTGAAGGTCTCCATGTGTATCATGTAGAGGGAACAACGTTTTGCAGGAAAGGTATCTTAGATTTTTGTCTGTTTAAGTGCCTAGCTCTTAAATTAGGGGATCAGTGCACCGTTTACTGTATTGGTTCTCACATACAACTTATATGTGACTAAGGGCTGAACGTTAGAGTGTGTCCATGTGTTTGAATAGGTATCTTGTATCCAGGCCATTGTGATTGTTGAGGGATGAATCCCTGGCAGGAAACCACACAGACAGCACACTCAAAATCTCTGCACTGTCCTCACCACGGACTGAAATATCATCCTCGCATGTGTGTGTGTGTGTGTAGACGTGTGTGTGCGTGTGTGATGATGTTAGAGAGAAAATGACAGTGAGATGGTACTTAACATACCATATGTGCATCTTTGTGCCATTATATAAAAACACTGTACAGTAGCTGCTCCTTCAGGTTCAGGTGATCATAGCTGTGTTTTGTTTTGTTTTTCTTCAGTGGGAGTTTTGTTTCACTGTGAATAAAAGTCAACTTTCTGTTTTCCTCTCTCTTACTTCACCTCACTATCTCAAACTTGTAATGAAACACAGATTTATATGCAATCAATTCGTCTATTGAATTAGCATTTTGGCTAACGGAAAGAATCAATTCCACAAGAACAAAGAAATTAGGTAATTTATATGATAATACAGAGGAAGTCAACTTTGTTTGTTTGTAAGAGTCATCTCTATGGTTATTAATTTGTGGGGATTATAAAGTGTGTGTAGATCTAACTGAAGCCTTATGATTAGGATTTCTTTGATTAGTTTAAGAAAAAAAAACTCAAGAGACTAAAGTGTGTTTCTGATTAATTTAGCTGACAGATAGTGATCGGACAGTGGTGGTGTTCAAGTGTACACGTGTGTATGTTAGAGTGTGTGTGTTTGTGTATGTCACTGTCTGGATCTATGCGTGTATGTGCTGAGTGACGGACGCAGCGGGGGTATCTGTGACAGTGTGTCAGGCATGTAAACCCAGCCTGACCTGGTCTGCTATGGCCCTCCAGGTCCCTGCAGTGCACACACACACACACACACACACAGTTCTTGTTTCTCTGTTCCTGGCGAAGCTTCCTGCGTTCTCACACTAGTTGAGACAGGCAGACCTGCGCTGCTGCTCCAATAGGATGCTGCTGCTGCTCTGACTTGTGGTAATGTTTTTCTAATGAGACAAGTTTTCAGCGGACGAGCTCTGACGTTTGTGGAGACAGATTTTCTCACACCAGTGAACTTCTTAAACGGCTGCACGGACTTTCTGTAATTGTTGGGCCAGACTTTAAACAGGCCGTGACTCAGTTGCCTTCAGTTACTTGTTTTAAAGTTGTCTGATGATTGAATTAATTTTCAGTCTATGGAAAAGATGACATTTCTTGAATTTTTCAAAAAGGTACATTTGGACCGTAAAGGACAGACTGAACATAATACTTGTCAGCAATATGCAGTATATTTCAATATACTTAATTATGTCATTCCTATCATTACCGTACTGTACAATCTTTTCAACCAGTTTAAATAAGAGAAAAGTAAGCTTGAGTCTCTCAATCTCAACTTTGTGTTTTCCCGATGAAAAACTAAAAGAACCAAAGTCGTCATAAAGTTTTTTTCTCATCCTAAACAATATCTGATGATTCAGAATATCAACGTGAAAGATCCTCAACAAGACTTATCAGACTCCAAAAAGAGTTTCAATGTTAAATACGATATATAGCACTACTGTACTGTACTGTCAAAATATAGATAGGCTTATGAAAATGTAAATATATTTATATTATGATAATTACATGAACTTTTCCTTTATCACCAAATGTTTCACTGTGCAGAAGATAATCCAGAATGAACCATGCTGCAGACAACTGATAACTTTAATAGCTTCATCATGATCAAAGGACTTTAATCCATACTGCTACAACAGAAACAGAGACATCACACGCACACAACACAGGTAACTCTTATGTAAAGCCTCTCATTTCAGTGAGTGCACAGTTGGATTTCTCTGTAAAACTTTACAGTACCATTAAACCCTACACCTATGTGTGTCTCTGACTCCACACCAAATGAATATTTTCTTCCACACACGTAAAGTGGAGAAAATCAACCTTACGCACAAATGCATTTGGATGCATTTGTTCATTTACAATTATCTATAAACAAGCTGGAGTCAGACAGAGTTCAAGCAGACGTGCTGTGCAGTATTTCCATCCACTGAGTCAGAAGCAACAGAAATATTAAATCATAGTGGAACATCTGAGCCATCCTCTCATCTGACATGAAGGCGCATCTGTGTCTCTACTCAGGAATAAGTCGCACAACGCTTTAAAAGTTCAATGAAATGTTTGTTGTGTGCGTTTGTGTGTATATATTTTCCACCACTAACATGATAATTGTTTATGAGATTGAAATGAGGGGCCTCTGTATGTGTGTGTGTGTGTTGGCATTAATGCAATCATAGCTAATAAGAGAGGACAGGTGAACGAGAAGTACGACAGGAGGAATACAAAGTCTGTAAACTGTGTGAATATTTCACATGAATGTGTGAAGAGAAAAAAAACTGAATAAAGAAAATGTAAAACATAAAATTCAGGTCAGGTTATTGGTCACAGCTTACTTAGCCTGCATGACAGTGAGCCTGAGGAAATCAATGATTGGATCTGTCGTTTGTCAATGAATACCAGAATGTTTAACTCTGTCTGTCAGCCTGTCTTTCACACTCGCTGCCCTGACGAGTGGCCGAAATTAGTCCAAATCAAAACACTGACATGTCTCCAAGTCACTTTTTGTAGAGGCAGAGAACAACTCTTTCTCCTGCAGCTGTGGCACCACACTGCTGTGTATTTATATCAGTGTACTTTACACACACTTAACTCTTATAGGGGGCCTGGTGGGGATGGGAGGGGGGCACCTCCTCTGCACAATAATCAAAACTCCTGCTCAGGGATAGAAGGAGTAGAAAGAGGGAGAAGAACTTCAGATAGTATTGCAAGCAAGCGAAAGAAAAATTGACAATGTTATCCTTTAAAGTTGTACCACAGCATCACCATCACCTGGAGGGAGGCGTTTTGGACTCGTGTCAGTGACATTAGGGAAGAAATCAAAACACCAAATGGAACAAGCGAGTTTTTGGTGCAGACTGGTCCTGGTTAAATAAATGTTCTCTAGAGAAAGATCAGAGTAAAAACAGCAGGAGAAGCAGTTCACTCCACCCTGTGAACGCCACCGTATGCATGCTGCAGGTTTAACGTCTGAGAGTGTCTGAGCTTTAGTTTGACTGGATGCACACGTTTACTTCCCAACCTGTGGAAAACCACGGGTTAATATCGCTGTGCGCATTCACATGTGTATTCTAACATGTGTGTGTGTGATGAGAAGCCTGACAAAATGAAAGGCGGCGAGTGGAGCAGGGTTCAGTACAGGCCAGACCTCTAGCCCTAATCAGGTTACATGATTAATGAGGGAGGGAAATGGGCTCATGTTGTATTAAGAAAATGTGTGTTTGAACCCAAAGCGGCGGGTATCAGCAGCCTAATGCATCAGCCATCGACTGGACACCTGAGATCCACGGTCTGCTGCGCTGTTAGCTCGGTCCCAGCGGAGAGACGCTGCATCGATTGTCCTAAAACTCCCTCTCATTCACTTACTTTCTTCCTGTTTCTCTTTTTTTTCCCACCTCCTTTTGTCTTTTCTGTTTCTCATTTTTACCCTTCATGTCCTCCCATGCCTTTTGTGCATTTCTTTCACACCTCCTTTGTTTCATTTAATTACCCCTTTCCTGCCTCTCTTTTCACTCTGCTCTCTCTCGGATCCTTAATCTGTCTTGCTCCTCTTTCCTTACCTCCTTTCACCACTACACCGGCAGCCTCGCTGGGTTTGCTCACACTGCACAATAGCATCAGTGTTTTCTGTGTCTGTTTTTTTGCCTCTGTGTGATTTAAGTTCATTTCTGGCATCGGAGCGATGGCCAACACTCAGCCCTCGCAACCCAAACACCGAACAGTCATTTAATCTCTGTGACTCGCCGCACCACAGGCTTGTCTGATATATTAGCTAGCGCTGCCTCATCCAATAAAGACTGCGTCCACTCAGTGCGTGTGCGAAACATACTGCGGTAGCGTGAACACTAGGTTTCTATGACAAGACAAAAGTTGATTCATTATTCATGTCCACAAGTTTCCATGCAAATATATATATATATTACACAGTGTTTGTATCAAAACAAGATTTACTTTGTAAGCAGCTTTTAGCAGTTTTACCACAGCGAATAAAAGAGTGACAGTTAGATTTTGACTCAGCTTTTGGCCCTGCAGGCTGAAAGTAGCTGTTGTGTTATTTTTGGGGGGCAATTAGAAAACCTCTGTGGTTCTTTGAAACTCACTGAATCCTGACACTCTCTGGGGAGGTGGGTTGTGATGTGCACAGTAGTTGTGGGGCGTACGCAGTGATTAATCACACAAACACAGATAAACCAGAGCTCCTACTCGTTTTACTTTAAGATAATATTAACTTGTCTTGTCTTATATTAAACTGTAGCATTATTATTCATCATGTGGGCTGACCCCTGGCTCTGCTGCGTTAAAGTGGCTGCTGGGTTTAGTGCAGCGAGGGACCACAAGCCAAAGGCCGAAGTGTCACAGGTTTCTTTTGCAAAATGAACAGAGAAGAAATATGCATCGAAACGAGGATACAAAGATGTGATGACACGGACAAAGTTGATTTTTTCTTTTTTTTTTTCCTGCATGTGATGTTTTAGAGTTCATGTGAATATGCCAGATTTATGAATAATCAGAGAACAGTCTGTGTTTGCTCTCCACAACTGAACCATCATCTCCAATGAGATAGTTTACTCAGAAAACTTCAGTTACTGACTCTAACAAAGGAGAAGTATAAGGCGTTCATTAAAACAAAATAACCCCGGGCTCAGAGAATCAAAGCAATAAAGCAGACTGGATAAATAAATAAATGAATGAAATGAAGAGCATGGAATCAAGTCAGAGAAATGGTGCGGAGACCACAAGAAACCCCTGAGATATGGAAACAAACCTGCAATATATAGACAAACGATTAGCGTACCATGTCATCAGTAAAGATGATTCATTGTTGTATCATTGGAGCCTGATGTACACACACGTGTTTGCATATGCACATGCACTACACTATATGTAAACACACATACAAACATGTGAATGCATGCAAGCGCACACAGTACAAACACATGCAGACACACGCACACACATGCACGTACACACACTACTGTATGGATTCTGCAAAGACAGCAAGGAAAATATCTGTGTTTTGAAAGTATTACCAGTCATATTTTCATATTTCTTTCCCCCCGCTGTTATAATTTTCTCCCCTGTCAAACAAATCAAAACGCCAAGACCAAACGGAGGCTGAAGGAGCGGCTCAGATTTTCCACTGTCAGGTTCACAAATGCGCTGCTCTTACAAACAGGCTCTGTGCAAGGAGACACGACCTGAGTGTGTTTGTGGATGTGTGCACGTTGTGCCTACGAGTGTGTGTAAGATGGTTTTGATTTTCAGGTCAGTGAGAACTTAACAGCTCATTCTGTTTTAACTGCACCTCCTTGTTATGTATGCAAATATAGAACTATTACTTTTATTTAATAATAAGCATTTGAAAAGCAATATATTTTTTCTCAAACAGGCAGAATGACAGTCCCTAATGCTGCTATTTTAATTGTAACCTTTTAATCCATACATACTTATATCAGCTAATATCAAAGCTAAGATAATTATAAAAATTAACTTTATAATGTTGATTGACAACAATGCTGTTTTTCTTTCTCTTTTTTTTAAATCGTGATTGATGCTCAGTGTAATAGTGTGTGAGTCTTAGTATGATGTGGTAGAAATGTAGTTTAGATTTCATGACAAGTGATTGTGTCTGGGCCACAGATGTTTAACCACTTCAATATTGGACTTTGGTTTTTATTCGGAGCGGACTTTTTCAATCTGTTCAGTTGCTGCTGAGGGATATTTCCACTCACAGACAGTGAGACTGTTGTGATCGTGTAGGTTTTAAACATCTAAATGGAAAAAATTGATATTTGGAAATTCAACAGATTGTAATTTTTGTTAATAAAAGGCAATAATAAATCCTCTAACAGTGTCCTGATGTTTTACTCCACAAGCCATCTGCCACCCTAAACTGAAACTAAATATATCATAGCAAAAGAAAAAAAAAAAAAGAGAAACTGGGATGATGAAGCAAGAGTCCATTTCATCGCCCAAACAGGATGGCCAGGCGATCCGCTGCCTTCTGGTTACATTTCCCCTCAGAGCGCCATCCGTCATCAAAGGGTCAGAGGTCGGGAGATTCATCAAAACAGTTTGTGCAGTGTGAGGTACACAAAGGAGCCTCTCAGGATTAGAGATGGCCTGCTGTGTTTATGGCTGTCTACATTAAGAGCTATCCCATCATCACCCGGGCCTGCTTGGTGTGAACTCATCAACCATTCCAATGGGCTGACATGGCAAACCATCGCATACACACACACACACACACACACACACACACACGCACACACACACACACACACATACACACGCCTCTTACTGCACTTTCTATCTCTGCAGCGTTGCACACACTACAGGATGGACACAGTAATCAAGATGACACTGTTGAGTACTGATACTTCTCTGTACTTCTACTTGTATTTTCCTTTTTCTGTATTTACAAGTGGAGTAATTTAATCATCCATCTAATTTTATGGTGAAAAGTTGTGGACATTCATAAAAAAAACTCTGAAATGAACTAAAAATGAACATTTTATTGGTTTACTGTGAAACTCACATATTTTCCAGACTCTCTTATGTTTTGAATAACCTCGTTGATTTTTTTTTTTTTTTTTGGCCTTTGTTTATAAGATTTCAAAACTCTTTCCACGTCTGTCTCAGGAGAAAAAGTGCAAGGATTAGAAAAATTACTCTCCTGCAAAAGCCATTCAATTGAGTGTGGCTGACCTGCACACACACACACACACCATGTGCATATCCCACTTACTGTCATCACTGCTGTTTTTCTGTGTTTCCTGTGTTATCATCAGTAGTGATGCTCTCGCTCTATTAGTTTGGCCCGAGTATCTGGTCACATGGTACTCACCCACAGGCTACGGTTGATGCCTATTGTGTTTGACATGTTGTGATTGCTATACAGCCGTTGTGGAAGACGAACTTGCCCCAAACATCTGAGTGGACCTATTTTGTACATTTTGGTTTTCATATTTTCTTCAGTACGATTGCCGCACAAGCCCCAGACAAACAAGTCGTTGAGTGAGAGTTACCGAAACTACACTCTAAAAATGCATATTTGCTGGAATATTGCATTAAATGTTTAAATAAAGATGTTTTACTTAACTAGTATTATTTGTATTTGTATTATTTGTTGTTTTAGTTGCCACAACTTGAGAGTATTTATTGAAGTTATCTTTAAGTTAATTTACAAGTTATTATCTGCGTGATGAATCTGTGACAAACTGTTTGGTTCACATGCTGCTCAGCAGTGAAAAATCTGGCATTGACAAAATGGACTCCATATATCTCTTAGTGTCTCGTTCTCTCCGTGTTCTTGCCTTAAAAACTGTGCTGGCTCCATTAGCCCCGTGTTTGGACACCTGTAGGGGCTCGGGACTCGACAAGCAGGGCTGTCAACGAGGGGCTTTGGTAAATCGAGAGATTATCCAAACAGTGGGACACTAGCTAATAAAAACAAGCCCCCCGTTCACTGCATTAGCGCTGCATTAGTGCAGAGGCTACGAGGGATGGGGACCGGGGGATCTGAGTGATGCACAGTCCAAAGCTGTTAAAGGGATCTTCTGTAAATTATTAGTGATTTATTGCAGGCTGTAGTTATTAGATTAGTTGTTGCAGTGTTTCCTTGTTTGAGAAAGACGAGGAGGGGTGTGTAGGTCCGAGACGCACACATTTGTTGGAGTGTTTAACCGGAGAAGGCCTAAAAATATAAAATGTAAATGTTTAGATATACTGTATAAACTGATTTAATTAGCTGAGCTGTTCATCAGTTGATTAATGAGGGTGAAGAGGAACATGGTTGCAGATTACCGTAACAAATACTGTTAGATTATATTAGATTATTTCCTAATTTAGTTAATATAATTTGATAATATACTTAATATATTCACAAAGTGGCTGAAACTAAGGGAAAAAAATCTAGTTTAAGTCGCTTCAGATGGTATTTTTGAAGGAGGACAAACGAGATGTTCATGTCTCAGTATAAATTCAGAAAAAAAATCAACAACAGAAGATGACAAAATAATAATCAGGAAGCAGCTTGTTTTACAGTTGGCTGAGTTTTCAGTGTGCAGGCTGCAGGGCCAGGGAATACAGTGAGTGCAGTATACTCTGTGCCGCCGTGCAGCAGCCTCACTCAGGGTGTGTACACCGGTCATGGGCATAAACCTCAATTTCTGGCCATGACATTTATTAACTCCTACAAATACAACAGCTGCTGCTTTTTTCTCAAAGTACGGAAAATGAAATCATCTAATTTCCTTCACATAACCTTGTGTTTTTGTGAAGTTTCTCAGGCTGAATTAAGGGAAAGGTTTCAATGCATTAAATCATTTATTTACACAGTAAAACGTCTCCTTTTCCACCACTGACCAGCACAGCGTTGGTGCCTTAACACACTGTAATCCATTTATACAGTCGGTTAATATATGGGCAAGGGTTAAGGGTTTAATTTAAAGCAAATTAGATTGGCTAAAATAAATCTGCTTCATGTGTCTGACGAATACATACAGTATGCAGAGTTCTCACCATCCTCATGCTTAACTTTGATACAATTTGGTGTGTGCAATATAAAATGTCTCAAAAATACATTATATAAATGTATTAATGTATTTATTCAAATGTTTGCGAAGGATAATTTTGCATATACTGTATGAGCAGTTTTAATGCCAATAACTGTTAGCGAGACAGCATAATGCCATTAGGGTGTAATTGCCGGTCTCTGAGGTGGTAAGGACACTGCTGGCAATAACACTCGGAGAGAGGGAATTTGCCTTTTATTAAAAACTGCTTTGGTGACTGGGAGTAAATTCATTATCTGACTCTATTAGCTCAGCAGAGTGGGGAATAAACAGAGGAGGTACCACCGCATGCCTCAGGCAAATGTGTTTGCGCATTTTGTGTACGTGTGTGTTGTTTTTTTTATCATGGTTCATAAACAAAAGAGTCTCTTTGGATCGACTCTTATCAGTTATCTCAGCAGTGGATTTGCTTTCACTGACCTTTATGAAGCCAGAAATAACTGTATCATCGTCCTTTAAGGTTAATTTATTGTGCAAAACCGACAGTCAGTGCATTTCATGTTGGTCATAAATAAAAAACATTTTTAGCCCTAATGAAAACAAGAAAGGTGTAAACTTTGAAGACGGAAATGTTTCTAGTCTTTTACATAAACTGGTGGGTGATACAAACACTCGTGTGTATCTTATATGTCTGCAATTACACATACCACATGTTCAGACACACACACTTTCATACAGTGTGGCCCTCATTTATCATAAATACATACACAGCCGCTTATATCGGGGCACACAGTCAGTCCTCGGCTCATCTCCTCCATCCTCCCATCCTGCTTGGATTTACAGCACAGAGCCCTTTTCAGCCTCTGTACATCCACTCATCTCCCACCACTTTACCCAAGCTCTCTGCCTCTGCCAGCCTGTTTCTCCTTATAGCCCATAATAATCCCCCAAAAAGCCTCTCAGGGTCTGCGTTTCCCAACTCTCCAGACCAGAAACACAATAGAAGCTCAGCAAGAGGCGCAGGCGAGCAGAGGAGATCAGTCAGTTTGATGAATGCATACACATCTGTGGGAGATTTCCTCTGTAGATAAAATGAACACTTACTGGTTTTAAGCCATTTTCTTTCCATTTTCCCACTGCTGTGACTTAAATACATGTATATTCTGAAAGACTGGCTTTGTCTGGGACTTGGACTGAACCGCTGCAAGAACAAGAAACTAATGCAAAACTTTACACGTATTAACAAAGGAACCAGTCAGAGTTTGCACAGCCCCATCATTTTTTCTGATGCGTTTAAGGTGCTGACACCTGCACTTATAATCTGCAGCTTGTAATAACACTGATCCAGGAACTCAAAGAGCCTGCTGCCGGTGCGTGCTCTTTAATCACTCAACCATCCATAACACCATGCAACCCTTATCTCTACAACTTGTGCCAACCGCAGCCCTGATACAGGGACGAGGAATTACCATGCTTAATTTAACTTCATCAACATGTCTCTCTGCTACTTTCCCCCTCTGTTTCCCCTTCAGTGGGACTGCACTGCAGAGACTGGAGGTGGATAATTTGTTGGTGTGGCTGGGACAATGGAGGTAGGAGCGTACAGGGCTTCAGGGACCAGACTGTGTGGGCCTATCAGGTTGCAGTATTGAATTGAGGTCTGCCTTGAGATGTAAGAGAAAGCTGAGAGTGAGAAAGAAATCCATGGAAGAAAGAAACATCCGTCTGTTTCTGCGAGACACACAGAGAGAGAGAAAAATAGGAAGAAAATGTGAAAAATATGTGACCATCCTTCATTGTATTTGAGAGATTAAATCTGGACTAAAAGGAAAATATGTAAAGCATTTCAAACAAAAAAAGGGGAACAAAAGTCTGAGACCACTTCCCTATTCCAGTAAATAGGAATGTGGTCTCCGACATTTGGATCCCACTATACCTATTTACTGTAATGGAGCTACAGAGTCTGATAAAGCAGTTTTATTTAAAAAACAGTGGAGTAACTCGAGCCTGTCAAATTTCAGCAGCACTTGACTCTCTCTGGCCAAAGCAGAAATAAACACTTAACAATTCTCCGATTACGGTTTCTGATTACGAGCTATAAATTATCATGATTAAACCACCAGCAATACTTCTGCAATAAGAAACAGAGCTTGTTGTTGGTGTTTTTTGTCATGTTAATGTTTCCCTCTCATACGAGGGGAAGCTGCAGATGAATGAGGCAGCTGAGGAAGCTGCAGCAGGTAACCTCCAGGTCACAAGTTCATGGCTTCTGAAAACAATTATTCTGATGGTAATAAAAGTGTTGAAATGACTGACTTTTCAAGAAATAGACCGCTCACTGTGTAAACTGGATTTCATGT
This sequence comes from Trachurus japonicus, assembly GCF_045865225.1. Lineage (NCBI taxonomy): Eukaryota > Metazoa > Chordata > Actinopteri > Carangiformes > Carangidae > Trachurus > Trachurus japonicus. Next base: position 11,302,538 of record NC_140921.1, on the reverse strand, counting down.
AAATTATTTTTTTAATAATTCCTTTATTCAAGGCTCATATAAAAATACAAAAAATGATATATTTAGAAAAAAACCCATAATAAAGTAGAGAGAAGAAGAAAGACAGCCAGAAGTCCGCAATAAATAAAATGTTCACTTATTTACATATAAACTAAGAAGCCAATGGTTCCACAGTCTCAAGGTGAATGTATTCACTAGTGTTGCAATTATGCCATTAGCTGAGTCCTACACAGATAACTGAATACAGCAGGACAGGTGGAAACACCAACCCTAACAAACATTTGGCTTGCACCGCTCCATCGTAGCACTTTCAGCAATGGAGTTTCTACATAATGCTTTTTTTGCACACATTTGGTTTGGGTGAATTGTCAGTACAAAGCAGCTGCCTGATGCACTCAGTAAATTAAACTCTGCTTGGTAACACTTTATAATAAGTAGGCCTACACACTATTAAGCATTAGTTAAGCATTATAACGCATGAATTCTCATTAGTATAGTTTATAAATACACAGTTAGTGCTTATCAATGATGAGTAAAACATTGTTAACTGTGTAATGAGTATTTGTGTGTTATAAATGATGAATTCAGTGCTTAACTAATGCTTAACAGTGTGCACTTATTATAAAGTGTTACCCTCTGCCTTAATACAGCACTGAAACAACTGACAGACAACCATTTATCTATATGTAGCTATGCAACATTTGACGATGACGATTCTGCTGTCGACACTGTGGGTAAACGACTTTTTAACGTTTCAGAGACCTGTTGAGCCAGATTTAAAACTCGCTGTTCTGCACAGCAGGCGCCCCCGCTCACTGCAGCTCATTTAACCCCGATCCATTCTAGTCGAGCTTCTCTGTTGTGACGCTTTAATTTTACATGTACATTTCTTAGACTTAAAACTGTGTCAAGAAAGACAAATTGAAACATATTTTCTTTATTCCTTCCTCTTCTTTTGTGTGTTTTCAGAAGACAAGAGTTTGCGAGGTGACTGCTTTCAAAGTCGGGGGGCCGATCCGGATCAGGAACAGATGGACAGGGGTGATGACCCCCCCCAGCAAGCAAGAACAGCGGCACAACTGCCACTCAAAATCCCAGCGTGTGTGTGGATGTGTGTGAGCGTAGATTTGTGTGTCGGAGGAAGACGGAGGGATGAGGGGGGGAGAGTGGTGGTTGTGTTATGACTCTGAGGGTGCTACGGCAAACAGCGTCCCCCCACGAGTGACTGACACTCCTCTGACATCTGTTCCACGGAAAAAAGAACTCTTTCCTCCTCACTCTCACTTCTCCACTAACGATCTCCCTGACTCGGTCTCTGTTGTCTCCCTGTGTCCCCTCCTCCCCCTCCTCCTGCCTCCTCCCCCTCCTCCTCCTCCTCCTCCTCCTCCACACACACACACATAGAGTTAGATGATCTTTTCATTTTACAGTAAAGCCAAGAGGAATGGGGAAATTAGATTAGGACAGAATAAGATACTCCATTTATGATGTGGCTCTTTGCAGGGTTCTCTGCATGGTTGACAGAAGAGGCTGCAGACGGCACTGATGCCTTTACCCTTCTCTTCTCCTTCCTCACTCGCTCTGTTGCCCCCCCCCACCCTCCCATACCCCACCAACCCTCACCACCACCATTCCTTGCTCAACGATCAGGTTTCTTTCTGCCCATCAGTGCAGAGGGGGAGGATGAGGTGGGGTGTTCTGATCAATGGCAGGAAACCAGACGATGGGAAGGGAAGACATGAAATAGATAGGCCCCATAACCTGCCTGCCTGCCTACCAGCACACCACAATCACTTCTCGCTCTCTTTCTCCCTCTCTCCATCAATTTCTTGCTCACTTCTGTATGCCTATCTGTAATTCACACACACACAAACACACACACACAGAATCTGCTCTGTTGAAACACAGTCCGGACACCACACATACAAACACGCATCTGACCGCAAACATGCTGAAAAAAAAACACAGCAGCACCTACTTTCAGACTCACACTCCACACATAGCGCGTATCTCTCTCCCTTTAGGCCGAATGCATACCTAGTTACCTGCCCCTGATGGGAATATGACTAATAATATACACAATTAGAATATATTTTTCTCCCAGCTCTATGCAAATCTAAAATATATTGCTTTCTGTCTCCAGGGGGCCACACATTCTCACACATGAATATACTTAGAGGTGCAAGGGAGAGGGACACAAACACACACACAACTCACCCAAGCTATGTGTAATTAGGGCAGACAGAGAGAATAGCTGTCTCGTTTGAGTTTATTAATTTGTGGTATTGCTATAAGTGTTTATCGCCGTCATTTTATGGCGGACAAGGCCGCCGCTCATTCCTCCAGGCACTTATTAGCAGAATGAGTATTTGCCGGTTATTTAAATCTATCCCCCTGGATCAAATTATGCAGTATTAGATCCTGGCACAGTTATGAAACTAACACTGATAATACAGTGGGAAAAGGTGGAGACTTCATTATATTGAAAGACTGTGCTAAACATGATCTCATTGCTTCTTGTGTCAAAGATTTATTGGAATCTTTTTTTTTTTGTGCTAAATCAGATATAATGTGAGCGATCGCAGTTGCAACTTTGAGTGCGTCCTTGTATATGTGTGTGCATGTATATAGGTGTGTGTTTCTGATCTATACAGTGCAGACTAGTGAGCTCTCTCGGCACCCCAGCTAACTCTTAACTCCTGTCAAAACACGGAGCTTTAAATTGAATTAAGACTCCATGCTGCAGTCCCTGCTGAGCCCCCCAACCAACGCCTTTAACACCCTACACTGCTCTGGGACACACACACATACACACACACACACACACGCTGTGTATTCACAGACCTTTTACACACAAATACATAGTAAAACGATGCACTAACATCAGCACAAACACCAATCTCAAAATGTATACCTGAAATAATGAGAGAGAAATTGCATTGCAATGAAGTGTGATTTGTAAAACTAGCTATAACATACACACATACAGACACACACACACACAGGGGATACTAAAAGAGAATATTTTAAGTAAGATGAGGCCGGGCTCAGCCTTGAAACTCTGTAGCTGTTAATTCAGTGCAGCTGAAACATAGACGATGATACCTCAGAGCCCATAAAGCTGGGAAGACCACAGAGCGAGGACTTCTACTGGCCTGTTTCAAGAGTTTTGAAATGATGTGTGTGTGGGTGGTAAGTTGAACTGAAACGTGTGTACTGATGCCGTGTCCAGCAGGTTCAAAGGTCTGTGGCTAAAAGGAGGATGTAGAACTGATATTCTGCCTCAGGGGGAACAAAGTCTTGATTTTTTATTTAAATGCCTTGCCTTGCCTTAAATGTTTTTGGCACGGGGGGAATCCTCCTGTTGTTCAGATTAATAAAATATGTGCAATGGGTGATGTTTTTCTATGTTTTTCAGTGTTTTTTTTTATTTTATTGTCATATTAGTTGATATTTGCCACTGGTCTTACATGGAAAATCTAACTCAAATAAGCATGTTTTTGGGAATAAAAAGAGAAAAAAAAACTGTTGCTAATATTCAGTTACCACCAAAAGTGCAATTTGCAGAGAGACTAAAAATAGCAGAGATAGCTAATAATCTGGCTCACACTGAGCTGGCTTGTGTTTTGTCTTGTGCAGTTAATGTATGTTGCATGAGTGTCAATGTTCTGCGTTTTATCCAGAGACTTCTGCGTGTTGTTGGCAGTTCAAGTTGCTCTATTAGAAATCATGTTAAAACAATATTGTCTGAGTGAGAGGGTCATTAATCATGAGGCTGACAAGAGCTCTGGACATTGTTGACGAGTAATGAGTGTTACTAACCTTTAATGCATTTGGGCTGCTGTTAGACAGGTGGATAATTAGAACATGGATGATGGTACAAAAATATTCTGCATGCCATTAATTTTGGTGATTATGTGTCATTACTCAACAGAGCGGAGCGATAAAAAAGCCAGGAGTTTTGTTTCATTTTTACAGTTTGAATATTTGTCTTCTCCCACATATTGTAGAGCTTTGTAGCAGCAGCCAGAAAAATATTACTTCATCCCTACATATGCATGTCTGTCTGTGTGTGTGTTGGTACGAGTACTGCATTAAATTTACATACATGTACGTACATGTAAGAAATTAAAAATATTCATCTAAGGAAAATACGTGTCTGCAGAATTGTTTTTTGAATTACTTCATATTCACTATATTTTTGCTAAAAAAAAAAAAAAAGAAAGAAAAAAAAACTAGTGATGTGACAGTAAATAACAGAAAATAACTAATCACTGGTAAAAGTGGTGATTTATACATTGAATTTGTTCAGTGTTTCATGTTATTGCACAACACATTATTTATGAAGCTTTGTATCGGCTGCATGAATTTATGAATGAGCTGTTCTAGTCTGGCTCCCGCAAATGAGAGTTAAGTGGTGTGTGGGACATAACCTTTGCTTGGGGAATGAGCAAAAGGTTACTGCAGTGTGTGTGTGTGTACGTGTATGTGTGTGTGTGTGTGTGTGCGTGTGTGAGTATTGAGCAAAGGCCACTGCAATGCAACCGAACACCAGCTCTTTGTCTGAGCAGCAGCTCACCACAGACTGTTCACCAGAGTGTCTCATTCCTTTTCTAATGCAATTCTTTAATAGTATATTTTTTATATTTACACCAAATTACCATTACTTGCCAAAAAAATTAAATGAGATTAAATAAATGTAAATGGTTAATTAATTGATTGAATTTGTATTTCAGCAATTTTAACTTTTTATTGTTTCTTGACCCAATAATTTTAGCTATTTCAGCCTGAGAAATTATGATAAATACAAATACATGTATCTACTTCAAGGAAAAAAATCTGTGTTAATGTAAAGCAGAGCTTGTGATGCTAAATGTATTTTATAACTAACAATAAAATTCACAGGTTTAATGAGCTATACAGAGTTCACGGATTTTCCCCAGAGACAAAGGAACAACAGGATGTAAAGGTTAAGACCAGAAAACCTCTCAGCTGTTTAACACTGCTCTGACATTTGGCGTTTTGTTTTACAGTTCATAAACCACCTGTTGTATGTGGAGAAAAAAAAGAAAGAAAGAAGAAAAAACGGCAAAGGTAAAAGATTTATAAATATTGCACAAGTTTTCAGGAGGTGAAATCCAAACGCTAAAGGAAGTGAAACACTGATAGCATGGCTTTTAATTTTCCCACGCAGCAGTCAGGAGTGTGTTACAATATCTACCATAAAGTGTTTGTGTGTGAGGCCGGTGGTGTGTGTGTGCGTGGGTACGTATGTGTGTGCACATGCAGCTTCTGCCCCTCCAGAGACATGATAATTGTTTGTTGTGATATTGTAATGAAGCCCTCAGGCCCTCTTAAACTAATCAGCCTCCCTCTCTCCGTGTGCAGATAGATCAGTTGTCAGGGCCGTGGGCAGGACGGTGCAGTGGAGCTCAGCGTCTGCCTTTTGGCCTTCGCCTTGTGTGACACATTCCCTGCCATTCCTGCCTAACGCGTTAGCATGCAGCCTGCCTATCAATCAGCCGTTCAGAGCTCCAGCTGCTGTTTCCTGTCACTCTGAATGTGATGATACACGAGAAACATTTTAAGGTGATACAGCTCAGCAATTCTGACAATAATTACCTGGATGATATTATTATGGCACAAGGATTTCATACGAGTGTAAACTTGTCATTCTGAATAAAGGCTTGTGAAATGTATCAGTCAGCAATCAAAACAGGTTGTGTTGCATCATTCTCTGCAGTTGTTTAAACAATAAACAATGTACTGTTCTTTGTTATCATCTTCTTTTTTTTTAATTCATCATGATTCATCATCCACATGACATTGACATTATTGCCTTATGAGTCCCCTTTTGTGCTGAAACAACAGTCATGGATCAAATATGAATCATGCTAGATGAAGATTTATATACTGGATTTAGTCAAAAAAAGAAGTCTGAAAAATGAAAAGGGGAAAACTGAGAACTTTTCAAAATTAACTTTTTTTCTCAACTAATTAAGTTAGCACTTTTTAGCATTTGTCAACTTAAATTAAATGAAATTCTGTGTCTGAAGTCGTATAAATGCATTCAATTTGAATTCATGTGTCAATCAGTTTACTTGTCCATAAACTGCATAGTTAGTGGTTGGACTGTTAGACTGAAATATATAAAAGCGACAAAGTATACTTCTATTGTTTTGTGGAAGTTGTGTTACATTCCTATGTGAATGGTGAAGATTTGTTAAATGTTCCATGCAGGAAAAAAACAACAACCAAAAATACTATATATAACCACTGAAAAATTATACACCAGAACTAAAATCAACAAGCCCGTAGTGCTGCGCTCTCTTCTGGCATGGATCAATATGGAGATACGTAGTAAATTGTTGAGGACAGGTCAGGGCTGTATGGATTTGGCCGGCGGCTTACCGAGCTTACAAAACAGATTACCCTCCAGAGAATGAAGTGAAAGTTAAACAAAAACAACACTGGTGTAAATTAACTCTCACTGAGGACCTGGGTCTGCATGCACCGTGTGTGTGTGTGTGTGTGTGTGTGTGTGTGTGTGTGTGTGCTCACTTCTGTATGATGATGATGATGATGACGACCATGATGACGGTGATGATGATTGGTTAATTGCAGGCAGCTTGCAAGTGTAGTGTAGAGATATTCTGTGTGTGTGTGTGTGTGTGTGTGTGTGTGTGTGTGTGTGTGTGTGTGTGTGTGTGTGTGTGTGTTGTTCACAGGTTGCAGTGCAAAGGGAGTGGCCTGCGGTGGCTGTGAGGCTGTGAGAGGCATGTAATATGTTTAAATAGGGCAAAGTAGTGTTTGGAGAATTGGTAATTGCTTACATCCCTCTCTGGCCATAGGGACACTGACCAGATCTCAGTCTTCCACCACACACACGCACACACACACCTAACACAAATGTATAGAAAACATGTACACACGCCACCATGAAACTCAGTCAAACACTCGACACAGTCACTGACAATCAACAGTCATCAGCAGTAGCCAGCAAAGGAAGTAGAAGAAGAGTGAGAGAGAGACCCCACTGCACAAAGTCAAACTACTTCCACCTCATGAGACAGAGAAGCATTTCCTTTTGGATATAAACACATAAATCACAACACTGTTTTTACAAATAAACAGAAAGATTGCATGAATTTCAAGGTATTTAAGATGGACTGTGTGCATAATCCAGTTCTTGGTTAGTCACATTGTGACCATATAAGGCAAGGTGAGATGTAATTGTTCTACTCTACAATGCTGCCCAAATCTGAAACTCAGAGACCATAAATACCACAAGTAAAATGTCCACATTGTCCTTTATCCACTATTTCATACAGTCTGTCCTGTCCTACAGTCCACAGAGTCTTTAAATCCATTCCTGACCAAGCTGCTGTATGTGTATTGATTTATTCCATCTGCAATAACAAGCAAACTCAGGCTGAAGAGGTGTTGAGACAGTTTGATGACTCAGACATTTTGAAACAAGTTGCATGACTTGCAAAATAATTCAATGCATCAATATAGAAGTTCGATAAAAATCAAACAACACAACAATAATGTGAGCAGGGCAGTGAGCTTGGCCTTCACTCTCGAGCCTTGGTCTCACTAGACAGTGGCTCAGCCAAGTTCATCCACATACCAAAGGTGGTATTATGGGCAGATGATGATGTGGCTTCAGAACAAGCTGCTGAGTTGGTAGAACTGCAGAGCGAACGCTAACTGGTTAGTCAGCAACAAACATGCTAATGCTAGTCGGTCACAAGAGGACGTGGAAGATGTAATTCAGCTCAACTCTGCAATAGTTTCCTCAGAAGTCATCTGAACTGGAAGCAAAAGATCAGCTTCATGCCCACAAGTGAATCCACAGGTGTTTTTTCTCTCAGTTGACTTGTCTATTAAGTTTTGCTGTTGAATGCTTGTTCTGCCAGGTTTTGTCCCGTTGGATCGTAAGTCATTCTCCACCTCTCATTTGGATAGAAATTATGATGAGAGTCGATTAACGAGATTAATCATGGCAATGATTTAACAAAATTTGTTTGTCTTTGAACAGTGTAATTTTCCACATGTTTGTCATTTGTCAAACTGAAGAATCACGGCGACAGTTTGTGTTAATTCACCCATGTTAAAGTATAAAATACTTCTACGGTTTCTTTACACTGCAAAATGTGCATGTGAGTGTGCATGTGAGTGTGTGTGCATGTGTGTTTTGGGTGAGAAGGTCACAGGTGGCGCCAAACTCAATTTTGGATTGAGTGTTTAACTTGACTTTCCACTGTCTCCCTTTTTTTTTTCTTTCACCAGTGCTGGCACTTAGTGCGAGTGAGACATCAAGATGTGACCACAATACCACATTCTACGTAAGAGGACCTTTTTCTCACTCATAATATTGACTCTGATAATGTTTTCATCACTACGCGGCAACACCAGATCAGATGAACAGCATTCTGCACAAACCAAATACACAGCGGCTTCTACGTGAGCGAAGGACAGAGCGACTAATGTTGCTCTTACCTTTTTACCCCTGAATAAATAAAAGACGCTCTTTCACTTCTTCCCCGAGTCGAGAAGCATGTGTGTGCTGTTCGCTCATCAAGACGCAAGGCGCTCTCGCTCTGCTCTTAGAGGGGCTATCGTTTTTGAGTGTTTCAAGGAAATGGACATGAAAATATACAGAATTGGCTGTAATTATATGTGAAGGTTTATTTAAGTTTGGGGGTAACATGGAGAAAAAAGACAGACAGACAGAAATCCAGATGAGGGTCTTGTATGCGTGTTGAGCAGAGTGGGTTAAGCCTGTGTGAGTGTGTGTACTTGACCATGTATGTGTGTCTGTATTTCACATTGTGGCTTGATGATGTTGTCTGGGCCAATATGCTGGAGTGAATGGTTTGAATTTACTAGCCCGCGACAGTCAAATTGTCCTAATCACTAAGTAAATAGATACTTCCCCAAGCTATCAGGGCACATACGCCGACAGAGCTGCCTGCGAGGAGGAGGCCGAGGGGGAGAAAAAGGAGAAAACTTTCACTGTTAATTGTTGTTTTCCTTCTTATTCCAACATAAAAACACCCGGTGTAATTATTCATAAGTGCCACTTTGATTCGGGCAAATTTGTTTGAAAGAGGCTTAAGGTGTTTCGCTCGAGTTATTCTCTTACAGAGTTTGGGTTGTGCACGGAGGGTCTTGTGCTTGCAGCGTTTTCACTTAAATTGAAGCTGAGAGCTGGGGGTGGGATAGAATTACACACCTTGTGCCCCTTTCTGAATGACTTGCCTCTAATCTAACCCAATCTGGCTTTCTGCAAACCTTATGGTGCTATATTTCTTTACATGCGCTGGGTCTTAAGATAGGATAACAACTGATGAAGATAATCCACTCAAATGAATTAGATTTGTTAAAAAATGCTTTTAGCTGAAGTGAATCCACCACCTCTTGTAAACATTTAATTAAAGTTTACAGTGGATTGTGGCACTGAAATTTGACTCTATTTTGATTTAAAGGCACAAACAAAATGTGAACACTCATAACACAGGAAATTTGCTGGGATAAGCATCTGCAACAAGGCAATTATACCACATTATGTTGCTTTGTAAGTACAAAAACAGCTATAATTCAACAGCCAATCAATCTCTGCGGACCACCTGGTAGAGTTTTCAGATGGTTCGTGTTTTAAAATCAAATTACCTAAAGACACTACACTACTAAACACACACACAGCACTGTGTACTGTACTAATTTACAGCATCCACACTCCAAACACCTGCAGGTTCTCCAACACAAAGGTTGCGTATTGGAAATCAAGGTATAGACCAGTTCATGTATAGTTTAACCAGTGATTTGAATGTTAGAGTGTAGCTGAGGCCAAGTCGGCAACATTACACCAGAGTATAGAGTGTCTGTCATGCCGGGTTTACACTGGACCCATGTCTGGAACAGGAGAAGTGAGGATACAGTGACATACTGAGGGCTGAGACTCTGACGTAGGGCATGTCTCGCACTGTGTTGTAGGGGGAATCACAAAAAAAAAAAAAAATGTCATAGTTGACACAGATCTCCTATTTGGTATTTACCCCAATGTGGAAATTTAAAGAGAAAATTCATAAACTTTGATGAAATATTGTTTGTCATCTCATTGCCAAACAGGGAACAAGACAGGGACGGAAACATTGATTAATATTTTATTGTCTTGATCTTTGATACTGTAAAATTAAATGCTGACAACAACGTAACAATGTAAATTTAAGAATAACCTTGCATTTGTCTTTCAACTTACATATGTTTCGGCCTCCCGTACTGTACACGATGGGCCGTTATTTGGAGATTCCCACAGAAAAAAGAAAATCAGCGCAGGATCGTCTAGACACTAATGTATCAGATGTCTACATAACGTGGCTTATAGGCGCTCCCAGTCTTCTTAACATACCTAAACAGCAGCCGTGAGCTTTACAGTCAAACATTAACGACCACACCAAATACCACAGCCTGCGTTTAAACTGTAAACTGTAAATGAGGCAGCTCAGCGCGTCTGTATGTGCAACAGTAAGAGCTGCACTGATGGCTTTTAAGCAGTTTGGTAATAGAGACACAGCTTTTTACTGCATTGTGTATCCATGTGTGTTTAAAGCGTGTGTCTACGTCTCTGCGAGCGTGTGTGTATGTGTGTGTGTGTGTTTATGGGCTAATTAGGATCGGAGTTACACCATAATTAGTTTTGTGGCATTCCCACAGCACAGCGTATCATGTTACAGCTCATATGCATAATTAGGGAAAATAAACATTCGGGGGCTTTGGTTGGCTGTTATGAATCTTTCAACACTCTCCTTGTTTTTTCCCTCCTTCTCCGCTCTCTCCCTCCCTCCCTCCATCCTTTTATTTCTCTTGTTTTGTCTACTTCACACATCAACACATTGTTTTACTTCCTTCCAGTTTTTCTGTGGTTAAAAAAAAAGGTGAGAGGTGGAGCCTGAATGGTTTGTATCCCATTTAGAGCAAAACACAGGCCCTGCATCAAGACAAAAACGCACACAAGGGCAAATATAAAAGACAGTGAAGACAGAAACTACTCAATTAAGGCCAGAGTGAGTGAGTAAGTAAGTTTAGAGAAAATCTATTCTAATTTTAGATTCTAGTTTTACTGTACATGTCTGACTTTGGTTATATGGTGTTGAGTGGTCTTACACACCTACACCCCCCCTGAGGAGCCTCCTGTGACACCTGATGACCGACAGTACACAGGCAAGAAACAAAACCAAGAGCCCATCACACTGTTGTGACACAAGCTCAGAAAAGAAACTAATAAATCATAAACCGAGTAGCGTTTCTGTGGGAATTACATCCTGCAGTTAAATATCTCACAGTAAAAATAAGCCCTGTGTTTCTTTGCTGTTCTGTGTCTCTCAGCTCTTCCTGAATGAGAGTCACAGAGTCCCCCAGGCCAGTTTTTTTTCATATTGGCGCTCCGGAGCAGACACATGATGTCAATCCTACTATTTATTATGTTTATTTTGCTCTCTCTCTTTTCATAACATACTGGAAATGTCAGCCTCAGTTTCTACCAATGTGTCTCTTGGCCGAACTTGAAAAGACATGACAGCAAGGAGTCTATTTTTCCTGTGTGTGTGTGTGTGTGTGTGTGTAAGCGTGTGTGTATATGTGTGTGACTGACAGATTTTTCTTTACACTTCATGCTGACATTGACATTAGCCATTTAGATCTGTGTGTATTTGTGTTTCTTCAGAATCACAGACCATGCTCACTTGGCTGCAGTTAACGTGTGTACTTGTTTGTGTATCTACGAATGTGTGTGAGTGTGTGAGTGTGCGTGTGCCAAAGTATTTACAAATCTCCCTAATGAGAAATTATTGAGGTGGAGCACTGGATTTTCTTTGACACAGTCAATTTATTTTCCCAGGTAACATGTCCATATTTTGAATGTGGCTTTTGCTCAGAAGATGAAATGAAATATCAGAGCAAGTGAAAAGTTATCCTCCGCCCTCATCGGACCACTCCTCAGAGTTATGTTTACAAGGTTGATTTTCAAATGGTTGTGACCTGCGGGTGTTTATAAGGCAAGTTTAGCTTGTGAACATCTCAGAAGTCACTGAAACAGACTCGCTACAGGGGAAGAAATTAGTTCCAGAGAGAAGGGGTGGGAGAAGGAGGAGGAGGAGAGGAAAGGAAAGGAAAGGAAGGGAAAGAGAAGGGAAGGAAGGATGAGGAAAGGAAAGGATGGGAAAGGACTGACTATGAATATCTGCATATCTGATTGACATATGGACTTATATAAAACAGCTTAAACTCTTGCAAAATCTGTAATAACTCGAAATTAAAATAAATGCCAACATATTTTTGTCTCTGCATGTGAGTCTAATATGTGCGGTGTGTGTTGCTTGTTTGAGGCAGACTCACAGATTTCTGGGTGGACAGAGAGCAGATGTTGAGAACGTGCTGAATAACTGACTTGTTGATAATCAGCCTGCCATTACATATGTCGGGATTTACATGCGTGTGCGCGCAAAAACTCGAGATGTTCACTCTAGTAGCCGTGTCGGAAGGGAGGGGATTACCCACTCACCCACGACCTACACTATAGGTCCTTTAATGTTTGGAAGTTTAGACCTGGACCAAGAAAAGGTCTGCACAGTTCATTGACAAACACTTTTTTCAACTGATATTTTAAAATGAACAGTAATAAATTTAAGTATAGTAATTAATTTAAATCCATCTTCTGATATATTTCAATGAAATAAGCAACACGTCATGTGTTATCTTATGGAGACTATGTCAACATCCTTTCAAAACTTGTATCCTTATCATGTTAGATTAACAGAGCAGATCTTGTCCCTAACGTGTTCTACTGACTGTTTGTGCGCTAATATGTGTAAATGTGTCATTTCGGTTCTCTACACGTGCGGTTGCGTAGAGGTCGTGTGCGTCCATCGTCCCGGAATGCGAAAACTCAGCCGAGTGTTTCTCCATTCGGCGTTTTTTTGCAACCCCAGAGCAACACATTCTTCCAGCCCCCTGTTCAAAAACTTGAGCCTTGATTTCCAGACTGTTTGTCTGGCTGTTTCATGGTCGCACTGATTTCATGACAGTATCCATACGCAGGCGCGGGCGGATTGGGGTTTTATCTTCCTGACATAGTAGCAATTGTACAACGTGATGGCCTTGGAAAAGTAATGGCTATTCACACTGAGCTGCCAAAATGAAACCCAACTCTAGATGACTGGGGGAATGTTCCCACATCTCTTGTTAAATTGTCTCTGTCTGCTCGTTCATTTGTGCAATTGTTTTTTTACTGTCTTTCTTTCTTTCTCTTTCTCTCTCTCTCTCTCTTCCTCCTTTCTTCTCTTCCTTCTCTTTTTTGCTCTTGGCACTCTCTCTCTCCCTCCCTCTCTCCACTGGGCTTTGTTTGAAGTCTGCTTCAGGCCCAGTAAAGGGACTCCCCCATCCTTCCCGTGGCAGTATAAATGACAGCCAGTGAAACATGATCCAGTGGCCCACCGTTTAAAAAAAAAAAAGAAAAAGCCCCCCTCCCGATTGCCGTGTCGCTCGCTCTGTTAATCAAATTCTCCGTAATTGTCATCTGCAGTTTTTAAAAGGACGCAGAGGGGAAACCATAAGATAAACCTCTGAACCTGCAGCCCCGGGGTCAGTGGCTTGTGTGTGTGTGCGAGTGTCTTCGGGGATCGTCTGAGAGTTTGTGTATGGTCACGCTGAGTTAAGGAGCTGTGTCTGAGATCTGGACGGAGGGTCTCCTCGGGGAGCCTGTCGTCCACCCACTCTTTGTCTCTTAGACTGGTTGTCTGATTCTATGTCTGCCCGTGTTAAATCCTCCCACCCATCCTGTCTGTTTTTACTTCTTCCCTCTCTCATCCTTTGACTTTCTCCAACGTTGGCCTGGTTTTCAACTGCGGCGTAGAAGCTAATTTTAACGCAACAGTTATAACTTTGTCTCGTGTTTTGAGCTATTTTTAAGAGCAAGAAGTGACACAGTTAATGAAGTCATTCCTCTTCACATAGGCTTACAGTTTTGACTAAGAGAGGAGCTCTGGTCATCCACATAAATCTCTATCTACTTGATCTGTGCAGGTTATACAACACTGTAAAACAACAACATAATATTAGACATTTCTTGCACTTAATTTGTATATAAATAGTTATATAATGGACAATCTGCACCTTAAATCATATAAAAAATGTATATATTATGCCCCAATTAACTGATTTTGTAAGCAATAAGGTCAGGATCACATATAACGCCGGCAGCTCTGGTTTTAAATATCTCCGCTCAAAACGAAACTCCAGATTCTGACACTATGCCACTGCACACTTTTGACCATTTCTCATTTCCCAGCTCAGTCGTGATCCCAAAAGCAACATGTGGCTCTTCGATCAGCTGGTCTGGGTGGAGGGAGGGGTGGTGTATGATCTGTGGACGATTCAGAGTCATTCTGAACGGCTCTAAATAGCATCGGCGGATGTCTTGCTTCACACCCAATGTGTCAATCCCATATTGTGAAACTGTCTGCAAATGTGTTTGCGGTAATTAACCGGGTCAGACAGGTTGTGCATCTGCTGAACTCGAAAATTAATAAAGAGACAAGATGGAAATGTTGATAGATGAATGTTGTCTGATGATGAGTAATTCAAATCTATGAGCGTTTTGGCACTAAAAACAATCTGCAATTGTTCCCTTAAAAACTAACTACTGGGAAAGTCAACTGTCTACATTCAACACAATGAAGAGCTCAGAGAAGGAGAAAGAGGATGACAGCCAATCAAGGATATGAAACACAAGACAGTGCCAATAAATGACATGTGGTTACACTCATTTTGTGCCACCAGGAATTCACCCAGTGAATGAAATCGAAAGAGCTGGCTCCCACCGGACAACCTGCATGACTTCACATCACTCAGCGAGCGTTTCACAGTGTAACAGACCATATTACAGCACCGGGCAAATATGCACTTTATCGCCTACTCAAGTCTTTGATTTTCCTTTCTGCTCCATTTGGATTGACATAAATTGTGCAATATGGTAGTCTTGATTTCTGCTCCAGGCGGACAGGCAGCTGGCTGGAGGGGGGGTGGAGCGGTCGGGGGACAGAGGGGACGACTGTGGGGTCACTTAACTACAGAAATTGAATTCCGTTCATCTCAAATGAAGCATTTGAATCGTGACTGCGTTTATGTGTGTGTGTGCATGCGTGTCGATTCACACCCATGGGCTACTGGCCACCCGTTTAACAAGGCGTCCTGGAGATCCTGCAGACACAAGTGTTTACCCAAAGTCCTGACCTTCTTGCACTGACACTTTCACTGCTGATATAAATACCACACACACACACAAACAAATACACACACACACAGCAGCAGCAAAGATGCAGGTAACTCAATCCTCTATGTCCTCCATTCTCTCCATTGGCCGGCACCTGTCACATGTCGTTGCTCGCGACCAATCAGACCCCACGTCCTTAATGATACATGGGATATTTTTATACCAAGCACTTGTTGTTGAGAGGCCTTCTGTAAAAATTGTGTTAGGGTGGGAGTGAGATCATATTAGGTTGCAGTGCATGCATGTGTGTGTGTATGCATGTGTGTACGTGCGTGTGTGTGTGGTTTGAAACTAGATAGGTCAGAGAAGCCTGCGCTAATATGTCCTAAAGAATGCTTATGACGAGGTGCTAACTCGCAGTGATTGCAACTGCTGGTGGCAGAGAGCACGAGAGAGAGCGACAGAGAGTGGGCGAACACCACAGTTTTATTTGGGTAACTGTGGAAAGGTCCCATCATGCTTCATGTTGAAAGGACATTTGTCAAATTGGAATGATGCAACTGCCCTAAGTCTCCTTCGTCACGTGGCGCGGCTCTAGTTACCCGATATATTTGTTGTTGGAAAAATAGGTTCAAACATTTGGACGGCCCGGGAAGCACATGATTCAGCAAATAGACTAAATGCATTCATTCGCATACCAAGCTATTGAATCTATGAATTTATAAAACATTTGTAATTATATTATTATCAAGGTTACAATCTGTTCGTCTTGGAGTGATATCTGGTGGGAACTGTAGCATAAGACCTATTCTCATACAGTAGTCCTAGCCACATGTTTTAGTTTTCCTTGATAAGCACCAATACAGTCAATTAGCGCTTATTTATACATGTATATTTAGGGTTAGGGTTACCCTATTACCCTGTTTGCCCTGGGGTTACCCCGAAACCCTATTTGCCATCTGCCTGATGTAGCTCTGGCATAGCTGAGACTTTGGGCCTGTTTAAATAGCAGCACTTGCAGTCCTGACAGTTTAAGTGTATGTTCATGCACCACTAGGAAGCTGACAGGTGTGTATGCAAAAATGCAAACGTAAAGTTCACTGAACCCAGAGAAACCAACAGACATGGAGAAGATGAAGTGAAAGACAAGCTGGATTTATCCTGAATAATACAGTATTCCTCATGTCTAAACAGAACACAGATAAATCAATAAATATGGCTGAGGGATTCCTGAGAGGAGGTATGGCATGTACCTGACCAAAACAACAGGTCACGTGACCTTGACCTTCGACCACTAATCAGTTTTTCCTCCAGTCCAAGTCGATGTTTGTGCCAAATTTAAAAAAAAAAAAAAAGCCTTACTCGGCTATCGTCTTCAAAAAAGGGACAGACAGAGGGAGGGACAACTTGAAAACCTAACACCTCCACCCTCAGCTGTCACCAGCATGGAGGCATACAAATATATAAATATGAACTTGGTGTCTAATGTCATGATTAGGTGCGTTACAGCTGTAAAACTTGTTCTAAAACTTCCCAGCTCATCAACTGGTGTGTGCTGGGAACATTTCCACTCTCACTAACCTCACTGACGGGTTAACACACTTTGAAAGGTTCCTCACAGTGCTCGTAATTGAGGAAAAACCTTCATAGCAAAGTGCCACCACTGTGCTAACCGCATGGAAACATGTGTCCGAGTGTGTGTGTGTGTGTATATAGTATGACTGTGTGCATTTGCATCTGTGTGTTTGTGCCTGTGCATTAAGAGTGGAATATATGTAAAAAGCTCTCATTTCCTTTTGATGTTCAAGCTCAGTGTTTCCAGGCAGGAGTTTGTGAACTCTGGACAGAGAAACATGGGGAAAATGAAGTGGAAGAAAAACAGAAAAACACAAATTGGTCATTTCTTGGTGGTGTTGAAAGGCCAAACCCTTGTCGTCACCACGCCCTTTGTCCTCATACTGTATTCCACCATTTGCCTAAACATGTTTTGATACTGTCTAGTAGATGAAAACATCATCATGCTTTCTCCATTCATTATTAGGTATGTATTCATCAGATGTGTTAAAACATAGGCACATAAAGGTATTTGACATTCTGCTTCCTGTTTATTGGCAGTGCTGATGAAATCATGTTTATGTCTGTGCACGTTCTCTGGTTTTACTTGTGTGTGTCATGTGTCCATTGCTTAACTTCGCCTGCTTTAGTATTTATGTGTGTAAGAATGTGTCTGTCTCCATCTGCATTTCATTGTGTGTACCTGAGCGCATTCATGCGTGCGCCTGTGTTTATCGATATAGCTAATGGATTTTCTGCTGGCTCAAAGTTTGTTTGTCCAGTAACCCAACACGGCAGTCAGTTTATAAGGCTGGCCTTCCGAATAGAAGCATGACTCATGACTCTGTCTGACACAACCGTCGATGACCTGACACCCATATCAGGTATCAGGGGACGCAGGGAGGGGTGGAGGGAGGGAGAGCGATGGAGGGAATAAGAGGAGGAATTGTAATGATCGATAGACCATCAAGCCAGCTTGACATTTTAACCAGGCGAGTGGGAAAAGAAAAATTTGAATGTTTGAATGGAAGAAAGAAATGCAGAAAAATGAGGCAAAGCAGAAGGGACGAAGGGGAGAGAGGGATTTATACCAGTCGTGTGTTTTTCTCAATCCAAAAGGATCCGAAAAAATCAAATAACATAAAAGTGAGTGGAGGTGAGAAGTCCTCCACATCTGGTGATAACTTACAAGAACACAAAACTCAAACCTCTCATCGAGTTGTCAGTGAAAAGAGTGAGTAAATATGATCGGTGGAGAGATAGATGCTCACACAAAGAGTTATTCACACATGCCAGGTAGTGAGTCTGCTGTGTAGGTAGAGGAGAACAGAGCAGATGATTTCCACAGAGGTACGTCTCTTCCTCTGTACGAGATGACTCACATCTCACTGTCGTCTACCTTAAAGCCGTTCCCTTCCCTCTCATCCTCTGGCTGCGCCACATGAAAGGAGACTGCAAGGCTTTTCTAACTCTTGAAAGGGATTTGAGTTGAGCCGTCTATAAAATGCTGGATGTCTGATGGTGACTGGGAGTTTGAAAAGAGCTCTTGTGACCCTGCAAAGAGTGACTGAGCTGCAACAATGGCTGGTGAACAGCATCTGGACCCATACGCTGAAGCTGAGCAATGGCTATGAAGTAAGATTACACAGTTCTATGGATGGAAATACAGCCAGCTACGAATACTCTTGTTAGCAGTGATAGAAATACAGCCGGACACATCTGGGTCTTTAGAGTAAACAAAAGCAGGATTGTCATTTCTAGCTTATAGATCTAAATTCGTAACAAGTTCAGCTGAAGTAACTGGAGTGTAAACTTTCCCAAATCCAATAAAGAACAGGACAGAGCCACGATCATTACGCCAAACTCTAATATAGCAGCATCCCTTGCAGCGGATTTTCCGAGCTAAAATGGGGATTTTTCAAAACCTGTAAACTCCCAAAATAACGAAGGATACCATGACATTATCCCTGGGTTTGGAAGTGACACTCATTTATCACAGTCAGCTCGTCCATTACAACTTCCTTTTGTATTTCAGGATATAAAAGGTCTAAAAAAGACGACACCATCCTACAAACTCATTATAAAGAGAATATCTGGTTTCCTGGCAAAGGTCAGATGACTAATAGAGGATATTTTTGAATATAAATGTTATTCAAATGGATGAGTCACTGAGTCATGTCAAGGTCAAGTGAAACTGGTTACATACTTTAATAAGTTATATGCATTTTATATAGATGTATTATAAAAGTAAATAGAAGATTAAAGAGGACATAAAGGTCCAAGTGGGGGAACAGGAGGATGAATGAGAGTAGATTCAAATCAAGAAGAAAGGAAGACGGGGATGACAAAGTGATGATGGAACAAGGGAGGAATGCACAAAGATAAATAAACACAAAGAACAAGAAAGCAGAGCTACAGATAATAAATGGGAGATGTTAAGGAGTCGTGTAGCTCAGATTGGAGTTTATATCTCCACTGTTGAAGGTGGTCGGCCTGAGCCGTGACACGTCACACCATGATTAGCTTTAGCATTTCACCTCTCTGTTCCCCCAGATTTTTCTCTTTCTGTCTCACTCTGTCCTGCGTTTCTTTTCTAGTCCCTCGCCAGCTCCAACCGTCCCCCTGCATTGTTCTCAGGAAAAAGAAAAAAAAAACAGAGGTTGGATCGTCTTACCTTTTCAGGAAGACAGAAAAAAAACAGGCAGAACCTAAAACTCCCTGAAAACACAGGGGAGAAAAAGGGGGAAGTGATGGTGGTGGCAGGAGCAGGCAGGAGGGGGATGGGGGGGAGACGGTTGAGTAGGAGAGGTGGGAGGGGTTTGATACAGGGATGTTGGAGAAGGAAAAAGCTAAAAAACAGGGTCTTTGATAATGATCACAACTGTCTAATGAAGAAATAATGGTAGCCTACCATACACACACACACACACACACACACACACACTCAACTACATGTTACCTCACGCCAAACTCATCCTGCGGCTCCATGAAAGCAACGTGATTCATGATATTAATTATAACAGTTGACACTTAACAATATTAATATTACACTCTTCACATAAATCACTCACTGGCCTGATGGTGAACCATAATTACTGAAATGTTCAAATTACTTGATCTCAGTAAATGTTATTACACTGCACTTAAGAACTGATTTCAAACAGTGTGCAAGCTGTTTACCATGTAATGTCAATTTTAATAATTTGATTGAGGCTGGGAACTTTTGTAGCATATCACACCCTCCTTCTTTTCTCCCTGTTTGCTTCTTTTAATAACTTCTAATTTGATTTTTCTTGGATCTAGAAAAAGTATTATGTGCAATTCAATAACACTAATTTGTTATTCCGCATCCATATCACCCTTAAAGCACATGTGCATGTCAATATGACACACTATATTAATTTACCACCTTGAGATTTTAAATTTAGTTTCACCTTTTTAAAATCACATCACATGTTCTTGCTTTATGATGCATCTACTGTACAGTTCCTCTTTGTCTACTGTGTGATGGTTTGGTGAAGTGTGCCAAAATAAAAGTTCAGTCCCTGTCTCACCCTGCCTGTGAGCCATGGGCTATATCAGAGGGACTTTACAGAAAGCTGAGACTTCTTACACCGACACACCGACACACACACACAAGTATACAGGGTGTATGTTATCGTCGTGATCAGGTATGTATGAGAAAAACGACACACACAGACTCACTTGCCCTCTAGATAAGGAGGTACAAGTTTCCAGCTTTCTACTGCAGCCATATCCTGTTACTAATACTCTGCCCTGGGCATGCACGCCTACACACACACACACACACACACACACACACACACACACACACACACACACACACACACACACACACACACACACACACACACACACACACACACACACACACACACACACACACACACACACACACACACACACACACACACACACACACACACACACACACACACACACACTGCCCTGGGGCACAGGAACATCAACTTCCACTATGGGCCTCAGTTTCTCACCCTTTTGCTGTGTTTCACCTCTCCATCACCTCTTATTTCACACTATGACCTTTTCACACCTGTTCACATAGAGCTGCAAAGACAAAGACACAAACACGTGGGAGTGAAAACGGACTATTCACAAAGGTGTAGTCGGTCATTACACATTTTGCACTGGTAAACAAGACAGTGGTGTATTCTGATGCATCAATACATGTCAATATCAATATGCTATTTGATGTGTTAACTTAGATATAGTAGATGCTGATCAAT
Source organism: Trachurus japonicus (assembly GCF_045865225.1). Lineage (NCBI taxonomy): Eukaryota > Metazoa > Chordata > Actinopteri > Carangiformes > Carangidae > Trachurus > Trachurus japonicus. The sequence continues at coordinate 11,281,439 of NC_140921.1, read as the reverse complement.
TCATTATATGCCTGCAGTGTGTGTTGTTCTAAACACTAAGGTATTTAAACATCAGATCATACATAATGCTAAGATTTTATAGAGAAACAACTCTCAACAAAGGAACAACTAGTTTTCTTTCCCACACTGTGTTTAAGGCGGCATTTGCCCTTTTGACCCCAATAAATCAAAACAATAAATATATGACTGATTTATGGTGAACATAAAAAGTGCAACATGACGCTAAATTGTGGGCACATGTCTCTCATTAAGTATCACTCCTGTCTTCCTGTCTCCGTGTTAGTGTAACAGCGTTTCACCATCAGCTGCATTGTTTTTTTTCATTTAGAGGAGGTCACAGAGAGGAGCCAGCCGGCACGCAGATGTGAACGAGATGAAACTGCGAGTGACAGTGAAGACGGAGCAGGTGAGTCACACAATTGACAATTGACAATCCTGCCTCCAAACAGGTGCAAGCCACTTCCTCAAGGCCAGGTTCAAAGGTCACGACCTGAGATGCGATGTCATAAAAGGGGTATGTGAATTTGACTCCGCAACCGTATATTTCCTTCCAGTCACCTGCATCCTCTCGACTGTCACGTCTATCTCCAACTTCCCTCAACCGTCTGTCTGCTTGTACTTAAAAAGGCAAAGTTACAGTTAGAAGTGGTATCAGTGAGACTGCTGTTTCATTATTAAGTTCATGTACTGGACAAGTGAACTGCAGAGCTACTCATATTACCATATGCAAACGATTGCATGGTAATTCAATTGAAATTTTCATCTCTAACATCACAGAACGGGGTTGTGTGGCCAGGAGTCGGTTGGTCATCCAAAGGTTGATCCATCTACAATGCAATGGATTCAAGTTCTCACATTACAGAGGAAACTGAATAACTCATTTTAAGTTTAACTTGCATTGTGATTACCTTGAAACCTGTAAATAATAATAGTGCAAATAATGTAACTCAGACAAACTAACAAGATATTGTCAGGTACAATCTAACAGCAGTATCATATTGGTGATGTGCTGTCTGCAGCAATAAAAAAAAGTCAGGTTGAAAAGAAATTACACGAAAGCCGGTTTTCTGTTCTTATTCCAATTTTCCTCTTCTCCCACACAGCCCCCATGTATCTCCTACTGATAATGTCAACACTAGGCTTAGCAGAAGCACCTGGATAACATGACAACCTGTCAACCTGCACCTAAACCTCCTAACACAGAAATACACACACATATATACACAACTGAGGAAGGTCTTGACATGTTCACTCAAAGCCTTAAGAGCGAGATTAGATGGGCCTATCGACAGTTTTACACATACACACACATGCACACACACACACAGAGGTTGGATGGACAGCTCCCACAGCACTAAATGGTAAACAGCAGGTTTTAGGTGACATGATTGGAATGCTGAAAATGCTCTTTCATAATAAGCTGCTCTCCAACACTGCAGGGCAGGTCAATCTGTCTCTGTTTCTGCGAAAGTGTGTGCGTGTGTACGTGCAGGTGTGTGCACAAGCTTGTTGATCAACCTTTAGGTGCAAGTGAACCTGTCGCAGCCGACTGTACGTGTGTACATCATGTGTGTCTGTGCATGTGTGTGTGTTAAAGTGGTGGACTTAGCATGATGAAGTGGTTTAAGCCAGCAGAGATTAGATGTGTGAACAGCTGAGCACATGGCGGCAAAATAGGACAGGCGACAAATTTAACTTGCACACGTAGACCCACATTCTCAGTTTCAACCTTGTCCCCTTGAAATCCTAATTATGTTAAAATGTAGACCGGCTGCAGTCATATTACCTATAAAACATATCTGCTATTGTAGTTTATCGTTTGTTTTAGTAATGAAACGCCATATGGGTCCACTATTGTCTTGTATCTGTATTGACTGTACAAAATCAATATTAATGCATGGAAAATGGTGCAATAAGTAAGAATCTAGCAAAACTGTGCTGGCCCACATTCAAATATTAACACTGATTTCTACATATGACCAACACATACCTATAGAATAAATGCAAAATAAAAATTCATTCATTCATTCATTCATTTTTTTTGATGTAAAAAAAATGTAAAATATATTAGAAATAGGAACAATTACATAGCATATATTGACATATCTAACCCACACAAATATGTATGTTTATGTAGGTCTGATTTGCTTATATTGTAAACGGATGTCACATAAATATATATACACACACACACATCTCAAAGCCTGTCAATATACGTTTATACAAAAACACTGGGTTAAAAAGTCTGAGGCCAATTTGGGTGCTTAGATGCATTGAAAAACCTAAAAACCCAGCTGCATCCTGGGAAAGATGGCAATATGTAATGCTGATTCAGCAAAGTAAGAGTGAGAGAAAAGGCTTATATTGTTTAACAGTAGCATTATGCTAGCTCACCACAGTATTATTATTCTGCACCCTTCACGCTCACAGTGGGAATCGGATCCTACTTATCTGACACTGTAGGAACTCGATACACGCCGTCTTTGGTTGGCAAAGCTCTGCGCTGGCTGTCGGTGAACATTTCTTACTGTACAGTCGACAGGCAACCAAAGATTTCACCGCCTTTCTGCACAACTGTCAAACTTCTTCTGTACAGGACAAAGATTTTCAGATATAATTAACATGCTGTCACACATTAGTTAAGTGGGTAACACTTTATTTTAAGGGGTCCTTGTTCCTGTGTATCTACCTAATTAATTACAGTGTAATTACCTATGTAACCGTATGTAATAACATGTACTTACATTGTAAATACATAGTGTATTTTGGTGTACTTACAGGTCCTTGTTACACTTGTAATAAGAAATGCTTGTGCAAAGAGAGAGGCCACTTTGGCATTTCTTATTACAAGTGTAACAAGGACCTGTAAGTACACCAAAATACACTATGTATTTACAATGTAAGTACATGTTATTACATACGGTTACATAGGTAATTACACTGTAATTAATTAGGTAGATACACAGGAACAAGGACCCCTTAAAATAAAGTGTTACCGTTAAGTGTGTACATCATGACATTCTTACACTTGGGAACAGACACGCATATAATTGCCCCCCAAAAAAGACTGACAACAATGTGTGTATTCCATGCTCAGCGCTTGTAGGCATGTTTGCCCGCTTAACACCTTCACTCTCAGACATAACGCCCTTTGTCACTTTACCTGACACACTGTCTGCAACAATTGCGCAATTCATGTCTGTTAATTAGACAAACTGGTGTGACAACATCTGTCAATTTCAATGGCTTACAGCTCTTTCCTCATTTTCACATTTAGATTCAGACACCTAAATATTTACCTGCTGTGTTAGCCAAATGGGAGCCGACGTGTGAGTCATTGTGTGTGTGTGTGTGTGTGTGTGTGTGTGTGTGTCAGCTACTTGAGCAGTGACATACTCAGCAGAAAGTCACAGAGAGTTCATCCAACAAGAACTGGAGGATCTGCCAGGACTGTCGTGTCTCAACAACTTTACAGGAAAGCTGACACACATACACGCACAGACGCACAGACGCACACACACACACACAGACACACACATGCACAAAGAAAACAATGCCCTCTGTATTCTTTTCTACATGTCAAATGTGAGAGATGCCGAGTGGTAGCAGGAAAGAAAATGAGATTAGCAGTGTGGGGTAGCAGCAAGTGAGGAATTAAAAAAAGAGCTCCTTTTCACGTGTATAAAAATGTCCAGAAACCACATTTTACATTCCTCATTCTATTCCCATCCTGGTCTACAAACATTTCCTTGATCTGCTGAAAACTTGGCCGAGTGTTAATCGAAAGAGAAAAAGGTACAAGGTCGCATATTTGGACCCGAGAAATGAACTTCCCGCATCTTCATCATGTCCCAGAAGGTTTGTGGAAGTCCCCCTGTGAAAGCTGAGACTGACTGGGTCTCTTACTCTGGTCAGGGCTTCATTCCCCCGGCCCATCCCTATCAAAGGCCTTCTGTTTGCGGGTAAAAGAGTCCAATTTCTGGGCCTCCCAGAAATAGGCCGTACGGTGGCATGGAGTGAAGGACCTGGAGTGGGGAGGTGCTAAGTGAGCGGGAGCCAAGTGGGAGCCTGGGGAGCGCGTAGCCCTGAGCTGCCCAACTAATGGTTCCCTCACTGGGGAGAAGAGGAATGTCTGGTGAGGGAGAGGAGAGGAGACAGGGCCGATACAAGAGGGATATGTGTGTTTGAGTGTGTTATTTGTAGATGTGTGTGCATGTGCGGACTATATTTCCCCACAGTGCCCTAATTAGAGAGACCCTGGAGACAAATACATTCAGCACTTCATTCATTATACTCAGCAGTCAACTGTCAGCTGCGTATGCACACCTAGTACATGCATGCGCGCGCACACACAAGCATGCACTTACTGTCAGCCGGGCATGATCACAACCATGTTTGTGCAACAGGCACAGACATTAACGTAATCCCTCACACATTAATATGTAAAGTATGTCACTGATATAGTCAGGGTTACACATTTAAACCCCACTGGGGCTACACAGGAAAAAACTGTATTCCCTCAAAGTACCGTGGATAAACGCAGCTTTTTCCGACTTGGCCTCAGAGAGCACACAGTTTTTGAAGCACTGGACTACATAGGCTGTACAGGAAGTGAAGCCAAATCCCTCTAAAAACTCTGTTTATGAGCGATTAGCTTGAATATCTATACATTTAGATAGATTTATGAGTATAATATTCAGGCAGAAACTAACTGAGTGTAATATGTTTATCAATAAAATGTCAGATAGCAGTGAAAAAAATCTATAAAAATATAAAAAAATATATATAATTTAAATAAGTGAATTTTAAAAAATCCATTATTTTTAATAGAACTAAAGGAAAACTGTGTTTCTTCTCCTGCTTCTATTTCCTCGTTATGATCTCAAACTCCTTCCCCCAACGTATCTTGATCCCACTCATCTCGGTTGCAGACAATAAAAGACGGAAGGAGGAAGACGGATGCAGGGAAGGATGCAACTTTCCTGTGAAAATAAATGTGAAACAAGCACCCAGTGTGTGGGGATCATGTTTCGTCACTTTGACGACAGTTAACATGAGGCATAGGGCCCTGGAAATTGGAGCTGGAATAAAATATGGTGACGATATAACTAATGAAATGCACAAACACTCACGTACACACAAAGGCATTTGAAAGATCTCACCCCAGCTATGTGAGATTTTTGGAATAACATCACTCTGCACCGTCATCATAAAAACACTAAATGTGAAAACAGCTTTTGGTGGAGTGTTGTTTATCGCTCCACCAGAGTTCAGACACTTCAGACCCAATGTGAAAGAAATAATGAAGATGTTTTGGAGATTCAAGGTTTTCTGTATATAAACGTATAGGTAGCACATGCAAACACACAAAAATTCAGCAGCAAAGGCCAGGGTATTTTGATCAGAGCACACCATGGGACAACCACCCACATGAGCAGGAAACATGACACTGTCGACACAATTCTGGGAATTCCCACACACATCACACAGACAGATACTCAAATGTACATACTGTACGTATAGCCAAGAATAGTGTCAAAGTACTTATATCTCTGCAAAGTAAGTATTTTGTATTGACGACCAGCTTTAAAAACAAAAATCAAAAGTAGAATTGAATTTTTCCATCAGAAACACAAACGTTAATGTCATATCTACTGCTTGTGGAAGTTTGTTTACTGACTAACACCAACTACATGTCCCAGAAAAAGATGTCAATTTGAATTTAAGTACACTGCAAATGAACATAAGTACACTGCAAATGAACATACAGTACAGTACATATAGCGCTGCGGAAGAATGTGAAAAAGTGAGTTCAATCTATATGCGATGGCAGATGTACTATCAGGTATCAGCGCAGTATGTGTGAAATAACATTACTCTGTTTCTCGTACCATTTCCCTCTCGCACTCGTCTTCTGTCTCACCTGAGCTAAAGGTCCTGGGAACAACACGCCGACTCCTGCGGTGAGTGACAGCTCCTGGCCCTGAGGCGGCCAGCTCCGCCTCCAGGTGAGGTCTGACCATCTCAAGTTTCCATCTCAACTTCCTCATTCATCCCCTGCCTTCTACCTTCTCCCTCCTCTACCCCTGTTTTCTCAAAATCAAAACTCCGTCACCTGACTTCGTTTACGCAAAACTGCAGAGTTGAGCAAATTTTGACAATGACACAAGTTTGTGTGTTAATATGGTGTACATAGATGTGCATATAAAGTGACACACATGCTGTAACACACACACAGAAATACAAACAAAACAAAAAAAACCCAAACAGGCACAAAGTTGAGGGAGGCCCAAAGCATGTGTATTTTTATGTCTGTGTGTGTGTGTGTGTGTGTGTGTGTGTGTGTGTGTGTGTGTGTGTGTGTGTGTGTGTGTGTGTGTGTGTAGAGCCTCAGGTAGTGGGGTTTATATTACAGTGAAGCTTCCTTTCCCATGTGAAAAACCAACCAAATCTTACACCCTCAGGGGGGGGATACATCACCAGTGATAACCCCTCATGCCTCGACAAGTTTGCTTCCACCTGTCAATAAATCCACACTGATAATCAGATGGAAACCTGAAAAAGGCGGTGGTAGTGCAATTATCACAAATTTATCCACATCTTTTGTGTTAAAGCATGAGTAAATGTGCCTAAACAGCAGCACTGGATTAGTTGTCATAACTTTTATCATGTAATATGAATTTATTCTGGTTCCATGTTTTGATTCTGTAACATTAACGTCACATGAACCAAGTTTCTTTAACAAAAAAAACGCCAACAACAATACAGCTTTGATTTTCTCCCATCACAACTCATATCAATCAAATATGTCTATACTTCTTATTGTCTGATGACCATAATGAAAGGTGCTACAAACCAGCCTACAAATAAGAAAACAAGGGCTACTAGTGGAGATAATCTTTACATTACTTTTCTGTGTATTTTATTGGGCTTTTCAACTGACTGTTTATATATAAACAGTTTCATTGTGCTCCTTCACCTGAAAACACCACTCACTGGTCATTGTTTCTGATTTACACATTTTCTGGAAAAAAAGTTATTCTTTTTCTTCATTTTCCTCAACTATGGAGTTTGAATAAACAATTTCAATAAAAAATACACCAACCTTGTATGGTCATGATTCATTTTAGCTCTAAAGTGCACTCCCAAAAGTTCATGGAGGGGTCTGGTTTCTAGCTGCCAAGAGTCAGAGCAAAAGACAGAAGGCCAGCCACAATGCCTTAATCTGGACGCATACATAAGTCAAGCTTTCGATGTAACTGTAAAGGTACAGGAGTTATTATTTTAATGGCGGTGGAATTTGATTAAGGTGGTACTTTGGGTGTAAGCATGGACGCGAGCATGCTAGGGGGCCGTTTCTGTGGGGTAGGCTAGGGTGAGGGGACGACTGTGAGTCATCAGTGAGTCCTGGTACTCTGGTAGAAGTATGCCGAGTGGAGTGGACGCACAGAATGAGCTGTGAGAAAATAAAACAAAGGGAGACAGGAATAATCATCTCAGCCGTTTCAATGGAAGTGCCAAAAAGTGAGGTCTGAAAAATGTGTAAATTGAAACTGCCGTACTTCAAGCCATTCATTTCCTGCGGTATCTGGGTAAATATTATGAACTCTACTCCAGACTACTGAGCACACGATCCATCATGACTCACACAAGCCAAGTTTCGAGCTCACATTTACTCCTCGACCAACATAATTAGTTGGGAGAATTATAGAGTCTATAGACACCCATTGTGTGTGTGTGTGTGAATGTGTGTCTGATGTTAGTGTTTTAGCCCTGGCAAGTTGGCAAGTTAGAGAAACATATTGCCTCATTCCAGGATACGGCGTTCCTGTAACTACAACAGGAAGGCAGCAAACCAAATCTGCGCACACATGAACCCTCGTATAAAGATGCATATTTTTATAGACTTCATAATTCTCCAGCTCAGCAGGCGTTGAATGAAGTTTTAGGTTCCATTATCCCCTCTTCAGTTTTACTTCTGCATGCAGGGTAAAGGATTTCTTGTGGTTTAAACTGTGGGAGAGACACTGCATTTTTTATTTCTCAACTATGCACTTTTTTTGCCAACCCACTATAGCTTGGCTACACAGAGATGACTGGCTCATAAAACAACATATTCACATCCTCATCGCTCGATGCACCTGTGGGTACGTGCACTTGGAGAACAAAAGGTGGTGACAGTTTTGTAACAGAGTAATGTAAGTCGTATCTGTTTGAGGTTTGCACTGGGACAAAACCGACTCTCCATGTAAAAATCAAACTATAGGCTACTTAGGAAAAAAATATCCTATTTTCTTATGTCATTTTATTTTCCACTTAAAAAGGCAATAATTCTAACAAATGATTTTTTCACAGAGCGTTGTGCAATTCCATTGTTTGCACACAAAATCTTATCAATTTGATCTGGGAATATGGCGATATAACTTTGGGTTGTTCCTCCAAATAAAAAGTTTGAGATAATTTGATCAAAGCAGTGGTTTCTTAAGAGCTAATCTGATCGTCTGATAACAGAGCGCTGCCTTGTTTCCAGAGTTGAGCAATCTTGGTAAGTACAGTATTATTAAATCTGATGGAAGCTTTGGCCATAGCTACAAAAATGAGACCGTATCAACCGAAGCCATCTGAAAGAACCGAGCACAGCATGTTCCGTCCCCGAGTGTGATACATTGTTTGTCTGCCTAAATAAGAGCATCAACAGCCAAAGAGGAGAAAGAGAGAAAGAGCAAACTCCCCACCCCATCCCTACCTTCACCCCCCACTGTCTCTCTTTGCAGGCCAGCACCAATCGGGGATGAGGAGAAGTAACTGGCTGGATTTCTCTCCTCATTCCAAGGCCTCCAACGTTACCTGCCAGCTGGCCAGACAGAAGCACAGACTTCTGGGATAGATTTATGTGTAGTGGTGGGTCTAAATTGGCCCCACATCAGGATGGCTTCTCACTAAAGTATTAATAATGATGGTTCCTGTTGGAGTGTGTGTGTGTGTGTGTGTGTGTGTGTGTGTGTGTGTGTAGGACTCTGGCAGCCTTTTGCGCGTCTGGCTTGCCCTCTCTAAGCTGTTCTCCGTCAGCATTACCACACAGGCGCACACACACACATACACAAAGAAGCACATTACCAGAAGCACTTGCAAAGACCAACACGCACGCATGCATGCACACAAACACACACACACACAACCTCCTTATTCCCACTTGGCTCTGAATGAACCAACCACAATACACAAAGAGGCTCAGGAGATAGAGCATGATGACTAAAACTGCTTCTCATTCATCACTCTCTTTTCAACCCTCTCTCTCTCTCTCTCTCGCCTCTTTACTCGCCCATCATAAATACCACTGGTGCGAGAAAATCTATTTCCCCCATGTCTTCACACATGCACACTATAATAGAGTCATTTCAATGCCTGTCTAAACAATCATTTTCATGTCTGAGGGAAGTTGGTTGATACTCAGATGAAATGTGCTCAATATGCCCTGCAAAACTCTGGCTTCTGAGGTGAAGTGCCCGTACACAAAGAGGTGTTTATCTCTCAGACGCGAGACGCTCTGAAGCACGCTGGCGACACGCTTCCACTCGCAACTGATTTTTAAGGTTTTTGAAACTGCAGCAGAACAGACGAGTGCAAAACAGTTATTACTGTATTGACCAGGACTTGACCACAGCCAAATCCTAGACTTTATATGTTAAAAAATTATAATTATTACGACACAGAACTTTGTCTATTTTTCAACTGACTGTAACAGGACATGGGCCTATTTAAGAGCTGTGGTTCTAAACATTGCAAATGTGAACAAAACGTCTAATAGTAAAACAGTCATTTAAATTAAATTAGTCTCTTTATAGACACTGTAGTAAAATGGCTTTAAATCAGGTTGTGAAATCTGGTTACATTTGGTTCACAGGTCAAGGCAGAGTCGTGGCCTACCATCTAAAAATCACCCATTCATCCAATTACTCCTGATCATCAAATACGTCACTATACAGTGAACCTTAAAATGAACTTACAGACATGAATCATTATTTTACATCAGTACAGACAGGTGAAGTGTCGCACAACTGCAATTTTAACATCTATAAAATGCAACACGCAGTGCATACTAAATGCATGTTTCCATTGTGGGAACTTTTGTGGTGGACTGTACATGTTGGGGACTGTGTAGTAAAGGAGGATGATTTTATACTGAAACACTACCATTAACTAAAGAAAGAGACTCTGCACAGAAATTATAGAGACATTATGCAATCAGTAAAAGGTGCTTTTGGTCAGTGAGGCCAACTGAACTCTAATTGACTATAAACCACTTGCGATGTTAATGGTCCGAGTTGTGTTTGAGACTAAAATGTGCGCAAGTTGTGCACAATACCATTTATATTTAAATTGCTCCCTCCCAAAGGAAAAATTAACATCAGTTTTAAAATTTAGATCATTGCTCTCACACAAAAGTGCCATACTCTTCACATTATTTTAAAATCAGTACAATTACCTTCTTTCTGGTTCCAGTCACTGTGACCCCGTCCAAGAGAAACACACTCTCTTCTCGCAACATCTACTCCTCTCCTCCACATTTCATTCTGGTCCCATTCCCCTATTTAAATGTCGTCTGTATCTCTTCACCTCCACAGTGGCCATGTTATCCTGCTCGGCTCTTTAAAAGCAACACCACAGTGGCAGCCTGAGAACTGTCACTGAGACTGTTAGAAAACCATTAACAACAGATCACGCTCCTCACGCTGTAATCACAATCTGTTTGCTTTGGAAATGGTGAGTGAAACAACAGTCAGTTTCAACAAGGCAACACGGCCAAAGCCTTGATTATGAATAAAAAAATCTCAAACGTGATATTCAGATAACATTTAAGCTGATAGATCTGGAAACAACAACAAGTACACGTGCAAGCAGGGAGAGAAAGTACGAGGGAGAAAAAGAGACGTTAAGAGACAGAGTGAGAGTCTAGTGGCTTTGTAGCTGGAAAACACTTAAACTGTGCAACGGCCAACATGCTCGCAGTCATCCAAGTGCTGATGTACATCACTCAGATGTGAAGATTTATGCCTGTTAAGCATCTGCACTTGTGGTCATTTTTTTTTGTGCAATGCAGCTCAAACAGACATTAGTGCCACTGACTGATGATTAAAGCTGGATGCAAAACCAGATTCTACCAAATGTCTTTATATAAACACGTTTCACTATGTTACAACAGCATGAAGATAGAGATAGAACGTGATACAGCTTGTGTGCAAACACATACACACATATACATGTCAAAGATTATCAGCAGAGTGCTAAAGAATGAAAGGCTGGAGTGATCCTTACAGATCTACACACACACAGAAACACACACAGAAACACACACACACACACACACACAAACGTTGGTGGTTTCCAGTGGAGTAGAAATACCATTATACAGTTAACTGTACATTACAAATGGGCTGCCAACTGTCTCTGGAGTATCACATGACCCTGGATGGCTCCTACGATTGGCTGGCTGGCAGCACGGCATGAGTATCAGGTTAGCGATTGATTGGGTGACGTGTGGTGGAACAGATGGAACAGAGAGGAAGTGTATTCCCAGGAAACCACACCAAACTATTGGGTTTTTCCACAGGCAGGTGAGGTGGACACACACACACACACACACACAGACGCACACACTAACAAGACAATTCCTGAACCTCCACCTCTCTCGCTCTCTGGCTCTGACTGGCTAAAGCTCTCCCTGGCTCTCTCTCCAGCCCTCACAGGCCATTTGGTTCTGCATAGATCTTCATTATATTTAATTACCTTCTCGTGTTTCACTGGAATAAATCCACATGTGTGTGAGTTGGGGGGCATTCTTTTCCTTTCCTGATTCTGAAGTCATTTTTTATCTGCCTAAGAGGTACAATAAATTAACAAAAGACAAAAAGCAGAATTGACATACTTTTCCATGGCAAGATTTACACTGGAACCGAGCTGAGAAATCAGACTGTAAGTCTGCTTTGCCCGGGCCAGACTCATGTTGTTACTGGCTGACCATCGAAAACATCAAACAAGGCTGGTGAGGTTGAAATGAACAAGACATTTGGTTCAGGAAAAAAGCGAAAAATCTGACACGTAAGCAAACACCGCAAATATTAACATATCCAGCTGTTAAGCAAATCCAACTGGAGAACATGTTTGTCTGTGGCAGTTTGACCTATTTATTTATTTCTAGATTTATCTATTTTTGTCTTCCTTTTTCCCCACTTTTTCTATTACCTCAGCAGGTGGCAGTAGTTGCTGCAGTCAAACTATTAAAATATCACAAATTTTAGGCTTTTGCTTTACACGACTGTAGGGAAGATTGGTTGCGTTAGGACCCAGGTATCCTCAGGTTTCAAGTTGTCTGTATTTTCATAGTTTAGTCAAATGAACATATGGGTAGATGAGGAAGTCATTGTCCTTACAATATCCTGCCAGCACCTTCGATTCAGTCACATTGTTTCCAGAGGTTCATGTAGAAAATTCAGTTAGTTCAGTTCAGTTAATGCAAGTCAAAAATAAAAAGTCAAGAAGGATTATTGTCATATCAAAGCAGGGGGCAAGTGAAGAGACTATATGTCTGAAGGCAATACAGAAAATATGCTGCAGAATGAGTAAAAAAAAAAAAAAGAACAAAAGAGTTCGGAATATATGTTTTTGATATTACTGAAGATTTAATTGGTAATTACTGGCTGCAAAACACGAGAACGAGGATCGAGGACCATGTCAATGAAGCAGTGGCACTATCAAATAGACACCAATGAATTGTATTAAAGCCATTTTAGAGGAGAGAAATACATATTCCAAGTATTACAAAAGCCTCAGCCATTTCAGTCCTGTAAAGAGAAACAGTAAACAGTAGAAGCTGTGAGGACTCACTTGAACAACAGTGAACTGAAGTGGACTATAGTGCATCATGCAATGGAAAGACAATATCTGCCTTGTTTACAACTGAATCATAGTGAAGGGAACACACCTGGGGCCTCATTTATCAAAGAGCGTGTAAAAGTCCTCTTAAATTTTCAGTACGACGGAAAGGCAAAATGTGCGTACGACCAAAAAATATACACTCTTTTCAGATCTATCAAACTCCGCGTACACACGGCTGCACGGTATTTCCCTTGATAGATCACACCGGACCTGAGAAAAGCGTGGATGAGAACACGCCTCATACCCAGCCCCCTAAATGGCCCCACACAACCATATGTGGTCAATGCAAATCAGTTACGTGCATATTAAGTAGCCATGTGCACTCTGGAACCGTGTGGAATGACGTCAGTGGAAGACGGTGAAGACAACAGACGGACGGAGAGCGGAGAAAGAAGCGGAATTTCTCTGAAAGCGAGATACACGGTAACACGGCAATATCAGTCAGAAACATCATCTTGCATTGAAAGGCTACAATAAAAACAAAAAACTCCCAAATCTAAATGAAACAGAGCAGAAAGAAGAAGAATCATAGGCTATTTATTCTGCCCCTTATTTTAGATTATGTCATAATAATTTAAAGCAGGGTTTCCACTGCCAGTCAGTACTTTGCACCCCTTTCCACTAACCCCCAACTTCCGTTCACTGGACGACTTTGATTTTCATTTGTGCATAGCTATATATTAAAAAAAACAAAAAAACATTGAAGTCCACCAGTCTGTGACTTTTCCTAAAATGATGTTGGGCAGCACCCATTTTTGTTAAATACAATAAATATTATTCACACAAAAAATATCGATCATGTTTTCTCATTTGCTTTGATTTGCTCCGACATTATTGGGCTTGCTGCTTGCTTGTGTGTGTCCAGTCTGGCTACGTAACACGCACGTCGCAGAAATTATTTTCCAGACTGGACAGACTGGTTGTGGAAGAGGTGTAGCCTACATGCAGGGGAAAAATATCAATATGATATCAAAAGAAAACGAAATTCGTTTTATAAAGCCAGTATTTAGGAGCAAACTAGTGTAAATGCACAGGGGAAAAATCAGAGTCGCTGTGCTTTTCATGTAAAGTGCCGACGTCAGCACGTGTGCGGTGGTGGTGGTGGTGGTGGTGGGGGGCGGTCATCATCACCACCACTTACTTCAAACAGTGTCCGCGCTCCTCTCTCCCTCGCATACTGCAGTTCTCTGACTCTGCAGCGGCGTCGCCAATTCCTCTTGTTCTTCAAAAAGCGTGTAAATGCCGGTACGCCATGGTCGGACTGGTCGTAAATTTTTGCACTTACTCCCGACAAGTTTTGGTTTGATAGATCCCAAATTAGGCGGAGAAAAGTGCGTACGCACAAAATGGGGGAAAGAGCGTGTAAAAAAGCGTGTATCCACAATGATAAATGAGGCCCCTGGGGCCTCATTTATCAAAGAGCGTGTAAAAGTCCTCTTAAATTTTCAGTACGACGGAAAGGCAAAATGTGCGTACGACCAAAAAATATACACTCTTTTCAGATCTATCAAACTCCGCGTACACACGGCTGCACGGTATTTCCCTTGATAGATCACACCGGACCTGAGAAAAGCGTGGATGAGAACACGCCTCATACCCAGCCCCCTAAACGGCCCCACGCAACCATATGTGGTCAATGCAAATCAGTTACGTGCATATTAAGTAGCCATGTGCACTCTGGAAACGTGTGGAATGACGTCAGTGGAAGACGGTGAAGACAACAGACAGACGGAGAGCGGAGAAAGAAGCGGAATTTCTCTGAAAGCGAGATACACGGTAACACGGCAATATCAGTCAGAAACATCATCTTGCATTGAAAGGCTACAATAAAAACAAAAAACTCCCAAATCTAAATGAAACAGAACAGAAAGAAGAAGAATCATATTTATTCTGCCTTATTTTAGATTATGTCATAATAATTTAAAGCAGGGTTTCCACTGCCAGTCAGTACTACTTTGCACCCCTTTCCACTAACCCCCAACTTCCGTTCACTGGAAGACTTTGATTTTCATTTGTGCATAGCTATATATTTAAAAAAAAAAACAAACAAACATTGAAGTCCACCAGTCTGTGACTTTTCCTAAAATGATGTTGGGCAGCACCCAGTTTTGTTAAATACAATAAATATTATTCACACAAAAAATATCGATCATGTTTTCTCATTTGCTTTGATTTGCTCCGACATTATTGGGCTTGCTGCTTGCTTGTGTGTGTCCAGTCTGGCTACGTAACACACGCACGTCGCAGAAATTATTTTCCAGACTGGACAGACGGGTTGTGGAAGAGGTGTAGCCTACATGCAGGGGAAAAATATCAATATGATATCAAAAGAAAACGAAATTCGTTTTATAAAGCCAGTATTTAGGAGCAAACTAGTGTAAATGCACAGGGGAAAAATCTGAGTCGCTGTGCTTTTCATGTAAAGTGCCGACGTCAACACGTGTGCGGTGGTGGTGGTGGTGGTGGTGGTGGTGGTGGTGGGGGGGGGGGGGGTCATCATCACCACCACTACTTCAAACAGTGTCCGCGCTCCTCTCTCCCTCGCATACTGCAGTTCTCTGACTCTGCAGCGGTGTCGCCAATTCCTCTTGTTCTTCAAAAAGCGTGTAAATGCCGGTACGCCATGGTCGGACTGGTCGTAAATTTTTGCTCTTACTCCCGACAAGTTTTGGTTTGATAGATCCCAAATTAGGCGGAGAAAAGTGCGTACGCACAAAATGGGGGAAAGAGCGTGTAAAAAAGCGTGTATCCACAATGATAAATGAGGCCCCTGGTTGGGAAACACTGTGGGAGGTGAGGAAATTGTTCAAGAAAAGATGGCCGGCTAGTGATTTTATTTACCAAAGAGCAATCTGAGCCGGGCCTCTGAAAATAGTCTCATCTCAATTCTCCTCGGTGGACCTCGCAGTATACATTTCAATATTTACTTGAAAGAGAAAAAGACTTAAAAGAAAATCTATCTACATTGCTTCTCTCCCATGGGTTCATTCAAAAATGCAATTTTTCCTCTGCAGGGAAATAAATTGTTCAAGACTTCTCCACCATTACACAGCATCCAAAACGGGAGAAAAACAAACAAAAGCAACTGGAAATAGCCCCAGGGGCAAACAGCTAAACAAACTCTTTGTGAAATATTCTTTCCATCGATGCCTCTCTAGTTTTTCTGTCTGGTAGGAGGTCGGCTCAGTCGCTCTCTGGAAATAGGTAAGGTAACCTAACTGAATTGTACTTTTTGGAGAAGCATATCAGCAACTATCGTCTACAGGTAAAAACAGTATCCTTTTTCTTGCATGTCAATTTTTGTACCCGTATCATTTTTCCTTTAAAGGTCATAAACGCAGTTTGACTATACTTTGCAGGTGCAGGCTGTCTATGTAGCCCATCTGTTCCACCACCAGTGCTCTTCTACTATTAATGTATAATCAATCAAATAATGAAAACCCATATATAGAAAAATGGTATTCACTAATTCAATAGCTAACCCACTACAGGCTACCTTTAGCTCAGACTCAAGTGTTAACAGAAACTACTATAAGTCTATGGTGAATCAAGAGGAATGTATCTATGTGCCTACCTGTCATAGCACATCTGTGAAAGATTTGGTGCAAAAAAAATGTACTCCTCCTGTACCACTATTTCTGAGTGTGCTACCCACTGTGTTGAATTCTGCTTTGCTACAGAAACCTGTGGGGGTTTACAAAATGTCCTATGAGATCCAGCTGCTGCGAGCGCGCCAAATATCTCTCAGCAGATAACAATATATATCTGCACTGTTGAGGCACTTACAGCCTCACGAGAGAGGGAGTGTTTGGTGTCTCGCTACATTATGAATGCGATGATTTCGCAGGTGTCAAACTGTAAACTAGATGAGAACGGCTCATTTCATGGTACACTACCCGGGGCAGGCAAAAAAAAACAAAAAGAAAACTGGAAAATCAATGATGGCGCAGGGAAACAATCACACAAAGGGAAAACTGCCCTATTGTTCCTCTCTACATCATCTACCTCACTCACCTGCCAATATAGTAATTCTTTTTTTAAAGGGAAAGATTAGTTGCAATATTACCTAAACTTGCTTCATAGACCGATAAGGCGGTGTTGTATTTTATCTGTGGAAGAGTAGAGTTCATCCAATGAAGAATACCAGTTATAACTAATAGTGTTGGAGTGCAGGACCAGATGGTCAGCATTATGATCTTAGTCCCCCAAAGGGCAATTTAGGCAAACATATCACAGTTAATATCAGCTACTGTGTAAATGATGCATGATTGGTAGTGACTGGGAATGAAAACTGATTATTTACTGTCTGCTTTGAAACTAAATTTAACTATCTCGCGCTCTCCTGTGTTGAGTCGAACCACAAAATAGTTGTGATTGTTTCTCTTTGTACTCAAATGTAATGTGAGTATCCATTTGACCAAACTTCAGGGGTTTAAATAAACTAATAAGACAAGGTGTGGAAACGTCCTTGATTGGTCATTAATTATTCTTCAGAGCCTTCCTAAAGTGTTTAGCTCCTCATACAGGTGCATTTAAAATACGGCTACTGGGAATTTACAAAATCACTTTCACTGGGTTTATTATCTGTGTTCCCTTCAAGGTGTGCCACACCCCGAAGATTTGTACTCCAGGTTAAATCCGTGTCCAGGAAGCACTACTTTGGTAGCCTAAATCCATGTGTAATCTGTGTTAAGGAAATTGCTCCCATGTGTGTTAATGCTACTGACAGCACTATTAGGCCTCAGTATTAATGGCTTGCTGAAATACGCAGCTAAACAAACAACTGCCACTGCTAGCTCACCCTGTCTTTGCCCTGAGGGGTCTGCACTGACTAGAGATGTTACTTGGCCCTTCGTACAGTAGCAGCTGTGCTAACAGTCACAACTTGACACAGCATCTTATGACACAAAGATGGAAAATTTTAATCCACGCGTAAAATAACAGAAAGTTGAAGTCCTGTCCCATGTAATGGTTTGTAACAAATCATAAAGTGGAGAGTCTGCTGTGTTAGTCCATATTATTTTCATTTTAATTTTCCACGAGAGCTCCCACTGTCCAGAGACATCAATCTCCATATAACAATTAATGCAGCCAACCAGATCATGTTACCATAGGGGCCAGGTCTTGAATAATTTCCATAATTTTCCATCCTGTCTATACTGAACTTAAAACAGTGAGCTACAGTATACTGCTGTAATTAATATAATTTTTCAACTCAGCTTCCCACACAAAAGGTAAAAAAAAAAAAAAAATCATGATCCAGAGAAACTGCGCTAAAACATAACTTTTCTGGGATATTCCATAACCTAACCGTTTCTACGTGTAAATGAATTCCCCCTAAGCTCCCACTTCCTTCCTCCCCCCTGACACAGGGTTGCTATGGTCTCAGACTGCGCTCCCTGTGGGATGACCAGCAGATATGTCGGTGAGATATGCCCACACACTCTCTGTATATGTGCATGTGTGTGTCAGCATGGAGGACGGAGGGGGATGTGCCTAGACACTGTGTCTATGTGTGTTTGTGTGAATGTGTATGCTGCTCTTTACGTCTGTGTGTGTATGTATGTGTGTGTGTGTGTGTGTGTGTGTGTGTGTGAGATCTCACCACTGTTCTATATTGGATGTGTATAAAGGCTTTGCCTATGGTAAATACCCAGAGGTGGCAGCCTAACCCAAACACTCAGCTGTCAATCACTATAAGCCACCAACCACGGTCGTGACCTGGGAACAGGAAGAGGCCTTGTTGTCCCTGAACGGATCTTACTGTGTTACTCTGGAGGGAGCCATGTATAAAGAGATGTATCTGTGTGTTTGACTTGCTATTCAGTATAATGTATGTTTGTGTGTAGTGGGAGTTCAGCATAAGTGGTGGGCTATTTGCATCTGACTTCTATAACAACCTTCAATCAACATAAGTGTATTAGCTTAACATGATACAAGCCCAAACTGCTAGAAATGTTCAATGTAATATAATATGCCTCTTTGTATAGACTGGGCTGAAAATGCTGCCACTTTACATAATATTATTGGTGGAAGACTATACTTATTTAAACAGCATCTGATACACACATGCCTGTGCTTTTTACAAAACACAAGATTACAGCGCAATTCATGTTCCTGAGATTTTTTTTTTATCTACAGTTTGGGATATGGATAAATCTGATATGCTGGATTGGTATTGGCACCAATGCTGATGTTTATGAAGCAGGTTTGGTGTATCAGCCATGATATAACAGATCCACGTTACATAGTTTATTTTCCAATGTCATTATAAAACTTTACTTTCTCTTCTAACAGTTCAATTCATTCATTCAGGCTGCCAACTCAACTTTCTAGTGCCACAGAAATTCATGGATTAATGTTACTTTAAATAGGAAAAGATTTCAGTGATTCCCTCACAGTGAAGTTCAATCCAGTTTACCCAGTATCCCAGCGAAAGTCAAGTCAGGAGCCCTAAGTTTAGAGAAAACCTGGACAGATGCAGCCCTACTGTTAAATGCCAAAGTACAAATAAATAATATGTATGGAAATTAGAAAAAATATGTTGTTTTTAATATGCTTACATATACATGGCCAGTCCTAGGCTGTCTGGCCGTCTTCAATACAGGCCTCAGTGTGGGACTAAGATGATTTATGACTGTTAACGCTTCTGAAGTTATTTCATCAAAATCCAAAAACACAAGTCTCTTTCTCCGACTCTTACAGCATGTTGACACTGGCGAACCTGGCAACCAGAAAGCTACACTAATCTTATTTCTTCGTTTATTGCTGCGGTTTGACTTTCTGCACCGATTTGTCCATTATTATTTTTGCCTCTATTTTCATTATTGTGTATTTATACTGTATACAAAATGGTATACATATAGCAAGCATATCAATTAATCAAAATTGAATTTATGATATTCAGTGTTGGGTATGAGACTGCAGGAGATGGCTGGTGAACACCTGGCACCTATGACAATATTTACCCAGGCAGGAATCACTGCTAAGGAACTTTTCTCTCGACAAACCCCGTCCACTGGTTCCCTTTACCCGCTTTTCCACTCCACATTCAAACAGACTTAACGCTGATTAAAACAAACACACAGTCTTAAGGCATTACCCGCTTTGTGGAGATAAGTGGCGAAACTGATGGAGGCTTGGAGTTGTTAGTGACGTAGTGGTGGGTTTTTACAAACGGTTGGCAAAAAGTTGGGGATGAATATTAGCACATGGGATGGCCTGAGGAAATAAAAGGCAAGAGGAAACACTTTGAAGGTGCTTTGAAGGAAAGAAGCTGCTAATATTTGATCATGTTTAGGAAAACCTGTTGTGTTTCATTGTGCGTTTGTGAGCTCACAGGCTTAAAGTGCTTATGTGAGATGTGTAAATGTAGTGGTTTTCATATATTCTATCACATTAGCTTAGATAAATGGATTTATTTCATCACACAGAGCATCATACTTTCCCTGCAAAGACTAATGAAATCTTTTCTTCTCGGTCTGTGCTTGTGTGTCGGTGACTCTGAGTGTCGACTTTGTCGGGTGTCCTTGTGCGTGATGAAGTATGTGAAAGGTTGACAGAGAGAGTGTGAGAAAAGTAACAGAGAGACAAAAACACATGTACCTTGTGTTTGTCTCTGAGCCAGTGAATGAAATATACTGCCTGAAGTGTGTGTATATGTGTGTGAGAGTGTGTGTATGTGTGTCCTGGCACGTGTGAGGTGGTGTGTGGGCGTCGAGAGGGAAAGCTCATAAAACCCATGATCACACTGATGAGGTCACAGGGAGTGAAACCGGAGAAAGCCTTTCATTTCCTGTCTCATTCCATCCCTCTCTCTCCGACTTCCATTCATCCATCTCACCACTACCCTCCCGCCCGTACTTCACTCCTGTTTTTCACCAGTGGTGCCAGAAGCCTGAAGTCTTTCTCACCCTCTGGCTTTCTGGATTTTTTCAGTATGTGCCACCCAACACTGGAAAACAAGAGTACGACAGCGTTTTTTTGTTGTTTTGTTTTGTTTTTTTAGTGACCGCATTCAGTGTTCAGCAAATGAGACGAGTAAATGTCATTCATGTTTCACACATTAAAACTCCTCTCCCTTGTGCTCTGGTTTTTACTGCTAAGTGCTCACACATTAAGTGTTAGTGATATGCTGTAATGGTTATGAATTTACATCATGTTGTACTTTTTCCAAAAAATACAGAAATAAACTGCGGCTGCAACTGACAGTTATTTTTCACTTTAAATCACTGTGATGATTATTTTATTATTTGTTTAGTCGATAAAAGACAGAAAATCCTCATAGATAATGAGCTGGAATTAGGCAAAAAAAAAGTCTTTTTCTATGTCAATTGACTAATCCATTGATTGACTTGATCATTACAGCGCATTGCTTGGGCTGAAACATGCAAATACACATTCATGCCCACAACAGGAGGAAGGATATTGGAGAGCAGCACTGAGCTGCGGTTTGAAATATGAACTACAATAGCCCTGTGCAAAACTTTAAATAACTAGTAGATAAACTAAAGATGACCTAAAATAATCTATATTCCAAAATAGAAAACGTACTTTTAGGTGATCTATAATGTTGAAAAACTTTTGGGTATATGTTAGAAGTCCACAGAAAAGTTAAAATCAATGGGGAGTTGGTTGTATCTCACTGTTCTTCAGGGTCTAATACTAAAAGCTACAGGGAGTTTGCCAAACAGTGGGTTTCGCTGAAGTGAAATGCTGATTTGAGCCGCCACCAAATGTTGCGAGTTCACCTGAGTACAAACTCTTGTGATGCTTGTCAGTAGAAATGTGTGTCGACCACACACACACAAATCTTTAAAGCATAATACATCTGAAAGGAAATTATTGGTCACACTGCTAATCTGGAGTTAGTTTCTGTTGGACGGAGAAACCAGTGCTAATCATTGCAATCAAACTGCAGCAATCACAGCAATGGAACAACAACTTTACTTTTAGATAGCAGGACCTCTATATGCAGCACCTCTATTTACCATGTTGCTGATGCTGAGCAATTAACTCACATACAGTACAGAAAGAGCACAATCAACATTCAAAGTTTAACCCCTATTGCTTCAATTTCCACGATGAATAAATTGTTATGTGCCGCAAACCACCCGCATTGTTTAATACCGTGGTATCTGAAGCTAGAAGCAGCCACATAATAAGCACTGCAGGATTCAGGTGTTGTTTGCAGATCTCTTACTCTTGTTTTTTTGACAGGTGATCTGAGAAAGCAGAGAGCAACAGAGAAAGCTATATTCTCTACTCATTGTTTGCTTGGCAGGATGCATTTACTGGCTGTGCGAGCCCGATCCTCTGCTGCTGTGTGAGAAAAGTTAAGATGACTTTGTGTCCACCTGCGTCTCCGCAGCTGAGTCTTGAACAAAATGATAAAACAGAGCCCCACATGACCACATGGGATTTTTTTTTCTTTGTTAACTTTTCTTTTAATAACCTAAGACTTATGAAACAAAAAAAATATCCAGAGGTTTGTGGCTGTGTGTGGTATTCATTAAGCAGCTATCTTAAAAACAACGTCCTTCATATTTCACAAAAACAACAAGGCACACCTGAGCTCAATCCATAACACAACAGCTGAGTAACAGTGCAGCAGAGGACAACAGAGAACTACACAACTAGTACTCCCGCAGTCACTCTGCTTCTTATCACAGGCTCATTACTGGTCAGTGTTTGACAAAAACTCCAAGGGGCAACGGTAGCTGGCGGCCAGATTGCCTGTCCCATCTGCGCACTCACGTTTTAGTAGAGGGAGGAAGATTAAAGGTGGGAAAAGCAGGAATGATGCTGAGGGAAGCTGTGTTTACTTGTACAAATACATGTGTTCCCCAAGAAAAAAAACAAAAAAAGAAAAAAAAACACTGGAAACACAAAAACAAGAGACTGTGCCGAGCTAAAGCACATGAGATCAAAAGAAATAAAAGACAACAAAACGACAAAGGAAGTTAATGTCAAATAAGAAAAGAAAAAACCTTGATTAGAAAATAAAAATTCCTTTTGAAAAATGGCTAAGTACAGGAAGACAACGAAATACAGTATGTGAATTTAGTCTGAATGTGTGCGCAGTTTTCTCAGATCATCACTAACAAACTGCCACTTCTGATTAATCTTGATCGAACGTCTCTTTGTGTTTGTGTGTCTCGAATATATTCCATTTGTTCCCCCAAGGGGAGATAGTGAAGCAGCGGCACTAACAGTGATTAGGTATTCTACGTTCAGCATAAGGGGGTTTTGCACAGGGGACCTGAGGCCTTCTCAGAATCATATTTTATGTTTTTTGTGTGTGTGTGCGTTTTTTTATTTATTTATTCCAGTTTCATGAACGCAAACAAATTAGATAATGTGGATGGGGAGTCTGGGATTAATTTTGAAGCAGCTGATTAGAGTGTATTTGTGTGTGTGTCCTGGGATAATTGTGTCTGGGACCATGCCTAAATAGCCTTCAGGCTTTACTGCAGTCTGGAAGATAGAAACACTCCTCCCCCTCCTCTCCTTGTGTCTGCCCATCCCCTCCCGCCCCTCCCTGAGCCCACCCATTCGGTTTTTTTCACATCTTCCCTGTGGTCTGGAAGAATATGTTCATCTTTAACCGCTGTCTTCTTCCCTCTTTCTGTCATTTCACACATCCACTGCACCTTCTGCCAAACTCCTCTGTATCCTCCCTTTTTCCTTTCTCATCTATGTCCATCTTCTACAATGTTAATTAGATCACATCACATCACTCGCTGAGTCAATTGTGTCGTTCTTCATTTTGAGACAATTAACTGAAAGATCGTAATGTATACAGGAAAAACTCACTTTTGACCTTGTTTTATTTACATATTGAGTCCTTCAGTTGGTTTACTGTAACTTAACACAAATACTGTAAAGTCTACTTTGAACAACACATCAAAAATGTGTCTTAATAAACTCTTCACAACAGTATGAAACCAAACACAAAATTACATTTATCTGGGTAAGTACGAGAATAATATTTAAGTATTATTTCACCCATAAACATTGAACAATACTAGCTGAAGTATGAAGTCATTAGCATTACTGCTAAAGCACAAATGTCATGGGTTTCATTTCAGTGAGCGGTCCCATCATACTCTCTACTAAATGATTAGTAAACAGTGTGTGCAGATTGTTGATGAACAAAAAGGACATTTTGCCCTGAATGAGGCATTCAAGTATCAAGTTAAACTCTACGTAAAGCACTACTACTAAAAAAAAGTGCACAGGGAGCAAAACAAAGTCTTAGAATGAATCTAACCTGAGGGTTTGACTTCAGTAGAAAGAGTCTTGCAGTCATCAACATCAACTGTGAGGAATCTGGTTTGATTTTATTTCAGTGGACTTTTGACTGAACAGATCATCTTTAACTGAACCTTTTTTGCAAAAGAAAGGACTCCCCAATCATACAAACAATGGTTGACTGTGTGTAATCTGCGAAATTACAAAAACAGAATAAAAGTGCCTTTTCTATAAAAGAAAAGTGAACAACTTGCATGTTTTAAGAGTCATGTGCCATCTGATGATAAGAACCATGTCCGTTCTGTTGGGGTTTGGCCCAACTAAAAAACCCCAACAGTTCTCATCCACGGTCGTAGCTATCATAAGTCAAATTGCTCTGTAGCTTTGTGTTCTTTGCTTATCATCCCTTTGATTATTGATCATGGGCAATAGAGTGGTTTCATTCTAGAACCCTGAGCAGATCCAGACCGATCCGTCCCCTCTGAAGATCCACATTCAAGACCCGGACCTCCACCCGTTCTCCCGGTCCCAGAGCTAGGCTGCGGCGGCGCTGACTGACAGGCAGCTTGTCCAGGGTGATCTTACTCTTGTGGATGAGGCCCGATCGGCCCACACCGATATCTACAAAAGCCCCAAACAGCGCAGTGTTGTCCACACGGCCCGTCAGCACCGCACCCACCCGCAGATCATTCATCGACACAATGCCCCGCTTAAAGTCCGCCTGCCCAAAATCTGGGGATGGCAAAAGGAGAGATCGAGAAAGAGAATATCAAACGATGAGGTGGCAAAATGACAATGAGGAAGAATGTTTGGGTGGAGAATGGGAAATGGGGATGCGGGAAAATTGGGGTGGGGGGGGGCAGAAATGACAAACAGATATTACATTTCGAGCAGTAACCTAATACTTGGGTCTACATACTTCCACATTTTTCAGTGTTTTATTCTATCCCACTTTCCACTTGGCCTGTTCATGAGAGATCTTTTTCCCTTTCTGTAGCATTAACACAAACAAGGAAGGCTCGCGCCCCAGGAAATAGTCCGGTCCAATTATCCTCCCCACAGCACTGATTTCATGCGGTAGCCTCGGCCCATCTGTTTACTCAGCTGAGCGCTGGCTAGGAGGCCAAGCATAGTGTGCTGCAACTGAATAGGGCCAACCTGAGAATGAACCTTGAAGCTGCGTTCCTTAATTTTAAGAAGAGTTAGCCAGCGCTAACTGGGTACCGAGGCTTTACTTCCTCTCCATGAAACTGTATGAAAAAGGACAGCCTGGTAATAAGGCATGGGAATGAGTTTGGATTTGGACTTGACTTTTTTTTTCTCTATCCTTGCTTTGTGTAAGGATCAAACGCCAAGGAGTCGTCTCCTAATTGGCTTTGTATTGTATTGCATACTTATTAAGTACGATTTAAGAATCCTAATACAAATGCAAATACTAATACAAATAGCCACTATAACTGAAAACAGTAATGTTTCTCGCTTTTGTTGTCAGACGAAGTAGCACAGGCTTCTCTCAGTTTCATCAGACTTTTGCTTCTGTTTTTTAGTCCCAAATAAGCTTATTAAAGCATATACATTGTACAAGGTCCTTATCTAACTAGTCTTCTTTATAGTTCATATACCTTTTATTCAGAATATAGAAAAGGAAAAGAAAAAAAGACACAGTTGTGGTTTGAATTTGTCTAGAGAAAAAGAATTGGCTCAACAGCAAAATAAAACCTAAAGGTTTGTGACTGCGTATGATTTTATTGGTATATTTATGTGTGCCTGAACTCAAGAGCATGAGATTAAGGAGAAAAACAGAGGTCTTTGTGTATGTGATATTCTGTCCAACAACACAATCTGCTGGACCCATCACACCCTGTCAGAAACACATTGCCTGTGTTGTTGGGCTACAGGGAGGAAGCCACAGCACTGTCAGAGCCTATCAAGTTACACTACCCAGATATGCCTATTACAATAAAGGCACCAGAAAAGCCAGTGTGTGTTGCAACTAGCAAACCAGTCAAAGAACTGGACAAACACCAGTGCAGCTTTTGCTCAGTCAGTTGGGGCCTATAAAGGACATCAAGAAGGAAAGATGAGAGACTAGAGGAGTTACTGTGGCTTCTGGCTTGCACGTACTGTATGTGTGCCTGTGAAATTTTATATGATTAAAAACACTGATAGTTTCGTGTTAAGTGACAAGATTTTGCACAACGGTATATGCAGCAATAGTAGAAGTTGATCTTCGGTTGAACTAAAAAATAGTTCAACTGATTTACTCAGTTTGGATTCCTGCTAACCGACCTGGGGGCAATATGGGATTGCACCGAAACTGCAAACGTTTTCAACAATTATGTGAAAATGTTGAGTTTATATAAATGAATATGTTGTATTTTTTCATTTTGGCATTTTTTGATATATTATTTGCACTCTTTTTTATGTTTGTATTATTCCATAATTTTAAATCACACAGTAATTTAAAAAGCAAGTTTGAGTCTTGACTATTTTCTTATTCTGTGTAACTGAAATGAGCTGTGTCAGTATTTGAGTGTTCCTGCAGGGAGTCTTACTTTGTCGCATGTCAAACCCAGGAGGCTGCGTGAGACCGTCGATGATGAGCTTGAGCGTCTCAGGTGTGGTGTCCACTGATCTAGCCAGTTGCTCCTCACTGTTGGTCTTAACCTTGCTCTCCACACACTGCCGCAGGCCGACATTCCCGATCTGGTCTACACTCCCGCCCACGAGCGACAGAAACCTGGAGATGAGAGTGAGTGTGAAAATATAGATTTAACAAACAATGTTGACTATGATTTTGAATGATTTGCACAGACAATGTTATGCACTGGATCAAAGTTGCTGGGGTAAAAGCACATGAACCACATCCTTTATGGCCTGAGGAAGAAACTTGGGTCTTTAAGAGATGGAGTATGAGAGAGGAAAGGAGGAGGGAGGAAAAGTGATGACAGACAAGACAAGGAAAGAAATAGGAAGGAGGAAGCGAACAGCTAAGCTAATGCAGGTAAAGTGAGAGCGAGGTGGAAAAGAAGGCAGAGGGGGGAAGAGAGGTGTGAGAGTAATTACACACAAAGTCTTGAGCTGTCAAGACTGGGCTTTCTGTTCCGAAAAAATACACACTCACAAACACTCACATTTATTTTACCCCCTAGTAAATCAGGTAAATCCACAGTGGGCTGTAAACGCCCTGACACCTTGTCTCATGAAATTGCCTCCACTTTGCAGAGGTCGGACTGTTTGTCCTTCAACTGCTCGGAAAAATCTCCTTGTATCACTTTTATTCTAGCAGGATGTCCCACCTCAACAGTGTCTAGACAGTCAGTCAGGTTGCACCATTTAAAATCCACCGAGTCGGAGAATTAAATCCAAACTAATTAACTAGTCCACAATCTAAACAGACTTAGTAACAAACTGGCACGAGCACCGGAGTAGTAAATAAGTGTTCTGGAAAAATGTACGATGTGTGTGTGTATGTGTAGGGTGCATACTATATAAATTATTTACAGTAGGCACTTTCCACAGTTGGTGATAGATGTGAATGCATTTGCCTCTATGCATGTATTCATGTAAGGACCAGCTGGGTAGCGTCCGTGATGGATGTCGCTCACTGGCAGCCTGACGCCAAACAGACTCCACAGCTGTCCCCCCTGCCATGATGGACGCAACAGGTGGACACACACGCATGAACATACACACAAAGTTGATTCATACACAATGTTGTTCAGAAATGCTCATTTGGCAGTAGCCGGGACAGTGCGGATGTAACACGACACGGCTTGTGTACAAACTATGTACGAGACAGCTGTGAATGGAGGGGCCCCTGCCAGCGACGTCACCGGCGTCTACCGTCCGAAAGAGGGAGACAAGCAGAATCAATCCCTCAACACCACAAGGCCAGATCAGTGCAAAATAGTAGCTGAGTATGTGCCAGAAATGGCTCGGTGGTGAGACAACAGCACCTTTGGACCAAAATGGATACCTGTCTAACACTCAGAGCCCCTCTCCTATGTCCCTCTTGGCGTCTTAACTTTCCAGTCATATATCTCTTTACAGGAGAAGAAATATTTGTGTCTTGGTGGCCTCAAAGTCTAAAACACATACCATGTAGCCCCCATTGGTTTGTATCCAGCATGGGACCTAGTATATTGAGGGTCATCTCTCCTCTTCTTTCTTATATGAAATATCCCCTGTCTTTTTCTACAACGTGGGGAAAAAATGTAAAAATGCCAAATAATCTTAAAGTGTCAACAGGCTGACCAATCTTTTTTAAAGAAAGGCAGCAGGAGAACATTGTGTTGGGCCTCTGGAGTACAACGTGCGGCCTTTTTAAATCCTCACAGACAAAACAACTGAGACTTATCATCTTACTGGAAATTTAGCAACTGGAGCTTCAATCCAACTTGAATTATTTTTTCATTATATGCTGAAGCAGAACTGCAAGCATTTCTCCACTGACCACTCACATGTCAAACTTTGAAGCCAGTTTACATCTCTAAATATGGAGGAGAGGAGAGGAGAGGAGAGGAGAGGAGAGGAGAGGAGAGGAGAGGAGAGGAGAGGAGAGGAGAGGAGAGGAGAGGAGAGGAGAGGAGAGGAGGAGGAGAGGAGGAGAGGAGGGTGTTGATTTAAGAGCAGCCTGCATTCTGGCTCTGGGTCTTACAATGGTTTTGGTGTGTGGTGGTTTCTACTTTCAGGTGTGTGTGTGTTGCCCATCTCATTTTTCAGTGCTGTATGTTAGTATTTAAGGGGTACCGGGAGTCCAGAGGCCCCCATCACTGTTGGGTTCATACTCATATAATTACTACCAACACTATGTGTGTGTGTGTGCGTATATATGTGTGAACCTGGGGTTTGGGTGGGCTAGGATATAGATTTTATCCAGGCCCACAGCAAGAACCCACTCTGCCTTGTATTATAGAAATATTGGGCCCCGACTGCAGATCAGAGACATATTCGTCATAGAGTGGACCCCCTCTGTCTCGTATCAGAGCTCTACAACATGCTTCATTGATGATGTGAAATATCAGAGCGTGGCGCCTCTACATCTGAATATTAACATTATTCACAGAAATGTTTCATTGTAACACAAGAATATTTGCTTTTAAACAAAATGCTTCCTACTGTCGGTGAAACAAAGACGGACAAATCATGTCTCTGCCTTTGTCTTCCAGCTTGTGTGTGCACGCGTGTGTATGTGTGTTGTATATGGTTACAAAGGGGAGATGATGAGTGGGCTGTGAGCAGTAATGGGGGATCCAGTTTCTCTAATGTGATGAACATGATATTCCTTATACACCATAAAGGCGCACACACACACACAAACAGCATTCCTCCACAGTCGTCCGTCCACACCTCCTGTCCCAAGCTGTTGTCGGTGACGATGTGACAAGAGCAGTGAGGCATCCCAGTAATGTCCTCGCATCAGATGCTCGACCCAGGTCCACGAATGTTCATTTAGACGGGATTTAAGTGCATGACGATAATTAATAACTCTAAACGAAATCGTCTTTTCTGAGTTTCAGTAGCACTGACACTGAAATGAACCGCCAAAACTCTTAGTAACAATTACTTTCCATGAATGGCCACAAAACTCACTGAGACAGACAAATCAATGTCTAAACATTACAGCTGTAATCTGAGGGCTTATGTGAGGAGACAGGCAAATCAGGCTCAACTCCACACTCACCGAATAGGATGGTACTTTGCAAAGGCGTGACACATCCCCCAGATTTAAAGTTCAGTGTCAGTTGATTTATTTTCCGCTGCATCAAAACGACACCAGGCTGTCTGAATTTCAAGGAAGAGCAAGTGCTGACATGCGTGGCTTTTCCTGCCGTCCGTCGTTATTGAGTTTTAAAAACGGATGTGACATACAGTAAAAAACCACAAGACATGCTATGAGATGTTCTACAAAAAAAAAAAGTCAAGGATTGTGTCTCAAATTCTGCAGGAGTTTGTAGAATTGAGACCATCACAAATTAATCAGTATTGAATTGAGTAAATTCCCAGACAGGGATTACAAGCTAGTCATAACAAAGGATACGACATTTGCCAACACAGGGTAAAGAATTCTGAGCAGCAGGAAAAATATAAAAGCTGAGAATGATAAGTAGACTGGTGAGGAAGAGGAGGGAGATTTAATTACGGAGTGGGAGAGGAAAAACCACATACTGCCACCTACTTGGCTAAATGTAGGATATTTAACGTACAAAAAAAAAAGATGTGGAGAGGTTGTGGGCTGCACACACTGAGGAAAAAAGTAAACTTGGTATATTCTCTGCTCCCTGATTCAGTTTCATAGCTGCATTTTTATGAAGACAATCTTTCACGTAAGATCTTTAGGAAAATGTAAACTGTCAACTTTTCTACTTATAAGAACTGTTTTATCTGATCATAAATTTGTTTAATTCCAGCCATGACTGATGGAACAGGACTAAAGTGACAGAGAGGGAGGGAGAGAGAGATGAACAAATGGTTGAAAACGAGGAAGATAGATATCAGGGTAAGGTGTGCACAAATAAAAAGCAAGAGTAAGAAATAAAGGATGTATTAAAAAAAAAGAAGGGGTAGTAATTTGTCATCTCTCCTTTTCAGAGTCTCTTCAAATCCCCTAACACCTCTTTGACGAACAACTGTACAGTCCGGTCTCCACTAAACCACAAACACACACACACACACACACGATCACTTAGCCGAAGTAGGACAGACAAGCAAAAACAGCATTTCATACAAGCGGCATCGATCCATCCTCACATGTGTGCACAGAGACACATCCACCCACACACATGCACTGAGGCCATTAAAGGCACATCAACATGAGGGAGCGATGCTTAGAGCCACTAGTGTCAGAACTTATGTAGACTAAACACAGTTGAGTGACTACAGCTGCAGGAGAGAAGGCCCACCATCCCTCTCTGTCCGTCCGCCTCGCTCTTTCACTCACTCACACACACACACAGAAAGGACATAGAAGTCTTGATGTCAGATGTTCAATGTGCTTTTGATATCAGCATCAGCAGCGCTAACAATCATTTCTCACACAAGGACACACACACACACACACACACACACACCTCCTCTCTTGTATCCCATGTCTGTGTAAATCAAATCAGAGTCCTCCACCACGATAACCAGCCCCATATGAGACGGTGTCAAAATCAACTCCATCTCAGCCCGAACATGCTTTGACCAGTGGGGTAGGCCGCTATACAAGTACGTGTGTGTATGTGTGTGTGAGTATTATTTGTGTGTGAGTATTATTTGTGTGTGCTGTACCTCTGTGCCACATGGTAGGACTCGGGGTGTATGCAGGTCTGGTCCAGGGGGTTAAACGAGGTGGGTACATCGACAGAAGACTTTCCTTTGCCCTTCTTGGCCGCTGGTTTCTTTGCCACTGCTGGCTCCACATGTGGCGAGGCTTTGGCGCTGACAAAAAGAAAGGCATTTTAAAATTTAAGAGGAGGAGGTCCATGTCTTTGACAGCCTGAATATAAAACTTCAACTTTCTATCAGAGTCAAATCGCCAGATTACAAAAAATAACATATTTGCTGTAAAGATGTCAAGCAATGCAAGCACTTCACGTTTTACTTTTCCTGACTCTGATATTCCTGCTTCTGCTCCAATACAGTGGTTGATAACTCATTTTGTTTGCAAAGTTTTTCACAATTCATAGCACAGTCAAGTAAGTCTTTCAAGAAACAAGGTTTTGTTTTGATCCAGAGTATAATGTGCTCCATTTACAGTGCTCACAGTGAGGTATGTGGATTATCCATGGCGACTCCTCATCTATTTCTGCTCTGTGTGATGTACATGTTATGCAAGTAGAATTATAAATACTTTGATTGCATCTGTGACATTTGCACTGCGCTGATCTGGTCTCCTGTTGTTTTGCACATCACCTCCTTGGTACATATCCTATCTTTATGTGTATTGTTTATGTACATATTCGTATTTAACCTTCTTCTTTACTTCATTTATTTGTTTTGCATAAACAATTTTTGTGTTGATGGCAAGGAAAGAGCTGCAACCGCAACTGCAGTCCTGTGATGTTGAAGCTGAATAATAAGTGTCTTTGTTTCTTTTTAACTTGTACATTTTAACGATGAGAGCACCAAAAACAAAATTCATCTAAGAAATTACAGAAAAAATATATGAGAAAACCTGAGAAAAATTAAGTAACTGCTTGTTAATAGGTAATATATTCTACTTCAACTTATATAAACTAAACCCTTTAAAAGGTCCAGTGTGTAATATGGAGGTAAAACCGCGATATCTAGCGTTCAGATTCTAGTTTGCAGCGCTCACTCGCACTCTCCCTTCTGTCCGCAAAGTTATGGTGGCCTCGGAGGGAAAAAAAAAACTTGTTTACCACGACTGGGACGACTGGGAGTATTTCAGAAGCATGGAGCGATGAGGTGAAGATCTAAACCATTTTACGATATGTCTGCGATCATAGCGAAAATAATGAATATATGGCAAACAAACAGTGCATGTCTCCAAAATCAGGCAGGTTTCCAGGATGTCAAGTAGCCTAGTCATTTCAATGTAACAACTGCCGATGAGAACCGGTGTCAAAAAGGAAAAAGGAAAGAAAAAAAAAATTGATCACGGACTTCATGATCGATTACCATGGCAACGAACAAAGCTTTTTTGGGTCAGCCCTAACGATTATACACTTATACAAATATATTCATGGGTAGGATATTCAGATTTTGCCAATTATTATACACTGAACCTTTAATTAGAGGTAAATAACAAAGTAATGAGTCTGTTTGTGTTTGTGTCAGTGTGCATACGTAGCCCACCTTTGTAAGGATTGCGGGTTTATTCTGATGAAGCCGGCACACTGCTGGTAGGTTTTGGGCCCCATGCCTTTGACCAGTTTGAGCTGCTCTCTGTTCATGAAGGGGCCATTCTGCTCTCTCCACTCTGCAATGTTACGCGCTCGGCCCGCGTTCAGGCCTGCTACATGCCTGGGAGATAAAACAACAACGCTCTGTTTATTTCTGAGGTCACCGTTTGACACTGGATGCTACTGTGAGAAAACACAACAGTGAAAAAATTACATTCGGGGGGGAAACTGGGGTTTAGTTTCAAAATGAGATATGAGTTACACATGAGCCAATATTTAGTGAGTGCATTCGTCCAGTTTTGGCCGAGACAAGAAGAGAGGTGATTTGAAACTCAATTAGGTCTGCTCTGTTAATGTCCACAGTGACTCACTCAGGCTAAAACACACCGCTATGTCAACAGTCCACATAATACCTCAGTCATCAACACGTCTGTGTGTGTTTAATATGTGTGTATGTGTGTAGCATAACTTCTGGCAGGAGTGGAAAAAGGCTCACTTGCAGACAGGTAAACAGATGACCTGATGCCTGCCCCGCAGCGAACGCCAGCTCCTTTCACACTGTTTGTGTCTACTGCAAATATGTGTGTGTATATATATCAAATTTGGGAACTTCCTGTGTTTTTGAGAGTATAAATGTACTGTGCATGTCATAGTACTAAAGTGTGTGTGTACTTTTGACTATATGAATAAATGTTTGCTGCAGAGCGTTTGTGTTTCTGTGTGTGCGTATGTGTGAGCATCTACCTTGCCTAATCCCCTCTGTTGATTCCAGTCTGCCCAGTAAGTGAGGCAGGGGTGTGAAGCATTAGTCTAAACAGAAAACTGGCAGGCCATGTGTGTGTGTGTGTGTGTGTGTGTGCGCGCACGCAAGAGTGTGAATGAATCTTTGCCATGTTGTGACTGCTAAGGGAAAGTATGTCAGAGGTCTGAGCCCTACTTCATCTCCGTTTCATAATTTGCATGTGTGTCTGGACGTGTGTGTGTGTATGTGTGTGTAGGACAGGTCGTTTGTGTGCGCACATCGTCTACCTCATCAGCGTCTCAGAGCAGATGTTGATATCCACCCCTACAAAGCTCACACACTCCTGCACCACGCCGTCCAGCGCCGCCTTCAGAGCTCCCGCTGACACGTCGTGCTAGAGAAACACACAGCAAACACACATTAAGATTTGCATAGAAGCAGGTACATGGGTGTACAAACACACACACACACACACACACACACACACACACGACACACCCTGCCTCTTATTTTAAAACACACAGAGAGATACTGAAAGCAATATCAAGGTACACAGTGATGGCACTCATCAGGATCAACTTCATGTTATGGGGGGGTGCAAGATGTGAGTTATTGATATTTATTCACCAATAATTCAATTTTTGCAGGAAGATTATCCTTAAAGAGATAAACAGCAGCAGTAAGTGTTTGCAATAAAATACTAACAGATTGAAAAAGAGTACAAAAGAGAGGGAGAAGTTTGATTGACAGGTAGTGATGCAAAGAGAGAAAGAGTAAGAGAGCTGATTGACAGACAGAGGGAGCACAGAAGGGAAAAGGGAGAGCGAATGTTTAGGTTGGCTTGTCAACGATCTCTCTTTCTTTCCTGCTAACACAGTGTTCTCGTTACTGTAGCTCGCTGTCGATAAAGATCCTTCAAATGAACTCCTCACACTTCTCAACCACCAGCCAATCAACTGTAAAATCAGGACATATTTTTCCAAAAAGGCCAGAATTTGTTTCCTAATAAGGAGCAGGGACGACAGAGAGGAGAGGAGAGGAGAGGAGAGGAGAGGAGAGGAGAGGAGAGGAGAGGAGAGGAGAGGAGAAATATGTTGGGGGGAAAAGAGGAGGAAATAGCAAAATGCAAACATGAAAAATGACAGGATCAAAATAAAACTTAATCAAAACAAAACACAAAAATAAGACTTCAGAAATCCTCTGAGGTCAAGCAGCCTGTCTCCACTAGAAACACAGAAGCCCTTGGCAATGAGACAGGGCCAAATCACAGAGGGGTTCAGCTGTAGACTGATGTCTCAGCAACTGCTGGAGGATTAGCTGTCACTCTAAACTAGACTACTGTTGAGCTATGTGTGCGTTTTGTGCAAGTGTTTGTGTCGAACGTGACCGAGACTAGCATGGGTTGTGCTGTAACATGATCAAGCTTTGAACAAACCCTGGCTTGTAAATAGATAACAACAAGGCCAGCTAGCAAATGCACTCTTCTGTCAGCAGTAGCCGGACAGCAGGACAGATGAGGACAGAGAGGCCAACGGAGAACACAAGGGAAGTTTCACTATTATGTAGGGCCGTAGGGTTTGTTGTGGTCATTTTCATTTGTTTTACCCTTTTATTTTATGTTACTTTATTTTATACATTGGAGTATCTTACAGTACATTATGTTCTTTGATGTAGATGACAATCAGATTTAATGTAAGTTTTTGTTGACTTGCCTTGTCTTTTTCGTGTTGTGACTGTTAAATGTACCGGTTTTAAATGTGGACCCCAGGAAGACTAGCTGTGCTCTAGAGCGCAGCCAATGGGGATCCGAACAAATAAAGCAAATAAAACAAATAAAAAACTTGACCACAATTGAGACATTCACATGTATGAAGGTTTTCATCCAGGCTCAGCACAAACCTCCTTCCTCACACACATTACAATCATATATCCCATTCATCAGAGCCTGACGAACAAGCTCACAGACCTATTTTAAGAGCTGTTAAAACAAACCTACACCACTGATTAACGGTTGTCAACAATAATCATAATTATGGGATGCGCACACATAGACAAGACAAACATGTAACGATTAATCACGATGCCAAGAAGCAATGCTGAGAGGAAGCGCAAGCTCGCTGTGTCAACAATAAGTCTTCTGTTTTTACAGTCACTGAACTTTTAATTACATTTGAATGCTTGCACTGACACTTTAATTATTACAGGTGTATTTAAAGATGATACATTACTTCACAAGCACATTTTCAATTTCACTCTGCTATTGTGCATAAAAAAACTCATTAGAAACCTGGTTTGTATTTATAGTGTTCACCATAAATGAATGTGCAATCAGACAAGAATAGCCATATTATCCAATAAGTATCTCATAACACTGTAAAAATCTAGCATGAGCATGAAAAGGGAGTTTTATCAAAATATACTAACACAGCCTGGTACCTTTATTATTTCTGTGTCAATAGAAATGCAGAACCAACAAAGCTCTGCATACTTGAACATTAAATATGGATTAAACAAATGAAGTATTACCACTAGCACCCACACTGGCTGCTTAGTAATATTATACAAGTGAGTATAAAAGGTCTATGACTAAGTTCCTTCAAAAGGTAAGCACCATCTGTGTGATGGCAGCAGCTCTACTTCAATAAAAAAAATATTTTTAGATCAGGGCACTTGGTACTTTTTAATTAAATAAATGATCTCAACACTTCCCCCAGTACTGTTTACAGTTCTGCATGACTGGGACTGGAATAACCTCTCAGTCATTTCTATGTTTAATAAAAAATGAATTGTTTTTAATGAGCTCAGGTTTTGGGTTTAGTTATCCTCATGGCATGCAGGTTTTTAATGAATACTGTGATATCACTTTAAACCTCGCCTACAGTAAACAAGATAATAATTAGTATGTGACTCAGCAGAGAGGAGAAAACAGATAGAGACAGCAGGATGAAGCAGCGCCCCTGCTGACTGCTTCAATGACCTGCAGTCTGAGTCTGGGTAAGAACACCTCAGACTCTACAGCCGGAGGCATCTTGGAAATACTTTCCAAACAATACAACGTTCTCACAAATCTAGGACTGAAAGATTTATGACTTCCGGTGACTGGATATAGAAGGAGGAGAGAGACGTAGGTAGTTGGAGAGGGGAGAGAGGAAATCACCTGTAATGTCACACCGCAGAATAATGTTTTCACATGAGAAAGTTGGAGGTGTGAGAGGCAGCGTGAGTTTTAACCTGCAGTAAAATCCTAATGAATGTGTCTTCACATTCTTACTGAAACCTTATAGAGGTGGGAGCAGCAGAAGAGGATTTCAGGTACTGTCACTGTTAGCACAGGTGCACGTGAACGTTTAATTGGGGTGCATGTTTAGCATCTAAACCAGGACTACTAGGTGGTGTAAAGATACTTAAGAGAGATTTAAAACACAAGAACATGTTACGACCATCCTCCATTTTTGAAACCTCCTCTACTCTCCTGTTCTCTGGCCCCAGTGCGCAGACCCCCAAACCTCAAAATCATCCAGAGTCAATGGACTGGATCCTTATGTGAGAGGGTCATGTTTGAAATGGCCAGAAATCATCTGAAGAGCGCCAAGCAATACAAAAGAACAAAGTGCTTCTGTCTGCTCCTTAAGTGCTTAAACCCAGCACTAACAAACTGAAAACATTAATTTTCTTTTCTCTGTAATATATTTATATGTTTAGTGTAGTGACATCTACATTTAGATCTAGCCAAGAATTTAGATATAGATTTAGGTTTAGATTACCGGTAAGAGAGACATCAGTAAAAACTGTGAAAAATTATGCACATTGGTTGCCTCTGATGCTAATACATTACTGCAATTTGTAAGGGCAAAATAGAGGCGCAAAAGATCGACTCCTTTCATATTGTCAGTAGACGATTTTCCTCCTTGTTCTGACAGAGTAAGCTGCTACAGTAGTTTCCATGCAAACTGGCCAATAAGTTTCAGTGTGGTTTACAGATGTCCACAGATGTGGAATGAGCTTGACAACAATGTAAAATGTAATTATCTCTGTCTGCTTTTAAGAAGAACTGAAAGGAGCATTTGCTACTAAAATATGTTCAACTCATGGACCCTGAGAAGGTGCTCTTCATGTTTGGGACCATGTTGCTTGTTCCTTTGTGTTTAATTTGCTATTCCGTTGCTATTGTCATGTTTGTATACCTGTACTCTATTCTTACTTCTGTTCAAAGACTATACAAAAATCATTTGTAGCTGCGGTGTTTGTGCCCTCTGAGAGAACAGGAAAGTTAGTGTGTTCATTCAGGTGTCGAAGCTGAATACCCATGAATTCTAGAGAGTCATCTGACATTGGAAATTAATGCTGATTGTACCCTTTCACCAAGAAGAAAAAGCCAGATGTTTGTGGGTGTTAGTGGGGTTTTTAGTGGCTTCGGAGTCTGCTTGTTCTGGGAAACTTCTAAAATATTTGTGACCTATGAAATAGTTGGAGTATAGTCGCTCTAAATGTGTGTCCCACTTGTGCTTAAGTGTGACAATAAAAGGACTACTTCATATCTCTCACTTTCGTAATTATTCAATTACGCACAGTCTTGTTTAAATGCTTAAGGTTACCTCAAGGTCACTGCTTCCTTGACTGACAGGCTTCGGAGAACTCCCTCTTAAACATACTGTATACTATTCCAGGCATGTAGGCTTAGGGTGAGTGGGCGTGAGCTGGTGTGAGTGCGTCGGCGTGTGTGCGCATGCATGTGTGTGTGTTTTGCAGGAAGTGGAGAAACGGCCCTAAGGCATTCATGAAGGGTGTTGGAAAAACATAAAACTATCTAGTTGCTGTCATATCAGTTTCAGCTGCTGACTTATGACTAGCATTAAACTAATTTACACACACACACACACACACACACACACACATACACACATAACCCGAGGGACTGCAAAACAGAGCATGAGAAAATCACAGCACAGTCTCAGGTACAGGAAGTCCAAATAATACACTGACTTGAGCAGGATCTTTATGTTATGATAAAATCAATTTAGATTTTTACCAAATATTCCATGAATAAAAAGAAAAGAGGTTTGAGGCAATCTGGCCATTTTCTGTGGCACAGAAGTTAAGGAATATTTGTCCAATTATCCTTACTGTATGCCTTTTCCACTATCCTAAGTTTGTATGATTGCGTGGTTTAGTTACTTACAGTCTTAATATTTCACATATTGTAAACTGCACAACTCTTATATAAGAAGCCTGATATTGTATGGACTGCTGAATGAGACGACCAAACGTAAGTAAGTCGATTAAATAAGCAAAGGTACAGGTTATACTCATCTCCCAACCACACTCAACCCACAAATACACATACATACATGCTGTAAAAATACCTTTAGGGAAATAATTAAAATAGTAGCAAATAATGTTTGGCAGCTGATGCCAATGATCAAGTCTTTAAGAGCCTGACTTTTTTTTTTTTCCCATGCCTCAAAATAGCAGAGGCAGGAACTATCAATCACTGTCATCTTGCTCGCCTTCCTTCTCTCAGCTCTGTCTGCTCCTGTCTCCCCTAAAGGCACAACCATTCAGGAATGAAAGATAGCATGCTCAAGTGCAGTCACACACTCACACACTTGCACTGCTGAACAACACACGAAAAGCATTAGGCACAGTGGCCTAGGTGTGAAAGTGACATCACTTGCACTCGCTGCAAGTACAAAACCTCAAATATTAATACTGTTACCCGTCTCAATGGCTCTAATAAGCCACGCTGGGTTGCATCGTCCAAACTCAGCCTTATCCAGTTTCTAATTTCCCTGTTCAAACAACTGACACTGTGACAACAAGCAGCGACGTCAAACCAGATTCGAAGATGGGAGAAGTGGAGTCACTGGGACAAGTAAAAGAATTTAGGAGGGGGGTAAAAAAGTAGAACAGTTAAAAAAAAAAGGTGAGAGGAAGAATGACAGCTTCTTTAATATCCGGGTGGCAGGCAATGTTTTCTTACACAGCAGTGTGTGTCTGTGTGTGTATTCTTCAGTTGCAGTTAGTTTCACAGCCCTGGGGATTAGCAGCTGTCAACAAACCAGAGCAATTTAAGGAGCTGATTGACAGATGGAGGAGCTGTCCAAAGGCCACACCCCCCCTAAGTGTCAGGACACAAGCTTGCCATAGTGACCTCAACTGTCAGTACAACTTATCTGAAATCTATAAGAGCATCAGTGGTATTTAATCCTACTGTATTAAATACCAACCAAAAATACTAATAATATCGCATGTACCTCACAAACTCATTACCCAGAAAAACCCGTCTGCCAGTGCTGGCCTTGTGAGAAACGAGTTCCCACATCAACAGTTACGTCCAATCAGGTTTTAATGGGCCTCTCCTTTTTCGCCTTCAGCTCATTTCCTCCTTTCTCTCCGAGCTGTCACTCACTGGGTCAGCAGAGGGAGATAGAAAGAGGGAGCATGCTGTGCCAGCTGTCTAGAGTTACATCTGCCCTTATGCTTTTTGGGTCTAATGGTAATAAACTTTCAGAAAGCTCAAAATGCCACGAATTACACAAAAGAATCTGCAGGGGGGAAAAACCACATACATGAATGCACTTTTCTCACACGCACTTTTTCTTTAACTCTGAAGCGGCTTGAGTGTATGTGCGTGTGTGTGTGTGTGTGTGTGTGTGTGAACTCGCATGCAGGTCAAAGTGATGTCCCATCTCATATCTGTCAGCACCCGGAGTTTATTTACTCGGTTATATTATCATTTGTTGACCTAGTCACATGATCTGAGAGCGGGAGGTGCAGAACCCCGGGCACCCTGGGGAGCCCAGTCAGGACATGATGAGAGACACGGGCCTGTGACCTAACATACTCAACCACACACACATACACTTCAAGCTCTTGCACATTGTGACCTCCTACTTTCTCTTTTCAAATCTCCGTTTCTCCCCCCTTCACCCTTAAAACCCTTTCCTTTGACTTTTGTCACCCTCTACTGTCCTTTTTTAACCCCCGTTCCCTCTCCCTCGCGTTCGGACTGGTTGTCCACCGAGGCTCTTACTTTACACCACTGGATTCTTTTCCTTGTTAACACTGACACCGATGCTCAGACGGCCAGCATCAACAAATGATGATACTTTTTTAGCCCTGACTTTCAGCTGCTAAATGTTTGACATTTTGACACTGAGAGAAGCATACATAAAAGTTTAATCCGTGTACATAAGGCTTCTCCATAACCCCAAGGAGAAGTGAGTTGAACACCTCACATGAGCTCAGCCACGATTAACCCGGTTTATCGACAAAAATGACTCATCAACAAGTTTCTTAAGTGATCAACTGTTAATCTGTCAGCCTCATGACATAGTAACACCTCTCTCTCTCTCATTATTGCCTGATGCTTTGGTATCTCTATCAGAACAACAGTGATTCTGCTAATTTAACACCAATGGATTTGTCCAGTGAAGAAAGAACAAACTCATGTTCCCACCCTCCACCTTTCCTCGCACCTCTGGCATCACGTATTAGTGGTTGAATGAATATGAGCACTTAGCAGTCAGACATAGGCTCTTGACAAGTGTGTATGCGGACGGCAACAAGGTTGAACTGTACTCTGTCATTAAACTTTTGCATGAATTACTCAGGTTGAGTGACCAATTAAAAGGATAGTACAACAAATAATTAAATTACTGACATCTGTGGGGAAAACTACCAAACCTTTCCTGAAACCTGCACTCAAAGAGTTTAGTAAAGTAATCATCAGTCACACCAATTCAATTTGTTTGTGCACTCAAAAAAATATTGTGCTCAAGTTAAATCTAAATATTTTAAGTGTAGGCCCCATTTTGACAGCACCCCATCAAGACCCAGGTGACTCCAAAGTGCTCTCAACAATTTGTGCATCGTTTGTTGTATAATTGCTTGATTTTTTTAAAGCAAAACAAACATCTGTGCTTCATTATTACTATAATGCTCATAACTTGAGAATTAATGAAGCCTAAATGTCTTGTTTTGCTCGCTCAAAAAACTAATGAGTCACCACTTTGGAGTAATTTGGACATTAATGAGGTGATGAGGCCTGTGCTTAAAAATGTAAATGTAACAGTGACAGAGCAGAAGTGTTTATATTGCACACAACACTCATGATGCACAAACAATTCATAATGGTTTGATGGTTTACAGTAAATCCTTCAACTTAACCAGAGGTATAAACATAGACAAACCCTAATTTTTTCAGTGAAATTATATCGGAAATCAGTCCAAAAGACTGGCTCAAGTTTATATCATGATTAATTTCATTATTCAACACTTTTTACTACATTAATCTGAGCCTCCAGAGCCCTCCAAGTGTAAAAAGCTCTCAGTCTTCATCACGCTCTGTCCATCTTGTTTTGATCCAGTTCCATCCTCTCATACCATTTTCTTCCAGTATCTATC
The DNA here is from genome assembly GCF_045865225.1 of Trachurus japonicus. Lineage (NCBI taxonomy): Eukaryota > Metazoa > Chordata > Actinopteri > Carangiformes > Carangidae > Trachurus > Trachurus japonicus. Next base: position 11,239,250 of record NC_140921.1, on the reverse strand, counting down.
TATATATGGAGAACAATTGTCCATTAATAACTGGTGTAAACAGTATGCACACTGACCTTATGCTTGTCTTGTCTGCCTCACACAATAACACACAATGTTGTTTCATCTGCACACACATTTGAACACATATGGGCAAGGAGCAGAACGGACACAAGCAAAAACAAATGTCCAAACATACGTCATCGCCCGAACTTCCATTAATTGAATTTGCTGTCAGCCTTAACATCATCTGTTGACACAGGCCTTTGCCAAGTTTATCTACTTCCCTGCTCGCCTCTCTTCTCTCCACCTGTTTAACTTTTTCCTCATTTGTCCACTCGTATAAACTCACGCTGCAGAGTCTACTTTCTGTTGTCTTTACTTTTTCCTGAAACGCAAAGGTCACATCTAAACTCTGGAAAAACTGTGAGTGAAAATAACTGAATAACTAAACAGATCAGACCCATAGACCACTCGTAAAGACGGATGAAGCCTTCACGACATCACCCACGCACTTCGGATGTGACACCAAGCAAACACCCACCTGTCACCCACAGCTGCTCTGCCCGTCGCCCACAATGCATAACTTAAATTTATCTAAGAAAGTCAAATTATCTGTGGAGATCAAAACTGTTTTGTCAACATGTTTATTTCTGCTGTGAACCTGAGCATTTAACATTGGAGTCTATTGAGATTGACTCACTTTTGCGGCCAGCCTCAAGTGGCCATTTGAGGAACAGCAGTTCTTTTTTGGCATTTCTGTGTTGGCTTTATTTTTCAACGCAGTATTTTTTAAATGGACAAGTTCAGTGTTGTTATGGTTTTAATGTGTTTCAATGTTATCTTTCCTTAATCTCATTCCTTTTCTGAAAGATGGTTGTGTGTTGAGTAAACTTAGCTGCCCTTTTGGTGAGGACTCTCTCAAAAGAAATTGAGAGAAAAATAAAAACTACACTTGCCAGATCTTCCTCCGGCAGACAGCACAACAACAATACTCATGTGTACAATAATGGTTTATTGCTAATGTGCTTTTATACCAATACGCAAACCTCACACACACACACACACACACTTGCCTGCTCAGCCCTTTGCTTCAGTTCTAACTCGCAGCAGATGTTCCCCTGCCCAGGGACAAGAGGCTCTAACCCACAATGAGCATCTCAAAACACACGGTTACCTGGTATGTCCCGATGCCGATGTGTTTTGGATCAATCTTCACGAGCTCAGCCATCGGATCCTGGACACGTCTTCCAATGGACACTGTCGACACACAAAAACACCACACAAAGAGGTAAACATGTGATATACGTCTCATGAGATTCTGTGGTTTGTGTTTTTTATGAACTTGCTATCAGAATCTCAGTTATTGAATATGCAAATCCATAATATTTATAATTGCTGAATATGCAAATAGCCTGCATATTACAGCGCTGGCCTGAGGGTAGGCCAAACCTAATTGTCATTCCTCCACCCCCAATAATAATAATTAAAGCTGGCTTTTAACTGTCTGCACCTGTCATTTGGCTTCCTGATAGATGCGGCAGGCACAAACCTTTAAAACCACTAATTCAATCACACCCATATACACCGGCTCATATAGCTAAATGCAGTGCACAAATAAACACACGCAGTCCATATCGACCAAAGTGAGGTTTTGCTTTTAACGATGGAGTCTGTAAGGCTTCAGCCTGCTGCTGCTGCACATGAAGCCAAATGTCTTTTCCATGAATAAGTTGGCAAGGCCCAGTGACAAGGAGAAAAATTACAAACAACCTTACTCGCATACACACCATAATACATGACATCACCCCTCGACACACACAGGCACACAGAGAGGAGGAGGAGGAGGAGAACAACACAGCCAAACAACTGTTCTCAAATCCATGAAGAAGACAAAGAGGACATGTCAGCTGTGGGTGTTAACACCATACATTGTTCTTTCTTTGTTATTCTTGTTATTTTTAAAGCCAGAATAAATGACGCCCTGAAACATCAGTCATATATTTGAGTGCACAAAATGTTCAGAGTTCAAACGAGGTATAAAGATTGACCCTGTGTTATCCACTTTAAATTAAGGATTTCAAAATACACTCTTTGATGAATCGAAACTTACAGGGTACAGTTTGTCCCTTCCTCCATCCTGCCTGTGAAGTGGCTCGTCAATGTTTTGTATATGTATATTTTGTGTACGTTTGAATTTCAGTGGTCAGCAACGCAGTTTGCTGCATGAGACATGTCAGACTTAGATCTTTGAGGCGGAACGGACAGACAAAGAGAAGGAGAGGGATGGGATGTAATAGAGAGAGTATGTCTGGAATCAATGGCTTTCCTCTCCTCTCTCTCCTCTGGCTGCGGTGGGAGGCTGCTGCCTGAGATAATATTTAGACAGGGATGGAGTTTCAACCCTGGCCTTGCTCAGTGCACCACCAAAACTCTCCAATAGTCTTTCCATCTATTCTGTCTCCGACTCCCTCGCTCTCCTTCCCTCCCTCCCTCTCACTGAGCGGGGCCGATTTGTAAATGGAGTCCAGCATAACTCTCCAGCACTTATTGAAAGTTTATGAGCCAAATACAGCACTACAAAATTGGGAAGCAATGAGGACAGACACAATAAAGAAAGGCCCTCTTCAGATACAGACACATCTCTTGGGAGGACTGGAAGAATGTGACGTGCAGCGCTCTGCCGGCTCAGGAGGGGGTTGGGGGGTTGGGGATGGTGAGGGGGGGCGGCTGCAATGCAGCTGAACTTTTCTTGCAGAGTTTGAGGTGAAAAAAGTTAAGTGAAATTAGTTCAGCTTTCGAAGCACAGCCTGCCCTGTCATACTGCAACTGGCAATCAGTCAGTGACAATGACCCAGGAAAGCCTATCTGTGCTGAGTTTTCACTGCGGTCACGCGTGACAAATCTCTTGCTCAGTCTCATACACGAAAAACTCAAGATAAAAGCTAAACACAAAAAACAGCCCTCCTGAAGCACGGCTGGAATATTGCCTATCACCACTAGGTGTCCCCAGCTCTTCTGTGTTTAAACAGGACAGATGGAGGGTGCCTATAACTCACAGTTTCCTACATACTATACTACTGTACATGGCCACTGGTATACAGTAGACAGAGGCAGAAACATGCACACCCCCCTCGAGGCAAAACAGACAGACAGAAACACTCTGTCACCACATCTGTGACCGGAGCGTCCCGGCCGAGCAGCCCCCTCTTTTTATACCCATCCAAAGTCAGACGCTGTAGATTTCTCATGGCTTTCATTAGAGGTATAAATATGGCTTTCCATGGCTCTCAGTGCTGCTGACCACAGGAAACTAGTGAGGAATAATTCAGCCTCACTTGATTTACGGCTTTTATAGAGGAAGTCTGCTGGAAACATTGGTTCTCCAAAACTCAGTGTGATTTTTTTTTTTATTCTGCTGTGTGATTTTTTTTTATTCTGCTGTGTTTTCACTGATGTCGTACAGTACTGTATGTGGACCGAGTGAGGGAGAGGAGGCAAATGAGTGGATGAGGCACAGGAAAGAAGGAGAGACAAAAGGGAACCTCAGAAATTCACTGATCATGTAACAATACTGTTGGGAAAAGAGTGGAAATAGAACTGAAACAAAAAAAAATGTGGTCATATTTTTTTGAAAGGAATATAGATGCCAAGAGTATATTACCTTGTTGTCTGGCAAAATGTTTAATCACTATCAGAAGCTTGTGTACCTGCACTCCTGAGGTTGGGGTCCATGTCTGGCATCTCTTTGACTGCCTCAGGGCTCACGCTGTAGATGGATGCTCCTGCCTCATTGGTTATACTGGGGAAAGAAAGGGAAGGAAAACAAGTCAAAGACTGAATGTAAAAAAAAAGAGTGGGAGGAGGAGTTGAAGGGCCTTTTATAGAAACATGGAACAAGAGGCGAGTTGGCCAGTGGGGGAGAAGGTGAGATGGGAAAAGCACAGTAGTTATTACTGCTTAAAGACATAATGGCAAAGCTATCAAGGAAAATCACCACTGCCTGCACCTTAAATGATACAGCTGACAACTTCTCATACTGGTTTCTTACTTGACCCTGGTTGATCTTTTGTAGTAAAAGACTGATTATCATTAGCACATTGAGGCCAAAATAGCATTGTCATTTGTAGCTCTACCTTAACATTGACGGCACAATTGCAATCTTTCAAGAGCTTCTAGGTATTCTTATTCATATGATGGCAGGTGTAAAGAACCACATGAAGAATAAAAATGAGCCATTGGCTTCGTATTTAACTATTGCTGCTAAACGTATACATGTTTAAGTGAGTCATATAATTCGGATCGACTCCCTTTCACATTGAAATGAATGACACTTTAATGACAGGGCAGTATGATGTGTTGTGTGTTTGATAAAGGCACAGACACTGAGTCAGCAGACCTATGCAGCATATTTACAATTTATGTGACACTACTGCCATCTAGAGGTCATGGTGGTCTATGACTATTTGTCAGTATAGAACGGTTTTGATATTGCAGTCACATTTATTTGATAAGGTGCCCACAAATAATGTGTTGTTGGTGTCATGATTGTGATACTGATACTTTGTCCAATATTGGTCCAACTTAAACCTAAAATCTTTTTTGTTTTTACCCTTTTTAAAATAAGTTTGATACACGATTCTTTCACTGAAGTCAAAATAATCTGCTTTTGTTCATTCTTATGTGAACCTGAAAACAAAACAGACTTATTTGTGTACATTGAATTTCCAATTTTCCACTGTCAGATTGCTTGGAGGTGTACTTCAGGGAGTCCAATAAAATATTTGAGACAGAAAATAAGCACAGTTGCTGCTTGATTCACAGGTCTCCAAGATTTATATATTGTGTCACTCATACCAGCAGCTATCACACACACAACAATCACTTCCTCTGTGACAAAATCACTGAACAATAATTGAAAAAGTACATAATATATTTTATTTGTTCTAATTCTCCCCGAAATGGAATCAGATTTCAGTTGAACATTCAGGTGAAAAAAACTGATGTCCATGTTTCCACATTTTTACAATTTCAAATTTTAGTCTAATGGCAGATTCAATCAACTCAAACGTGGTCCATCATGAAGGGTCAATCATTCATTGCACCTTTATGCAAAGACTGTGGCACTGTGTTGCATTGAATGGAAACGATGACTTGAGGGGCTATTGAAGATGGAAAACTTGGAAAAATAAAAGAAAATACTTTCGGACAAAGCGAGGAGAAGATATGTTTTGAAAATGAATGAATCAATGTTTAATGAAATTTCTTAGAAAAGAGGAACTATTAAACGCACAGTATGTAACGGAAGATTAATAAAAACACATTTATTCAATTGCATACATCTATTTCTCTGTTGATGTTTTTCGCATGTCAACCTCAACATCTGAAATGAACTAATTCAAACTGGTTTAATGTGACAACAAATGATACCACTTTCTACATTAATGTATTCAGGTTAAAGTAGGCTGCTTATCATCCTTCACAACACAGACAGGACGGTGGGACAACAAAGCCACTGATACCCGCGATAATGCTGCCGACCTACAACCGAAGCTGTCGTATTGTTTAGTGTTCCTTCTCTCTCGGGTGAATGGAGAGAGAAAGGGAGGATTGGAGGAAGAACGAGGGGGGAGGTTTCCTCAGGGGTGACCAGTATGATGAGGGGGTCAGCACAAAACTCAGAGTGAGGCCTTCTGTGGTACACACACACACACACACAAACACACACACTATCCTAAAGGCCTGGACCTTGCCACAACAACCTTGCCAATTATACGTATCTTGTTAATGAGGAGTGGCAGAGGCCTTCTGATGAGAATCACATTTAAATGAACTTGTCCTCCCTCCCTCCCTCTCCTCCTCTCTCTCTCTCTCTCTCCCATCCCCTGTATTCATCCCTTCCTCCGCCCCACTGTTCTTTTTGTCAGCTCCTTATCCATCGCGCTGACAGCTGACATATCGCCATGGTGACGCCGCTAACGAGCACTGGCACATGACCTTCAAAGAGGTCAGAGCAGAGCTGGTCATTAACCCGACACACACTGTCTCTCTCACGCATACACACACACACACACACACACACACAGAGGGGACACACACATATACACATAAGCAAGTTAATTAATGCTGAGTAAGTTGCATAAGATAAATGAGTGAATATTATATTAAAAAAAATAATCATCCAAAATCCACAAAACTTCAGTCTCATGCTGCTCTCTTTTCTCAGTGTTAACACAAATGACCACAGCTTTCAATTAGAGAGAAAACACAGGACACACACCTCTAACCTCACTCTCTGCTCTCATTCAGAGTCGGCAGGACAATGGAGGTCAAGTGAATGAGTGTCAGTGCCTCAACTAGTTTTGTTTAAGAAACAGACAGAAAGACAAAAAGAGAGGAAAGAATAGATGTTGGGGGGAGGGGGGGGGGCATGAGTAAAAAAAAAAAAATAGTGAAAAGGTATCGTTAAACACACAGGAGAATAGGGAGAGAGCAGAACGGGAGGCCACCAGCCCCTATCATGTCTAACTTAATTAAGGCTGCCGCTGGGGCAGCTGGGTAACCGCACTGTCATGGATACAGCTCTGAGCTCTCATTGCCACGGTGTCCACGGCCGTCGCCATAGTCGGGGCATCGTCCTGGCAGTTAGCAGAAGGTTGTCAACTCCACAGCTCTCTGGCCTAAGTGGGTGGATGGAGGGTCGAGATGCGTGGACACACACACACACACACAACCACACAACCACATACACACACACATTCTGAGACACAAAGTCAATGGTCGCCTCTTGGTGTAAAGCGATGACTTGGCGGGCCTGTAGGGTTATCATACATTCACACTCTCTGTTGCTCTCTCAATTGTACACACACATAAACACAGATCTGCCTTCAGCCCTGTCCCATCCTGGGGCAAAGTCACCAAAACTGGCTCCTCTATCCGTTCCCCTCCTGGTTGTCTTTGAGACACACCCTTGGGCCTGACACACACACACACACGTCGTGACTGGCCCCCTGCTGCCCCTCAAGAAACCCAACATTGGAAGAGATGGATACACACTTTGATACCTCATTACAGCCTCCTGGCATACACATCCTTAATCTTAATTAAAAACAGCTCATCATATCAGTCAGAAAAGAAGACAGGCAATAATATCACCAGCTTAACTGATACAGAGGACAAAAAGTTGGAAGGAGGGGGGAAGGGGGTAGCGGGCAAGAAAGTGAGCAGGGACATACATTTAAATTTTAAGGTTAAATGATATATAAAAGATATACAAATGCCTACATCTTAATATGTCGCTGAACAGTACATGAAACAAGGACATTTTTAAGGAGGCTAGGCCTCATGAATTAAAAAAAGAATGTACTTAATAATGCATGTGTGTGTGTTTTCAAACTGGGAAAGATTGACTTATTATCGGCTTCTCCAAACGGTAAAAGCACTGAAAAGAAGAAGACAAGCCACATATTTACCCGACTAAAGCACCTTCATCAAGCTCGTTAAGCTGAAAGAACGACAGATTGTCCTTTCATAAATGTAGTAATAGTGCAGCAGCAGAACATTATTTTCCTTTGAATCTCCTGTTCAAAGTACAGTGTTGATCTTACATAAAAGCTGTAGATTTCACATAGTGGGAAGTGACATATTTCAGCGACATTTTCTCTCACAATGAAAAAACTACACTATTATTAATATGCATCTATATACGATTGAGTAAGAAATCTAAATGAGCTACGATTCCACTTCACTGCATAAACAACCATTTACTTGAGAGCGGCTATATCAAACTACATATGCCATCTGATGAAAATGTTACCTACAGTACCATGAAGTCACTGAAGAAGTAAATAGAAAATTCACTACTAGCCATCTATATGGGTATAGAGTCGGGCACTTGAGAGCGAGTACCTACACACTCACACTCACACACACAACTATATAGTGTCATATTTCATTGACTTAATCTGTCGCAGCATTTGTTCTCAACTCAAGACTGTATTCAAGATAACTGGATTGCCTAATTTTGTAGCAGTATGAGCTGTGATGTCACATATTAACAACCCAAAACACACTCATATCAACCCACACACACACACACAAGTTTCTCTGTCCCGGCTGCTCAAACAGCTTGGGTCCATTGTTCAGTCAGCTGCAAAGCTTGACCTCAGGGAGAGAAATTGAGGGATGCACCATCTCTCTCTCTCTCACACACACCCACACACACACACACACACACACACACAGACAGACACACACGTCGGGTCTGAAGACGATGACATTTTTCACAGAGAAAAGCGTCCAAATGGCAGGTGTCAGGGGCCGTCAGTCTCTAGAGAGGCGCTAGAAGGCAGGCGGGCACACGCACACACACAAACTCCAACTGCCAGTGTGAGGCACGTCTGAAAAGAGCAAAGCCTCACAGACACTTATGTCAATCTGGTAGCAGGGAAGGCCTGCACTCGTGTCACGCAAAAACACACACACACACACACACACACCCCAAATCCCAAATCCACACACAGCATGTCAGACGGACTCATGTTTGTCACACGCAGGACCATCGCAGGGAACAGTGGCACCCTAGGGGAGGACGGCATGAAGGGAGGGGGACGACGACGGGACAGAGGCTGACCACCAGTCGGGCATGATGGGAGGAGGCGGGTGAGTGGGTGTGGGTGATACGGACGAGGCCGACAGATATATTCACAATCCACCACCTGTGCCCGTCGTCACTCACAATGAGCTACACAAACACAAGTATGTTTCTTTTTAGAGAAACGTTGCTAAAGTTGGCTGTGGTCTAATCTGTTGTAATATATCAAACTGACGGTCAAAGGTCACAGGCCAGTCAAGGGAAACTATGCAAGTCCGGTAGCTTTTCCGCTGTTTTGCTAACCCTCCTCTCAGCCATGTGCATTTGTTTACAACGAAGCCGGCCAAAAATCAATACATGGAGCGGTGGATGACTTTACATGACATATACAATGTCGTGACGTGTATATCTGTGTAGTCTTAAAGCAGAAATAAGCGGAATATTTGTGTTAATATAAGTCTTAAATAGTTATATCTTCCGACAGCAATCACTTACATAGAGTGTTTGGTCCGAAACACGGGTCTGTCAGTCACTCTGCTCTGCTGTAAGCTGAGGAGAAAACTTCTTGTATACTTCCTTGTATCCTACAACCTTTATCCAATGAGGAGAGAGAACGGCATGAAGGGCTGTGTGTGCAGCCAAGGGATGCGCGTGAATGTGGTGACGTAGGGACGAGGACCAATAGATCCATGACGAGGGCGGGGACTGCTAACTCCATCGGCTGACAAGAAGTTAGCCAAAACGACCGGATCGCTTACTTCTGCTTTAACTGTCATAAACAAGAGATTACGGGTTAAGGAGCACGTTTGTGTGCCAGTGCGCAGAGACGAGAGCAGGGGCACTGGGGCGGTGGCCAGGTACTGCACTGATGTTGCAATGTTGGTTTTCAGCAATGAGACGCCAGGTGGAAGGCAGAGAGCCTCCGTTCTCACTCTTAACAAGTCACAAGTCATGTAGTTAACTATCACAATTACTCCAGAGCTTTTTAATTAAGGTAAAAATGTAGCATAGCCACAGGAAAATCCGGCTTTGTTTCTCTTTAAGCCCCCCGAGGTAAAGGTGCAATTTGTGATATTGGGCAAAATAAATAAAACAATAACATTTTTCTAAATTACACTTCGGTAATAAATTTTCCTTAAGGGATGTGCAGTCCTCTCCGTCACTATTTTTCTTGCCTTCACTACTTCACGTTTCAGCCTCCAAAGTTATGTAGCTCCTCTAAGACACAGAGGGTGTGATTCAAGGACAGCCCACTCTTCCTTCTGCAATCCTAACCTTCAATGCAGCACTCTCTGTCTCTCTCTCTCTCCACCTGTCAATAAACTCATTGTTGGCTTAAAAGAAGCAAATGAATGATTACAAATGAATGGATTATCTAAGGATATTTCTATGGTTGCATACTGAACCTAAACAAATGTAATTCCATAATTTTGAAGGATTTGTATTCATGCTATTGTCTGGTATTACACTTTTCTTTTATACTTTTGTACCACATCCATATGTGTTTAACATTTCCAAAGTTGTCTTGCTGTCCTAACCTTTCCTCTCTTATGAAAGGAAAAGTACACTGAGGCCTTTCCATGCCTCTAAATCTATCCGTCCCTCTGCACCTCCCTCTATCCAACCTTCAGACCGTCGGTGAGGCCCAAGTGCCTGGATCTCGTTCAGTCATCACTGGTCCTGCCACTGTATGTTCATCACTCACTCGGCCTGGCCCTGGGAGCACGCCCGGACACAGGACATGACAGGGGATACACACAGCCGCAGCCACACACAGTCATATATACAGTCTACAACACTGTCCTCCAGGTCTATCAACTAGCCAGTAATAATGATCTCATCCCAACAGGAGTGGGCTAGGGGGCAAGACGGTCAAGGACTTATTGTAAGCATGCCTCAGTCAGAGCAGGCATGCACTGTTGGCTATTTGAATAGGTTTCCTGCTGCAGCTACTTGTCCTGCCCTCAGACATTTTCAAGTATGAACCAGTCAAGGAGAGAATGATGACTACTCCTAGAAAGAGAGATGCATGGCCTACTACTTTTACACACTACTGTGTGTGTGAGTGTGTATCATCATCATTGCCCAAAGATCTCCCTAACCTTAGCCCACATATTCTTGCCCTCTGATCATTAAACTCAGCTTGTTACAACCAGTGTCAACTTGTCATTCTTCAAGCACACACAGTCCCAGAAATATTATTAAATGCATTTAAAGTCAAGTTGAACAGCCTAAATACCTCAGCTACAGAGGGTTAGGAGAAAAATCATGAAGTCAATAAGTCGAACATAATGACAGTAACTCTCCACAATCAGCCTTTTGTTGCCTGTAAATGATTTCTCAATACAAACAGAGAAGGGAATTTGTTTTGCTCCAGAGGAAAGTTGCTCTTCGTAATGTTTCCTCCTAACCACTCATGTTGAAACTTGAAAAAAAGTGTTTTCTCCGGTACTTCAACAGATGGATATGCAAACAGGTTTGTTTGCTTAGTTAAGTACGGTCGTTAAGCCGATGACAGGTCGATCTGTGAGCTGCCAGAATTTGTAAAATCTTCTCTCCAAAGGTACAGGAGTTACTTCTTTGAGGGTCAATAAGCATATCAGGGATCGTCTTCCCTGCCAATCAGCTACAACACTTTCTGACGAGGGCGACACAGAGCAGTGTGCGTCACCAAGGAAAGCACTCCACTGAAAACCGCACACACACACACACACAAACACACAAGACATCTGTCTGGCCAGCACTCTTATGAGCTTTGACAAAGCCTGCATGCTCTACCAGTCAGTGGTAAAGCGCAATGACAGACAAGGTCATGCTGCACTGGCCTGTCAGGAGCCAGATAGGAACGAACACACACACGGCCACACACACACAGAGTGAGCCATGAGCAGGTGTTAATAACAATAACCAGGCTATCAAACAGACACGTATTTGCACATATACCTAACACACATCCATATACATGCAGTCTTAAGCCATCAAAACGTATGAAATAATTAAGTTTGATGTGTTTTTTTAACCAATACGTCATAAACTGACGTCCAGCGGGAGGTCTTTAAATTATTGGGGCACAGCTGTATGGCAGATAACCTAATGTGCATTCAGTGGGGGCCATCACAGGCACAGACAAACCTTGTCAGCTAAATAATACCTCATGCTGTACAATGTCCTGCAGGATGCAGGTCATTCATAGAGGCATTGTTCAGGCTTAATCATGTAAGGTTACTTTGTTGTAAATCTAATAGGGGGATCTGGTGATTTTTTTCCCCTCACTCAGCAAAGACAGGAGTAAAAGGTTATGTGTGATGCAGCTGAGAGTTAACTGTGAAATAGTTTGATTGCATAAGTTTCTTCCTTCCGTACTTGTACTTATACTCTCTACAAAAACTACATTTGTGGGAAAATCATGATGGACATGGACTCATGATGTAATGGTCAATATTAGCATCCAAGACAAACAACTTCATGCTTGTTTGTTCACAGCGATGGTGGAAACTGCTGCCAAAATATTCATGAGGTCATACACTTGTTATTAAAAAAAACAATCTGAAGCAAGTCATCATTTTAATGCGAGATAACACAACTGAAGAGATAAGCAGGCTGACTCTAAAAATGTAATATGTTATTTCATGACCAATAGAAAGGGGTTAAATAAAGCTTAATTTTACCAATAATGCTACTTTCTACATTCAAACTCTGGGCTTTCCAGGAATGTTTGGTGATGCAGCCATCTAAGTCTCAGTGAAAAGTGTTGTACAGTAGGCTGGAGTTTGGTGGTTGTTACATTTAAAAAAGTTAAGGGGTGGTTATTGAGTTAAGGCGCTGAAGTGAGAAATTACCCTTTAGACAGTGGAACAGTGAAAACACATGATCCATTGAATCTCTATTTCTGCAGCTCTCCCCAGCATCTCATCGCCTCCATCAACAGATAACATGGATCATGAAAACCTTCAGATAAAATAAGTATTTTTACTCCATTGTTTAAGAGAATTAATCATCAGTAACATTATTTACTGACTAATACCTTAACTCAACACATTTGTCTGCTCAAACTCCTCAAAACAAGCATTTCACTGATGACATCTGGTTTTTATGGGCATATTTTTTCCATTTTCCAACATTATGTAGAGTTAATGGTTCATAAAAAATACAACAGAATAAAATGACATAATATAGTTGAGATCCTAAATGGAAAAACTTATTTCATACCTAAAAATAGCACCTTTCTTTTATCCAACAAAAAATGTATAAATAATCCACCTAATCCTATCCCTGCCTGCAACATGCATCTAACCTTAGATAAATGATCTGCCTGGACATTACACTGACTGGCCTTTCACACACTTTCACAGCTATTCATCCATCTACATGACACTATTTAGACATACACACAAAGATACACAACCTTGTGCCCTTGCATGGTTGTCTTTAGAAGAGCCCTCACTCCGTACAAATTATGGAGGAAGTGACTCAGTGAGTGTGATGAGTCTACTTGAACAGGACTAAGGCAATGAAAAATGCATACTCACGCACGCACACTCCCGCACGCACACACACAAAACACAAGTAAGGATGTCCTGCAGGCTGCCATTTCTGGCTGTCATTCCAGCTGAGCACTGAGGCAGAAGGACACAGAGAGACAGACACGCGGGTGGAGAAGAAAGGGTGGAGAAGGGTGGGGGTGGTGGTGACACAATGAAGGCTCATAGGGAGACAGGAAGCAGACGGCGCAAATGAGGCTGAGGTCTTTAATGAACTGCTGCACTGTCAAGGTGGAGCGGAGCAGTGGAGTGGAGACCTATACGCATGCACATGTGCTTGTACAGGTACACACACAGAGCCATAAAAACCACAGTCATATAATACCTCTAACAGTGCTTGTGCCAAAATGTAAAAAAAAAAACCTTTCAACACTGTTAATGTCACATTTTTACTGACTGATCCCACCTAACAAGGTAATGACGTTAAAAATCCAAAACTGCTCCTCAATCTGGTAAAATAACACAATGAAGACGAAATATAACCTCACTCTCGCTCCTTTAACACACACACACACACACACACACACAGGATTTTTGTTTTTGAGCCAGAATACGTCTTTCCAAGTGCACAGCTGTTTTTAGTAGCTGGATATGACAAAGAAAGAGCAGAAAAAAACACAGAAAGCCAAAGAAACACAGATGGTAAGGTGGAGATGGAAAGTGGAGTCAGTGACTTTGTAAATGCAGCGAAACAGACGAGACAGTACTGTATGAGCTCGGTCTGTGCAGCGCGTGTGTCAGTTTCCCATCAAAGACTTTCTACAACAATCGATCAAAAGTGGTTTGAAGCAACTTGGGTACAAGGTCAACGAACAAAAAAATGCTCATACATATAGAATCGTACAAAGTGTACCAGAAACTGGGTCAATTAATTGTACTGTGGACATTTCACAGCAAGCACTCAGACCCCTCGCTGTTCCTGATGCTACATCGCTATTCTCCGTCATTGCCATCATCCTTGTTGCTGTGGTAATGAGGTTTCCCCTAATGGCAGGTCAGGGTCAGCCGTGGGTCAGTCAGCAGGGGAGTAAGACCCTCACGGTTACTTACAACCGTCGCTCCTTGAGGCCTGCCCCCCTATCATCATCATCCATCAGGGGACTTTTGGTCGAGCATTCACACAGATATCTTTAAAGGGTTTTGAATTAAGAACACAAACACACATCACTAATTTAGCCACAAGGCACACGATCATAAATCCAACTCTAAATATTGTATATTTCTGTTCTGTTTAGATGCAAGGTATCTAAAAAAAAATCATATTATCTTTTATTGACACAAAGAGATCGATGGTTTTGTTTTATTTCATTATTCATTAAAAATTATTTACAGATTTTTTTTTGTAATTAATGTTCCTCATACAGGCTGAGATTTGTGTAACATATCTCTCTCACTTCTATGGCTTTTACAGTGGAGTTGAAATTTCATTTTTGTCAATCAATTTCATGTTAACTCCACCCAGACATCACATATATCCCACACCGATGTGCAAAGTGGGCCCATACCCCCGGGTCTTGTATTTCAAAAACATATGTGGGGGACCCCATCCCGGAGGAAAGAGTGAAAGTAGACCAGCATTTGGACTTTGTAGAGCGTTTCAAAAGCACATTAAATTGGTTGTGCTTTTATGAAAGAAGTGCATGAAGAGGAGAGGCGATGAAAAACACAGGAGCGAGGAAAGACGGAGAGAGCAGGGAAGGAGAGTGCAGACAGAAATATGAAGAGTGTGCGAGAAGATGGAGAGGAGACGCATTTTTCACAGATTCAGCTTTTATGGTCTATGTTTTCGAGCCTGCGTCAGCCACGGTCCAAAGAAACCAAAGTGAGACACAGGACCAGACAATTCAAGAGCGATATCATCTGAATAACAACCATATATTTCTATGGTTAATGTCAAAATAACACCTCTCTGCTCTTCCAAAGTTCATGCACTTCCACACGCCTATATTCTACAAACCCTACTAAGGCAAAGGCGGACCACTTATACATGTGTTACGTGCTGCAAAAATATAGTTAATCATATCAGGTGATACGAGAACCACATCAAACACAAATCCGACATTCTTACGTGTTGTGAAAAGCATGAGTGCCAATGGCTGCAGAAGAAGAATGAACAAGAGAGACATTATATCAAGATGTGAAATTTTGCTGCTCTGGAGGTGCTCAGGCGTGCTCCAAAGGGAAAAAAAATGTCTTTCATGAAAAATAATCAAGTGGAAGTTAACTTAATAAACCTCCTTTCTTTTACTGTTTCTGTTCTCGCAAACAGACAGAAAATGGAACTTTACTGAAAAAACATGGGCTATTAAACCAAAAGGTATGACCTCTGAAGTGTGCATGAACTCAAAGATACTGAGAAAATTCACACACGCACACACACACACACACACACAAGCAAAGCTCAGAATCATTCTAGGCTGTGGTCCCAACGCTAACCTCAAGTCAACAAACACACATGGAACTCAGCAGAGAGAGACAGAGACGGAGCAAGGAGAGGCCAGTGGTTATTATACTTGGATCCAGGATCTGTGCCGTTGTATTCTGAAGTGTGGACTGGCCTGTTCACAGACACAACGTGTACCGCAAAACGTCTCTTTAATTGGACCGAAGTGAAACGAAGTCCAGATGGCTTTAATAGACAATATTCGCTTGAGGGACACATTCCAATTTGTCTTTTTCTCCATCTGTGTCCCACTCTCTCGCTCCCACACATTTTCTTCCTCTGTTCTCTACCCTTTCACATTCCTCACCCCCTTTGTTCACCCACTCTTTCCTACACTCAACTTTCTACGTTTTTATACCTAAACCATAATTTCTGATTTATCGTCATCATCATCATCATCATCATACTGTCTCCCTCATCATTAGGGTCATGGGTAACTGGACTCTGTGTGTGCATGCGCTTGGTGAAAGACCTTACCAGTAGGACACGTCCAGAGGTTGAAAAAACCGCCTGGAGATGAGGTCAGCGAAGAAGGACTCAGTTTCACGACATGCTGTCCCGTTGCCGATGACAACCTTTGTGCAGCTACAGGGGATGGACACAACAAAAATATTATTCTCACCACCATTCACTTTCTCTGTTTTCAGTGGCAGATTCAGTCAAGTCAACTGAAACCCAAAAGCAGCAGTACCTGTATTTGGTCATAAGGTGGCGCAGTTTGTCTGCCTCTTTATGCTGGCCTGACGTATGCAGGTACACTACATCAGTGTGGAGAATCTGACCTGGGAGCAGAGAGACGAAGACAAAGAGAAAGAGAGAAATTACAATGTTGTTGACGAAATATAACAATGACAACGAGCGGCCTCATTAGAGTAGATGATATACTATTAGCTTATGTCTCTGCACTGTGTGTCTCCACCGAGGCAGTAATGCTCCAGATAAATTAAATAATTCACAAACTCCACATCAGCAGTGTCTGTGCCTCCACAGGAAGGCCAGCCCCTGCCAGTTCCCAGCTCCTTCAGAGGAGAGGCGCAGATCTGAATGGACAGCTCCGACAGGAAGTCACGTGAGCACACCTGTGATCATACCCAGCTCGGCCTGACACGCAATATACGTATGCTGGTGTCTGTCTGTTGTAAGATTGTCAGCGGGACTTGTGGCCACACAATCAGTCACCCAGAGGGTGGGACCTACCCTCGCACAGTGTGGTGCGAAACCCACTGTGAGACGTGCTGAGACATACAGTACAGTACAGTAGACACACAAAAAATCCACAAGCACACACACACTCCACCCGCCAGGATCATGCCAACTGGCATCTAGTCTCTGACATGCACATGCACACACACTTCAGTGGTAATAATGGGTCTAGTAGTCCCTGGTTACATGGCATCCACTCAGACAAAATATTTTGCTTCATTACAGCTTAATCAAATGATCCATGTAACAAAAAGACTCAATATTTTTGGACTAGACCTGAATCATAATGAGATTAGAGAGAGAGGGGGGGGGGGGGAGATGGACAGAGAAACAAGACGGAAAGAATAATATGGCCAAAAAATGAGGGCAGGGGTAATATACTTAGCATATCATGTAAGAGTCGAAAATCCATGAATATGTGACAACAGTGACAATATTGAAAAACAGTTCAGCTACAAGTGTAATAGCAATTAGTTTTTATTCTAAGTGAATATATTAAAATATAACCAACAGAAGAGAAGCTAACACTTCATCTACAGTAGGACAATATCCATATTCTCTGATGTATTAATCAGATACAACAAAAGCGCTACAAGTCAAGAAGTCAAGCAGAGTCTCACTTCAAGTTGGTGTAACATATTTGAAGCCAAAGAGCTGTACTTTTTATTTATTCTTTTAGATGAACAAAGGCACAAGTATGTACCTGTGTTTGCAGTCAACCTCAGTGGGTCAGCATGTGCTTTCCAAACACAACAGCCTTTCAGACACAGCTCTGCTTCCAAGATTGTATGATCTACCCTGTGTAAAGCTTTCATAAAGGGTGTAATAAAGATGTGACCTCATGGCTAAGTAGGCTTGTGAGCAATGTAACTCAAACAATTGTGGAAGAAAAAAAGGAGGCGAGTGATATAAACGTGCCTGTTAAAATCAATACTACTGACCATACACACTTGAGTCCAGCACATTATGAGTTTACTTACTAGTGGAGGAGAGGATTGCCAGCTTACAGCCATGTCTAAAGCCAGGATCCACCCCCATAATAACACAGCCCCTGACTGGACACACCAAGAGACGCTGGCGGAGGTTACGCACAAACATGGCAATTGATTCTTTCTCTGCTGCAGCTGTCAGCTTCGTCCTAAAGAGAGGGAATGAAAGCGAGAGATAAAACATTGGCAAACTAGAAGGATGAAGAGTGGGTTTCATCACAATGATTCGGAGCAGGGGGTGTAAAAACTGGTAGATGTTAGTTATATTGTGAGGGTAAAGTGAAATAAAGAAGGAAAGTTGAAAGGATTTACAGATTTTTTAAAAAGAGGAAGGACGGAAATATATAAGAGAGAAATGGGGGGAAGGGGACAAGCAATAGGGAAACTGAAAATGAATAAGTATCAAAGTTACCAAAGGAAGAAAAAGCCCTGAAAGCAAATATACAGACACTTGAAATACCTGTAACTCCTGGTGAGGAAAGGCAGAATAAGCCTTTTATAAGAGTCTTCCACTGCATTCTTGATGACTGCATTAAGCTCTTCTCTTGCAAACGTCTTCGGCCTCCACCTGCATTTAAATAATGGAATAAAGGTGTTTTTTCTTCTATCATTTCCATTGATAAATACAATCTATTAAAGTGAATGTGAATTCCCCTTGTCTACAAACAGACTCGCTCCCTCTTTGTACCACACATCCCAGCACACACAAATGAATACACCTGATTTTGTAAAAGAAATTGGTTTAAGTGTATTTTCATTTGCTGCGTGTTTTGACTGTTTTGAATGTCAGACGTTACATTAACAGATTATTTCTTTCAAACAAATAACACAACCTCGTGATTAAATATAAAGTGTAATTCTATTTCTTTTTACTTTTATTTATGCAAGATAAGTAGAGGGAGGACATTTGTTAAAGTGCTGCTTCACTTGTCTATATTCTTATACAAGCTTTATAAAAAACAAAGCATTTGTTATTGAGTTTTTCTCCAGTATTAAATTCAAAAAAGACATTTAAGTATGATTAAAATGAATGGTGCAGCAGAAGAAAACCCCTGAAAGAATCTTGTTATTTCTTATGTCATGCTTTGATTTTCTTTTTTTTGTATTCATGTCAATTATTTCTCAAGGTAAAATCTCCTCTAAAGACACATAAAGAATGAACCTTGAACAATGAATAGCTTGTATAAAACATGAGGAGCTTTCATATTTGTCATGCTAAAAAGCAATTTAATGTTTAGCATTTTAGCATCAATCAAGAGCTAATTCAGTATAAATCCTTTAACACCAAATATCACAAATATTGGCTTTGATGAACAAGAATCTGCAGCAGTTTTTCTATGCACATTGGCAAGCTCTTCCACTTAGGAGTTTCCAGGAACCAAGATATATTATCTGTAGATATCATACCTACATGTAGTGCTTTCATATATATATATATATAGTATATATATATATATATAAATAAATGAAAGAAAATAACTCCATTATTGTCATATAAAATATAAGGTTATCTTCTCCCTCCACATATAAACCAGTGCATGACAACATGTATTTGCACTGTTTTTGTACATTTGTGTCTGTCTGGTCTGTCAGTGTGTTTCAGGGTATTTGTGTATTATTGTTTTTCTGACCTGTTGTTGATGCACCACCCAGTGAAGTCACTCTTCACCCTGTCGGGAATGTTCACCTTCACTGTCAAAATCTTCAGACTCTCCCCTCGGTTAATAGCCAGGGTCTGTGTACACACACACACACGCACACAAACAGACACACAACAAGACAATAAAATGTATAAACAGGTGCTCCCAAGAATAATTTGGAAATGCAACAGCATAAATACATATGGAAGATCACTCAGACATTGTTGCTTCTTTATCTAAGTTTATCACTGAAGTTTGATCAACCGCATCTACAGTAGAAAAACAGACAGTAATATTTTGGTGTAAAGACATAAAATCTGTCTTTGTTGCTTTTAACACCAACAGGCTCTTGGTCATTTATTTAACTGCAGGCCAGAATGAAAAAATATTAAATCATCATTTGAACACATTGGACTTATTTTGGGTTAGACAAGGTTTACTATACTATATGTGAATTGGGGGAAAAAAACAGTATCCCAAATTTCTATACACACAAAACAAGTCCTTTGAACTCCCTACACACACGTGTAAAAGTGATGAGCCCAGGAGTGAGTCCTGTGGCCAGGCCTGTTGTGTTGTGTGCTGGTCCCCCTTCAGATGAACTGTTACATGCTGTTAAGCAAACAGTAGTAAGTGTCTGACCTTTTCAGTGGGGAACCTTTAGCCCGCCACAAAACAGGGCCAAGAAGCAAGACGTCAATCTGGAGCCCAAGCGGAAGAAGCAAGCTGACAAATGCCACCACTACGCCACCATCAGCGCTGAGACCGCAAGGCCTACGCCCCCCACCCACGCTCGCACACACACACACACACACACACAGGGTGCCACAACCATTACCAGTCAGCGGCACCCTCGGATGTACTTGCAAAACACAAAAATGAAAAACACAGCTAATGGCATAGCAGAGGCAAGAATTAATGCAGCGAGCTTGCTTGAATTATGATGAAAGTTAAATTTCTCCTCTGTTGGCATGTTCCTGCCTCGGGCCGCCGCGCTGACTGTGATGAGATTTCTCAAGCAATCTTCATC
The DNA here is from genome assembly GCF_045865225.1 of Trachurus japonicus. NCBI lineage: Eukaryota > Metazoa > Chordata > Actinopteri > Carangiformes > Carangidae > Trachurus > Trachurus japonicus. The sequence continues at coordinate 11,218,832 of NC_140921.1, read as the reverse complement.
AAAGCACAGAAGTTTCACATGCTGTCCAGGGAAGGAGGAACAACACCTCTCCGTGGAGCCGCTAAACATCTGGAAAAGCCCACGAGTGAAATTAAAGTGGTAAATACAAAAGTGCCTCGCTAAATTCGTTTTCTCAGGGTTCAACATTCAATCTTTTAAACATCACTTAGTGTGATGACGAATGACATGTGGTCTTTACATGACTGTCAAGCCAGGCTGATTCCTACACTTTACCTAACATGCTCTCTTCTTGTTGAATAGGGGACTTACTAGATAAATAATTAAGGACACATTATGACTTACCAACTAAAAATAAATAATTACTTCACAAAGTTAAATGGTTTAAAAAATAAAAAAAAGACTAATAGTGGAAAGTTTTACGGCCAAATATGATGTTCGTCACCACATCTTAAATAAACTCAGACAATATACTGTAAATCAAATAGAAAAATGTGGCAGAAAGTATTTATGCAGGTTCTGTGTGTGTGATATTAAAAAGTCATCCTTCCATTTGCTGCCTGCATGATGAACATACATTTAAAGACAATACAGACGAGCTGCGCCGCAAATCCACATTTCAAGCACCAAAAAACGCAAAGTGAATCTTTTCTTTGCTTTGCAGCCAAACCCTAACTGTGTTTAAAATTTGGCCGTCTCCAACAGTTGAATAATCTGTGTCTCTGCCTGTTTGCTTTGGTAGCTGGCCACTGTTTTTGCAGATGAGAAACAACCTAGTGTCTGGACGTCTCTCACTTTCTGCCCGGGTTGGGTCACTAGTGGGAGGTTGAGAGTGATCTGAGAGGAAGGTTGATGTGAGACAGAGTGAGAAGTGTGTGTTTGTGTGTTACATGGGCCAAGAGTGACAGGTAGCCAAGTGCTGGCCAAACTGTGACAAGACCAGACAGACTGTCTTCCCTGGACGCCCCCTTCATCCTTCCACCAGCCCCCGAGGGGGGGGCAGTCAGCCAACGACCATCCTCTCTCTATCTGTCTCCTTGTCTCTCTCACCCGTTCTTTACAGGAATACTGTCATCAACACATCTATCCATCCGACATATCCAAGATAAACATGCAGATACAGACGTACTGGCACAGAGATTCACACACCACTTCTACTCTTTTTGATATGGCTGCGCAAGAGCAGCAATAAAAACTAATCAAAAGCCTAGATAGAGCTCAATTAACAATTCGATTAAGAAATTATCATGGTTGTGAACATTGAAAATTAATATAAGTATAAAAAGACAGAAAAGGGGGAATTAAACTGACAACAAAGCACTGAAGTGTACATATGTACATTTTCAGACGGGACTCCACTCTTCAAATGAAAAAGAGGTCACTGTGCAGAAACCGTATGTTTCTGTAAACTCTGGAAGATTTACTGTGTTTTATAATACTGACAAAAATAATTATGTTTAGCACTTGTGTCACAAAAGTAGTAGCACCAAATTATCACATCCTATGAGGTCTCCTAAGGCATTAACACCCACTCACACAATCTGATTATTTGTGTGAGCGGGTGACAGTACAAATAAGTTGTTATTTTTCTACCAGTCCATCAAAAAAAAGTGTTTAATTGATGAAGCAGTTCCATTTATCCAAGCCCCACTGCGGGGAAGCCTCAGACTACAGTGTTAAACTACCGTTTGATCACAACGCAAGTCACATTAAAAGTAGACGACTGCACATTCAACAAATCTGCCTTGGCATACTCGAGCGCATACCGGCTTCTAATAGCTATAAGGTAAATGCAAACCCTTCGAAGAAAGCCTTCAATCCGATCTGATGGAATTAAATCAGCGCTAACTACTTATGTCAAATGACTTATGCTTTAAGACACACAGACTAACAGAGCTTGATATATACTTAGTTTAAAAAGATAACTTTTCTATCATTTAATATAGTTAAGTGAACTACATTCAACTTAAAATTAGGGATGCACGATAACTATCAGTACAGATGATTATCGATCTTGTCTGATAATTATGATGAGCCAATATGATGATTTCATAAATGTTGATTTTTTAAGAGTCATAACTGTTCTTGTTTTTGTTGGGATTACAGTAGTGATGTCAATTTATCATTTTGTTAAGTCAGAGGCAGAGCTATAATGTTAAATTCATCTTTACTCACTACATCTTAGCCTTTCTTAACCTCAGGTAGGTGTAAAACTATTAAAAATGTTATTGGTTATCGGTATCAGCATCGATTATGAGAAGCAAAAAGTTATCGCTATCAGTGGAAAGAGTTTTCTTGCATGTACAGTAATTATATTCTATTAAAATACTTTTTAGGTCTGGAAATAAATTCACTGGTTCCAGCTTCTAAACTGTGAGAATTTCTAGCTTTTCTTGAACTGATTGAAAAATGTGAAGGTCTGTGGGTTTCAGACACAAATAATCAATTACCTATGAAAAATCATGAATTAGTGAAGTGAAGTGAATTTGAAGCAGACCACAAACACTGAATGTTCTTGTTTCTTGTTTCATCCACTGGATTTAGAAATATTTGTCTTTGTATAATTAGTGGTAAAGATCCACAGGTGAACTTGCATGAACCAACTCTAACATGTCTTCATCTCTCCCTTCACACAATGCCCCTTCCTTTTCCTTTAACAAACGGGCAAGTGTGTGCATACACACATGCCTCCTGTCAAAACACATTTCCCACCTGCTCCCCCTTCCCGCCAACTTGACGGCTAGAAAAGGTTCATTTTAGCCGGAATCCGACAGCTAGCAGGGTCACAGCAGCCTGTGGATTAACGCTCCGTGACAAAGGCGAGTCATCGCATTAAAGGCCTCGCAAACACAGGGGAGGAGAGGGGAAAAGGGGAGGTGTGGAGTGGATTGGTGGGCTGAGGTTTAGTCAGAGAAAGAGGGAGGGAGAGAGAGAGAGAGAGGGAGGCGGATCAGAGCGGAGCAAGAGAGATAAGTGACGGACGCACCTCAACATCGCTCATCTGTTCATTCTCTCCCTCCCTTTACCGCCCCCACTGCCTCTCCACATCCTTCCTCCCGCCTGTGGGCCCAGCAGCAGTAGCTGTCACTACAGGAGAGCGCCTGTCAATCAAAGCTTCCTAATCCAATGGCATGTCGGCAGGGGACATGTCACATATGTTAAGAGGAGAGAATGAGGGGACTTGCAGGGTGTGCTTGTGTGTGAGCAAGTGTGTGCATGCATGTATGTGTATGTGATTTTATGACTGTAGGGCAGAGCGCGGTTGCCAGAGAGTGTGGTGTGGCAGAGAGGCAGCGGGTGATGGAAGCTATGGTGACACATGAGGCCCGGGACCAACTCTGAGTAACCCACCAGTCACTAGAGGGACAGAGGGGGAGCGGAGGAGGTAGGGCAGGGCACAGGAGGGGTAAATGTGGAGGCACAGACAAGGCTAACTGCGACTGACATCGCTAGCATTCAGAAGCGGCACGCACTAAGCAGACAGAAATGGCACAAACACAAACAGATGGTGTGCATTTGTTTGTGTGTGCAAGGGTGTGTGTGTTTGTGTGTGTGTCTTATAAGTATCAGGCAAGTTGAAACACACAATACAGTACTATAAAAGTAGGATTATCAGACAAAATAAACAATAAGGAGTTAACAAAAGTTTATCTCTTATCGCTTTTCATTCCTATCCACTGCATTTTCAGCTGAAAACAAACAATCCCTGAAGCAGAGTAAATGTGTGTGTGTGTGTGTCTTTCACCCATGTTTATGCATTGAATTGAATGGCCTGGATTAGAAAACAATGATGCCAACATGTCACTTATATGGATGGGTGGATGTACAATGAAAGAGATATTGACGATAACTACCTGATGAGGCTGGATGCGTTGGACGTTGCCAGTGAAGTCAAAGTAGAGGTCAAACTTGTGAATGTCCATGTTTTTGTTTTGGTGAGCCCCCGGTTTGTTTTGGCTTTGGACAGCGCTCTTCTGCTCTTTTTCCTTTAGGGCCGTCTTAGACACACTTGACTGGATCGTCACAAAACTTTTCTCACACCTGATCCAGCAAAAGAGAAATGCAGAGGGAATGCACTGAGTAAAGGAGACTTTGATCCCAGAAATAATGAAACACAAGAGCAGGGAGGAAGACGGGCAATAGAAAAATGCACAGTGCTTCATTGTACATGACAAAAAAATTGAAGTGTTGTGTGCATACTGCATAGGAATATGTTCTCACAATGTTTTTATGTAGGTGAGTGTCTCAGGGTCTTTTGCAATCATATCAGCCAAGATATGCTCCACACCTGTGGCCACCTCTTCCATTGTCGACAGACCTGTTACAGAAACACACATGCATACTTTATTTCGAAACAGTCTAATTCGCAACTATAATTACCTGCTTGTGTATGAATATGTGTCCGTCTAAATTTATACATCTACACCATTTGAAATTAGGGACCATTAGGTATGTGAAGTTATTCAAGTGATATCCCAGATCCTGGAAAAATCTGCTCATAAAAGACTAGCTGTATTAGTAATTTCTCAATCATGTAAAAAGAACTAGAATCCACGAGGGAGGTTCTTATCCAAAAATAATGTAAACTTAAAGTGCTATGAGCCATTTGATGTCTATAAAACTACTCATTTTGAATGATGTGTTTATGCCATACCTTCAGTATCAGGTTTTACCCATGCCGTTAAATCCAGAGTGTGTGGTGTGTTCATCAGAGCAGAGGCAGCCTCCTCAAGGCCAAGTGCTTTGGCTCGGCGAGCCTTTGTCAGCTTACTGCCTTTTTTATAGGGAGAATACTAAAGACAAAGACAGAAGCACTGAATTGAAATGACTGAATGAAGGAGAGAAGAGACTCAATATAAGGTATGGGTGAAAGTGTGAATAAATAATATTTGCAAAAAAGGACACAGATCTCCAAATAACATTGAAATGATAGGTAGAACTTTTCTTTTTTATTGAAATGTGATTCTGACCACATGATCCAGTTCATCAGCTGATCGGCAGCTCCTCAGGTTTTGTTCCAACTCAGCTGTCAAAACACCATCCTTCTTTAGGGTCTGAACCACAGACTGGGTCTTCTTAGCAAGAGTGCTAAAGCAACACAAACACACATAGACAAACACAAACATACAAAAAGAACTGATTATATAGTGTGCTTAATTACAACAAACACAGACACATACACTAGGCAAAGTGATACATGTGTAAAGTAATGATACGCAACTGACACCGTTTCAGGCCTCAAAGGTTGACCACTACCACCATCTAGTGGCCAATGTCAAATATGTTGTCTAGAAACAAAACCCAGTCAGTCTTATTCGGCTCAAATGAGAAAACAGTTCATGGCTGCAGCACTGTATACTATACCTTACCTGTTATTGAACCCGACTGATGAGTACAGTTTACACATACATGCACAGTGCAATAATATCTAGAGACTGATGCAATTACTAGGGGCAAGATGTAACAATCGAGGAAGTGCAATATGTATACTCACTCCTGTACTAGTGAACTAGTAGCACTGTTTGTCTGTTTGTGTTCTCTCTTTATTGTGTATGTGTGTGTATGCGTTGACAAATTTCCCTCCGGAGACAGTAAAATTTATTTAGATTGGTTTGATTGATTAAATAAAACTGAAATGTACCTTTTTACAGAAGAATGTGTGCAGGTGAGATGATAATGATACCATGTATGGATGTAACTGTTTTTGAAGTTACTAACGATCGCCTAGCTCTCATGTTGTTTACCGTTGGCTGTGCCCAGGGACTGCAGACGAAAATGAGTTTACAGCTAAATCTGGCACAATATACTGTATGTATTAAGCGTTGTCCCTGTTAAATTAAAAAAAAAGAAAGAAGAATAGTGGGTAATATGATGTGTTTTTTTTTATTGTTGTTCAATGTTTCCTACCATAACTCCTCAAATACGAGCTGGACATCGCGGACAGAATCAGCATCCATGTGGTTGATCATATCTTTGCGGTAGCGCACCATGAATGGCACCGTGTTCTCCTCCCGAAGCAGTGAAATTATGTTTGCACACACCCACCGCTCCACACATGTCAGGATGGACACCAGCTGAGGGGAAGACAAATACACAGTGAGGCACTGCAAATACAGTATAACCACCAATTATGAACAATTTAGTATAAAGAGAATGTAGTTAAAATGTGCATAAGAGACAGCTACTAATTCTCTCTGTGGTGAAAATGTATATTCTCCATGATATATTTGTTCAGCTATAATTAACCACCAATGTACTATATTATAGATGCCACCCATAATAAACATTGGAGGTTACTTACAGTGTTTAAATTTGACAGTAACAACTTCATGACAGCCTGACTGGGCCACCTTCAAAACATCCATTTCAGCATTACGTGTCTGTCTGTCAGTCAGTCAGTCAGTCAGTCAGTCAGTCAGTAAGTAAGGGACACTGTTTTACGCTGCATAGCTTAATATCTGCCACAAATATAGATAAAGCCACCAACAAACTCTTCTTGACAATACCTGAACCAAGTCCCAGTTCATGTTGAGCTCATTTCTCAAAGCTTGTGCTTGTGCTGGTGGCAAAGTAATTGGTTGTCCGTGGCAGGCACTACTGGTCTTCTGCTTCTTAAGACAAGGTTCATCAAATGTGAAATCCTCAACTTCCTCTTTCTTCGCTATAAGGCCAGCCAGTGATGACCCCTCGCCCGCCCATCTGTCAGCCTCAGGAGCTTCTGAGACGATGAATGATACCCTCTGTATGAAAACAGAAAGAGAAAAGCCATCGAATAGGATTGAAAAAATACTACAAGATAATAGTGATGGTCCACATACTTTGTCTCGATAACAACAGACACACAATAAAAAAGCCAGTTGTTGCAAATGTTAGGCTATAAGAACAACCACTTTGATGTGCAAGGCTCAGTAACACACATATACTATTCTTACCTCGGCCTTCGGTCTGATACTTGGCCCGCTGTCTTCAGCCCTCTCTCCTTCTGCGCAGACATTTTGATTTTCTGCTTCTCCATCTTTATCATCCTTTTTTTTCCTCTTTGTTCCAGCCAGAGTCTTTGCTGCAGGTTTGCGTGGTGCCTTTGGCTTAGGCTCTTTAGGCACTTTGGGAGCTTTAGGCTCTTTAGGCACTTTGGGAGCTTTAGGCTCTTTGGGCACTTTGGGAGCTTTAGGTTCTTTGGGTGCTTTTGGCTCCTTTGGTTTAGCAGCTCGCTTGGTGGCTGCCTTCTTCTCCCCTGCTGCTGGGACCCTGGCAGTCTTTTTAGGGGCTTTTGCGGGCTCTGATGGCCTCCATTCCTCACCTGCCTCATCACTACCCACAGTAAAGGACCTAATAGTAACATATGAAAAAAGTGGAAAATTTGATTATTATACCACAATATTTTGTGTGTTTTCCTCAGGTTTGCATTGTTACTTTCACTAGTTAATAAACTAAGAGTGTCTCTGATAGGCTATATTATCTTATTTCTGTATAAGGTGAATATGAGGTTTTTTTCAGTAGGCCTGTGATGAACTGACAATAATGTGAACTGCTAACATCATCCTTTAAAGCTGAGGCACAGCTCAATCTGCCACATATGATGATAAAAATGAAGATGCAATTGTAGATAATGGATTGATAGCGCAAGAAAAGACTTATGAATCGAAGTCACTTACAGGTCAGAATCCATTTCTGCGTAGTTTACAGCTTTGCATGTTGCTGTTCGGGGTCTTCGCGCCATCTGTTAGGAAATACATTTAGTTATTCAGCTTTATATCAAAGTTGTAACATTAAAACACATACATTAGATTACTGTCCATAGTTGTACAGTAGCACCGTGCTTGTGTGCAATACTCTACATGAGTAAGCTATTTTAAGATATTTGTGCTCAACTGCAACTCAAGAAACGGTGTACCTCTACAAAGTTGCACACCTGCTCTCATTTAATTAAAAATTAACTCACTGATAATGTTTATCATACAATAATAGCATTAGACTCGACGTAGCGACGTAAGGTTAGCGTCAACTGGTCAATTTCATAACGTTACCCGCAGGTAAAACAGCGTTTGCCAACGTCGCAAACCAAGATATTAGCATAAAGATGAGAGCAGTTGTGTTTCATTCACGCCAACTTTAGCGGAGACGCTGAATTTACTGAAGCTAACCTGTCATGCATTTGCAAAATGTTTGCTAGCTAACAGTTACCACCAGGTTAGGTTAGCTGTTCATTCAAATTTGCCGCTTCACGCTGACGATAGCAAAGTTAGCTGAATGAGCAGCCCCACAAAGAGGCGTATTAATTCACGACATGACTGTCTCGCACAATATTAAGCGCAATTAACACAGCATTATTACCTTTATACCAATGCCAATGCCGGAAATTATTTGTGTGTATTCCGTCGGGAAAATGCAGCTCATCCCCGCTTCCTGCAACAATATGGGTTCAACCAATCACAACGGGCGAAAGTCTTAAAGGGCCAGAGACACTTTTTTCTTAAAGAGCCCGCTCACCTGTTGACTGTATGGTTACGCCCTTTTACAGTCTATGGTTACGCCCCATCCGACCCTCAAACACGCACACAGACACTAATAAAAAATGTGTAGTTACTTTGATTAAGTATTTAGGCTATAACACTAACAGAGACATATATAGAGAGAGTAAAAACAAATACACACTCAGCTCTCAAGGGTTTCGCTTCATTGAATAATTCACATTTCAAAATCACAGTTTATATTCTAGTAGAAATGGCCTACTCTCATATTTTCTCATATCAATCTTATTTGTGTTTTTTTATTTCTAGAAGACCAGAACATCTGTATTAATGGAATAGCATTTCTAGCAATGTCACTCCTAATTTCCTTGTTTTTATGTAGGCCATCTACATCATCAGTGATTACATTTCTGACATTTGTGAGGTTAATCATCAAATCAAATCAAAAACATCACATCTCTTCCTTTTCTTATAGCTACTTCCTCCTATCCAGATGACAGGTTAATGTTTGGGCCCCTTACCAATAAACAATGTAATCAAGTAGGCTAGCTATATTGACATATTAATGTCCATATGTAAATGATCTCACTCACACGAGAGAGTGGGGAAAACTTAAAACCTCAGTTTATCCTTATCTACTGTATGATTCAATTTTTTTTTTTACCTATTGTTCCTGTTAATCAGTCTCACCAAAGTCCCCTTTAGATCCCACTGAACTCTCACTTCCTTTTGCCGCTACTGCATTTCAAATGTCAGACTTTCAAGCTACAGTCTTTTTTTTCTTTTCTTTTTTCGTTTATTGTAACCTGACCTGCTCTTCACCTTAAAGGTGACCAGATATTAAACCAAACTATTTGCATTAGCTCAGTAATTGTATTGCACATTGTTGTGTATGTCCATATTGTAACCAGGCCCAGGGTAGTATAGCTTCTGAAAGATCCTGAACCCGTCTGGACCAAATGTCCAAATATCTCAAATGTGAGAAGCAACACTGACAGCAATCCAGTTGAGTCTACAAGTACATGTGTACATCATTTACATAGATTTCATATCTAGGATACATATAGGGTGAGCAGGACATTATGGTCATAGAGGAAGTCTAAACAGGATAGCCTAAATGTTTGAGTGTGTCTATGTGAACAGACATGGAAAATATAATTTCATTAATTCTGTATCATCCCTTTGGCACATTCATGATGAAAACATAACAGCTCAGTGGCTGTGTAATTGTTGAAATGTTCTTGTGATTGTAAGACAAAAAACTGGATAAGGGGCTGTACAGTAATGAGGGCCCCCAGGGATTTCACCACAGAAGTAATAAAGTCCAGAAACCCAGAAAGAACAACTATACTTTAAAGTACATGACAGCAAAAAGACAATAATGCTAATACAAAAACATCAATAGCAATACCAATGTGCCATATCAAATAAATAAGTTGTACACATAGTCAGTGAGTGTTTCAACATTTAGCATTTTCATAAATGTCATGTCACTTTTGTTTGCAATTATTGCTATGTTATGTTAATGGATATTTAATTAATTACAGATATTTTCAAATAATGTGAAATTAAAAGGGGTTAAATGTCTCATAAAGTGATTTTGGATTACAAGCTTTATACCCTGCCCCTGGCAACAGATGACGCGTCAGCCTAAGCAACCAATCAGAAATTCAGTCTGGAGCAGCCAGTGCATACTTTGGTCCTTAGTGTGGGGTTTTCCACTCCCATTGATTTCGGTTCCCTCTGTCTGTCCAGCCATAGTTAAGGTAAAACATCAGTCAGATCTGCCATTCAATTTTGTGAAACCGCTTGGATACGCAACTGAAAAAAGGTATTAATTCTGTGGGTGTTTGTGTGTTGTGTGTCTGTGTGTGTAAGTAGCCTACATGGTGTGTGTGGTTAAGTGTTTTAACATTCATTCCCTATGGTAAAAGCAATTTTCTGTTTGTGTATGTTTGTGTTTACAGGTTTGTGTGAACATGTCTGACCCAGAAAACCCAGCTCAGCCTCTTCTTAGAGCTCCCAGTGCGGCAGCACCAGAGGGGTAAGAGTTGTGTTTGCTGCTTAATTAATGTCTTGATATGTGAGATACAAAAACCTGATGCCCACAGTGTTTTAAATGTTAAGCACAAACACATTTACTGTAAATTAATTCTATAAAATAGTCTCTAATGTACATCTTGGATATTGTTAAAAGTCCTGACAAAGATATAGTGTGTGTATATGCGTGAAAAAGGGAGTTTCCTGTGTTTTCTTTTTTCTTTTTTCACTTGCCAAAGTAATTTTACAGTGAATGTCCATGTTTTAAATCACATTTTAATCCATTTGTCCAAAAGGGTTTGATCAAACTTTTGACTAATACTGTGTATTTTTATAACGATAGTGAAACAATTGATTTCCATTTACCTCAATGAAAATCAACAGACTCTCTAAAAGGAAGTAGATCAATAGCTGAGATTTATTTGATCCGTCTAGCTACAACAACAGTAATGGATCTGTGACAAAATGAAAAATAATGGAAGCCAAAGGACTTTCAAAGGAAAACAGTAAACCACACTAATAAGTAAAGGCTACATCAAGTTGTTAATTAGGAAATAAAATTGTAAACAGCCTTTTAAATGGTTGTAATTCTACTAAAAGTGTGTTGGCTATGTCTTGTTTTCGTTACTGTTCCATTGGAAAACAGGATTTTGTTTAATACGTTTTGCATCAATTGGCTGGATATTTCAGTTATTTGATGTTAAAAAGCAAAAGGGGACACGTCATTTCAATCAGTGGCATTTTCTAAAGAAGTCAAAAAGGGAAGTCAAAAAGGGCACAAACAAAGATGCACAATTCCTAAACTTTCACTTAGGTGTCTGCTTGGCAACAAACGATTTCATCATTCAATCAGCGTGACGCACACTGCTACCTTCAGTCAGGTTCCTGTTTCAAAGGAGCATCGGCCTCAGTCATATTCCTCATACTCAATTTTCTCCTCTGTGGCCTCATCGTCTGCTCCACCTCTTTTTCCGGCCTAAGGCTTTGGTCTCAGTGACCTCCTCCTCAGTGGTAGATCATTTATCAAGAACGATATTAGAGCAGGTCACCCACTTAGTGATGCGTGAACAGGGAAAATACAGTAGAAACAATTGTTCATAACAAGGTTCCTACATATTAAAAGATATTCCTCAAATTTCCCCTATTTGTTTTTTTTAATTCAGTTTCTATAATGTAAGTGTGCCATTTTCATCCAATAACCCTTCTTTCTTGTCTCGTTTTCCAGAGGCCGTCCCAGCCGGGCCTACAAGGTGGCCGGTCTGACCCTGTTGGCCTGTATCCTGATCGTGGGGCAGGTGATGACCGCCTACTTCCTCCTCAGCCAGAAGAGCGACATCAAATCCCTGGAGGAGCAGAACAACAACATGCAGGCCGAACTGACGAAGGGAAGATCTGGTGAGAAGGCCGAATTCAGTTTGGATAAAAGATGGGAAAAACTGCAACTGTTGCGGCGTCCTGTATAATGTCTGATGACGCATTAGCTTTATCTGTCAAAAACCTGGTCAGCAGGTTGCATTCTTTAGTTTCTGTTCTTTCAAAAGCTGAAAGCTAATTGATGGGAGCCAAGGTTGCAAGAATACATAGAAAACTGTAATCTCACTGTAAATTCATAATAGTATTTAAACACAATATGTGTCCTAAACAATCCTGTAGCACCGTAAGTTGTAAGTTGGTAGGACCTGTTTCCTTTGGTTCTCAACCTCTGACACACACACACTTCTCTTTTTGCCTGTAGTGTCTGTGCCAGTGCGGATGCACATGCCCATGAACGCCCTGACCAAGCTGACCTACGATCCTGAAGATGAGGTGGATAAAATAGATCAAGACCAGATTTCCTGACATTGATATAAATAATACAGGTTACCATAATGATCTATTTCACTGATTGTCTTGCAGGAGTCCTCCACTGGCAAACTGGGTATGTCTATTACTGTATTCATCTACACATACATAGCAAATGAAATCGTCATCTTGATCTATGAATCTTCTCTATCTACATATGATTACAATCACGAACCCCTCTCCCTCCACTCATATCTAAGATAGTAGTCTTGTGTTTTCTGTAAGACAGATATGATGTAACTCCTCTCTGCTCTCAGTCCCTCTGCAGGGCACTCCATGCCAGCAGGAGGCTGCTGGTGTGAAGCCTGTGCAGGTGCCAGGTTTCCTCCCTGTCTGTGATGAGCGCGGCCTCTACAAGGCCCAGCAGTGCTTCATGAACCATTGCTGGTGTGTGAACCCATCCAGCGGGGAACAAGTCCCTGGATCCATGAGCTCTGGACCGGTCAGATGCGGTGGAGCCAGGCCAGCTGGTGAGACAAGATAACTTTCAACAAAAGCCAGACTGAGAATATAAGCCGCAGAGTTCAACCAGTGTTTGAATCAGTAGTTTCAAACAAAAAGCTCTCAGGTTTCAGTAAATCATTGATTTTATGGAAAATGCAGTGGATTTCACTGCGGCACAAACAGAAGTCCTCAAGTTCCACATAGACTTACAGCTTTGCTAAAGTACTACACACAGTAGCATATAAATGTATTGGTGTTGTTATGTTTGAGGTTATCCATATAACCTTCTTCAAGTTTTCAGTCCTGCTTGTTTGAGGATCTGTGATAGCCAAAAACATTTCTGATATTTCAGTGTTTCTCATTGGCTTTGATGCAATTCAAAGAAACATCAATCGCCACGACTCTTAATGCATTTCTCATTGGTGTGGCTGTGGCTGTCCTAGTTCTTTTGTATATTTGTAAATTTGAATTGATTTGATTAAAAACTCTGATGCAATGCAGGACAGCGTCAAGATTAAAGAGACATCTGTAAGTCTAACTGATGAATGTTGTGTGACTGTTTTTAAATTATCAGAATTAAATGAGAAATGTTCACGCGAAATGGAAGCAGCGAGAATACTGTGTCTGAAAGCAGATAACAAGAGCTGAAAGAACCGATAATGTTGGAGCCCAGAATCTAAGATGTGATGTTATTCTGTCTTTGTAGCTCGCATGAACACCATGCTGGGTCTGGATGATATTGCCCAGGCATAGTGTGGTGAGTATAGTCTTCCTTTGATTCACTACTGTACGTATACTACATTGATACCGTATAAAAATATTTGTCAACAATATGTATGTGCGTGTGATGATGCCTCTGGTGTAGTTTCAGTTCAGTTTATTTCAGCCCAGTGGTTTCAGTACTTATTTTGGAAAGGGAAATAACTTTCCATTGTTTTTTCTGTTTTTTAATAAACAATTTCTGTTTCTTTCTCTTGGAAAACTGAAGCTGACGGACTCTACCCCAGACACCAGCAACCAGCTCCTTCTTATCATGACCATGCAACTTCCTCAATTTATAATCATGATAATATTTCCTGATAAGTTTGCTTACTATCATCTTATTATCTGCAATCAATATGATATAGACAGGTGTGACCCTTAACTACTGATTAATTTACATCTTTTGTTTTTTCTTTTTAAATGGCTAATAAAAGTTAAGGATTTCAGAATAGCGTGTTCTTGCTTCACATATTTGGGAACTATTAGGAACAAACGAGACAGGTATTTAACTGTATTTTCCCCTTTTATTGGAACGTCCCAAATAAACCAAAATAATAAAGACAGTTTCAGTTGTTTTCTCTTACAAAGTCATAATGGAAGTTATAAACTTCTGCATTGATGTGCAGGAGTAAAAACTGATGACAATTAGACAGACTGACGAGCAAATGAAAACACCATCAACTCATTCGTCATGTTCTATACTCCACAGAATAAAAGGTGTTTAAAGAAAAGGTACCGCTTAAATAACAAGATAAACATGCAAACACATAATGAAAGACACAAAATTAAAGAACTAAGAGCATGCAACATAAGGACAGCAACACAACAGTTGTAAATAGGCACAAGTTGTTTCTGGTTTCCAGTTATCAAACACACAGTATGTGTATAATATACACTTTCTAGTCAAAGTAAGAACAAATTTAACTTGTATATGATTCTCTTTTATGGCTTTTTTTTTTGCTAATACTTCCCACAAGTCCAACAGCAGCAATACAGTACATGGGACACAAATGTTTCTGTTACATGAGAACCTTAGTGCAGTACTCTTTTTTTTTTTTTTTTTTTACATTGCATTTACATCTATCTTGAGTGTTTTCAGAGGCACGTATGAATACACCCCTATAGAAACTTTATTTTGGGTACTATATGATCATGTTATGTTCTCTCAAACATCAAAACTCTGATTTCTTTAATCTTGTTGAAAGGGGCGTGTTACAAAAATGAACAAACCCTTCTGAAAGCTACAAAATACAATGTATAAAAAACTGTTTTCTGGTGCAAGTTAACTGTTGACAAATAAAAGTGCTTAGCCCATTGGCATGATACTGACAGACATGGTGCTAACAATGACAGTATGGGAGGGCATAATTTCAATTTCAGTTTTATTTTGGTATCTTTCCATCAACTGTAATGCTTGTCATTTCGAAAAATGACATTGCTTTATTGCACGTCAGCTGTGTTGTTGAATATGCTACTGTTCACTTAGTTTTCTTATACAATCTTTTCAGACAGTTGTCTTGCAGCAACATTATTATTTGAGGACATAATATTGACTTAATCTTACAGTTAAACTCTCTTGCTGCTCATGATGCAGATACCTCATAAATAAGCACAAATGTCACTTTATCACTGATTTACGTTTGACATTTTGGGGACAAAAATCTAAATCACTTGATTTCTGGAAGACAAAAAGAACAGTTTTAAACCCTCAAATTCAAACAAGTGCAAAAGATCGACTAGTTTCCAGCATATGAAAGAGGCAGCCCATATCCCATCAGGAGAAGGCTATTGCACATATGGCATGAGATGATATCAAGTCCAGACCAGAGTAGGCACTCTTAATATACATTTTACATAAAATACTATATACTATACTCCCAAGCACATTTTGAACTACATCTTTGCACAAAAATCCAACTTTGGTGCACATTTTCACCCAACTTCCCAACTGCTGTTCTCCAGCTTTTTCAGACTGAAATGTATTGTGGTTTTTTTTTTAGCAATGAGGTAAAATAAAGAGAACTACTAAATTTTTTGGATATATATATTTGTTTCCTTGAGTATGAAAGGAGTGTGTCAGTCAAGGAGTAATTTAGAATGAAAAAATTGAAAGTCTTTAGTGTAAGTGAGTTTTTATGAACCTCTACAGACACCTCACATGACACCACAGACTTTGCTCTGACACCTGCCAACATTTATAATACTAACACCAACCGTGGCAGGTTTTTAAAGAGGAGCATGATGTGATGTGCTATGATTTTTTTTTTTTTTTTACATGCTCCATCATCCCCTGAGCATACATTACAAGTGCAAATTAGTTAAGGCTGCTATCACTGATTTCTGACCACTAGGCAGCAAAAGACATGATGACAGACCACATTCTTCATGTGCTTTGGATACGGAAAGGGGAATCCCTCTAAAGCACCTAATAAAGAAATTACTGTGGAAGAAGCTCAACACTCCTATCTGTTAAAATAGTAAATAAGATGTGTGGTGCTTCCTTCAAGTGTTGCTCCTTTAGGAGGTGAAAAGAGCCAACAGACGTAAACAATCTTTGAAAAGCACATATTATAGTTTCAGGCAGGACAGGGTTGGGATCAGAAATCAATGATAGAGACTATGTTTGTTTTTTTTTCAAAGGTAACAGTTTGTCTAAATTTGAGTCAGTGATCACTTAGGGAAGAGATACAGGGTCAGTCAATATAAGTATTTCTTTCGTCTCTCCCTTTCCATATTCATGATGCACAGTTTCTGATGAAGAAAAGATTTTATCTTACTATAAATCTGCTTGCCACAGTAGAATTTTCCTATTTACTTATTAATGTGGAAGAGTGAAATTAACTCTAATATTTGAACTTTTGAAATACCCATCCCTTCTGTCTTCTTAGTTTTCCTTCCGTCGTCTCATTTGCGTCCTCCTCTCAGGTTGTTAATGTAGTCTTTGACGGTGCTTTCAATGTTGGGAACAGCGTAATTTTGTGCTGCATAGATTCCTGTACACGTTCCTACGGCGACACCCAGTAATGCTGAAGAGCGTAGCCTGGCAACGATGTACCCAGCCAGAAAACCCTTCAGGAAAGGAGAAGCAAGCAGACTGCCTCCCTGGGGAAGAAAGACGAGAGGAGAGATCAGATCAAGCAAAGATACTCTACTATGACAAGATGGCTCAATACAAGCTGTGTCAATGATATGAAATGGTTCACTTCCTGTCTCCTAAGTGGGCGTGGTCACCTGTGTCGCCAACTTGTGTTGTGAACGTGGATTTATAAAACTTGTCAGTGCAGGAAAGTGAGGTATTTACGTATATTTTCTTATGGTAACATCTAATATTTACACAGCTAACAGTCATATTTAGCATTGGGAAAATTAGTTAGCGCGAACGAGTTGAGATTGCCTAAGACATCTGTGCCAAATCTCACAAGAGTGTGTTGTAGAGACACAGACAGGTCTTGAACAAAGTTCATTTTCTCGTGATTTGTCCATCTAAATGTTCAGAATATACACTGCCCGTCCAAAAAAAAGTCACACACATAACATTTCGTTGGACCGCCTTTAGCTTTGATTACGGTGCACATTTGCTGTGGCATCGTTTCGATAAGCTTCTGCAATGTCACAACATTTATTTCTCATCCAGTGTTGCATTAATCTTTTAAAGATTCTCAGTGGGGTTCAGGTCTCTGGACTCTGTGGTCACATTGGACCACATTTCTTCTTTGAAGATGATGGTTCTCCATTATCCTACTAGTTTTTAATTATGCGTTGGACAGTTCCTAACCCAATTTTAGTAGTCTCAGCAATCTCCTTTTTTCTTTTATTTGCTTGATGCCAATAATTTGACCCTTTTAAAACAGATTAACATCTTTTCCACGACCACAGGATGCATCTTCCAACATGGTTGTTTAAGAAATGAGACTCCATCAGTTAGGGTTAAATAAGTTGTTGCCAGCTAAAACATAATCATCCACGCAGTACTTATGAGGCTATTAGAATTAGCTTTGTAAAATCCAGGAGGTGACCTTTTTTTCGGACGGACAGTGTATGTGGCTTGTGAAAATTGAGTCCAATATTTACTTCAGTGACTATGGGGCGAAAGAATCGACCATAATCTGTGCTCACGTTCACTTCTCCCATTGGAGTCAACAGACTCGAGACCAGCTGCTGGTCTCCTGAAGGAGCGGAGTAGTGGAGAACCCAACGTGACACAGATACAGGAAACTGACTCGTCGTGGGGCATCTTGCTGCTTCTTAACCGTCTTTAGATCAAGTACTTTATATCCATGACAGTTTTCATGTTTTTCGAGCTGCCCGACATGTGAACACAATTCAAGGCAGAGTTAACATGAGCACGTCAGTCAGTGGCTGTGTGTGAGACTCACTGGAGGAACACCAGCCTGTATCTCATCCTCCACTCGTCTCTGGATGTCCTCCAGCTGGTCCTTCAGCTCCACCAGGTCTTTGAGTTGCCCCAGGGGATTCTACATTATCACACAAATAAACAAACAATCACAACAACAACACGTTAGTGGTGCTTTCCTAAAACCCAAGGTTTATGATCACCTTGCACATACAGTACAAGAACCACTAGTGTTTAACAACTAGCCTATCTACATGGAAATGTTACAATATCTGAGATAACAATCACATTTATTACTGAAGGTCATGTTTCATTTTCATTTTCAAACTGTTTCTCTGAACGTCCACAGGCTTTTAGTTAACTTTAACTTTATTGTCCACCTATGTGGAAATTTGGCTTTGGCTTCCCCACATAAGATTACAGTACACACAGACAACCCATAAAAGTGGACAAGAAATAACAAATAGCAGCAGCAATAGGTTAAGTTAACATAATACTAATAATAATACTAATATAAACAAATAGAATAAAAACAGACAAACAAATTAAGTTGAGTTGAGTGCTTGTATAGCACATGAAATAAAGGTTTTCATATGGTCCTTTCATTTTGTTTCTCTGAGTATTTAGACCTTTCAAACTTTTCTACTTGAACTAACTTAGCTCACACTGTGAACCCAGCTAACTTACTGTAGCCTTAGGTTAGCAGTTAGCAGGTTAGCCAATAGCCACAGTCCTTATTTTAACATCTACTTAAACAGCTAGGCGGTGTCTTGTTCATTAAACGACCCGCAATTAATCCTGTGTTACTTTACAGTCCTGTACGGAAAGTAATTAGCCACCTACCGAGCAGTAAGTACAGTAAGTAAAGCTAACACCACAAGCTAGGACAGCTGAGGGAGATTCATGTTTACGTGAAACGACACGTTCACGGCTCTGTAACCGAGGAGGAGCAGGAGTGACACAGCAGAGGTACGTTAATAAACAATAGTGCAAATGTAGATTAAAAACTTAAGGACCGACCTTGTCATCTGCCATAGTTTCACTCGAGGTTTCACTGCTGTATTGATTCCACCTCTTCTTCTTCTTCTTCTTCTTCCGCTGATTTAGTTGAGGTTTAATCTTTCTGCCCTCTACTGGCTCCTCACAAACGCTGCCTAGTGTTATGATCTTCAAAACTAACATGCAAAATTGTACAAAATGATAGGCTATGTGAAGATGCAGCCTTCTCTATACTCTGTTGCCTATGTCTTGGGTTTTTTTTTTTTGTAGCTTCACACTGATTTAATCAGCAGACAATTTCTTAATGTTCACATCTTTTCTCATGTTGAGGCTCCTGTGACCCCAAATGCCAGTTTATTGGTGTAGTGTGAACAATTGTAGGCTACTAGATACAGTAGACAATATGATGCTGTCTGTGTCTGATACTGGTTTAATATTATGCTGGGTAGCCTTACACAGGCTCTGCATCAGCCTCCACATGTTTTGAAGCTGTCAGTAAATTGCAGCATATTGCAACACGTCTCCTGTCTAGCAAAACAGTATGTTGTAATATTTTGCCTATACTTCATTAGTATCTCATTGCAAATAGTACTGTAAATCTGCATGGTTTTTTATGCAAACCTCCATATTGCCACCCCCAGCTGACTGGGAGCAACCTGCCTAATTACCTTGGACGTAGGCTACTGTGTGTAGACTGTGCAGCCTGAGTGTCTGCAATCTGCATGAGCATAGACAAGACACTGAGAAAAGAGGTGTGAGAGACAATTGTTATAGGGGGCAGAAGGATAATGTGCATTGGAAGCAGAGATATCAGAGGTGTTTAATCTGCCACATTTTGTCACCATCGCTCCATCAACTCAGCCTGAAGAGGGAGGAAAAATTGTTCAGATTAAACAGTCAAAAAACGCCCCCTTCGCCCCTGAATTATAAGACAAATTTAATGATTATACGGCCTGAGTTGCATATAAAATGCTGTGTGCCTTAATGTGTCACTTTCCCTCAGCAAACACTGGCTGCCTGGATGACTGGTCACAAGTGTGACTCACTGTCAAAGTGAGACTGAATTTTGGAGCTTGGAGTCACAGCTCGGAGGATGAGAGAGAGGGAGAGAGACATTGAGAAAGATGGAGAGAGGAAGTATAAGAGACTTAGCAGAGAACAAGCGAGTGATTGCTATCACACAGAGAGGAAGGAAGACTGTACAGTACAATATGTAAAGGTCTCTGCCTCGGATTAATTTTAAAAGATTAATCTTGCCATAACAAATGATTACTCTTCAAACAGAATATGGTGGTTTCTTCTGCAGGACTTTGTCACTCTCAAGGGCCTGAAAAGTATTTAATCCTTATACTTGGCAAGGCAGAGAGTCCATTAACCTTTCCTTATTCAGGGTTATCGCAGGCCCGACCTGATATGGACCACAGTATTTAACGCTCTCTTCACACCGCGAGTGAACAGTTTTCATACTTCTCTTCCGTGAGGCTGAGCACTGTTCTGCAGAACCAGAGGGAGTGATGGAGGTAAGATGTCTTTGGACTTCAGCGCTGTTGATGGTTTAGAGGAGTGGGTATTGATTTTGGCTGAGGCATATTTGGCTGACTAATCTTTGGACACCACTGTAAAGGAAAGGTCATTGAAGCTTATGGTACAGTCATTATAGTGATGTACTTTGGGCTTGTGTATTCCAGGCAGCCACTGTATATGTTTGTACTGTCATATTGAATTGAAAAGAAGGATAATCTGTGATAATGTTATAAAAGTTGAAATAAGCTTTTAAGTAAATACAAATGTGTTTATATTCTTTTAAAGCTTTGCAACTAAAGCTTCATCTATTATTTAATGATCCAAGCTGAGTTTTCCTTCTTACATAATGGCAGCAGTTTGTATTATATGCCAAACAGTAAATGTAAGGGTTGTTTGTGTATGCACAGTTATTATGATTCAAATAGAGAGAAAAGAAACCCCCATGCAGCTCCAGGACATAAAAGTATGCAGTCTATTTAGCAGCAGGCTTTGAGGAGCACTTCAAAATGTACTTTATAGTCAGTGCAGTGGGTACAGCCAGTATCATTGTCCTTTAAAAATGATTTATCTTATAAACAGAAACGTCACAAGGTGCATTTATCCCAGCGTGGATTTACTTGAAATAGGGGTGACATGGGCTTTAGTAACCTTGGGAACAACATGAATCTCAGTGATAAGCACATTTCAGCTTCAGCAGCTTCACAGAAAAAGTTAGATAGGCTGCTTGCAAAATGCTCAAGTGTTTTTATTGTAGATGCCTTTGTATTTCCAAGCCTCTGAAAAAACATAAAAAATTGGCACGAAGCATGTCATATCTTGGTGTGAAAGTATGCGTGTGTAAACAAATTGCTCCTTGCTGCCCCGTGAGTCAAAAGTAGTGAATTATTGTTTCATAACCTGTGCTCTGAGTCGGAGATGTTGTGTGTGCTCTTGGCTTTGGGGCTGCGCTCTGCTCTGCTGCGTTTGGCTGCGCTGCAACGTGTTGGATGTTCTGTTGTGTTGTTATAGATTTATTATCCCTGTGTGATAAATGTACTTTCTCCACTGTGCTGCACTGCACTATGCCTATATGTTGACATGTAGTGCAGTGCATATGTCATGTTTTGTGATCTAGTTGGACCTATTAATTGGGATCATTGAAAGCTTTTCACAAGTCAGACATTTTTTGATGTCTGGCACAAAATGTTGCTTTTTTTCCATGGTCTGAACCTCCCGGCTTTATGTTTTTCTGGACGGACTTGGCTCATGTTCAGCCTAGTTGCCTCATTAACCTCGGCGTTCAGTATTCAGCTGGCGTTTCCACTGATGGCTACTGATACAGTACACCCTGCTAGCAGAGAGAAATGTGATTGGAATACAACAGGACTGAATCAGAGGGAACGGGAGTTTGGGCGCACATTTTATTTTTTGCGATGTAAGCTTTAATCATGAATGTGCATGACTCAGCGGCGCTGTTGAGATGGAATAGAGTGTCACCAAAGAAAAATCATCTGCCACTCGAAGGAATGAGAACAAGCACTGCATTGATTGAAGTATGGACTCTTTGTCTCACTGAACAGACGGACAAGTTAAATAACATTTACTTCCTGTGTGTGGTCGGAGAGACTTTTCCAGCCCGCAGCAACAAGAGAAGGTCAAATTGTATTGACTGTGGTCAAATTGGTCTACAAGAGAATTCACAAACTGTAGCTCAGGATCATTTATATTGCAAACTCAAGGCCTTGGCTTTATCCTTACAGAGTTACAGTGGTCCATTTCAGTCAGTGAATCATAACAGTATGATGCTCCTGCTGCGTGTTTCATTTCCAAACACATAAACTGCTAAATAATACATTTCCTGGTAATCACGCTGGCAATCAAAGCAATGAAAACTAAAGAGCATAAGAACATATTATTTCCATTGTTGATGAACCGTCATTTCTGACTTGGCATCGCATTTTCCTTCTTCTCTTTTTGTGTGTATTCCTTTAATCTATGAGAGTCAGCATTTAGCAGCAGGAGCTGGGAACGAAGGTGTGCAATTAAAATGGATTGTTTCCATTTCAAAGAGTCAAGGTGCACTTGCTGTTTGCCACTAATGATTTCAACATTTAGATGGTGTGTGTGCGTGTGCGCAGGCGTGTGTGTGTGTGGTGTATATAGGCTTGCCTGGATGCCAGCTATGAGCCAATTAAAGTTTTTTAAGCTCTGTTGCTTCTCTGGCACACTGAGGCAAGCCAAGGTAAGGGAAGAGAGGTACTGCAGCCTCACTGCACCACTCTGCTGTGATGTGCCAAGGTGTGTGTCTGTCTGTGTGTGCAGTCAGAGGTGCATATGTGTAGCCAGATATAGCTGCCTGTTCACAGAGTCAAAGGACAGAGGACCGCTGCTGATTGAACGAGAAAGGGTAAAACTTTATCAGTATTGAGTTGGGATTGGTGGAAATAAACGGAGAACAAAAGAGACAAAACCACTTTGCATATGGCTGGCAAAGTGTGTGTAGTAGTGTGTAGAAAGAGTTGTTAACGTGTAGAGGCAGAAATATGTGCTGTAGTGAGAGGGAAGTCTGTAATAAATGCCCTAAAAGAGGAGTTGAGGGGCTGCAAGCAGGAATGTTAATGAGAAAAAGAGTGACAATGTGAAGTGAGGCGTTATGAAGAGACGCAGAAACGAACGTGTCCATTTACTGTGTCGACCGGAGGCACTGGGTGTTTCACAGGAGGGTCTTTCCTTCCTCTGTGATGCTGCATCAGCATCACCACAACTCTCTCTGTCAGTCACCCTCTCTCTTTTTCTACCTCTTTCTTTGAGTTTCTCCACCCCTCCCTTCTCTTCTCTTCTCTCCTCCTCTTCCTCTTCCTCACACACACGCTCTCACACCGGGGGATGCCTGAATCGGTGGAAGTCCTGAGCAGAGTCGTCGGAGTCCCTGGTCTGCTGAGACCTGAACCTAACAGGTCTGTGATTAGCTATCTTGAGAGGCTGAAGCGCAGCTTTCTGGAGCCACGTTGGAGCAGGATTTCTGACAGCCTGTGGACATTTGCCTACACTGGTGAAGACAGAGATGCCTCTACTATATGAAGACAGGGGTATGATGATAATGAAAGCTATTTGGTGAGGCATTTGAGGAGTGTAAATCTCCTAGCTCTGATTCTGTCCATTTAAGACACGGCTAATGCTGAAAGCTTGTGATATTTATCTTCTGTATTCTCAAACATTCCCTGAGAGGACAAGTCACTGGGGCTGAATGCTCACAGAAAGCTGCTGCAAATACCACCCTTTGCAGGATGATAATATGAGAGTATATTTTTTGTTTTTTTACCGTTTACAAAGGAATTAAAAGAGGCAGTCAAGCTAAATGTGCATGATGCATCCAAAAAAGGAGGAGTTTTCTTCAGCAACTATCAGGAGATTAACAGGTTAATTTTTCACTTTTTCATTTTTTAATAAAACTGAAACGGCACCATCCACCCAACTATCTAGCCATATGGAGCTCCGAGGGACCCGTGGTCTAATGGGTGGCCAGGACCTGAGGGGTCAGGGGTTAGGGTTCGGCGTGCCGGTCTCTGGTCCACCAGCAAGTTCCATAATAACGGCGGTGCAGCAGCAGGACTACTCAGCCAGCGTCTGGCTTCGTAGGAGGGACAAACTGGAACATGTAAGTTGTGGATGCTGGAGCTGAGGTCTGAGAGACAGATGGAAGGAGGTTGAAGTGCTAAGACAAGTGGGGAACTGAAGTATCAGGCCCCAAAATCATTCATATTAAAGAGATGCAAATGTGTCTGTGACTAAATTGAAGAGCCTTATTGTGCAATAGGATCAAATGGAATGACAAAGCCACCGAATGTGTTATAGAGGTTCTGTTATATTAGCCAAAATATACTTTCATGACATTTGGCTATGCATTGTAGCATGTTGGCTCTGTGCATGTTGTTTTTACAGGGAATGAGAACATTATATTACGCTAAAAATGTCTGGATGAATGATCAGAGTAACACTGGTATCACAGTGGTGGCATAGCATCAGGGTGTTGGCACTCAAATATGACTAAAGACTGTGTTGAGGAACTTCAGGAGAGCTTTGTTTGAACGAGACATACTGTGCACTGTAAGTCTCTAAATGTTGCATGTTGTGGGAGCTCTCCTTTTCTTGCTGGAGGAGGAACAAGCTGTTTCTTATTTTACCCTGTTACAGTAACACTCTACCTCTCTTTCATGTCTTTGTGCCACTTAACAGTCACTTTTGTTTGCTATTACAGAGGAGTTATAAGGTCCTCGGCACACTCTCTGTTAGCAGGTAAACAATATCAGCATTCTACAGAGGGCGAAGGTGTAGAGATTTAATGTCGGGCAACGGAATAGAAAAGGTGTGCGCTGAATATTTGATGCTGGAGGGGAACAGTGCCACGTCCAGAGAGCTGCTTTCCATGCCTGTCTGCATAACCAACTAGGATGATGAATCAGCCTGTCCCCTTTCTGCAGACCAACACGTACACACATACACGTAAAGTGCACACAGGCACTTAAATGCACACGTACAGTAAGTGGGTTTCCTGCGGGCACTAGGCCACACAGACAGACAAGCTATGTTTCAGACAAGCCTTCTGCAATGGCTTGACAGACAAGGATTTTTTGCAGTTTAACTCAACACCAAACTGAGCTAAATGCACTGACACACACACATGCACACACACACACACTGTAATATTTTTCATAAAGTGTGAATCTAGGATGTATTGGCAACATCTGCAGTGTGGTAAATCAGACTTCTGGACTCGTCTGCGAGCCATTAGATTTCTAATTCTAGTCATGAAAAGTCTCTGACAGAGTTTTCCTGATCAGATGTGGCTCAGACAGATGGTAGATTTAAAGTGTAAGTGTTAGACTGCTAACACTGATGATTAATGGGGAGTAAGTAGTAGGCTACAAGGAGAATGAGATAAGAAGTTGGATACAAAGTGCTCCAGGCGCCTTGAGCTCTGCTGTCAAAGTAGCGTGATTCAAGTCACGAGTTCAGCAACAACTTGTCAAACTCTGAGTCAGTCGTAAGTCTCAGGAAATCCTTCAAACCCTATCTGTCTGAACACTCTGAAAGCATCATTTTTGCCATATAGATGTGCTGTAACCTGTCATCGTAAGCATCAGCAGGCTTTTCGCACATGGGCCTCGCACCAGCCCCAGCCTCCCTCAGAGTGCACTGACGTAACACAGTAATTGCCTAAAACATGATTTTTATATGTTGAATTTAACTACTGGACAATCCTGTATAATATGAGATGATCCTGTATTGAAAAATAAAATGCACTGTAGCTTATTGTCTCAATACAGGGCGCTCACCTACACTGTGTTGTCACATGTCTGGTATGACATTAGAAACAAGAAAAACAAAAGTTTCATGAGACATAGTGGAGGACTATTAAATCAGAATGACAGGCAAATTGTCTGTTATCATCATTCACTGCCATCGTTGTCGTGGTTGAAATAAATGTAGAAAAAAAAGATCGTAGGATATGAAAAACATGGTGATGGGGCAGGAGCCGACTTACAGTATTTTTTCTTGGGGCCCAGAATTCCTGCCAACAGCCCTGCCAGTGGGTTCAAGTACGAGTCTTAGTTCAGGTCCCTTGGCAGTTGGCATCTGTCCCAAGGCCAAGGTCGACAACTGCAAGACAAACTTTGGTCATTAATCAGACATGTTTGGCTGTGTCAGTCCTAGAGAAAGGCTGAATCAAAATTTAACAATGTCAAACATTTAGGACCAAAATAGCCCAATCTGACTGTCTCACGTCTCACGAAAATATGACAGGAAGTGACGACTGCTCGTCTTTTGTTTCCTACTCTTTCGAGAGGTGCAATTTCTTCTACATTAAAGCTATCAGGTGTCTATAATGTCTTAAGTCTATCTGCATCTGTTATTAGTTGAGTGAGCACCAACGCATGTGTACAGTAACACAGCATTATTAGCCGACCGTGTTGGTTTTCTTTCACTAACCTCTCCTTCCTATTACACAAAGATCACTGATGCATTTCTGTTTTTGCTTTTCCAAAACAATGTAAGATCTAAGTGGATGATGAAATAGTATTTAGGAATCTGGTTAATGGCTGTATTATGGATACTACAAGGCTACTTGTTGTATGTTAGCATTGTTCTGTTCTTTATAGTTCACTAATGAGAGCTAATATTTCACATGCGTGGTTTCAGATGCACATTGCACCGGGGTAAGTATCAAATTAATGTCTCTATTACGGCAGTTATATTGAATCCAGAGTGCTTTGCTCTCACGACGGACTTAGATGGAGGTAGATGAGGCAGCAGCTGACAGGCAGGATGGGAGGCTAACTCCGGATCAAAGAAGGTGCAGCCTCCCAGATGAATTTGAAGGGCTGGCAGCTCAAAGTGAAGCTGGCTCCCCACTCTGAATGCATTTTCAATTTCACAGTGACTGTACTGATGTGCAGACTCCAGTCTGTAGTAATACTGGTCAAACTTTACAAAACCCCGAGGTTTTGTCACCTCCAGACACGCTGGTCCAAGAGATTTATTTCACCTGTTATCTCACTCTGGTGGAGACAGATTCATGCACTGCTGAGGATGAACCATAGCATGAATTATTAGTAGCCTGATGATTATGTATCAATCTTATCCCCTGTTTTGCAGCATTGCTCCCTGGTCCCTAGAGATACTTAACTAGGGTGGGCCTGGACACATAAGTTCAACTAAACTTGAATCAGATTCATTAAAACGCAGTAGCCTAATCTGACTCAGGTCAGCATGTTTCATATAAAGTACAAGATTGCTCTGTGAAACAGGAAACCCCTGTGTCTTCAGTGCTTTATGAAAATGAATGGGCATTGATAATGTGATTTTAAAAAAGAAGAAAAAAAGATTCTCCTTGAACCCTGCTGTGACTTGTCCTCCAGTTATTGATATCTGCTGATTTAAAAAATAATAATAATCAGTTTAAGTGCTGGCGACGGGGGCTATGCTTCCAGAAAAAGTTAAGGGCTGCCAGAAAAGTTTATGAAGCACTTCTATAGATGGTACTGTATGGCAGAGTCTTTGAAGGTTGGCATAGCTACTTATCCAGTATATGAATTTCCACTTTAAGTAAAAGCAGATTTACACACATTAACAGATTTACAAAAACATGAAAATCTTGGAGGGGAGTTAAACTGATCTCCAGAGAGCCCTTAAAAGACTTCCCGTTGTCACTTTAACCCTTACAAATCTCTTTGATTAAGGACTGTAAAGAAACCAGAGCCTCATTAAAGCTGCTGTCTTCTGTGGAGATTTCCTCCAAGGCGAACAAAGCTCTGTTGGTGCTGCTGTTCTCTCTCACATTATCTGGTGAAGACTTTGGGCTTTGTCTCCACTTTCAAAGCAGCACAGATCACAGACTTTTTTTTCTGACAAAGATGGAGATGTTTTCAGACTTTTGTGCTCCTTTCATTTTTTAATTGATGAGTTGACATTTATATTCACCAGTAGGAAACACTTACCTCGAGGTGGTGCTGCAACTGTCGCCGAGAGATAAAACTGCTTCCCCATAACAGCTCAGATCTTTCAGTGAGATTCTCTTGTGTCATCTTTTCCTCTGGGATATAAAAAAAAATGTAAAAAAAAAAATCAGCTTCTTTTTCTCTTGTCACGCAGACTTGTTATCTGTTATTGTGAATATCTTTCTCAGAAGAGTGTGATTGGTTAATTAAGGGCATTTTCCCATACCCATTAGACGGGATACTGTGTGCTGGTAGATAGATGGCAGCCAGAGAAAGGAAGCCAATAAGATGAAAGAGGACACACTTCAGTGACTGCAGGGGGTGATTATAACCAGGGAAGATTTCACTCAACTTCCAAAGATCCTTTAGCATAAACTGAGTTTTATGGCCAGAAAAAAATTTAGATGGAGTGATGAACTGTGTGTGTGTGTGTGTGTGAAGATGCCTTGCCTTTGGCCAGAAGTTTACTATCATCCATCATATAGCCTACTCCTATCATTGTATTCAATTCTGGCTACCAATTAAATTTGTGGTTGGAGTGTTTGGCTCCCTGTGTGACAGCTTGGCTCACATTCAGCGACTTCACTACAGCAGAAAATTAACCCAAGGCGTCTGGCTTTGATTAGAGCTCTGTTCCTGTGTGTTCATGTTAAATGCGTGATGCTGTTGTTGCAGTTGACGATATATTCAATGGAGAATTGTCCCACACACACATCTCACATCATCAAATCAATGGCATGGGTGGACTTTCTCTCAGTGGATCTCATGCTGCTTGTCAGTCATCAATTTGCCATGCTCTATGCAGCTAGCTGGACATAATCAGCTGTGAATGTCATTAACTTGGTGCTTGCTGCAATGAGAACTCCATCTGCAGTAAATGTTTTACACATGAGGTGTTCGTGCAAAGTATAAGGCAATATGGTACTGTAGAATTACAACGCCCCAATGTGAAAAAAAAGTCCTGTATTCAAAACTTTACTCATGTAAAAAGTCTAATCACCAAAACTCAATAAGTAACAATTGTGCATAATAGTTTCTTTGCATTTACAATGCACATTGCATATCAGTAAATATCCTGCATCAGTTTTGACCCTTCTTTCTTGGTGCCAACTTTATGGAAGAGAGAGTTTTAATTTGTTGAATACTCTGACAGTCTTTCCAGCCTTTAATACTGTTAAAGATTGATCTTGTGCAGATTAATTCATGTACATCTAAAATAATATGCAGCTATACATTCATCATGCTTTACTTGCATTAAATGTCCTCTTAAATGTACTGGAATAGGTATAAAAGTGGCATAAATATGAAATACTACGAATACAGATACCTTAAATATATGAAGTGTAACACTAGAGGAAATGTGATTTTTTCTCTTCTACCGAACCTTAATTACATAAAAAGTAGATAATGTAAAGTTGTTAAATTAATTTGCCGATTTGTCACAGTGAAACTATGATTTTTATGACATCATCTGCATATTTATGATTTACATTCTGATTAGTAGGCTACATGAAGTTTTTATGAAAGATCACTGTATACAGTAAAATCTTGTGGCGTACAGTGCACTGTAAATCACTACAGTAATTCTAAGTGCAGAGATTGGATCTATATTATTTAGACCTTTAAAACAGTAGAGGGAGCTGTTGCCTAATGTGAAAATCATTTGTAGAGCTACTGTATAAGTAAGAGGAAAGTGCTGACAAGTTTGTGTGTGTGTCTGTTTGCTGACATCTGACTGTTGCACTGTCCATGTGCAGACGTGTGTTTCAACACTAATTAAATGTCTCACCAGGATTCATGCAGTTTGAAGCATGCTGGCTGTCAGTTTTCTATACGTGAGCTTTAAATATCATCTCATTTACTCTAATTGGCTGCGCTTTTTCCCCCCTTTGATGTTAGTCTGTGGCACCTGTCCTACTCTCTCTTTTACACACACACACACACACACACACACACACACACACACACACACACACACACATCCACACACTCAAGAACACACTCACAGCTTCATGCTGAGACACACATATGAAAATTGACTGGCATCACACTTATGCTTTTCCATGAGGTAAACTAATTAGGCAATTAGCTGAAAATTATTGCATTCTGTTTCTGTGTTGGTTTTATAGTTGAAGAAGTGTTATATTAGTGTGATCATGGGGTGTTGACTGACTTGTGAAATCCATATGTCATCAAAATGTCAGAGGGATTTACTAACTGAGGCACAAATATCTATGTGGATCTTTTCTCTTGTGAAGAAGCTCCCCGTTGCTTCAAACGCTGAGCATTTAACTCAGAAGTGAGATTAAACAGGAAACTTTCATGTTGGCATTTCATAATCCAATTTAATTTCCTCCTTTCCTTTCCTTTTTTATTTGTTGTGACTTTACCAGGCAAAGAATTCACTGGTCATGTTTGTGAAACTGTAAGCTCATAGTACACTGCCATAGCCTAGAAACTTCCAGTACAGCAGATACATGGGTAAAGAGTAAAGCCCTGGCTTGCAGCTCAAACACTATTGAAGTGCTGTATCTTTGTCTGTGCCAGTGAGGATCATTTCTTATTTATCACTTGATGTTGTTACCACTAGGCCTCTTCTTTAACATCTGGGTGGTGGTGGTGGGTATGTGCTGACTGTGTAGGTGCTCTTGAGGGATACTTACTGTAGCTGCAATACAATGTACTTAAATGTACTCATTGATATCAGTTGATTAATCAGTAAGGCTGCCCAAAGTGAAATAAATACTTTTTTTTTTAAAGAGCTGGGGTACAGAAACACATTTTGATGCAGACTGATTGTTTGACCATCTTCCTTTAAATGAGTTATTTGTATGTTTTGCTGACACTTATATAGCAATAGCAAAAGCAACTCCCCATTCTGACAAACTGAACCCCGAGAAAAATGCTTTGAGTGAAGGAGCAATCTAATTGCAATCACACCAGATGTTAAAGGATAATGGTTTTTTAAGCATTCCAGCAGTGCTGACAGCAGCTGTCAATGGCGCCATTTATCAGCTGATGTGTAGTCATCGTGAAGCGCCCGAAACGACTCCAAAACACTGCTGAAACAGAAATAAGCAACGCCACAACATTATTACCATCTGCTTACAGTGTGCCCTGCTGATAAAACACTCCTAGTTCTGACACAGTGCAGTTACTCTACACCATAAATTGATGTCAAACAGATGGCAGACAGCTTAATAAATGTGAGACAAACATCCACTGAAACAAGTACTACATTTCCTCATGACAAATAGTTCTTCCTGTATGATGAACCATGAAGCACAAGAGTGTAGGCTTCAATCTGAACCAGAGAGCAGATGTAACCAAACCAGGAGCAGTCTTTACATTTCCTGCTCTAACCCTTGTCTCGTCTGTAAGTTGGACAAGAGAAACAGGAAACAAAAACATGTGGATTTTGAGATATACATGTAAAAATCTCAAATACATATTGTGCATTAAGTCTTGGAAGATGTTGCAGTCACAGGACTGGATATCTGATCTCCAGCTTATGCCCCCCTCACTTTGCATGGTAGCTCTGTTGTGTGGAAGTGTTGGTGAATTTCCTGTGAATGTCCTTTGCTTTGGCTAAATGTGGTCAGTTTAATATTCTGTTTACTTAAGATAATGGATTAGACCGGATGTGTGCCCACTTCCTCAGGCTGCGTGTTTCCATCTGTGTCTGATTCAAAGGCAGCTGAGACTCTTTAAATCTTGATAGTGTCTGTTAAAAAAAGAAATGTGAGCAAGTGAAAGCATGAAAAAGTTTTAGCCAACTTTGAAACATGAGTATCCATCCTGTCTAACCACTTAGAGTCTGTATTTTGTCTTTACCAGCACTAAGACTGTGCAGCACAGTGATTTTAGAGTACTTCCTGTTATAAATCACCATCTGGTGCAGGTGGATGTTCTCTTTGTACAAAGAAGTGAAGTCTCATCAAACGGCTTGTGTTGTTTCTTAGAGCAAATGCTTTTCCAGGCTGTCACATTCTGACAGTAAATCCCATAGGAACTGTGTAAAAACACCTGATACACACATTTATTGCGAGTTCTTTTGGAGCTTCACAGCTTCAGTTTAATATGCCTAAAATGTCAAAAACTATAAAGCTGTCAATTCAGTGAACTTTGCATCAGAAGAGAGTACAGCAGGATGTTGAAGGGTCACGCAGTGTTAGCTGACAATGACCAGAGAGACTGCAGCAGTCTGACCTTTCATGAAGCCCAGCACAGGAAAGCTGGTGCTGATTCCCAAAGACTGGCTGTGAGGCGACCTGAACCACACAGTAAGTTGTCAGGATAAGACAGGGTCATGTTCTAGGTCGCCATTGTTCTTTGTTGTGAGCGCTGTCAAGTCAGCTTAAAAACTCAAAGTTCTGCAGTGCACCACGAGAACAAATACTCTCCAACTTCTTCAGATGGATGGAAGAGACGAATGCTGATGCTGCATCGCTGACATCTGTGACAAATACACAAATACAAACACTTTTGTTCACAGTTTTGTTCTCTTGGTGTGTGAGTAGAGCGAGTGATAGTCTGAAGACAGTTTTTCAAGGAATGGGAATACTTATTGTGTTTTTTATTTATAGCCAGTTCTTTGCTACTGCAAAGACCCAGTATCTGATGTGGAGCAAACAAGCACACTCACTCACTCACAGATTCACAGAGAGAAGGAGGGAAAGAGAGAGAGATAGATTCAGAGACTTCAGAGGCAGTCACAGCAGGTTAAAGTGCTGCTGAGCCAGTCAGACAATCTGATGTAAATCTGCCTCAAAGAAGTGATCAAAGACTATGTTAACAACAATAGTTCATATACAGATACTTAAAAAGCTCAAACTGAGACATTCAGATATATATATTACATCTTTGACAAAAACAAACAGGCAGATTACACATGAATGTTGTAACACTTTAATATAAAATAATAGAAAAACAAGTCAAATACAGCTCAGGCTGTAGCCACTAGAGATGTCCCCACCCCCTTAGTTTGCTCTGATTGGTCAGAGGAAATGTCTTTCTACAAACTATGTCCTTCAGTAAAGCTGTGAAAAAATGACAGTTTTACCTAATGGAGAGAACAAGTCATTACATCTGATGCTGATGCTAGGTGACACTCGCTGGAGGTGACCATCAGAGAGATAACGAAAAACAAATACACCTACTGATGCAGGTAATGATGCAGCAGGGAAGAGAAAATGAATAGAAAGTGATAGATAAACTTCATATGCCAAAATATTTAACAAGTATTCTGTGGAGAATAAATATATGAATGATGTAGGGATGGATGGAGAACCTGACTAGAGTCAGGATCAGCAGGACACTCATTGATATTGATAAATCATATTTATGTGCTTATGATTAGTGCAAAATGAACTGCCTGCGTAAACTGACAAAAGCCAGAGAGCCACCATTGGTATTTGTGTGCTCACCCTGCGCACTGAGAGTGTTGGCATCTTAGGGCAGAAAGTGACAGTGAGATTTTATGAGAATTATGCTCTTGTGGTTGTGTACACATCAAGCACGACCCAAAATAAAAAAAGTTTTCTATTTTTATCTGCCTAAGTAGAGCTGAGATGGTCTAATTTTCAATTTTTTGGTTACGAGGCACTATATCTCCTCCCATTTACTGTTTATATGGCTGCTAACAGTTGTTATATCCAGTACTTTAGATGGCTGTAATGTCAGCAAATATATATAACCTTATTGTTATTCCAATCAGCTACTGACTCTTTTCTACTAATGCTACACTTACACAGCGTGTCACAGATGAATATTTCAGTGGTTTCATAACAATAGGAAAAGGTTTTGGTGCATTTTGAAGGAACCATACTGTAGTTGCAGATACAGAGCAGTTAAAGGACTTGGCGCTTGAAGATCTTATTTATCTGCTCTTTTTTGCTTCACAGTTTACTACCAGTGTTAAATTGTTGGGAGAATTTACACAGAGTTTGGAAAACAATGTTTCTGTCACCTACTGTTGAAATATCTCTATAGTCTTGCAAGTGATTTATGAAAGTTGGCAGGGAACAGTAATGATGTTTGTGTATGGGCTTTTTTATTGCCGGTAAAAAAATTGTACTAAGCTTGAGGGTAGTAAAGCTGCAGGCAGCGATCCATAAAAGATACAGAGACAAAGTATTTACAAGGGATTTA